>NC_045785.1:117940283-118573822 GCF_009873245.2 Balaenoptera musculus | reverse complement strand
GGTGGGCCTGGTCCCCCAAGGAGGGGAGGAGAAAGCACACATAATGCTCTCCTGCCACATGCTAGGAGGTGTCTGGCACTTTCACTGACTTTATCTCATTTAATCCTCACAACAACTCTGGAGGTTGGGGATCACTGACTCCAGTTGCAACTAAGAACTAAGGCTTCAAAGTCATGCCCATCTGTTTCAAATTCCAGGCAGCATCCAAGAGTGGGAAAAAATGTAGGAAGAGGCAAACTTTTCCAAATGCACTTTTCCAACTTGCCGGAATTTGACCTGATGTGTGTGTGTGTGTGTATATGCAAACACACACACAGGTGTAGCAAAGACACAAGTATGCGCTCAACCATCACGCTGCCTGAGTTTAAATCCCGGCTCCATCACTTAGGAGCTCTGTAATCTTGGTAAGATAACCTCTCTGTGCCTTTCCATCTGTAAAATGGAAACAAGAGTGGCATTTACGATATTAGAGATATTCTTCAAAATAATACGGGACGGAGAATTAGGTATGGATATAGATAAAACAAGAATGCCGGTGAAGGGAGTTCCTTAGCTGTCCAGTGGTTAAGACTCTGCGCTTCCAATGCAGGGGGCACGGGGTTTTATCCCTGGTCGGGGAACCAAGATCCCACATGCCCTGTGGCATGACCAAAAAATTAAAAACTTAAAAAAAAAAGATTGGCTATGAGTTGATAATTATTGTACATGGGGGGGTTTATCACATTCTTTTGGTCTACTTTTGTATATGTTTGGAATTTCCCATTAAAAAAGTTTTAAGCAGTATTACTCACAAGAGCCCAAAGGTGGAAACAACTCAGATGTCCATCAACAGATGAATGGATAAACAAAATGTAATATGTATAATACATACAATGGAATATCATTTGGCTTTGAAAAGGAATGAGGGACTTCCCTGGTTGTCCAGTGGTTAAGACTCTGTGCTCCCAATGAAGGGGGCCCGGGTTCGATCCCTAGATCCCGCATGCTGCAACTAAGAGCCGCAACTAAAAAAAGATCCTGCGTGCCACAACTAAGACCCAGTGCAGCCAAATCAATCAATAAATAAATATTTTTTAAAAATTTTTAAATAAATATTTTAAAAAGCTAAATCAATCAATAAATAAATATTAAATAAATATCAATAAATAAATATTTTAATAAATAAATAAATATTAAAAATAAATATTTTTTTAAATATTAAAAAAAAAGAATGAAATTCTGCTTTCTTCCCCTTGGGGGCCCAGTGTGCAATGGCTGCAAATAGCAGCCTCCTCAGTAGTGTACGCGGCCTATTGCCTGTACGGGCTGCCCTAACGGACCTTGGAGACAACCCTTTCCAGTGGACATTCATGACTGGCATGGTGTCCCCAATCTAGACTCCAGACAGGTATGCGCAGTGCCTTTGGAAAGCTCCAGGGCACAGTGGCCAGGGTTCACACTGGCCAAGTCACAATGTCCATCCGCACCAAGCTGCAGAACAAGTATCATGTGATTGAGGCCCTACGTAGGGCCAAGTTCAAGTTCCCTAGTCGCCAAAAGATCCACATCTCCAAGAAGTGGGAATTTACTAAGTTTAATGCAGACGAATTTGAAAACATGATGGCAGAAAAGCGGCTCATCCTGGATGGCTATGGGGTCAAATACATCCCTAATCACGGCCCCCGGACCAGTGGCAGGCCCTGCACTCATGAGAGACTTGGCACTGTCCCCTCCTTACTCACTCCCACCAATAAATCCTACTTTCCTGTCAAAAAAAAAAGGAATGAAATTCTGACACACGCTACAATGTGCGTGAACTTTAAAGAATTATGCTAAGTGAAATAAGCCAGTCACAAAAGGACAAATATTGTACGATGCCACTTATATAAGATACCTAGAATACACAATTTCATGGAGACAGAAAGTAGAATAGAGATTGCCAGAGCCTGGGAAGAGGGAGGTAATGGGGAGTTATAGTTATTGGGTACAGAGTTTTTGTTTGGGATGATGAAAAATTTCTGGAGATGGGTAATGGTGATGGTTACACAACATTGTGAAAGTACTTAATACCCCTGAATTGTACACTTAACATGATTAAGATAGTAAGTTTTATGTATATTTTGCCACAATAAAAAAAAAAAACAATGAGATCATGCATGTAAAGTACTTAGAGTTTTGGGTACATCGTAAACTCTCAATATTAGTTATTATTATCAGATGCACATCCAGTCTCTTAGAGACATGTTCTGGGACTGTGTTGCATTGTCTGGCCCCCAGGATTTCTCTTCCCAGACCCTGTGTCCAAACCTGTGCATGTCTGTATTACATGGGTTTGTCTAGCTTGCAAAGCCCTCTTGTTTTTATTCTCTCACCGAATCCTCATGAGAACCTTCTGAGAGAAGTGTGAGTATGGTCCCCATTATGCAGATAAGAAAACTAAGGATCAGTCAGGGAGTAAGTTATGGGGTTTTTCCAACAGCAGGTAGGCAGAAGCCAGGTCTAGAAGGCAAGCCCTCCACTCTTACTCCACACCTTCTGTGCATTCCTTCTCTTTAGTCCTTGACTCCCATACCCCACTCCACTGTAAACCTATCCGCCTGTGGGTCCTTTGATGGGAGGGGGCTTCCGGAAAAGGCACTCTTGCAAAGCCAAGACCGAAGACTTGGTTCTTTGCCTTCATTATGGCCCCTCAGGGGGAGTGAGGAACTCTGTAAACTGGGAGAGCAATGCCCTCCCTGAAAGGTTTCCAGGGATCCCCCTGCCCTAATGCCCCTCCCGAAGCAATCGCAATCTCCTTCCCCACACTTCTATCTTGCTTTACTGACCCAGTCCCACGTGACTTCCCTGCAAGCCGAGAAGTGAGATGTCTGGTACTGCCCCCAACAGAGTGATAGTGTTGTTTTCCCAGCGTTCAGAACATCTCAGGTTGCCTCGACCTCTACCTCTGGTGTTTACAACATAGGAGACCACTTTTCTCCATCCACCACATAGTCTCTTTACAGTCCTTTGTGACACCCTGGTCTCTGCGTTTAACCTACATACACGCACCATTGGGACAATGGACTAGACCCCATTGACCGACCACCACGCTCTGTCTGCTCGGGAGCCAGAGACTAACACTCTGAACAATTGTGCCTGAATCAGAATTGCCTTCACTATCCTCACAGCCAAGACTCTTCCCCTCGGTGCTCACTCTCTTTCAGTCATTGACTCGTTCATTCATTTCTTCAGGAACGACACTACATGCACGCATCTCATCTCCCTACCCCAATGACTTGTTGTGAACCAAAATATCACCCACAGCTTGGGTGTGGAAATGAATTGTCAGGGAAAGCTCATCTGTGCCTGAGAATACTATTGAGACGACCGCCCATGTTTCAACGGGGCTCGTGAGTGATACTCAACATTCCTGAGTAGGTCTGGGTTATCCTGTGCTTCATAGCTGTTATTTCACACACAGCTAGACTGCTTGGGATAGTTACAAAAAAAGGTTATCCAATCTTTCTCCAGATCCTGCTCCTAGTGTCGTCTAGGATCATGGATTAAGGAGACCTTGTGAGATTTCCACCTCCAATTTATCTGCTGAGCTTCATTCTCCTCTGTGGTCATTCAGAGCCCTGATATCACCCCCATCCCAGCCGTCTTGCCATACTTGCTCCTGGTCATGCTAAGGTCTATGCCCAGGACAGGAACACTTTTTTATTTTTTTATATAAATTTATTTTATTTATTTATTTATTTGGCTGTGTTGGGTCTTCGTTTCTGTGCGAGGGCTTTCTCTAGTTGCGGCGAGTGGGGGCCACTCTTCATCGCGGTGCGCGGGCCTCTCACTGTCGCGGCCTCTCTTGTTGCGGAGCACAGGCCCCAGACGCGCAGGCTCAGCAATTGTGGCTCACGGGCCTAGTTGCTCCGCGGCATGTGGGATCTTCCCAGACCAGGGCTCGAACCCGTGTCCCCTGCATTGGCAGGCAGATTCTCAACCACTGCGCCACCAAGGAAGCCCAGGGACACTTTTAAAGGTTCCAGGAAATAAGAATCTAGGCTGTTCTATCATTTCCCATTTTCCTTATTATTTAGAACGATTTTAATAAGCTGGAAGAACCTGTCTGGTTTCCATCTAGGCCCCATTCTCTACAGCAAAGCGGTCTCTGGTGCCCTCAAGGGGCAGAACCGAGCAGTGGCGAACAACTCCACTGACAGACAAAGCCAGGAAGCAGCCTGACAAATGAACCCTCTGATTCACCTCCACCCCAATTTTACAGAATACTTTGGATTCACCTTTTTATTTTAAAGATCATGAAACACTTTTAAGAATATCAAAATATGTTTGAAACACACACTGCCCCTAATACTCTCAAAAACATAGACTAGACCCAGCCCAGACCCCATGTGAGAATTGGGGAGTCCACAGGGCCATGCCAAATGCCTGCTCCCCAAAGAATCTGAACTTGAAATGTGTGAGCATAAGGGAAAAGTGATGAGATGACTCTCAGCTGGAGAAAGAGGTGCTCATTTCCTCCCTCCTGGTCCTCCGAGCCACAGGGCTGCCCTCCCATTAAGGACGGGAGGAGATGAATGCTCGGGGCACAGAGCACTTGATGAGCAGTGGGGGCTGATCATCGAGCAGGGAAATAGGCAGCAACATCTCCCCGGTGGAGGCCAGAAACCCTGACCTCCTTGAGCAGAGATGCTGGGAGGGCAAGTGTGAGGATACTGCAGGGATGTGGGCAGAGAGGAGGAAGGAGGAAAGGGGACCAGCAAAGCGGTGACCTGGATGGGAAGGACCGCTAAAGGAAGAGTCGGGAGTCCTGGGAGTTCCCAGAGCAGCAATGACGGGAGGTAAGACCCAAGCTGTGGGCTTCATTTCTAAGAGCTGTAAGGAACCCAGTGCTGTCTCTGTGTGTGCTTGTTCTGTGAGAGACGGACATCCAGAAACTGTGGCCTTTTCTCTACTAACCACTGACATAGACTATATGTAAGCAAAATTAGTTGTTCTATCATCTGTTCCCATAGCCCTGTTTGGGCACGTTATCTTGTGTTGTATCTTGTTTCATCTCTGACGCTCAAACTATCCAATTCAACAAACATTAATCAAGTGCCTCTATTTGGCAGGCACTGTGCTGCCACAAGAGGCTTAAGGAACTCTGATTTGTCTCTGAACCTCGTACATGGCCAGCACAACGCAGCTTGGTAAGTATTAGATTTGAGTACTGTTTTTTAGGCAGGATGATTAGAGATACGGATTCCCCATGTTAAGTATGGAATTCTTGGTACCTGGCTTTCTAGTTATGTGTGTTGTTCTTACAAATGTGACCAGTGGGGGCTTGTCCCCTTCTTCACCCCCTTTTGTGGTTGATGGTTGTATGAGCCAGGGTAATTGACTCTAGCTGCTATAACAAATCATCCCAAATCTCAGTAATGTAGCACACAATAAAAGTTTATTCCTCACTCACACTAACGTGAAGTGGATGTTGCTAGTCAAGCAGCTCTTCTGGGCAGCTGTCGTCTAAGGTGGTGACTTGAGATCCAGGCTCCTTCTGTCTTGGGTCCACCTTGTCATCTCCATTGGATTCTCTACATGCAGCCAGATGATGAAGAGAGAGATGAAAGGCCATGTACCTGGAACTTAACCAGCTCTGCCAGAGATGACACACATCACTTCTGCTCAAGATCTTTTGGTGAAGAATAGTCACGTGGTTCCTGCCACATACACTAGAAGCAGAGACCTGGGGGATCTGCTGGACAGCTTCTTGCCAACAGTTACTCTTCATCTTGGAAGTGAGCATGAATTTTTGGGCTAGTCAACCCTGCCAAAACAGCACTTTAGGATAATTAGGCATTAAAGTTATCCTCTGAGAGACAGAGAAATAAAAAGAAGGATTGTTTGACTTATAAGTACTTTATTCTGAAAAATCTAGAAGACAACCTGTTCCTGGGAAGATTTGTAAAAATAAAAAAAAGCAATTTTAAACCCAAGGATCCTCTGTAGCCCTCCCAAGATCTCCACAGTTGCTCGTCTGGATCACCACCATTGGTGCTGGAACCAGAGGGTACAAATAGAGAAGAGGGGGAAAGACCCAGATGCCTTTCAAGGCTGAAAGAGAGCTTGATGGAAAGACAAAGAAACTTTTTGTGTTATCCTCTGGGAAGAAGATTATCTTCTTTCTGGTAATGGTTCTGTTTCTTTATCCACTTCTAGGCATAACAGGGCATAAAGACAGGTCACAGATAAAAGTGTGCTCCCTGTACCAGAAATTCTGAGCCGAGAAAGACAGATGACTGTGTGAAACCTTTGGCACTAAAGGAAGAAGCAGTTTGAAGAATCAGCTAGAGATGAAAAGGAAGGCCTGGCCTCCTCTAGGTTCTTTCACTAGCCCAGGAAGAACTGGATTTGAGGCCTCTGGTGTCTACATCTCTTTCTTTAAAACATGAGACCTAAACATCAAAGGGTTTCTGGTCTGAGATGTAGGTTTGGCATAACCTAGAGGTAATGACTTGTCAATGATACATGTTAAATTAAGTGGCAATTAGGCTATAGGGAAGAGTGTAATTAAAACTTAGAGATAGTCCTAAGACCTATGTGAAGACCTGAAACAGTCTGTTTTGGATAAAAATGAATATTATTTCACTCTCCCCTCAAAACATAGATACAAATATTCCCCAAGTCTCAAATCCTGACCAACCAGCCCCTTTGTGTGGACCTAGGGGAGAGGGGACAGGGGAAGGGTCAGTTTGAAGATTGTATGATAAGTTTTGTGGGATGAACCAACTAACTAGTGAGAAGTGAGCCCCCTAGAGGTGAGGGGAATCCTACAGTATGCACCTTCTACCTTCCCTGGAGCTACCAAAGACAGAGAAAAAGAGGGAGGGGCCAAAATAGATATTGACATCACAGCATCATCACCCTCAGTGCTGAACCCTGGACCACTGACCTGTAGATCCTGAAATTCTCCTTTAGCAAGTGCAAGACTGATCTGAGAACGTAGGTGAGGATTGACCTGTAAGTAGGAGTTGGGAATCTGTAGCTACAAAGGGTATAGAGCAGGAACTTGGTAGGCATTACATTATCATCATCAGAGAATGCAGTGTCAAGAACCCTGTGTGGTTAGTGATGTTTAAACTAAGGTTACTAAACTGTCTTCTAGGCCAGTGATGCAAACTTAGCGCACATAAGAATCATCCTGGGGGCTTCCCTGGTGGCGCAGTGGTTGAGAATCTGCCTGCCAATGCAGCGAACATGGGTTCGAGCCCTGGTCTGGGAAGATCCCACATGCCGCGGAGCAACTAGGCCCGTGAGCCACAACTACTGAGCCTGCGCGTCTGGAGCCTGTGCTCCGCAACAAGAGAGGCCGCGATAGTGAGAGGCCCGTGCACCACGATGAAGAGTGGCCCCCGCTTGCCACAACTAGAGAAAGCCCTCGCACAGAAACGAAGACCCAACACAGCCAAAAATAAAATAATTAATTAATTAATTTAAAAAAATAAGTGGTCTTATAAAACCATATTTATTAAAAAAAAAATCATCCTGGGAGTAGGAAGGAGAGTGTATTAAAATGCAAAGTCCCAGGGAGCAAACTAGAAAAGAGGTTTGGGAGGGGACCAGAAGTCTACATTTTTAAATCAGCACGACCAGGTAATTCTCAAATAGGTGCTGAGACATAGCTGAAAACAGCTGTTGGCTAAGAGGCTACAGTGGATTTGACAGAAATAAAAGATTTCTATCACCATCCAAGAAAAATTTTAATATTGTTTTTTCTAAAAGAAAAACATTCTTGTTACTTGATATAATCTTATCATAGAGCTTTCAAAAATCGAATATGCATATTTCATTTATTGGCAGTGAACACTTTACATTTTAAAGCAGTGATCTATTTTTTTACTTCTTCAGGCTGATTTTGTATCTTGAGAAAGCTGAATATCAAGTTGTTCATTTAGGTGCAGGAGTCACTGCAGGTGAATGTTTCCAACATGGCAGGGGAATCGTGAGCCTTTTTTGAAACAGGTGGTAGAAGGTCAACCACTGATCCTATAAAACGCAGTTATACAAAATTGTTCTGTTTAACTAAAACGTATATGAATTCAAAGGTGGTAGTGATTCTAATTAAATTGACCTACAGTCAACTTTTTTAAAACTCTTGTTTTTAATTTGAAATGGTTCTTTATGCAGGGAGAATAGCATGAAATACTTCAAATGTTAGTTTTTGTAGGAATAATAAAGTTCTACATATAATAGAATAAAATAACAAAAGACTCTCTGAGTTGAAAAAGACCTTGAAAGTAAACTGTTCCAGCCACTCATCTGACGCTTATCAGCCTGTGGAAATGGAAATAATACAGGCCTTGGAAACATGAGACCTGAGTTTCAAATCATCTTTGCCACTTGGAGAGTAGCTGTATAATCTTAAACATGTAACTTAAGTTTTCTAGGCCTCAATTTCCCCATCTGTAAAATGGCATGTTGACCACCACGGTCTCTTTCATTCCTAATATTCTGTGATTCTCTTCTACAATTTCACCTTCCTCTTCATGTTTATTCATAATCTGAAGAAGGAATATGAGCTGATTTTCACTTTGCAAATTATCCTTCAATTTAGAATGAATGAATTAGAACATACATATGTACAAAGATTTTTTTAAAAATTAGACCTAAAATTAAAATTTCCTCAATTAAAATGCTTAAAATATGAATAAATTAACTCCCAGTAAAATCAGAAGGAACATTCTCCAATGTGATGCTTAAAGTAGACGGCGGCAATTACCAAATCAGTGATGCTACTCCATAGGTACAGCCTATATTTGAAGTGGAATTCTCCAACACAGATAAATAGAGCCATCAAGTGGCATAGTTGTTATTGCAAATTATCTCTGGAGACACAAACCCATGCTTTAAGAACAAAAACTCAGCATCTTTTTGATGCGTAATGGGATGTGCCATCCTGATTGAACATTATTTCCCATCAGTAAAGGGACTTCCTCTTATCTTTCTAAGTGAGCTGCACAAGATCCTTTTGCAAACCTTTCTTAAAAGATAACATGGGTATCATCTTAATTTTAAAGCTATTATTAATACAAATAAATGATTTTAGTTCAGTGCTTTGCACTTTCAAAACACAGCACACAGTATGAACTCAATAATTGTTTACTACATGAATAATTTAAATTGAATAAAGCACTAGGCACTTGACAAACTGGATCATTGGTACAGTTGAAATAGCACTGGCATTAGGGTCTTGACCACCTCTTGCTAGCTGCATAATTGTAGGCAATTTACACAACTTCATTGAGCCTCAGTATTCTCATCCGTAAATGAGATGATGAGAATTCTCTTCCCAAACACTAAGCTTAATGGGAGAATTAAAATAGATAATACCAAAAAAGGGAATCTATGAAAAACTTCAGCTCACATTATTCTTATGGTGAATGTCTGATTTTTTTTCTCCTAAAGCTTTCTAATCATCAATTCTAATGTGTGGGATTTTCTCCCCTCACACCAAGCAATTCTTGGCCACTAGCTGAGTGTCCAAAAGTCAACTCAATTCTGACACTATCTGCCTGGAGATAACAGTAGATTCCACAGATTAAGGGTTAAGTCCCACAGGACTGCTCCCCAACCCTTACCCCACTTCAGACACCAATCACAAGTCCAGGTTATCACTTGTGCTTCTGACCAGTTGGCTGTAAATCAGAGGTTCCCACACCCCCTCCTTGGGTTTGATTAATTTGCTAGAGCAGCTCACAGAACTCAGAGAAACACTTTACTTACTAGATTACCAGTTTATTATAGAAGGACATCACTCAGGAACAGCTAATTGGAAGAGATGCATAGGACAATGTATGGGGACGGAACATAGAGCTTCCATGCTCCTCTGAGAGGACCACTCCTCTCAAATCTCCACATATTCACCAACCCAGAGGCTCTACAAACCCTGTCCTTATGGGTTTTAATGGAGGCTTCATTACATAAGCATGACTAATTAAATAATTGGCCATTGGTGATTGATTCAACCTCCAATCCCCCCCACCCCCATCCCCAGAGGTCAGGAGAGTAGGAGTAAAAGTTCAAAGTCTCTAATATCATGGTTGGCTCCACTGACAACCAGCCCCATCCTTAGGTGGGGTCCAAAAGTCACCTCATTAATATAACAAAAGACCCCTTTAATGCATTCATCGTTTAGGAAATTCCAAGGGTTTTAGGAGTTTTGTGCCAGAAATGGAGATGAAGACCAAATACATATTTCTTATGATAAATCACATTATCACACCTCCTAAGACTGGGAACAAGTCTGCTCTCACGTCTATTCAACAGCATACTGGAAGTCCTAGAAATAAGGCAAGAGAAAGAAATAAAAGGCATACAGATTGGAAAGGAAGAGATACTGTCTTAATTCTCAGACATATGATCATCTACATAGAAAGTCCTGAAGAATCTATTTTTAAAAATGAACTACAATTTGTATGGAAACACAAAAGACCCTGAGTAGCCAAAGCAATCTTGAGAAAGAAAAACGGAGCTGGAGGAATCAGGCTCCCGGACTTCAGACTATACTACAAAGCTACACTAAACAAGACAGTATTGACAGTAATCAAGACTGGCACAAAAACAGAAATATAGATCAATGGAACAGGATAGAAAGCCCAGAGATAAACCCATGCACATATGGTCACCTTATTTTTTATAAAGGAGGCAAGAGTATACAATGGAGAAAAGACAGACTCTTTAATAAGTGGTGCTGGGAAAACTGGACAGCTACATGTAAAAGAATGAAATTAGAACACTCCCTAACACCATACACAAAAATAAACTCAAAATGGATTAAAGACCTAAATGTAAGGCCAGACACTATAAAACGCTTAGAGGAAAACATAGGCAGAACACTTTATGACATAAATCACAGCAAGATCCGTTTTGACCCACCTCCTTGAGAAATGGAAATAAAAAAAAAAAATAAACAAATGGGACCTAATGAAACTTCAAAGCTTTTGCACAGCAAAGGAAACCATAAACAAGACGAAAAGACAACCCTCAGAATGGGAGAAAACATTTGCAAATGAAGCAACTGACAAAGGATTAATCTCCAAAATTTACTCCAAAGTAGCTCGTGCAGCTCAATATGAAAAAAACAAACAACCCAATCCAAAAATGGGCAGAAGACCTAAATAGACATCTCTCCAAAGAAGATATACAGATTGCCAACAAACACATGAAAGGATGCTCAACATCACTAATCTTTAGAGAAATGCACATCAAAACTACAATGAGGTATCACCTCACACCAGTCAGAATGGCCATCATCAAAAAATCTACAAACAATGAATGCTGGAGAGGGTGTGGAGAAAAGGAAACCCTCTTGCACTGTTGGTGGGAATGTAAATTGATACAGCCACTATGGAGAACAGTATGGAGGTTCCTTAAAAAACTAAAAATAGAACTACCATATGACCCAGCAATCCCACTACTGGGCATAGACCCAGAGAAAACCATAATTCAAAAAGAGTCATGTACCACAATGTTCATTGCAGCTCTATTTACAATAGCCAGGACATGGAAGCAACCTAAGTGTCCATCGACAGATGAATGGATAAAGAAGATGTGGCACATATATACAATGGAATATTACTCAGCCATAAAAAGAAACAAAATTGAGATATTTGTAGTGAGGTGGATGGACCTAGAGTCTGTCATACAGAGTGAAGTAAGTCAGAAAGAGGAAAACAAATACTGTATGCTAACACATATATATGGAATCTAAAAAAAAAAAAAGGTTCTGAGGAACCTAGGGGCAGTACAGGAATAAAGACGCTGATGTAGAGAATGGACTTGAGGACACGGGGAGGGGGAAGGGTAAGCTGGGATGAAGTGAGAGAGTGGCAGGGACATACATATACTACCAAATGTAAGATAGATAGCTAGTGGGAAGCAGCTGCATAGCACAGGGAGATTAGCTCAGTGCTTTGTGACCACCTAGAGGGTTGGGATAGGGAGGGTGGGAGGGAGATGCAAGGCGGAGGGGATATGGGGTATATGTTTACATACAGCTGATTCACTTTGTTATACAGCAGAAACTAACACAACACTGTAAAGCAATTATACTCCAATAAATATGTTAAAAAAAATGAACTGGAACTAATAAGTGGGTTTATAGCAAGTCACATAGAGAACATGCAGGAGGAGAGAGTGTTATTGGGAAACTCAGAAATCTAAACAATAGGTGGGTAGTTTAGACAATAAAAGGAAGCTAGGCCCACCCAGTCATGGCATGTATCCCACACCCCAGTTTCACGAGAATTGTGTACACTTGGTATATTTTCATAAGCTTGCCTTGAAAGGAAAAATTTAAGCTTTTTGAATGAGCAAACATATCTGTGAGATAAGCTAGTTTGCAAAGTCAGTCTCAATAATGTCCACAATTTTACAATGATGGGTTCCTTCTGGAAGTCCTGAAGTTCTTCTTGCAACTTGGATAGACAAGAGAGGGCTTTTTTCTCGTGAAAGCCACTGAACTTCAGTATGAAACAAATGTTGCTTATGGACACCACCTATCTGACAAAAAAAGTCAAGAATGTATTGCCTTGCTCTTAACGTGACTGACAATTTAAACAGATTTGTTAAATCTTCATGCAGTTCTCTGGTAGGAAAGACTCCCCTGTGTTTACATCAGTAAGAAAATTTTCCTATTGCTGCAACAGATTATATATGAGAAACAAGTCTTCTTATTGATTTTGCAAATAACTGCGAGTTTATGGAAGAAAGACTTCACTATTTTCCTGAAAAGCATGCAAAAACTCAATATATGAGAATCCATATAAGTAATCTATATCATTGCTAACATCAATAATTTTACATAACAGAAGATTCGGTTACTCTAATTTGGAAACATCCATATACTTGGTTGAGCATATCCTATGTTTTATGTGTTCTGACTAAAATAGAATTTCATGGTTCTAACTACCTTAACCCTGTCCTATGCAAAAGCCTGAGAAATCAAAGTCTTGATGTATAATTAATTATATCTTTAAGTACACATTTAACTAATACAACTGTTAAAAATGTTTTCTCATTTATCACCTAAGATAACCAGACATATCACCAGTGGTTTGCATACCAACTTGGGAAACACTGGTATAGTGGGAAAAGCACTATAATTAGAGGCAAAATACTTACATTCAAATTATGGTTCCTTTGCTTAGTAGTTCTGCAACACTTAAGAGTCACTTAACATTTCTGAGCTTCAGCCATTTTAAAAGGAAGAAATGCAATAAAAAGTATACTGGGGGATCATCTGGAACGTGATCGTATAACCAAATACTACCACATATTTCCAGGCCTGTGTTTGCATTTGCATTTGCACAAAGTGGACTGCAATGCAGTCACAGTGAATAAAACCTTGCTAGTAGTTCAAACAGAGAAAAATGGGGGGAGGACTGAGTCACAGAGCACAGGCATGATGAACTCAAACTAATCTGCACTTTAGGCATCAAGACTATACTCAAGTGATTTACTTCTTTAGAAATATGAAATGCATTCGTGGCAAGGGTAGGCTAGTTGATGTTGTAGCATGAATTACCATTGCAGAAGAAAAATTTTGTCCTTAAACTGTTAAAAGAATTCAACATGGTAATAATAATGGGTCAATGATCATTTTGACATCAGAACATATCAGACTTTATTACAACACATTAAAAATCAAGCACTGTCACTTAGGGGATCACCAGTTGACAACACGATCATAAACACCAATGTAAATGTGAGCCCTGTTCTAGAATATCCTTATATCTGACTTTTAAAATATTTTCAAAATGAAAATATAAGATTAAAAATTGTGATGGGGAGGGAATTCCCTGGCGGTCCAGTGGTTAGGACTCCATGCTCTCACTGCCGAGGGCATGGGTTCAATCCCTGGTCGGGGAGCTAAGATCCCACAAGCCGTGCGAAAAAAAAAAAAAAAAAAAAACTGTGATGGGAAGATTTAAATACCACCAGGTTTTCCCTTATCATGACATCAGACCATCATCATGTCAGCTTTACTCTTGTCTTACTCTTACATTTATACAAGCATCTATGTGCAGGGTGTTTTGATAAAAACATTTATATATGAGCATATGGATTGATACAATCACCACACTAATTATGTGACCAAGAAAATAAATTAATATAGAAAATTGCAATGAGGTATCAGATCTTTAAGATAGTATCAGTTAAAATAGGCAATCTTCATCTTTATTTTGGTCAGAGTTTGCTGATTCATTCTTGACCCTCAAAAGATACATGAATATAGCCCAAGAAAGGGAAGTATGTCCCATTCCTACAGCTGTGACGAGTGAAAATCTGGACTTATTCACCTAAACCTTGTGCAGACCCATTCTATTAGTTAGAATGCTTATAGCGGCAGGAATAGAAAATCCTCATTCATTTTGTCTTTAACAAAGAGGACTTGTACTTTTCCCTATAATAAGCTGTTCAGTGGTTGGGAAATTCTGTGTACGATTCACCAGGCTCCAACTCTTTTTCTTTGTGGTTCTCCTGGTAGCAAGATGGTTTCAACAGTTCTAAACATGGTAGTTAAACACAACATTCAGAGATAGAAAAGGGATTGTCTCTCCTAGTGTGTCCTCCTTAGGAGTGAGAATAACTTTTCCCAGAAAAGTCTTAGTAGCACCCACCACATTTCAATGGCACAAATGTGTCACATGCTCACCCTTAAATAAGAGATTTGCAAGGGAAATGGGACTAATATGAGTGACTTAAACTAATCAGGACTTAACCCTGAGCAGGGGATGGGGTTACTTTCTGACGAGTCACTTGGGTAAAAGATAGATCACTGTGAGCACGAAAAAGGAAGGAAATTGGTACTAAAGGGGCACAAATACACTAACAAACAAACCATGTCTTCCATTCACCAAAGTGCCTGAACTGGACATGAAAAGAGTAGTTGGCCAGTTTATCTGTATAGAGATTTAACTATATTGTTTTTCACACCTGGGGAGGTGGTCTACTTTCTGTTCAGTCTCCACTTTTGGTTTTTTAGCTGTACTGGGTTGAATAGTGTCCCCCAGAATTCATGTTCACTGGAACATCAGAATGAAACCCTATTTGGAAATAGTATTTGCAAATATAATTATAGTTATGATTAGGTCATACTAGATTAGGATGGACCTTCACCCCATGACTGGTGTCCTTATAAGAAAAGAAAACAGAGACACACAGACACACAGGAGAATGCCCACTGATGGAGACAGAGATTGGAATGATGCATTTACAAACCAAGGAATGCCAAAGATTACCCTAAACCACCAGAAGCTAGAAAGAGGCAAAAAAGGATTCTTCCCCACTGCCTTCAGTCACCTTGACCCTGCTGACACCTTGATTTCAGACTTCTAGCCTTTAGAACTATGAGAAAATAAATTTTGGCTATTTTAAGCCACTCAGCTTGTAATACTTTGCTGTGGCAACCCTAGAAAACTAATACGTTAGCTATGTACCTCTTAATCTTATTTTTCAGGCGTTGCTTTAGAGTTTCCAATATTTTTAATTCATCATAGTCTACTTTCAAAATATTACACAATCTCAGCTATAATTTAAGAACAACAGTCTACTTAAAATTTCCCCTTCCCATCCTTTGTGCCATTCTTGTATTTCATTTCTATTTATGTTATAAACTTCAGAATACATTGCGGTTTTTAAAGATTTGCTTTAAACAATTACATTTAAAGATATTTTAAATTAGGAAAAGTCTCTTCTATATATACAATATCTCTTAATTCCTTTTTGTATATCTGGCTTTCCATCTGGTATTGTTTTTCTTCACTCTGAAGAGGTTTCTTTAGCATTTATTTTAACACAGGTCTGCTGGTGACAGATTTTCTCAGCTTCTGCTTCTCTAAAGATGTCTTGATTTTGCCTTCATCTTTGAAGGGTATTTTTGCTAGATATAAAATTCTAGGTTGATGGGCTATTGTTAAAAATTTCAACACTTAAAATAGGTCATTCCATTGTCTCCTGGCTTGCATTATTTATGGTAAGAAGTCATTAAATTCTTATTTTTGTATTCCTGCATATACTGTCTTTTTTTTCCGGTTGCTTCTAGGATTTTTCTCTTTACTACTGGTTTCCAACAATTTTTCTATTATGTTCTTTTGTGGTTTTTGTTTGTGGGTGTGTGTGTTTATTCTGCTTGAGTTTCATTTAGCTCCTTAGATAATTAGGTTTCTAGTTTTCATCAAAATGGAAATTTTTCAGTTATTGCATTTTGAAATATTTTTCTTCCCCACACTATGACTCCAATTACACATTTATTATGCCACTTGATATTGTCCCACAGGTCACTGTGGCTGCTTGTTGTGGGGTTTTGTTTCCAGCTTTTTCCCCCTCTGAGGTTCAAATCAGATAGCTTCTACTGCTGTCTTCAAGTTTACTAATCTTTTTTTCTATAGTTTCTAATATGCTATTAAGTTCATCCAGTGAATTTTTCACTTTAGATATTATATTTTTCAGCTTCAGAGAGTCCATTTGATTCTTTTTTCATATCTTTCACTTCTCATATTCATATTTTACAGTAAATCTTTTTTAAGGCTTGCTTTATATATTTGTTTGTTGTATGGTACAATCTATATATTTTTTTCCATTACATCTTGAAAGTATTTATAATACCTGTTTTAAAATTTTGTCTACTAATTTCATCTGAGTCTCTTTCTATTGACTGATTTTTCTCTTGGTGATGGACCACACCTTCTTGCATCTTCGTGTGTTTAGTCATTTTTATTAGATGCTGGATATTTAAAATATTACATTGTTGATTGTATTTTGATGCCTTTCTTTAAAGAAGATTTAATTTTGTTTTGAGAGGCAGTTAAATTAATTGCAGACCACTTTGAGACTTAAAAAAAAACTTTCATAGGGTAGACTTTGAATAGGCTTTACTCGGTGGTATTGAGAGGCTTTTTTTCTCCTGACACCAACCAATTCTGACTTCAACTGGGTGTCCTACAATGCAGTTCAGTTCTGACACTAACTACCTGCAGTTTGTGTCAGACTCCACAGGTTTCATTGCTTAGTCCCACAAGATTGTTCTCACTTCAGACACCAATTGCAAGTATTGGGTCCCCAGGTTACCTACACTTATGTTCATTTTGGCTATAAAGTTGAGGGTTCCCATGACTTCTCTCCCTTCGAGTTCAATAATTTGCTAGAACATCTCACAAAACCTAGGAAAGCACTTTACTTACTATTACTGGCTTATTATAAATGATACAACTCAGGAACATTCAAAGGGGAGAAAGATAGTGGGGCCCAGTGTGGGGCACACCACCCCCTAGCACATTAATATGTTCGCCAACCCAGAAAGTGCTTCAAACCCCATTATCTGGGGCTTTTATGTAGGCATGACTGATTAAATCACTGACCATTGATGATTAACTCAATCTCAAGCCCCTCTTACTTCCCCAGATGTTGGGTAGGGGAGCTAAAAGTTTCAAGCTTCTAATCAAAGCTTGGTCTTTCTGGCAACCAGCTCCCATCCTGAAGCTATCTAGGGGCCTGTCAAGAGTTGCCTCATTAGAACAAAAGACACTCCTAGTATTCTTAACACTTAGGAAATTCCAAGGATTTTAGGAGCTCTGGGCTAGGAACCAGAGACAAAAACCAAATGTCTTTCTATGACACCACAGGTATGCTGGTAAATGTTTAACAACCAGTTTTCCAGGGGAAAATAAAACAACAATCCGGATTTGTAGTGTATGCTGATTTCCTTGATGTAAATATTCCACAATGGCTCATGACCACCTACCAGCATGATGTCACTGAAGGTGGAGTTTGGAGGAGATATGAACAATTGGCTCCACAAACTAGTTTGAGCCAGCTCCAACACACCACTGCCTTAGTCCAGTTTAGCTCTAATACTAAAGGATAACTATCTTGGGGTCTCTACTGAATGCATAGGTGTTGGAAGAGGACCACTCTGAATGGTCAGAAATTAAACATCTGCCCAACCTGTGTGAGCTCTAGGAAATCACTCGTCTTATCTCTCCAGTAATTGTTCCTTCTCTCACAATTTTATTTGGAGAGGCTTCATGAAGTTTTGTGGGGTTTTTTAATTTTATTTATTTATTTATTTTTGGCTGCATTGGGTCTTCACTGCTGCGTGCAGGCTTTCTCTAGTTGTGGCGAGCGGGGGGCTACTCTTTGTTGTGGTGCACAGTCTTCTCATTGTGGTGGCTTCTCTGGTTGTGGAGCACGAGCTCTAGGTGCGAGGGCTTCAGTAGTTGTGGCTTGCAGGCTCTAGAGCGCAGGCTCAGTAGTTGTGGCGCACAGGCTTAGTTGCTCCATGGCATGTGGAATCCTCCCGGACCAGGGCTCGAACCTGTGTCCCCTGCATTGGCAGGTGGATTCTTAACCACTGCGCCACCAGGGAAGTCCTCTTCATGAAGTTGTATTCTATGTATGTAGATCTTAATGTTCAGCCAAGAATTCAAGAGGAGCCCTTATGCAGATTTCTGAATCTCTTTCTCTATATAGCTCCCTTCTTTCTGGTACTCTGCCTTGCATATTCAAGCTGCCTTGGCCTCTCTGAACTCTGTCTCCTCAGCTGCAGGCTGCTGTGATCTTCTTGGGTTTCCCACCTCTGCATCACATTCCAGAAAGTGCCTCCAGGCAGGAAACTGTGTTAATTGTAGGTTTCACCTTATTTGTTTCCTTTCTCTCAGGGATCACAGTTCTGTGCTGCCTGTTGTACAATGTCTGTAGCAGTTGTTTCACACATTGTGTCCAATTTTCTAGTTGTTTACAGTGGAAATACAAGTCTGTTATCAGTTACTCCATTGCAGCCAGAAGAGGGAGTCATTCTGCTTCTATTTCAGTGAAGCGGATTCCTTCCTTATGGGGAGATATTACATTTCTGATTTCATATTTGCCTTTTATGAAAAAAGGGAGCTTATCTTATTTCTGTTTTCACAGCAACTATCAGCTTGATACTCTTCTACACTACCTTGCTTTAGTGAATGGATTGTCCACGCACCCTGGAATAAGCCTTGGGAAGGCAGCATTCTGAAAGAGGCACCACTCATCCGGCTTACACTCTCTGAGCGACAGACTGACTGCTGTACTCTGGTGGGGACCCTTGGGTCCAGAATTATCCATAACAATATCAGAAGAGTTCTTTACCTTAGGAGATTATGAAAATGGCACGAGGACTAATTGCAAGTAACTGAACTCACATCAACAAAAGAGAATCAAGTACAATTTGTTACAATAAGTTCAGGATAAAATAATCACTTAACATCTGATGTATTTTTTTTATATTCACTTCAAATTTCTCCTATGAGGAAAGTAGGAAAAAATCTTTAGCCAGGTATGCCTAAGAGGTTTGTGTCGGTCCTGGTGTAATCTGGATTTCTCCTTTCTAGCATTGCCCAGGCTCAGCTGATCCTCTTCTGAGTGTCCCATACTGTTCTTTCTCCATTTGAGTCTGTGCTGGAAGGAGGGTTCTTTTTATCAGTGCCTTTCTTGCCAGATGCACAACTATTTTTCAGTCTCTGCCAACAATTGTCAATGTCTTGAAAACCAAAACCATAATGAGATTTTTCTTTCTTCCAATGTGATCTGCAAAATGTCCCCATTGGTTATTTGTCATCGGGGAATGGCTTGTCTTTTTAGCAGTGTGGTGTATTACTTTCCTGTAGCTGCCATAACAAATTATCACAAACCCAGTGGCTTAAGATAATAGAAATTTATTCTCTCGTAGTTCTGGAGGCCAGAGGTCTGAAATCAGTTTCACTGGATCAACATCAAGGTGTTGATAGGGCTGTACTCCTTCCAGAGGCTGTAGGAGAGAGTCTGTTCCTTTTCTCTTTCAACTTTTAGTGGATGCCGGCATCCGTTGCCTTGGGGCCACATTACTCCAGTTTTGAAGGCCAGCATCTTCAAATCTCTCTCTGCTACTTCCTCACATTGCTTTCTCTTCTGTATGTATCAACTCTCCCTCTGCCTGTCTCCTTTAAGGACATTTGGGATGATATTTAGGGCCTACCCAGATAATCCAGGATAATCTCCCCATCTCAAGATCCTTAATAACAACTGCAAAGATGCTCTTTTCAAATAAGGAAACATTTACAGTTTCCAAAGATTAAGATGTGGGTATCTTTTTTTTGTGCAGGGGTTGGGAATGGATTTTTCAGCCTACCATGTGGGGAGTTCTGCTTCATGTCCAAGTGTATTACCTCAATTGCTGTTGAATTCTGTGAGACAAGTCTTCTGGCCATGCTGTGGTAATTTGGGGACAACATCTGAAGAAAGAAAAAACTGGAAAAAATGAACTGAGTAGAAATATGGATGCTATAGTGTCCCTGTGTAACACCATTAAGTTAAATACTCTTTCTAGGGCTTCCCTGGTGGTGCAGTGGTTAAGAATCCGCCTGCCAATGCAGGGGACACGGGTTCGAGCCCTGGTCCGGGAAGATCCCACATGCCGTGGTGCAACTAAGCCCGTGCGCCACAACTACTGAGCCTGTGGTGCCCAGAGCCCGTGCTCCGCAACAAGAGAAGCCACTGCAATGACAAGCCTGTGCACCACCACGAAGAGTAGCCCCTGCTCGCCGCAATTAGAGAAAGCCCGCACGCAGCAGCAAAGACCCAAAGCAGCCAAAAATTTAAAAAAAAAAAAGTTTTCTGTCTGCAGTAACAAAAGATTTTTCTTTTTACCCATTTTGGACCAACTCTAGTCAGGGTCCCCCTACATCTATAAGAAGTACAATGACATAGCCCAGAGAGTGTTCAGATGACACTACTATCTCCTCTTGTTACATGATCTTCATTTATTCTAGAATTGTTCTGCACAATTAGCCTCAAGAGAACCTAGATCAGCCAGGCAGTGCTCACTGCCACCATTAGTCACCCAAGAGTTTAAATGGAGAAAAAAAAAAAAGAAACAGCTAAAAGAAAGATCTGGGGTACAGCTAGAAAGAGATGAAAAATAATAAAGGAGGAAAAATAAAGGAAAGAGATAGCGCCATCTGGAGAGGAACAGTCAAGCAATACGTGAACAAGCATTTAATGAGCAACCGTAATGCAGAAGAATGTACTTGGCCCTGTTGAGGGAAAGAAAACAGGTATGACATCATCCTTGCCATCAGAGAGCCTTCACTCTAGGAAGACAGAAATGTACAAATCTAACTATAATATAAGGTGTATTAATATAAGGACCATACGAAAGAGTCAAAGTAATGTGGGAAAGTTCACACCTGCTTAAGAGGAATCAGGGAAAGCTTAGTGAAGGAGACAGTGTTTGAGTGATACCTAGAATTGGTATAGACAAGACAAGAGAGTGCACATGCTGTGAGGCTGAGGCCTTTATAAATCTTCATGGTCTGAAACCTCAGTGAAGCAAGGCTGACTCTAGGTCTTCACAGTTCCTCTTTCATTCCCCTACAGCAACTATTTTAGACTCTCTTTACTCTCCTCGAGCTCCCTACCCCACCACCTCCCCCTATTTCTCAACAGAGAACTGTTGGTAAGAACATTTCCAACTTCTTTCCTCCATCTATGGGTCTAACTCCACCATTCTCATTCCTCCTACCTCAGGGAAGAGGTGCTCCTCTTTCTGTGTAAGGCTGATGAATGACCACTCCACCCCAAGCTTGGAATTATTCCCCCTTCCACCTCTTAAGGGACTCTGCTCTGCTGGTTATCCCCTCTCTCTTGTATGAAGTGGTTAAGTGTGCACACTTGGAGTTGAACAGCCTGGGTTCAAATCTCAGCTCTACTTCCTTCTGGCTCTTACATGAGTACATTTCCTCTCTGGGCCTCAGTGTCCCTATCTGTACAATGGGAACAGCTATAGTACCTACTTTGTAAGGTTGCAGAGAAGACTGAATTAATTATTCTTTATTAAACAGAGTCAAGACTCTGGCCCTAGGAGGTGTTCAGAGGGTGCCAATATATATATCTTTAACCTCCCCCTCAGTGAGCTCTTTAATCTCTGCCTTAAATCATGTTCAAGTCATTGCTGCTCATCAGAATAAAACTCTCTCTCTGATCATCTCTTTTACCATTTGCTCTATCTCTCTACTTCTCTTTATAACCAGCCCTCTTGAAAGAGTGGTTCATATATGTGGAAGCAGTGACTTGAGCTGCAGAAAGCCTGGAGCATGATTGAAGAACACAGGAATAGTGGAAAATGCCAGAAGGGTAGCCTGGGGCCAAGTCATGAACAGGCTGAGGTGTTGGGCTTTATCCTGCAGGTCATGGGGAACTATTGGCAGAGGAGTGATCCGATGGAACTATACTTTAAGAATATTAATCAGGCAGTGATGTGTAGGTGAGAACTCTTAAGAAAGTTATTGCACTGGGAGAGATGAATTTATGAGCCAAAAAGAGGCAGTGACAAGAAGGGGCAAGACACATAAAATCAACACAAGTCACACTGAGACACCTTGGCAATGGATAGGATGTGGGAGGAGAGAGGGAAGAAATTACTGGTGATGACTGTGAAGTTTTCAACCTGATACCAAGGCTGTCTGCACCCAAACAGGGGATTGAAGGAAAGGAGGAGAAATGGTTTGGGGATGGAGACGAAGCACTCAGACTGGGATTTGCTGGGTTTGAAGAATGACACCAGACACCAGGTGTCACTCTACTCCTAGCCTGAAAATCTCAAAACAGACACGGAGCTAACAAAGGGCCATAAAAAGCTGTAATGATTGCCACCTCCTGGCTCAGGTTCCTGTCCTGACTTCCCCTCCTGCAGGCCTGGTACAGAAACTCCACATGCATCAGAGACTGATTCACGGTGCGTTACAAACATCCACACCGCTGACGGCTCCTTGGGAACGCTATACTCTGAAATCCCACCGTTGAAGAACCAGTCCGTTGGGCCTTTAAGGATTTTGACCTTGGGGACGATAAAACCTCAAACCAGGGGTCACAGCCTCATATGCCTTCAGGAGCCTGGAGTTAAGAAGGATGGTGTTATGCAGAGAAGTGAAGTCTGAGAAAACTAGAGTGTGTCCTCCCTGAAGACATTCAAATTCAGAAATTAAAAACAATCACTGTGCTGGCCTAACTAAATACATCTGCCGCCAATCCCTTTGCAACCTATGCCTTAGGCTTCTCACTCAAGATACCTGACAGCAAAGCTTTAGATGCATAGGAGACAGGATGGTGGGGGTGGGTTAGATATTAGAAGTGGGATAAGTTGAGCTTTGGCCTATTAAGTCTTCTGTATACACAATTTGTTTTTCTCCATTCAGAGGGATCCAAATGCCCACGCGTTGGGGACACAGTGCCAGAGGCTCAGGGAGGCCATAGTCCTGCTCTGTCCTCATGGAACCAGTGAACATTGAAGAGTATTATCTGATTCAGCAGTCCTCAAGCCTCAGGTGTTTGTGAAGTTCCCATCTTCACAATTTTTGCCACATCACCTGGACTGACTTAACCCTTTTCTTAAATCAACTCACTTTTTAATTTGGACACTTCCTAAGCAATATTTAATAAATAGCAAGTTTTATGTGTGTGATTTTTTTTCTAACACACTTGCAAATAAAAAACATAACAGTTAGAATTAATGAATTACTGGGTACCATCTAAAATATCCTCAAGTACCCCTAGCAGTATGCATGTCACATGCCGGGAAGCAGTGGTTCAAGCCCTTCAGTCCACAGATGAGGATTATAGCACTGGTTCTGAATAAATAAGCCCAAGTTCCAATCCACAGTCTGTAATTTTGGTTGTACTACTTGTACTTTCTGAGTTTCTGTTTTCTCATCCATAAAGTGGAGAAAACTACAGCTGTCTCCCAGCAATGCTTTGAGAATTAGTGACAGTATGCGTAAAACCATGAAGAACTGGTACTATCGTGAATGCTGCTATTGTTACTGACTCTCTCAAGTTAGGACCCCAACAGTGGTCCTTGTGCCGGTGTCATTCGAGCCAGTAGAATGAGACTGAGTTTGGCTGAGAAGCAAAGAAAAGCTTTACTCTTTGATCAGAGAATGGAATGGTGTGAGCTCGTGCTATAGGGTCCACCCAACAGGCTGACAGACCGTGGGCAGGGCTGCTTTACAGGGATTGCCGGGAGGGAAGGGGCGGAGTCCTCACGGGGCGCACAGGCGAGCGCAGGCGTGTTGCTCACCCTCCAGATGGCAGTGCCGAGTGCAGCGTCTCTGCACGCAGACCACCACCGGCATCTCGAATTGCAGTGTCGTGGGCAGTGCTTCTGCACACGGTCCCTGAGCTGAGGTGCCAGGCACAGCCATTAGGCGCTAAGAACCCCGGTCTGAAGTGCCGGGTGCAAGGCCTCTGCACTTGGACCCATATGATGAAGTGAAACTAGACTAAGCACAAAAGGAAAGAGAAAAAAAGGTTAGACTTTATTTTATTACCCAGATTCTTTTTATTTTTCCGGGAATTGTTAATAAGCTTTGCTGGTGACAAATCCCTCCTCTATCTTTTGTCCTGCTCCTCATTCTTTTTTTTTTAATTAATTTATTTATTTATATTTTATTTTTGGCTGTGTTGGGTCTTCGTTTCTGTGCGAGGGCTTTCTCCAGTTGCGGCGAGCGGGGGCCACTCTTCATCACGGTGCGCGGGCCTCTCACTGTCGCGGCCTCTCTTGTTGCAGAGCACAGGCTCCAGACGCGCAGGCTCAGTAGTTGTGGCTCTCGGGCCTAGATGCTCCGCGGCATGTGGGATCTTCCCGGACCAGGGCTCGAACCCATGTCCCCTGCATTGGCAGGCAGATTCTCAACCACTGCACCACCAGGGAAGCCCCAGGCAGATTCTTAACCACTGCGCCACCAGGGAAGCCCTGCTCCTCATTCTTGAAGGGCGCAGGTCTGTCTTCTGTAACTGCTTCCTGCTGAGTCTGTGCGTGGTCATAACCCTGGGTGCCTGGGTGGAGGAGCAGAGCTTCTCCCCAGCTGCCTTTAGATGTGTCTGGCTGTCACCAGGCCTCAGCCCTAACTGTTCATCTCCTTGAGCGACCACCATCTGTCTAACCATTTGTCAGACAAAGGACACCAGACAATTTAGGATGCATGGAGCAAATGTTAGCAAGAGAATAATGCTTACATGTCAATTTTTTCCTAAAAATGCAGGTAGCTAGGTCTTTTACCTGTAGGCACAAGTGTGCCCTGATGTTGAGGCTCTGCGTGGCCTGAATATCCCTGGTCACACTTTGTTGTTTTTCAGAAGAGAAGCTTCAGGTCAGAGAGAGGTTCACGTGAGTAGTCAAGAGGGTTCATTGTCCCAGGTTGTCTCTCCCAAGGTTGAGGCTCCGGGGCCACTCACTTGAGTGTGATGTCCCCATGGAGCGACCCCTGTAACTTCAGGGCAGAGTGAGTGGTTAGGATCACCAAGTGGGGTCTCTTCCCCTTAGGACTGAGCTGATCTTGCAGGCTGCTGGTTTTCCAGGTTTTCAGGTACAACCAGTCTCCTGACTGGAAGCAGTGGAGGGCCAAGTCAGTGGGTGCAGGCAGCACCTGGTACCATATTCTGTAAGGGCTTTCATGGTTTCTCCTACCTGGAGGGCATACATGAGTTGTTCCATTTCAGGAGGGTTAAGGGTTCCCTTCTTCGGGCTCGGGAATGGGTCTACATATATGAACTTATCCCTTGGGGCTAACTGCATGCAGAGCAGGGCAATTGGAAGCAATTTAATCCAGTTTCCTTGAGTTTCCTAACATAGCTTGGCTAAGGCCCATTTCTAGGTCTGTTTGGATCTCCCTACTTTCCCAGTCTCCAGGCTGCCGGAAAGGTCCATTTTATGCCCAGGGCACTCGTTATCCCCTTTGTTACTTGAGACACAAATGCTGGACCATTACTGCTTTGTAGGGATCCCAGGAGCCCAAACCTGGGGGTTATTTCTTTTAGTAATGCTTCTATCCACCAGAAAACGTGTCTACTAGTACCAAGAGATACCTGAAATCGCCCAGAACTCTCGGCATGACAGTGACATCAATCTGCCAGTCTTCCTCAGGATATGTCCCTCTGGTCTGAATGGACCTTACCTGGGGGCCTCTGGGGGGTCTGGTGCTGGGGTTGTTCATTGTGCAGATGGGGAAGGTCTCAACTATCCGACTGATTATACTTTTCATGCCAGGAGTTACCATCACCTCAACTAACAAGTTATATACGACTTCCCTCCCATACTGAGTTCTTTGATGAGCCTCCCTGATGGCTTGACCAAGGTACAGTTTGGGGAAAGAAGTACTGCCCATGTTTATTAACTAGCCACACATAGCCTCCTAGATCTCTACTAAAGCCCCATTTTCAGGCTTTGTCTAATTCTTCCTTTGTGTAGATTGCAGAATAATTGTATAAATCTGGCCTTTGAGACGTGAGGGGTAGTTGCCAAGTTACTGGTTCTAGGGCAGTTGCGTCCACCCTGTTTCCTTTTATCACCTCCACATCCCCCTTTCAGTGACCCCCTGCAATGAATCATTGCCACCTTCTTTGGAAGCTGTACTGCTTCTGTTACCGAATGCATCAGGTCTCGCTGCTCACTGCTTACAAAATCAATTACACACACCAATGGTAGAAGGGAAAGGTGCCTTTAATCAGAATGCTGGCAATCTGGGGAGATGGTAGACTCAGTGGCCCCCAAAAAACACCTCCGAAGATCTGCTCAGCCATGAAAGTTTTAAAGGAAAGGAGGGAAGTAGTCTGAGTTAGCCACTGAGATAGGGGGTCAGAGTCGTCGCCATCCCCCACTGCGTGCAGGCTCGTTGACTTCTCGTGATCTTCCACTAGACGCTATCTTGTTCACACAGTTTGGTCACACAGTTTGTTCGGAAGATTACTGAAGGGCAAGCTAGGGAAGAGATCTGGTCATATGTTAATTATTTATTCTTCATTTTTACTTCTTTGATCTGCAGAAAGAGCCAAGTTAGGCAAGGTATTGTGTGATTGAAAGATTTGAAAGGTGTGCTTGGGTGGGAGATGAGTAGAGAGAGCATGGGGGTGCCTGGTATAAAAGTTGGTTACAGTATAGCTTTGCTAAAGCAACAAGAAAAAGGGCTTCCTGCTGAGGGTGGTTTCTTGCAAAGAGCTGCTTACACTTCTAAGAGCTTCAGTATGCTTAAGCAATGTTTTACCTGTTTCTTCTCTGCAGTAAGCATACCTCTTTCCTTTCAAGTAGCCGTGTGCATGTAGAATGGCATACACATATCGGGAATCTGTGTAAACATTTAAGATCTTCCCCATTCTGAGCTCTAAGGCTCCGGTGAGAGCTATCAGCTCGGCCTTTTGGGCAGAAGTCCCTGGAGGTAGGCTTTGTGCCTCTGTCACCTAGGTCTGAGAAGTTACTGCATACCCCATCAGGTTTTTTCCCTCTCTTATAAAACGGCTCCTGTCTGTAAACCAGTCCTCTTCGGCGTTCAGGAGAGGCTCACCTCCTAGGTCGGGGCAACTGGAATAGACTGTGTCTATTGTTTCTGTACAATCATGTTTCAAGGGCCGTGTTTCTTTAGGTAGTAAGAGGGCAGGATTTAGTGTGTGACAGGTTTTGTGGTAACCATTGGGTTCTTTAAATGCCCGTTCTTGGACCTTCCCTTGATACCCCCATAATTTTATAATGCTTGTGACCAAGTTTGCCTGATCTGGCATTCAGAACCAAGAAAGTGGCACCGGTGTTGACTAAGCATTAGACTGGCTTTCCCCCTTTGTCCAGTGTCAGCCAGGGCTTCTCGGGGACAACTGGAGTGCCAGCTTAGGAGCCCCTGGGCCCATCATTCTTCATATATTTGGACCATCTGCCTTCCAGGGGAGAGGCCAGGATGTGCCATTTCCATCCCCTTTCAGGGGCAGTGAGGGCATTCTCCCTTGCAGTGACCCTCTTGTTTACATATGGTGCACTGATTGGGTCCTAGTCTCCTTGGCTTGCTGTCCCTCCTTGGGGGCTGGGGGTCACTCACCAGAGTCAAGAGTCTCCGTGGGCACTTAGTCCAGATTCCCGTGACCCGTTGACATTGGAGGGCAGCAGTCAGTAGGTAGGCTTGCCTCTGGGCCTTTTTATCCTCTGGCTTGTCCTCCTCTATACCTCGGTTATTAAGCACCCAGTAGGCAACCTCGACCAGGCCAGAGGTAGGGGTATCTTGTTTCCAGTTTCCAAAGTTTACGCCTAATGTTGGGGGCACTTTGGGAAATGAAATATGACCTCTGGACTGCATTCCCTTCCAATGACTCAGGGTCAGTGGTGGTATAGATTCAGAGGCACTCTAGGAATGCTGAAGGGTTTTCTGATGGCTACCAATTGATTTCCTTTATTTTATCTGACTGACAGGTAGGTGAGGGTAGTGGGTGTTTCCTTCTCTTGCCAGCAGCTCAAGGGCTTCCCAATAATGGGGTTCCTAGTCTTGTGAGCGGCTCATGGGGCTCCCCAGCCCACTTAGCCTGGATTCCCTTTAGGACCATATTTTTATAATGAGTCAGCCTCTGTCTTCCACCCCATTCTCCATTATATTGGTGGTCCCAGTTAGGTTTGTTATCTGGGATCGTTTGATTCCCTGCATGACCTGCATTGTTTTTGTTCTCTTTGTCTGCTTCCTTTTGGGCTTTTGAAAAGATCGTGGCCTTTTCTTCCCCGGTTAGGAGTACATTGAGGCTGGATGTCAGCCCATGTGAGGTTATGGGTCTGAAAGATTCCCTAATCAGATTCAGGAACCCCTCTGGATTTTCCCTCAACCCCTTACTATGACTTTTCCCAACTACCGAGGAGGCAGTTGGAGTGATTTGCATTTCTGGTTTGGCAAATTTGGACTGTTAATAGACTCCTCAAGGGACCTAAAGAGGCAGCGTCCAAATGGTGTGGAGTCTGATATAACTGGGGGTCCCCCTTGAATTTATAAGGGTGTGTGCTTGAGAGAGTTAGTCCCTCCTCAGTCAGAATATCCCACAGGAGTTTAGACAGGACTGTCTCTGGCCCAGAGCAGTTTAGCCACGTTAGTTCCTGACCACCTTGGTCCCTTAGGGAGTAGCACAGCTGCCTGAGACAGGGGTCTTCTCTTTCTTCCTTTCAGCCGAAAAGGAGTTTTTAGACTTCCCACTGGGTGAGAGCTAAAAGCAGTAGGGATTCCCACAGGGTACTCACTAGACCGCTGGGGCAGCTAGTATTCTGTGCTGCTACCAGGAGGAGAGCCCGTGGAACCTTGGTCAACAAAGAATCACCCAAGTTTCGCCTCACAAGCAGAGGGGGAGGAGAGGTCAGGCAGTGGGTGTTTCCTGTTCTCACCAGCAGTTCACAGGGCTCCTCAGCCCACCAGCACTCCCCAGAGAAACTAGTGCTGACCGGAAGAGGTCAAGTCACCGGTCAAGTACCTACCTTGAGACCCTTTCACACTCAGGTGTCCCTGGTGCCTTTTCCTGAGCTTGGATCGAGCATCCTTGCTCCATTTTGTCAGGTGGTCCTTACTACCTGGGCCTTTTCCCAGTCGTGCCTCTTGGGCTCATGGGGCTGGCCACTTTCCTTTAACAAACTGAAAGTGACTACAGAGAATGCTACCATTGACTCCTGGAGATCAGTGAGGAGGGCACAAAGTCCTGGTGTGGCCGCTCCTGCCTTGTACAGGGGTCGAAAGGACAGCACTACTAGCAAGACAGTGGGCAAGACTGCTTTGGCTCTCTCGCGTCCACAGGTGCCCACTGTCCCCAGGGTGTCCGGCACTGCGGGAAGGCCAGCCGGACACCGTGGGCAGTCGTGTGAATTTCAGTCCCCGATCCCCAATGATGCCACAGTGTGATCCCCTCGAGGGGGTGCAGTCCCGATGACCCTGGGGCCACCGCTGTGTGCGCACCACACCAGGGTTCAGGTTGCTGGTCAGGGTCGCTCTGAATCTGGCCAAGGCTGCCGCCGTTCTACCCCGTCAGAGTGAACTCAAAGACCAGAGTCAGTCATCCTCAGGCAAACCTCCAAAGCCTTCGCCGTCCTCCCACTGGAGCAGAGTGGATAAGTGCCGGTGAAAAGGCCATGGTCCGTACCTTCGTGGTCACCAGAATTTTTGTTACCGACCTTCCTGGGTTGGTTCCCAACAAGGTTCCTTCTGCCCAGTGTCGTTCAAGCCAATAGAATGAGATGGAGTTCAGTTCAGGAGGAAAGGAAAGCTTTAGTCTTCGATCAAAGAATGGAGAGGGGCCAGCTCATGCTCTGGAGTACGTACTCTCCCCAAAAGGCCTGTGGTGGGGCTGCTTTATAGGGTTCTCATCAGTAGGGAGGGGAGAGGGGTGAAGTTCTCGCCGGTCAGGCACAGCTGCGCTGATCACAGCTCCAGATCGCGGCGCCAGGCACAGCGTCTCTGCACACGGCCTGCCATCACCATCTTCAGCTGCGGTGTTGTGCACAATGCTTCTGCACATGGTCCCCGAGCTGAAGTGCAGAGTGCAGCCATTTCCCACTAGGAACTCTGGTCTGAAGTGCTGGGTGCAAGGCCTCTGCCCGTGGTACCCTATGAGCAAGTGAAACTAGACTAAGCACAAAGGAAAAGGGAAAAAAAAAAGGTAGATTTTATTTTATTACCCGGATTCTACTTTTATTTCCTGGCAATTGTTAATGGGCTTTGCCCACTATTGCTATCACTATCACTGCTTAGCTTGTCCCCATCCCAGAGTGAGCCGATCTAGAACCAGACTGTTTCTCCTGCTGCCCGGGCCAGGACACATGCTCCACAGGGAGTGACCCACCACTTCTGACCAGACCAGCCAAATTCCCAGCAGCACGCCCTGGGGCAGCCCTGATGTTCCTCCCTCCTCTCCCACCTGTCTTCAGATACAGACTGCACACCATGGCTATGCAATCACCATGCTACAATTTGAGGAAACCCAGAATGCACACATGTTGTGGAATGTGTCATGAAAAACACGGGATGTCTACCCTTCTCACAACTCAAATAATCAACACTTTCTAGAGTGACTGATGGCCTTACAGAAATATACAAAACAACTATTTTTCTGTGGGTAGCTACATTCAAGCCAACTGTTCAGAACACAGTAAAGAAGTATCATAAATCAAGCTGCTTGGACCGAAGAATTCAGAATTTTAGGGTTGAAAGGGACCACCTTGGAAATCACTCAGTCCAACCAGTTCTCTTGGAAAATAGACCAAACTAAAGCCCATGACTTCCCAAGTTCACACACACAGCTAGAGTGGCAGCATTTGGACTAGAAGCCAGGTCTCCCAGATGGGACATCTCACTGCCCACAGCTTCTGCAGTCGGTTGTTTTTACGTAGATGCGCCACTTTGCCCCTAAGAGGTTGGAGAACCCTAAGTATGGAATTCTAGAAGGGGAGATGGCACGTGGGTGAGGAGATGAATTTGGGTTTTAAAAGTTAAATGTTGTAGGATGGGGTATGATGAACAGCATGAACCTGGAGTCACTGAGATCAAAAGCTAGCTTACCACTTATAAGCTGTGTAGTTTTGTCCTCTGGCACGTTTAATCAATCTCTCTGCTTCAGTTTCCTCACCTGCAGCCTGGGGGTAATAACACCTCCACTGCAGGATAGTTGTGGTAATGAAATGAGATGCTTGCACCTGGCCATGTTAGGTGCTCAAACTGTGCTTCACCCCAGAGGACACCATTTACACTGTATGGTTCCCCTGGAGTTATACAAAGGTAGTGTGTTACTGGACATACAATTCTAGGTCTAAAAGCAGTGAAGCTCAGACACTGAAAATCTTCTGTGAAGGAATGGAAAACTTCAATAGCACATGGCTGTTCAGGAACCCCTCTTACCACTTTCAGATAACAGAGCTCTGAATGGTTTTTTTCCTTGCAAGAAGGGAGGAAGGAGGAATAAGAGGAAAACAGAGCAATATCAACGAGATGAAGAAAGGCTGAGAATGATGCGGGCAGGAGGGAAGATCCCAGGAAAAACAGGAACGAACTTGGATTGGGTTTTCAAAAGAGAGTAATTTTTTAGAGGAAGGGGGAGAAGGAATGTTGGCAGGAGTTGGAACTCTGGGGTGGCACCACCCTCACTCAGTTGTGATGCTGCTATTTTAGGTGCCTCTCTCCTTGCATGGGAGTGTTGGCTTTCAGAGCGCATAGCTGGGTTTCCTCCGGTCGGAGTGAGGTGTCCCTTGGTTTTCACTCAGAACTCAGTGTCAGGCCAGGGCTGTTTGTGACAGTCTTGCTTTGCTCACCACCTTGCTCTGGGTGATGCTGTATGTCCCCCCAGACAAGCCCCCTGCCCTACCCACTTCCACCCCCATCCCTATTTCCGCATTAGAGGTAGCATGTCTCTGGGCAGCTGCAGCTGCCAGATATGCCTGGGCTGCCCTGCCAACAAAAGCAAGGGGCTGGCAGCTGGCTCCAAACACCTCAGGAATTGCTCAAACTTTAGAAAGTTACCTTCTTAAAGTTTAGTCCCCGGAATGAAGCAAACCCAAAAAAGGGAAAAATTTGTTTACGTAAGTCACAATCACCAAATGGAAGGAACAAAGAATCGAGAACGATAGTTTACTCTTTCAGAGAAGTAAACTGAGGCACAGAGGAGAGTTCTAAGTTCACATAGTGAGTCAGAGACAGGAGTAATAATATCCCCATTTAATAAATGGTTATTATTTTATCATTCATTCGACATGCAACAAATATTTGTGAATGTGGCAAGCTATGAGCCAGGCCTTTTTTTACATCTCTAATCTCCACAACGATCTAGCAATGTTAAAAAAACTAAGGCTCAGAAGACAAAAACTTGCCCGAGGTCACCTGCCAGATAGGTGGCAGGATTAAGATTTGAGCCCAGCAGAATATTTCCAACATCTCAGAAAGTTCGCTCATGCCCCTTCCTAGTCAGTACCTTCCACCCTCAGGGGCAACCACTGTTCTGATTTCCACCACGTTACTTTGGTCTGTTCTAGAACTTGATATGAGTGGAATCCGACAGCATGTACTGTTTGCCGTGTTTGGTTTCTTTAGCTCAGCATAAAGTTTTTGAGGTTTATCCATGTTGGTGCATGGATGGGTAATATGTTTCACAGAATTTGTATACTACTCAGCAGAGTGGTATTCCACTGTATGGATGTACCACAATGTGTCTTTCCATTTTCTTTTCTTTTTTTAAACCCATATCCTTTATTTTTTTTAATAAATTTATTTATTTTTGGTGGCACTGAGTCTTCATTGCTGCACGTGGGCTTTCTCTAGTTGTGGCGAGTGAGGGCTACTCTTTGTTGTGGTGTGCAGGCTTCTTGTTGCAGAGCACGGGCTCTAGGTGCGCAGGCTTCAGTAGTTGTGGCACACAGGCTCAGTAGTTGTGGCTCGCGGGCTCTAGAGTGCAGGCTCAATAGCTGTGGCGCACGGGCTTAGTTGCTCCGCGGCATGTGGGATCTTCCCAGACAGGGCCTGAACCTGTGTCCCCCGCATTGGCAGGCGGATTCTTAACCACTGCACCACCAGGGAAGTCCCTATCCATTTTCTTGTTGATGAAATATGGGTCATTTTCAGTCTTTAGCTATTGTAAATAAAGCTACTGTGAACATTCTGTACAAAAACAAACAAAAAAAAAGATTTGAGCCCAGGTCTGTGGTTCTAAAGCCCCCACAAAGCTCAGACTAGAATCATCTCTCCTGCTTACAAGCAAACCTTCACCTTTGTATCAGTGTCTGGCTTTCCTCTCGATGCCAAATCTAAGACTTCCCCTCTCAGTAAGCCTTTTGGGATCTTGATAGTCCTCATGATTTTTAGCCTTAGAATTGGGGCTGGAGTTCATTCCCGCCCGGGTCAAACAAGGAACACGTGGTGAGTGCATAGTAAGCAGCAGAGGATGCTTACATGACTCCCAGGTTAGAATGAGGGGACCGAGGCTCACAGAGGTGAAGTGGCTTTCCCAAAGTCCATAGTAAGTGTGGTAAATCCGGGATTCCACAGACCATCTGTCTGACCTGAGGCCCAGGCTCCTGCACGGCTCCAGGCTGCCTGACACGGCTAAAATTAAATGACATTCAGGCACCCCAGTGAACAGAAGGGAGTATCCTGAAAAGCAAATGTATGGATTACCATTTTCAGTGGCTCATCTACCAAGTGAAATGTCTACACTGAGCTGAGAGCTACTGTACATACATATACCAGCTTAAATTTATCATTGAATCTGGTGGCTGTAGGATGGTGAGAAGTCACATCTGGACTAGATTCAAGCCATGCTGGAAAAGGTATCACCTGGAGATGTGGACACATAGAAGAGTTGTCATTCTTAGATACTAATCTGGCTTGTCTCCTCTGTGGGTACATTTTTGCTTTTCTCTAAGATGATTAATTTATGCTAAGTAAGTGCATCTTGGAAGCAGAGGGGAGACAGAAAGCCAGCCAGCCATGGGCTAGAATACAGTGGATACCTGTCTATTTGCCTGGTCTATTAGCCCCTCCCTGGGACCTGCCCTTCTTCCCACTTCTACACAGTGACCTGACCCCCTGCACACACACCTTAGGTGATCAGTTCAGGACTGGGCACCTGATGCATGTTGCACCAGAGTCCCTTCCCTGGGCATTTGGAATTGGGCCTGAGAAGGAGAAAGCCTCACACTCTCTTCATGTAACTATGACCTGTACACCTTCTGTCTATTGTGTGGAGAAGTCCTTAATGACCCCAGTGACACTGCAGCCCTTGGGTTCTGTGAGAAAATCTTATATCCTTATAATGAAGTCCCCTTCCTCACCCCTTTTCTTTGATTAATCTGTATAAAATTGCTTTATTACTTGCAACCAAGAATTCTTAATAATACTTTCACCCTACTCTTTCCCCCATATCTAGACAGTCACCGAGTCCTATTATTTCTACCTCTTTCTGAATCTCCTACCCACCCCTTTCTCTCTATGCCACTGCCTTCATCAGAGCCTTCCCATCTCATGCCTGGAGTTCAACAACAGCCTTCATACAGGTCTCCCTACTTTAGTCTGACCCTCCGACCCATTCTACTGCCATGACCATCTACCAGAACTCAAGTTTAACTACTTCACTACCTTGCTTACAGCAATTTTGGGGTCTCCCTCCCAGAGCCTTTGGCTCAAAATCCAAACTCCCAGCACAGTACAGAGGTCTGGTGTGATCTGCCCACCATTCTCACCTCTGGACCTCCATGCTACGTCCCCTTCTCTTCTGTCTGTTGTAACCCCCATGCTCCAGCTTTGCTTGCATTTCCCAATAACTCACCGCAGTTTTACCATCTCTAGGCTTGTACCTGGAGTGCTGTCTCCCAGTCTTTACTGAACCAGCTTCTATGCATCTTTAATAATCAAGAATGAGTCCTCACACCTAATTTCTAGGCTAGGTGGTAAAGCATGGACCAGGCCTTTCCTTTCTCCACATTCTCCTCTCTGGCATTGTCCCATAATGCGTCCTTTTGACTTTGCAGTGTTTTCCCACTGCTGCTTCCCTAGCAAAATCTGTTATCAGTTATTTATTCCCTGGTATAGATTTAAGGCAATGCATTGCCTCTACCAGAAGTATTCATGTGTAAAGACTCATCACTGAAGGCAGAACTTATTAAAGGGACATCAGACTTCTATGAAAAGGCAGGGAAGGCATGTGAATGCCCTGAAAAAGCCCACCACAGGACAGCACATAATCTGTGCCAGCGCTGCTCTCTGCTTTTAAGCATGGACGTCTCCTGGAACCAGGAGAGAGGGAGAGGGAGTGAAGGAAGAGAGAGGGGTAGGGAAGAGAGAGAGAGAGAGATCATGGTGTGTAGAAGCCACAGGCTGTATGCAGTGTTCCTGGCCTGTCCCAGGACAGTGTTTGGTGGTTGCCGGTTGTACCTGCACAATTTTGGGGGGCTCCACTCACGTAAGCTATGATGGGAATTGTACCTCTTGGAGTTCTGCCATGTAGCAGCCATGGAAAATTCCTTGCGAAGGCAAAGGGCCTCTGCCTACCTACCCCTCCTTGGGTCAGCACAAGTCATAGAGGACAGGGGAGCTTCCCTCTGAGTCAGAGCAATGACCCATCCAGCACAGGACTCTGGCTTGGGCAGAGCCAACCCAGGAGGCCAGGTGATCTGCAAACAGAGAACTATAGTTATTGTATTGCCTTTCCCTCTGCTTTCTACTCTTCACCACATGAGTGATTCATCTAATCTGCAGATCTGACTATGGCCATTCTCCTGGCCCAAATCTTTTAATGGCTCCTCACTGCCTACCTCTCTTGCAGTTATGAACAACTTTGTTTTTACTAAAATACCTTTGGAGGGAAAAAAAGCCTTTTGTATGCCTCCCCGGGATTACATGTAATCTTTATAACATGAGCTCATAAAGGCAGAGGTTCTGTCTTCTTCATCTTTTGTGTTCAGCAGGCCATAGAGCACCTGGCCCATAATATACATTCAATAATTGAGTTAAACTGAATTTAAAAAGGGAGAAAACCTAGAAGATCAAAGGCAAAATAAGAAGCTGAGAAAGCAGCAAAGCAGAGTGAACAGGGGGAAAAAGACTTCATTTTCGGCCAGGCTTTCCATAATCCCTTTCCAGCATTTTATGGCAGTTCCCTGGCAGGGCTCCCACCCTGCAGTGAGCCAGGGAAGGGAGATGGCAGAATGATGGTGCGCGTGGGATTTTGCCCTGCTCTTTGATTCTGATGCTGTGGGGCAGGTGCCTTTTCTAAATTACACACTAAGGTGGCAGGTCATTTCTAGCCACCCCAGCCCCACCTGGCAAAGCCTTGGTTTTCAACAGACGGGCATTTCAGAGCAAAGTCTGGAGGCTCCCAGGTAAACTGGAAAACAGATGCTCTTGCCAGAAGGAAACTTGGCTGGGGAGGCCTGGTGGATACAGCAGCTGAGGAATCCCCAGAGCCCGGCAACCTGCCCACTGGCCAAAACCTATAAAGGTCCTGGGTCTCAGGTTGCTGAAGTGGCATGCTCAGGGCTTTCTGGGACCCTGTTCTTTGAACTTTTCCACAGTAAGTATGCCCCTCTTTGAGGCTGTTTCCTCATTTGTATAAGGGGATGATACTACTTAGCTCAGGGGTTTTTTTTTTTGAACATCAAATGACGCATGCACACAGTAAGCACTCAGTACAGAGCGGTCATCATACAGCTCATTGTCTTGGTGCCTCAATGATTTCCTCTGCACAAAGGGAGAGCAGTACTTACTTTACATGAATACGCTGAGGATCAAGTGAAGTGAGATCTGTAGGCACCTAGCAAAGACTGCACAGAGTTTATGTCAACTTGGATGCTCTAAAGCCAAACCGAGGTCATCTCAGGATCTTCAGATCAGGTTATCAGACTGGCAGGTGGGAGGAATGCCACAGTATATCTGGATTTCTAAAAGTCTGTCAGAAAATGCTTTTAGACATGATGAAAACACATGGCCTAAGCACCAATGCCTCTGACTGCCTGAGCAATCACCAAAAAAGTTAATACCAATAAGGAAAGATTTTTCCTATTATGGGTAGGGCTCTAGAATATGAATGAATATGACTTTTTAAAATTATTGAGTTGCATTAAGACAGAAACTAGGCTTATTGAATTCGGAAATTATCCCAAACTGGGACAAGAGCAAAAACAGCAAGATTTCAACAGAATGAAAAGATGGGCCAAAACCATCATAATATTCAATGGGAAAAAATGTAAAGGCTGGCATTTGGGTTAAAAAAAAAAAAAAAAAGAACATCTCTGGAGAGCACAAGATGGAGAAAACAAGTATAAAATTCATGTAAAAGAAAAAAGAACAGGAAAAAACTACATTTAAAAAATAAATCAGGGCTTCCCTGGTGGCGCAGTGGTTGAGAATCTGCCTGCCAATGCAGGGGACACGGGTTCGAGCCCTGGTCTGGGAAGATCCCACATGCCACGGAGCAACTGGGCCCGTGAGCCACAATTACTGAGCCTGCGCGTCTGGAGCCTGTGCTCCGCAACAAGAGAGGCCGCGATGGTGAGAGGCCCGCGCACTGCGATGAAGAGTGGTCCCCACTTGCCACAACTAGAGAAAGCCCTCACACAGAAACGAAGACTCAACACAGTCATAAATAAATAAATAAAAGAACGTGAATTTCTTTAAAAAAAAAAAAAAAGCAAACTGGGCTATTCATTTAAAAAAAATAAATAAATAAATAAATAAATAAATGTGAATCATTGGTGTAATGTAACTGCCAAAAAAACAAAGGCAATCTTTGGCTGTATTAATAAAACAACAGTGCCCAGAAAAAGAGAAGAAATAGTTTCAATATGCTCTAACAGATACTCAAACTGGAGCCTTTCTAGAGAAAAAATAACCAGAATAATAGAAGGTCTAGAAGGTCATGTGGTCTGAGAAACAGGTGAATAAAAAGGAGATAAAAGGTGAAGAAAGTGGGGGACTTCCCTGGTGGTGTAGTGGTTAAGAATCCACCTGCCACTATATGCCAATAAAATGGACAACCTGGAAGAATGGACAAATTCTTAGAAAAGCACAACCTTTCAAGACTGAACCAGGAAGAAATAGAAAATATAAACAGACCAACCACAAGCACTGAAATTGAGACTGTGATTAAAAATCTTCCAACAAACAAAAGCCCAGGACCAGATGGCTTCACAGGCGAATTCTATCAAACATTTAGAGAAGAGCTAACACCTCTCCTTCGCAAACACTTCCAAACTCATTCTACGAGGCCACCATCAGCCTGATACCAAAACCAGACAAAGATGTCACAAAGAAAGAAAACGACAGGCCAATATCACTGATGAACATAGATGCAAAACTCCTGAACAAAATACTAGCAAACAGAATCCAACAGCACATTAAAAGGATCATACACCATGATCAAGTGGGGTTTATCCCAGGAATGCAAGGATTCTTCAATATACACAAATCAATCAATGTGATAAACCATATTAACAAATTGAAGGAGAAAAACCATATGATGATCTCAATAGGTGCAGAAAAAGCTTTTGACAAAATTCAACACCCATTTATGATAAAAACCCTCCAGAATGTAGGCACAGAGGGAACTTACCTCAACATAATAAAGGCCATATATGACAAACCCACAGCCAACATCATTCTCAATGGTGAAAAACTGAAACCATTTCCTCTAAGATCAGGAACAACACAAGGTTGCCCACTCTCACCACTATTATTCAACATAGTTTTGGAAGTTTTAGCCACAGCAATCAGGGAAGAAAAAGAAATAAAAGGAATCCAAATCGGAAATGAAGAAGTAAAGCTGTCACTGTTTGCAGATGACATGATACTATACATAGAGGATCCTAAAGATGTTACCAGAAAACTACTAGAGCTCATCAATGAATTTGGTAAAGTAGCAGGATAAAAAATTAATGCACAGAAATCTCTTGCATTCCTATACACTAATGATGGAAAATCTGAAAGAGAAATTAAGGAAACACTCCCATTTACCACTGCAACAAAAAAGAAAAAATACCTAGGAATAAACCTACGTAAGGCATTAAAAGACCTGTATGCAGAAAACTATAAGACACTGTTGAAAGAAATTAAAGATGACACAGACAGATGGAGAGATATACCATGTTCTTGGATTGGAAGAATCAACATTGTGAAAATGACTCTACTACCCAAAGCAACCTATAGATTCAATGCAATCCCTATCAAACTACCACTGGCATTTTTCACAGAACTAGAACAAAAAATTTCACAATTTGTATGGAAACACAAAAGACCCCGAATAACCAAAGCAACCTTGAGAAAGAAAAATGGAGCTGGAGGAATCAGGCTCCTGGACTTCAGACTATACTACAAAGCTACACTAATCAAGACAGTATGGTACTGGCACAAAAACAGAAATATAGCTCAATGGAACAGGATAGAAAGCCCAGAGATAAACCCACGCACATATGGTCACCTTATTTTTTATAAAGGAGGCAAGAATATGCAATGGAGAAAAGACAGACTCTTCAATAAGTGGTACTGGGAAAACTGGACAGCTACATGTAAAAGAATGAAATTAGAACACTCCCTAACACCATACACAAAAATAAACTCAAAATGGATTAAATACCTAAATATAAGGCCAGACACTATAAAACACTTAGAGGAAAACTTAGGCAGAACACTCTATAACATAAATCACAGCAAGATCCTTTTTGACCCACCTCCTAGAGAAATGGAAATAAAAACAAAAATAAACAAATGGGACCTAATGAAACTTCAAAGCTTTTGCACAGCAAAGGAAACCACAAACAAGACAAAAAGACAACCCTCAGAATGGGAGAAAATATTTGTAAATGAAGCAACTGACAAAGGATTAATCCTCAAAATTTACAAGCAGCTCATGCAGCTCAATATCAAAAAAAGAAACAACCCAATCCAAAAATGGGCAGAAGACCTAAATAGACATTTCTCCAAGGAAGATATACAGATTGCCAACAAACACATGAAAGGATGCTCAACATCACTAATCATTAGAGAAATGCACATCAAAACTACAATGAGGTATCACCTCACACCAGTCAGAATGGCCATCATCAAAAAATCTACAAACAATGAATGCTGGAGAGGGTGTGGAGAAAAGGGAACCCTCTTGCACTGTTGGTGGGAATGTAAATTGATAGAGCCACTATGGAGAACAGTATGGAGGTTCCTTAAAAAACTAAAAATAGAACTACCAAACGACCCAGCAATCCCACTACTGGGCATATACCCTGAGAAAACCATAATTCAAAAAGAATCATGTCCCACAATGTTCATTGCAGCTCTATTTACAATAGCCAGGACATGGAAGCAACCTAACTGTCCATCAACAGATGAATGGATAAAGAAGATGTGGCAAATATATACAATGGAATATTACTCAGCCATAAAAACAAACGAAATTGAGTTATATGTAGTGAGGTGGATGGACCTAGAGTCTGTCATACAGAGTGAAGTAAGTCAGAAAGAGAAAAACAAATACTGTATGCTAACACATATATATGGAATCTTAAAAAAAAAAAGGTTCTGAAGAAACTAGGAGCAGGACAGGAATAAAGGCGCAGACGTAGAGAATGGACTTGAGGACACGGGGAGGGGGAAGGGCAAGCTGGGACGAAGTGAGAGAGTGGCATGGACATATATACACTACGAAATGTAAAATAGATAGCTAGTGGGAAGCAGCACATAGCACAGGGAGATCAGCTCGGTGCTTTGTGACCACCTAGAGGGGTGGGATAGGGAGGGTGGGAGGGAGACGCAAGAAGGAGGAGTAATGGGGATATATGTATATGTATAGCTGATTCACTTTGTTATAAAGCAGAAACTAAACTAACACACCATTGTAAAGCAATTATACTCCAATAAAGATGTTAAAAAAAAAGAAGACACAGACGTAGAGAATGGACTTGAGGACACGGGGAGGGGGAAGGGCAAGCTGGGACGAAGTGAGAGAGTGGCATGGACATATATACACTACCAAGTGTAAAACAGATAGCTAGAGGGAAGCAGCCGCATAGCACAGGGAGATTAGCTCGGTGCTTTGTGACCACCTAGAGGGGTGAGATAGGGAGGGTGGGAGGGAGACGCAAGAAGGAGGAGTAATGGGGATATATGTATATGTACAGCTGATTCACTTTGTTATAAAGCAGAAACTAACACACCATTGTAAAGCAATTATACGCCAATAAAGATGTTTAAAAAAAAAAAAAAAAGCTATCCTCTGGCTGGAGGTTTTACCAGGTTCTAAAGCTACCGCAGGCAAGCAAACTACCAATGGCGCTAAGTTCAAAGCTGCCAAATATCTTCCCAAAGTCAAGTCAGGGAAAAGAAACGTCCAACAGCAAATGTTCCTTCTCTCCTCCAGATGCAATAAAAGGAGGATGCTGGGGACCCATCCATGCTTGCTCGTGCTTGGAGAGAGTTCTCGGTGCCTACCTCCCATCCCAGAGGAAACTCGCTCCTCTCCGCGAGAATGGGCACAAGAGATCTCCAAATTTCAGGGATCCCGCTCGGGGTAATTTCTCTCCCTCTATCATTTGCGGTCAGATGAAGGAAAGGGGCGACCTTCCGACGCCCCCCCCCCCCCCCCCGGAGGGCGTGCGCAGCAGCTGAGGTCGACTGGGGTTGGGGGGGAGCGGGGTCGGCCGGGAACCCCTCCGCCCGAGCCCCGGGCGCTTCCCGGTCCTCCTCCTCCGCGCCGTAACTGGCTGCATCCCCGCTGCCCGGCACAATAGAGGCTCCGCCCTCCCTCCGCGCCAGCGCTCCGCGGCGCAGTCGCCCAGCAGCCCTCGCAGCTGCCCGCCCCACACGCCCACCGGGTCCCCTTGCGCCCCCAGGCTCCCAGCCGCCCGCCCCCGCGCGCCCCGCCCCGCCCGCCTCCGCCTGGACCCTTTCCTTCCACCTGAGCCCTCTCCAGAGGACGGCGCGCTCGGCTAGCCTTACCACCTCCACCTTCCCCGTCACCTCCTCCTACCCTGCGCCCCACTCTCTACCAGGGCCGCACGGTCGGGGCTGATCGAGTTGGGAAGGAGATGACCAGGGTCTCTAGGGAGCATCTTCCCGCCCCGCTCAGCCGCACCCAGCTTTAGAAGGCACTCTGAGCAGCCACTCTCGGGCTCCAGCCAGACACTCTCTCCTTAGTCCTTGCTGAGACACCCCCCCTCCACCCCACCGGACCCCAGCCATTCTCCGAGGGGGCCGAGCTCCCTCTTGTCGCGTCCCTCATGGCCAAGTCTTTGCTGCTAGTTCTCTGCTTCGCTCTGGTTATGGCTCTGGGCTCGGGGTACAGCACTCCCCCGACTGGGACGACCGAGCCCCCAGATGTACAGACGGTGGCGCCCACGGAGGACGAGACTCTGCAAAACGAAGCGGACAACCAGGAGAACGTTTTATCTCAGGTAGGCTGCGAGTCCCGTGCCCACCCCTCTTGCCCTGGGTGGTGGCAAGAGCCTTAAGACGGTCCTCGCTGAAGCGTTCGGAAGCAGCCGTTTCTCCCTCCATTACCAAAGCGCGGGGGGGGGGGGGGGGTGGGAACACTTGCTTTTCATTTATCAGAATATTTTCTTAAGCAAAGGAACATGGGTCCTCCTCTCAAAATCATAGGGTCTTTCAAGGTTACAGAATCAGGAGAAAGGAGAGGAGAAGGAAGGGAAGACACCACACAACTCCCAGAGAAGAAAAAAAAAAAAAATTCAAAACCTTTTGGTTGAAGGGCTGTAGGAAGTATGACCATCTCTTGTCTGTGTGGCTGGTTGTCAGAATTGGAATGTTGTCAGAAAACAGGCGGGCATGCTGGACAGGAGGCAGATGGCGTAACCCATGGGGAGATATTTCATTGCTCGGAGTGAGACACCCAGGGAGAAAACAGAACAGCAGCAAGCGTGATGAATATGAGGTGACCGCCAAACAGAGGGACTGATGACAAGTGCCCCCCATATTGAGGAGGTAAAATGGAAATGCAGATCTACTCAGGTCTGGCAGATGGTGGGGGGGTGGGGAGGGGAGGGAGTGACAGCTGATAGGGACAGGATCTGTAACATATCCTTTCACGAAGTACTTTCACTTGTTTTATTTGACTCAATCCCCACACAATCCTGATTCCCATTCTATAGTTAAGGACCATGAGGCTTAGAACGGTAAAGGGCCCTAGAGATGGGTAGAGCCGGCTCTTCTGACAATCTCATGGTTGTCCCAACCCAGATCTCATGACTGGAAAAGACAGTTCTCTCTAGAGTGTTTATTTCATGCTTTCCAGAGCCTGCATGATGATTGTGTGGTGGGTGTCGCTATAATCCTAAGGATGAGGGATGGCTGAGAAAGGGCTCCTATAATGCTGCCTGTACCTCTGCTAAGCCTTGGGACTGGGGGTCCTGGACTCCTTCCTGTAGAAACACTTGGCATTTATCAAACACTAGTCTCCTCGCCCTTCCTTTAATAATTATGCTAATACGTGCCCCATACTCACCCATAACCTCACACTGACCCCCAAATCGAAAAGACATAAAAATCCTTCACATGGGGCTCTGGAGGACCATCAACAAAAGCGTTCCTGAAACCCGAGCCTCCTGAAATGAAGGAATCCACCCAAGCTCTCAGAGCAGGGATGTGTAGGAATCTAGGCAGAGTTTCAGAGAGCAGACAGCTACGATTTACTATCAGCCCATAAAGACTGGCCAATTAAGTCACCCTGAACTACAGCTCCTTCCACTGATCCATTCTGCATTTGACAACAGTCCTAAAACAAATATTAGTATTAGCAGAAACCCAACCCTTGTAAGAAAAACATAACGAGACTTCTTCCCCCCTCCGACAGCATCCCAGGAACATATCCACTCCAACAAGCTCAAAGCTTGCCTGACAGTGTCATTAGTCAAATGAAGGGAACCCTTCTCTGTGCCCACAAAGGGAGCCCTAACTTCAGGGATGTAGGATGTCTTGGAGAGGAGCTGGGGAGGAGCCTTTTCCCCAGCAAGTGCCTAGGATCGTGGTTCCAGAAAACCTGCTGTTGCGTGTTTTCCTGCCTGGGGAGGCCGGCAGGGGAAAGCACTCAGAAGGAAATGTTTAGCACTGAAGAAGTAGCAAGTGCTGCCAGTGTGCTCTCCTGGCTTTGGCTTGGGGTTTGGGTGCAGAAGCTATTCTAGGAGCCAAATGAAGCCTTGGGCTGAGTAAACCTTACTGACATTTGGATCTGTCTCTCTCCTCCCAGTTTCTTTTCTCCAAATCTAACCCATCCTTTGAGACCAGATCAGATACCATTTCCTCCAAGAAGTCTTCCCTGGTGCCCGGCTAGAGCCACTCTCTGTGGCCCTCTGTTTGAGCTCCCGCTGCACTCCCACTTCAGGGGCACTTATCACTCCCTAATTGGTGTGACTGTTATTTATATGTCTCCTGCACCGTAAGCTCCTTGAGAGCAGTCTCTCTGTCTGGCCCATTGCTTTACCTCTCACAGCACCTAGCTCAGTCCCAAGGTGGCACTCAATAAATGGTGAATGAATGAAGGAGGACAGAAGCCAGTAGTCTTGAAATTGGAATGTCAGTTTTCCAATCCCTCCATCAATCCCTTCTCCTTTCCTTTTTAAATGTAAATCTGGATTCTAGCTAAGGCAAGGACTACCGGAAGAAGGATGGGGCTCGTTTGCTTTTTTCCTTTAAATGATGAAAGGCTAAGGCCCCCTGAGAAATGCACAGCTTTCCAAGATAAACGAAGAGAGCTGAACTCTGAGTGCCTCCCAGGAAATGCTAGAGTCAGCAAATTGTGTTGCGATGACCTTTTCAACTCCACATCAGAGCTGTCTGAGGTCTCTGGCTAGCAGGACATCTGACAAAGTGAACGGAGAGCCTTCTTCAGGACCCTAACTGATGCCTGTGTTTGCACACCCCCAACCTGCTCTCTCTCTCTTTGTCTAGTTGCTCGGAGACTATGACAAAGTCAAGGCCGTGTCTGAGGGCTCGGACTGTCAGTGCAAGTGTGTAGTGCGACCCCTGGGCCGAGACGCCTGCCAGAGGGTCAACGAGGGGACCTCCAGGAAGGAAGACTTCTACACTGTGGAAACCATCACCTCGGGCTCATCCTGCAAGTGTGCCTGTGTTGCACCGCCATCCGCCCTCAATCCCTGTGAGGGAGACTTCAGGCTCCAGAAGCTTCGGGAGGCAGACAGCCGGGACTTGAAGGTAGGACCTAGTGTGGGTTGATGCCTGGGTGAGAGGGTGCCTTAGGGACCCATGAGTCTGGCAAGGCTGTTGCTGGGGATTGTGGGCCTTTGAGTAAGTGGGCTCTGTTTTAGCCTTTAAAGGAGGTCAGGCCCTGGCCTGAGAGTGTTGCGTGTGGACCCAAAGCTGATGATCTGACAAACTGGTCATTTGCAACTCTAACGTCTGAGGGAGATGCCTAGAGCAAAGTGTGCCCGCCTCTCTTATGGAGCCAAGAAAGCTGGGCCTGGGAGCAGCTGCCCGACCCAGCCGGCCAAAAGAACTCAGCATTCTTCTCCAGGAGAGTTACTGCCACGATTTTTTTTTTTAATTAATTAATTTATTTATTTATGGCTGTGTTGGGTCTTCGTTTCTGTGCGAGGGCTTTCTCTAGTTGCGGCAAGCGGGGACCACCCTTCATCACAGTGAGCGGGCCTCTCACTATCGCGGCCTCTCTTGTTGCGGAGCACAGGCTCCAGACGCGCAGGCTCAGTAATTGTGGCTCACGGGCCCAGTTGCTCCGCGGCATGTGGGATCTTCCCAGACCAGGGCTCGAACCCGTGTCCCCTGCATTGGCAGGCAGATTCTCAACCACTGCGCCACCAGGGAAGCCCCACTGCCACGATTTGCTGTCAGCACAGAAGGCACCCCAAAGACACACCAGACACACAGAGAGAAGTGAGCCTTTAGTCCTCAGTGCAAGGGCTGGGTGACCCAGAGAAGAAGAGGCCTGGGGCCTGCTCTAGGTCCAGTCATCAAACTGCAATCCTGTAATTCTGGTCCACAGGGTGGGGAAGCTCAGGCCCTACCTGGGGCAGCCCAGTGGGTCAGCTGAGGGCTTCATCTGATCCCTGCAGTGTGGGGTCGTGGGATGAGCTTGGTTTGGAGTCAGACTTGGGTTCAAATCAGTGCTCTGCTACTGCTTGCTGCGTGATGCTACTCAAGTTACTCACCTGGTCTGACCTCAGTCTCCTTGAGTTAAACAGTAGGAAGAATAACATCTACCTTTGGGGGTTGTTTTGAGAATCGATGAGATGACAACTATTGAGTACTTGGCACAATACCTGACATATAGTTGGGGCTCAATAGGCACTAGTTCCATTAATGAATGACCATGTAAAGTGCTACTGCTGTACCGGCAGCTGGTACACACTCGGTAACTGGTCATCATTGATATTCCTTTAAGCAGAGTAGAGTTTACCAATAAAATGAGTGTCCCAGGATTCAGCCACATCACTCAGAACTACAGCTCTGCCGTGAAACAATCTCTGAACCAAAGGCATAGTTACCCAGTTATAGGATTGGATTCTTGGGGGATTCTGAAACAACAGTACGCAAAATTTTAGGAATCAGAAAATCATCACAGTACATATTAATCAGCTACCCTCCCTTGGCCCTTACCCAGGATTCAGCTATCTTCCTCTGAGGAGGAGGAAGGAGATCTTCTAAACATGAGCATTTCGTACGTTGAATTCTTCATCTAATAGAAAAGCTGTTACTGGAGGAGCAGAGTAGCACAATAGTGTACAACAAACTCTTCAGGGATGGTCCTTGGCAGGGAGGCTCAGTTAAAGCATCTCTCATCTGCTTCCTTAACCTGCACTTTGCATGCCTTGCATGTTACCAGTGCCTCAGCCACCTTCCTCCCAGTGGCTCTGTACTGGCAGGAAGGACAGTGTTGAAAAAACTGAGAGAGCTGGGTACCTACCCTATGACAACTTGCCGCCTCAAAGATGGGCCACTGGGTCTTGTTTACCCCAGGGGCAGTTTTGCTTTTAGTGCTAAGGAAAAGCTTGTTGGTGTCTTCCAGGGACTTCAGCAGACAATGCACGTGAGTGTTTCAGATCACTTGTTATGGGCCAAGTACTGTACTAGGTATCATGGGTAATCAAAGATGAAGATGACATAGCACTACTTCCAAGGCGCTCACAGTCTAGTATGAAAGACAGACATGCATGCAACAGATGGACTTAGTAAAAGAAGTATAAACAGTTTGGTGAAGCTCTCCAGACCTCAGCTGACTTGTTCTTGTAGGATTCTCCCATTTTCTTACCTGCGTATTCCAATAGACAGAATACACCTACGCCATTGGGTCTGCTTATGTGCCCACCCACACAAGTGCTGCTTTCTGAGGGCCACCTCTCAATTTCTGGCTAGTGGCTTCCCTGTCCAGCCTCCAACATGGAGATCTAAAAGGAAATGCCTCCCTCTGGACCTGTCTGCCCCAGCCTTGGACTAACGCCTGCCCTTGTTTCATAGCTCTCCACAATCATAGACATGCTGGAAGGAGCTTTCTATGGCCTGGATCTCCTGAAACTGCATTCGGTTACCACCAAACTGGTGGGGAGAGTGGACAAACTAGAGGAGGTAAGGAAGAGTCTGGGTTTCCATATCTTTCTCTTGATCAGGCCCCAAAGTGCATCAAAAACTTACCATACTCTTTTCTTCAGAAAGCATGTACCCTGGCTGTGTTTAACTCATTGTTCTTTGGAAAGAAAAAAATATACACAAAACATAAAACACTCATGCAAAATCATGCCAAATTGTTGGTGACAAAGAGAAATAGTGTAATATAAATGTAAATACCTACTTTTTTCATATATAAGAACCGTATAACCAATGTATATCTATTTTCCCCTTGACTTCCAGGGAACTCAGAGTTAAATAAAATGTAAAAGTGCAATAAGCATCTTACTTCCAGTTTTAAGGTGGAGTCATGTCTCTTCTGGGTATATGTTTGTTAATTTCTCTTTTTAAAAACTGTTCTGGTGCATGCCTCTGTGTGTGTGTGTTGGCGGGGGGCGGTAATCCACCTCAAATCCATTTTAGAGAAAGAAGACATAAAAATGATTACTAATAAATAATATTCCTTATTGCAAAACATTCAGGCTGATCACCCACAGGAAGAATACACTAGTAATTTAATTTTCATAGACAGAGATACCTCATTTGTATGACTGAGTTCTAGAGAGATGCATAGCTGGAGCTATGGTTTTCAGCTGGTGTGTGATATGGTGATGGGAGATAAAAGTCGTTATAAACAATCATGTTGACATTGTTTTGTTGCTGTAATGCTTTAACATATAAATAAGAAGTCATTTAGTTACCAGAAAAGGAATGATCATCATTCAGCCTGATTGGTAAGAAGCTTATGGATGTTTCTTCGACTGGCATCCAGTTCTGGAATGGATACTTGAAACAGTGACTCAAAGAGCTGCTGCTTCAAGTAGAAAACTATTTAATTTTTAGAATTTTTTTAAACATTTTTTATTGGAGTATAGTTGCTTTACAATGTTGTGTTAGTTCCTACTGTACAGCAAAGTGAATCAGCTATACGTATACATATATCCCCTCTTTTTTGGATTTCCTTCCCATTTAGGTCACCACAGAGCACTGAGTAGAGTTCCCTGCGCCATACAGTAGGTTCTCATTAGTTATCTACATTATACATAGTATCAATAGTGTATATATGTCAATCCCCGTCTCCCAATTCATCCCACCCACTCCCCTTCCCCCCTTGGTGTCCATACGTTTGTTCTGTATGTTAGAATGTTAATATAAGAGGTACATTTAATAATGGGATGAATGTAAACATATCAATATATTCCTCATGAAAAAGTGGGCTTTTGGGGGTCTCTCATGGAGGAGCTGAGGTCCCCTGATGGGTGATTAGTAGGTAGGATGAGAAAAAAGTAAGGATCTTTAGTGTGGCAGAAAGGGAACTCACTGGACTAGGAGTCAAGACAGAGGGAATTACTCTTTGTTTGCCGCTACCAAGGAACCATATCTCACTTTCTCCATCTGTGAAGTGGGAAAGGTCCCCTACCTACTGCGTATGATTGCTGAGGAGATAAAAGTTGAGCTAATCGTTTTGGAAACACTTTGAAATGCTAAGTAAAACAAAGCACTCAGGTTATGACCAAGGAGTGAGTGTGGGCAAATGTCCCTCTGTTGCTTTGCCAAGAGAACTGGCCAAAGGATGATGAAACGCTGTGATTTCAAGGATTGATTTCAGCACACTTCCTACACTCCTAAAGATGTTCCCTGGAAGTGAACACCAGATCCTTCTCAACCCACCCTTAGCCTTAGCTCCCCCGGTGCTGGGATGAAGTGTTTTCTGAACACGGCCATTTGCTCTGGGAGGGTTGGTAGGTCCACAGTCACTTCAGTTACGAGGTCTAATGAGCGGGGTCAGGACATTGGAGCCCAAGCTTGTAGGCAGATCAAAGTGGCCAACGGGATCATGGCAGTCCACTCTTATCACCCCAGTCTTCCTGGAGGGGCTCCCTGAGAGAATCAGGCCACTTGGCATCTCGAGTCTCTCCTGATGTTGACAGCTGGAATGATGGGATTCGGAATGGTCAACACCATCCTACTACCAATGGACTTCACGTGGGCTTGGGATTCTTTCTGCTATTTAAAACCACCTTCTGATTCTTTCAGATGGGTTCAAAAGGAATTAAACCAAGATCCCATTGGACCTTCAAAGTTGGAAAGTGCCTCTCTTTCTCTTGGCCCCATTGCACATCCCAAATGTGCAATGCCCCTTTAAAAAAAAAAAAAAGATTGATCTTCTACAGGAACAAGGGTGATAGCCGCCTCTCCTGCACCTGACCTTGGCAGCCACGTGATTTTCTTTCTGTCTGGAGAACACAGCCTGGGAAAGATAGCTCTGGGGGTACAACACAGTGTTCATGAGGCCAAGGTCAGGCACTCAGCCTCTGAGAAGGCCAGTGGGCTGAGCTTTGTTCAAGGGCTATAATGTTTCCAGTCTTGTCTAGCAGCTGAGCCCTCCCTGCTGGCAAAGGGTAGGAGTGTGGATGAATTTGGTGCAGTGCCACTACCCAGCAGGATGTATCTTCTGTGCAGTCGTACAGTCACTGGGTTTTTGCCCAAACCAACCTTAGTTATATCGATGAGAGTTACCTCTTTTTCAAAACTGTGGAATGATTAGTAGCAAAAACTGGACCTTTATGATAATAATCATCATCATCCCTTATATTTATATAGCATTTGTGGTTTTAAAGCATCCCATATACATTTCGCTTATTAGTTCCTGTGAGCTGGACAGGATATGAGGCCGAAGGAAATTAGATGACTTTCCTTCAGTCACAGTGCTAGTGAAGTATAGGCTGGAGCTCAGGCCTTCTGGTTCCTGGTTCCTCAGGACTCTTTCTAATCAACCTCATAAGTTTCTTCAAATCGTTGCTGGCTGCCCTGGGAGCATCAGTTTTTCCTCACCAGAACTTACAGCAATAGCTCTTCCAAGGGAATTTCTAGGCAGAACCATGGCCATACCCCATAAATCCTGTTAAACAGGATTAAAGTTAAGTTAGAGAAGGTCCCACCCAGTGAAAGTTTCCCCAAGCAGGCAGCCCAAGATGACAGGGTGCTTTGGTGTGACAATAGATACAGATGGGTCTGGGCCCTGGGCCCACAGACCAGAGCAATGTCTCTCAGCTTCAAGTCCAGCCACTCGTCTCCTGGCTCTTTGCTGGCTGACTCTGTCTGCAGTCTGCATGCAGTGAAGAGGCAGAATGTTGGGTAAATGGAAAAAACACTCCTTCTCCAGCCTGGCTCTGTAGGAGGAATAGGAGTGAAACTCTGCTCCTGGTCTTTGCATCTTCTTGAATCCCAAAGCGAGCTCTTTGGAGGTCAGACCAGACAAAAGGGTCAAATTAGAGGGACATTTTGCCCAGAGTAAGATCAGTACTTGGCAGAAGAAGTAGGCACGCACATGTGTGTACATTCGCCTCAGCTATTTAGGAGGATGTAAGAATGGAAACTCCATTTGCAGATGAAAGAGGGAGAAAGGAGAGATAAATGGAATCTGAACTGTTGAGAATCTCACCTCTTGGTAAAATCAGCTCTGGAAGCTCTTCTTGGTGGAGTGATTTCGGTTGAGCTTCTGTTTTAAATCGTGAAAAATAACACATGTGTAGAAAAGTGCATAAACAATGAATGTACAGCTTAGCAAATTATCATAAAGCAAATACCCATGTAACCAGCACCCAGCTCAAGAAACACCCCAGAAACACCCCAAAAGCCCCCCACATGCCCTCTCCCATTCACATCTCCCCCGAAGGGAACCTCCATCCTGACTTTATGTTAATCATCTTCTTGCTTTTCTTTGCAGTTTCATCACCTAAGGATGCATCCCTAAATACAACAGTTTTGTCTGTTTTTGAACTTTAAATATGTAGAATCCTACAGAAGTGCGTGTCTATGTGTGTGCATGTTGGGCTTCTTCCACTCAACTTAATGTTTTTAATACTCACCTATGTCATTTTTTGGCTTGTAGTTCATTCATTTTTATCCTTGTGTAGTATTCTAGTGTGAGATTATACCACAATTTATTGATCTGTTCCACTGATGGCGGATATGGGGGTTATTTTTAGTTTTGTAATTCATAGTAACCCCAGGGGCATCCCTCTATATGCACATCCCATACATGCCTACATTTCTCTATGATATATAAGTAGGAATGGAACTACTGGGCGATTAGTTATGCTTATCGGCAACTTTAGGGGATACAGTTGGCCTTACACATCCACATGTTTCTCATCTGTGGATTCAACCAATTTGAATTCACATGGAATTCAACATTTATAATTACTTGGATGTGACCGTGTATACATGTGCCTTTGTATATGTGTGGGTGTATATCCCAGGCTCTTAAAATAGATGCATGCCTACGATTTGATTCAACCACAGGAATTTTAGGGTGATCGAAAATATTCCCCCCCAAGTTCCAGAAAGCACCAAAAAGCACAACTTGAATTTGCTATATGCCAGCAACTATTTACATAACATTTACATTGTATTAGGTATCATAGGTAATCTAGAGATGATTTAAAGTATATAGGAGGATGTCTGTAGGTTTTATGCAAATCCTACACCATTCTATATAGAGGACTTGAGTGGATTCTGGTATCTGTGGGGAGTCCTGGAACTAATCGCCTGCAGAGGCCATGGGGCAACTGTATTGCCAGGCTGTCCTCCCACGTGGTAGTACGAGTTCATGTTGCCTCCAGCAGGGTGTGAACTCTCCACGCAGATTCTTATCGAAACTTGGTATTGGCAGACTTTCTAATTTTTATCGATTTGGAGCATGTATCTTAGTAGGACCCTTTCACTGTGTGCCGCAAACTTACCCCCCAAAACCTCTTTCCTATTCCCCTAGTGGAGGCCTGAAACCGCATGGGCATTCCTCTAGAACTTGTCCAAGTGGAACTAACATCCAAGGTGGTCAGTGGTCCGAGAACCTTCTATGGGGTAGATCCAGGCTGACACTCTTCTGAAAGTGGCTGGGAAGGGATAAGGGATTCAGGAAGGACCGGTATGTATTGGAGCTGGGGTGGGTTTAGGCACAGAATATAGGTGCCAGGAGAGATAGGAATTAGAAGTCTAGAAGGAAAATCTGTAGCTTCCAAAGGCAAAGGCAGACCCTATTCATTACATGCAGACCTGTCGTTGGCACAGATTCAGCTCAGAAGACTTTTGCTCTGAGCGCTGAGTGCGCCCAGAGACACAAAGACTTGTAGGCTGCCCAGGCCTAAAGATGGATTCTGATAGCAGCAGGACAAGAGGCAGAGGTACAGGCCTAATACCACGTACTGCTTCCAGGAGTAGATTTATCATCCAAGTAAAGAAAAAGACAAACAGAGGGGCAGGTCGTTGAAATGATTTATTCCAGCATCAAGGCTTTAGTTGAATTAAGTCATGCCCATAAAAATTGCAAATCTTTGTGAAGAAATGCCCTACCTCCACTTAGCTGCAGTACAACTGGCAACATTTATAATTACTTGGATGTGACTGTGTACACATGTGCCTTTGTACACGTGTGGGTGCATATCCCAGGCTCTTAAAATAGATGCCTGCCTACAAGCTCCCCAAAGTGTGATTTCTGTTGCCCAAGTGTGTGTGTGAGTCCTTTTCTCTCGCACCTACCCGCTGGAGTTTGCAAACCCCATCCGTGAGTACAGATGGCACTGTGGAACCTTGTGTGTCATCTGAAGCTTTTTCTTCTGATAATGTTGTGTCCGAGTGGGATTTAAAGTCTACAATGGATTTACCAGACCCAGAACTGGCCCTCTCCCCAGAATGTGCTGGCACAAGCATTACTGAGGGCTTCTCCCCCAGACGTAAGGATTTGGTGGCCTTTGTGTTTCTGGTCTGGAAGGCAGGATCAAAGGATCATTCCTGACTCTGGGGGATATATCTTTTTACCAACTAATAGCAAAATGTAATTTTTGTCTGTGCAGACCTGGCCATGAGTTAGGGGAACTGTCTCTTTCCAAGCCTCTCCTCTCTGCCCTCCCTCCACTCACATCAAGACCCCCCAAGTGCTCACTCTCTCTCCTGATCAGATCTGCACTCACAGAAGGGTTTGCTGTAAATCATTTCACTCTTCTCCTTACTCAAGTGCAGCCTTGGAGAGGAGTGTCACTCACCCTGTCTGACCATAGTGTCCTCACCTGTGAAAAGGGAAAGGGCTGGAGATAATATTTCTAAGATACATTTCAGCCCGAACGTTATTTAATTCAGTTTACATCTTAGTATGGGTTCAGGTCAATATATAACCTCTCCTGGGTTTTATATATACTTCAAATCTAATCTGTCACTGTGGCATGAAAGGTTTTCTTCTTGGCTAAAGGGATTTAAGGTGTGCGCCTCAGCCCTCCATCCGCTGGCCTAGGAATAGCTTGTAGCTGTCAGCATGTGAGGGAGCGTGTGGCTGTGTTTATGGGCTTCATCATCAGAGGCCTGGGACTTCTGGCTCTTTACTTGTTTGACTGTCTTCCAGGCTCTGGACTCCTTGAGGACAACCTGGGTCTCTAAGTTGTCTCTGTTTGCCAAAGTTTAGCCCAACGTGGATGTGGATCAGATGCTCAACAGCTGTTTGGTTGGGGGAGTGATTGAGCACGTCAGCTGGCCGACCCCTGCAGCCAGGCCGGCCCGCCCGTCTCCATCGTCTGTGGTCAGGGATCGTGCTGCGTCCTGCCTGTCCTGTCAGCTGGAGCGCCAGCTGTTTCTAGCTGCTCCCCCCATCCAGCTGTCTTACAGGGGCTGGAGACAGCTGTCGCCTAGGGTGTCTGTCCCAGGCCACCTGGTCCTAGTCGTGTCTTGGAGGGTTCTGAGCGGGGGGAAGGGCAAGGCGAGCTATGGGAACTCCGAGCCCTCCCACCAGGTCCGGTTACTCCCACACTGTCTCACTTCACTCCCGCAAGGAACCGTGCTCCCTCTGTCCTCAGGCTTGCCATCTGCCTCTGAGCCTTGTGCACACCCAGCCATCTACCAGTGGGGGCACATGCCTGCTGCATGACTTGGGGCCATGGTTTGGCTCAGCTGCAATCTTGCTTAGTCTCCTTCTACAGGAGTCTGTTTACAACACACCAGCTTTGGGTCCTCGCCTTCTCCCCTGTCCCAGCCACACCAAAGCTTAGCTCCCCTCCCCCTTTCCACCTGTGTATCTGCTACTGAGATCCCATGAGTCCGTCCCACTCCACCTTGGGCGACGCGTGTCAAGCCCTCTTTTGTGTGCTGTGCCACATACAGTTCTTCATTCGTTCTCCAGACCAAGGCTGGTGAGGTAGGTATCATTATTCCTTCCTCCTCTAACTGATGGGGCCTGGAGAGGTCCCATCACTTGCCTTATGTAGTTACATAAAACCAGGTAGTGACTGCGGTGTGGGTTTCATACCTGGTCTCCAGAGCCAGCACTTTGCCCACCACACCTCGTCCCTGGTCCTGGTTGGGAAAACAAGACCACAGAGAGCTGATAGAGCTTTGCACTCTGGTTGTCTTTCCCTCGGGTCCCAACGCTTTTGGCTTAAGCTGCCCCATGGTCTCACCCAGGCCTGCACACACTTGTCCAATAGCTGGACAAGGTCAGGACACAGTCTGTGCCCATGGAACAGCCTTTCTGCACATGCCCGTTGCACCAGTCTGCACATCTGCTTGTGTTGTCCCTCCATGGCTCGTTAAAGCTGTCCTCTGACCAACTGTGCTGCCCAGTGCTGACCGCCAGCTGTACCCTCAATTCCACCTACATCCAGTTCCACTTTTCCCAGGGACTTGCCTAGTTTGCACACTTCCTCCCCTCTGGCACCTGTGCATCTGACTGTGGTCAGCACAGGACACCTGTCCCCATCTGGCAATGTGGGCTTGCTCTCAGTAGGCACCCTCCAATGCCCTACTACATGCCCCCAGCACATGGCACCTGTTCTGTGAATACCTCTCAGTTCCTTGGCTCTGTCTAGCCCAAGGACCATGACACAGTTCCCAGATCTTTATTGCCCTGGCTGGCTGTGTCCTGCCTTCTGTGCCAGCCCTCTATCTACCTGCTCTTCTTCCCTCCTTCTTTCCCTCCTCACAGCACCAGGATCCTTGGCAGGGACCATGTGGTGTGCTCACCCCTGGCAGACAGGTACCCTTCCCACTTCCTCCGCCACGTTGCCAGTGCCATGCACAAGCCAAGTTGCACACACCATAAATGTCACAGTCACAGTTCCCCCAGAGGGGAAGAGCCAGAGGCATGAGGTCACGGGGTTCACCCTTCTCCCAGGGCAGGATCGAGAGCGTCTTGTGTGGGCACCATCCCCGGTGCCTCCTGAGATGTACCCCACAAAAGGCCCTTGGTGTGAGGAAGGCAGAGCCCCAGGGAGGAGTGGGGAGCCCTGCAAGGCCAGCACCCCTGGGGAAGAGGTGGCTGAGTGGGAGGCGTGGCCGCTGCTCTGCTGCCCTGGGGGACATCAGCTGGCTTGGCACAGCAGGCCGCTGGGGTGATGCCACCACCAGCCTGGTGTTTATTCAGGTGGCTGGCGGGCTTTGCTGTTCCCACGAGGGAAATAAAGAATATTGTCCTCTGGGGTCTCAGGGCCAGGCCTGTCTCAAACCCTCCTCTGTGGAAACTCAGAATAATGGCTCCTCACTAAAACCAGAAAGGGTACTGGCATTTCTAAATCAATGAGAGGGGAGCCTTCCAGGGGCCTAGAAAACCCAAAATCTGGAGGGCAGGGGCTAAATCTGTGGGGTTGCCCCTTTGCCTCACAGCGAGTGCAAGGACCAATGCTGACTCTTTTGAGGTGTTCAGGAATTGGGTGGGATCTTGTTTTAGGCTACTTAGGCCAAACCATTGGGTCCACCCAGAGAGGGGTCCTAGGGCCATGGCTGGGCAGCAGTTGTGGACATGCCTCAGTCTCCACCTCAGACAAGTGTCATTGATCTTGCCGATGAGCTAGAATCTGCATCTGTCACATCACTCTGACTTGCTTTCCTTCATTGCACTTTTCACTAGTTGATGTTTTCTTGTTTATTTCTTATTTATTGTTTACTTCCCCTCATGGAGGGTGGTCTTCATCAGAACAGGATCCTTGGTGGCCTGGCTTACCCTCAGTGCCCAGGGCTGAACTCATGAGTGCATTAGTGAAGAAGTACTATATCGAACACCTGAACCTTCTGGGGCTTCATTACCTGTCACAGGATGTGAGAGTTACAGGAGAAGACGCACAGGTGCGGCTCTTAGCAGGTGCTTATAGATGTACAGAAATGCTTGAATCCCACTCAGGGACCAGGAACTTTTCCTGTCGGCCCCAGAAAGAACCTGGTTCCTGTAAGACAGTCTCTCTCACACATTTGGGCCCCCTTTCCATTAGCTTTATCCCAAGCTTCCTACATTTAAGACAGTGCTTCTCAAACTTTAATGTGTATGCAGATTGCCTGGGCATCTTGTTAAAATGCAGATTCTGATTCAGCGGGTCTGGGTCAGGGCGGAGCTTCTGCATTTTAACAAGCTCCTGAGTGATGGAGTGATGCCTTTGCTGCTGGTCTCTTTGAGTAGCAAGGATTTATGGGGATCCAACATTTTTATCTTTCTCTGTATATGCATATCCTATTGTATATCCTGAAACCAAACTGACAGTGTTCGCTGGCCCCTGTCATGTGCTCAGTGCTGCTTGAGAGCTGGCTGAGTGCCAGGAACCTCTCCTGGTGTTCTTAGTGATCCAGCAAGTGAACTGAAGAAGCAAGGGCCAAGAGGCTGGGTGCTGGATTCAGTTCTGCCACTTTTTTTTTTTTTTTTTTTTAAATATATTTATTTTTTTTTTTTGGCTGCTCCAGGTCTTAGTTGTGGCACACGGGATCTTTGTTGTGGCATGCATGTGGGATCTAGTTCCCCGACCAGGGATCGAACCTAGGCCCCCTGCATTGGGAGCGACGAGTCCTACCCACTGGACCACTAGGGAAGTCCCTGCCACTTTTAAAAATGATCATGGGAAAAATCATATCCTTACTCTGGGCCTCAGTTTCCTCATTTGTGAAATGAAGGGTTAGGCTTGAGTTCCGGGGTCCATTCCAGCTGTGACATTCTATGAAAAATAACAACCACTCAGTACGTCCCATGCACTTCCACATATAGTTTAACTCATTTAATCCTCATAACAACCCATAGGGCAAGTGCTCGTATTAACCCCATTTTACACATGGGCAAAATGAAGCACAGGGTGCTTAAGTAATCTGCGCAAGATAACAGATCTAGCAGTAGCACCATTGAGATGTAAACCAGACAGTTTCCTCCAGAATTCACGCTCTTAACCACTGTACTTGACTGACCCTGATAACACTTATCAGGAATGACTGCACCCTCAGTAAAACCACCTATTCTGGGTATTCTTGAAACAAGACCTCTTCTCAAGGGCTTTGGCTCTCATAGTTAATTCTGTGCAGTTTAGAGAGGTTGGCTTGGCCTTAGCCCCACAGACACATTGAGCCTTTCAGTGCTCAAAATCTGGCGTGCACTGAAGTGCTGTAAGAATAGCATGGCCAGTGGTCTAGATCCTGGTTAGTTATAACTACCACGTCGTGGGCTCCTTTGGGCAGCCCGCGTAGGGCCACTGGAGCCACAGTGTCTGGGTGTCACCATCTGCCTACACACCCCCTAACTCTGAGCTACTGTGGCTTCCCTCTGGGACATGAGTAGCATCTTACCAGGCTGCAGACTGTGCCCGGCAATGCCTGAGCTTTTGCACTTCTCATGTCTGTCTGTCAAAGAAAGATGAAAAGTGAATGCATCTTCTATTCTTCCATGGTTACTTCCTCTATCGCCCTCATAAACAGGGCTCAAAGGAGAACATCCCATTTAAAAATTCAGATGCTCATGGAAACCTTAGAATGGGGGCCAAGGCTGGACAATGTTAGATCTCAGTGCAGTAAACTTCTCTAAGAATAACTGGAGGAGAAAGGATACCTCTACGCCTGTTGACAGCGTCCAAGATTCAAATCGCAGTCAGCTTCGTCTTCTCCAGGATGCTGCTTCTTTTGCGTCCAGTGCCCTCCCTCCCTTTGAACCCATGTTTGGCCCTTACAGAACCTGACATGGTCGGTCATCTTCTTTCTGCAGTGTGGACCCTGTCTCCCCCATTACAGTTGTCCTCCCACCGCGCCCGCCTCCGTCCCAGGACAAGAACCCCCAGGGGAATTAGAGGCTTTCTTTCTGCCATACTGTACCCTAGACACACAGGAGGCACTCACCAGTGTTGGTTGACTGAAATGTAGCTTTAGTCCTTTCTGGTATGAACTACGTCTGGAACATGCCTAATTTGCCAAGCCATTTAGGGAAACTTTTTAATGTGTGAATAGGAAAGTTTAAAGCCAGCCTATCAATTTCCTATATTAATGATGCTTTTAAAGTGCTGGGGAGCCATAAAAAGAGAGTGAAATATTGCCGTTTGCAGCAACATGGATGGACCTAGAGAATATCATACTAAGTGAAGTAAGTCGGACAGAGGAAGATAAATATGATATCATATCACTTATATGTATAATCTAAAAAATAATACAAAGGAATCTATATGTAAAACAGAAACAGACTCACAGACATATTAAACAAACTTATGTTTACCCAAGGGGCAAGGGAGGGGGGATAAATTAGGAATACGGGATTAACAGATGCAAACTGCTATACATGAGGTAGATAAGCAATAAGGATTTACTGTATAGCACAGGGAACTATATTCAATATCTTGTACTAACCTATAATGGAAAATAATCTGAAAAAGGTATATATGTGTGTGTGTGTGTGTGTGTGTGTGTGTGTGTGTGTGTGTATAACTGAATCACTTTGCTGTAGACCTGAAACTAACACAATATTGTAAATCAACTATATCTCAATTGAAAAAGAGACTTTTAAAAAGTGCTGGGGAATAGTTTGTGCTCATTAGAAAAGCATACTATGTAGATTTCTTTGGCCACCTCTTTTAAAATTGCTCAGAAAATCTTTCATTAACTGAGCCACTGGTTCACATGTGTGGAGGTGCAAGCGAATGGAATTTTTCTGTAATGTTACTCGTCACTGGATAAGAGCGTACTGTGAACAAAGGGTGGAAAAATAACAGATGTCCCAGTAGCCCAGGGACATGGCAGTGTTATTATTAGGAAAGCCGTGGTGGTATTGGGAAGCACTTCCAGCAGAGGACGTACCTGAGCCAAGCTGTCCTGGAAATGCCGCCTGGGACCGAGCTCCGGTCCTCAGCGCAGGGCTGGACACACTCGAGGGCCCCAGTTGTTTCTGGCTGATTTCTCAGCCTGTCTGTTGAGTCTCTGTGCTCTAAGCAGAGGCTGGCTGCCAGCTCCCTCCTGTTGGCCTTCAAAGCACTTTAAAGGACTCTCTTTTTAAAATTTTCTCTCTTCTTAGGAAGTTTCTAAAAACCTCACCAAGGAAAATGAACAAATCGAAGAGGACGTGGAAGAACTTCGAACCGAGATGAACAAGCGAGGCAAAGAGAACAGCTCCAGTAACATCCTAGACAGCATGCCGGACATCCGCTCGGCCCTGCAGAGGGACACGGCTGCAGCCTACACCCACCCCGAGGTACAGCCCAGCCTCCAGGGGCTCTGACCACAGACCCCCGGAAAGCATACTCCCAGCACCTCCCACGTGCATAGAGCTTGCAGGCTTCAGCCCTTCCATGGGCATGGTCTCGTTTCATCTACACAACAGTTCTATAGGTCTGATGCGGCAGGGGTTGACCCCATTGTACTTAATTAACACTGAAGCCCAGAGAGGTTCAGTGAGTACTGAAGCCAGGACTCAAATCTGGGTCTTTTGACTTTCAGGCCCCATTCTTTTTATTATACTCCATCCTGCCTTTTCGAGTACTACGTCTTTCATCATCATACCGTGTGGTCTTCACCACAGCTCTGGAAGGCAGGCTGGGGCAGAGATCAATATCCTCACTTTGCAGATGAGAAAACAGATCCAGGAATGCTCACAGTCTCCCTTGCTCAGCCGGGAAGTGGTGACGGGGGTCTCAAACCTCTATCTCTTCCCACTCAGTACTGTCTGGAACACAAAGTCACCTGTGCAATGAAATGAAACACTATCTAATGTGATTTGAGTGATGCCCGAGGACCTATTTGCTTAAAAATACCTCCTCATTTGATACCTGTTTCTTTTGGCTGTAGTTACTAAGTTACGTGTATGTGCAAATATTCAATAGTTGCGTGTGTGATTACTTAATGTATTGGACTATCTCGTAAATTGATGCCTGAAAAACAGGAGCTAACCCCAAAAAAGTGGAAGAGGAAACGGGTAAATTCTGGCTTCAGGACTTGAAGAGTGTGGGTGCTATTAGCAAGGCAGGTCTGGATGAAGTATCGTAGGAGGGGTCCCTGGCAACCATGGGATAGCTGCAGTTAAGAGGGGTCTTGCTCACTTCTACTGGGCCAAGGGTTGGTGGCGGACGACAGAGCTTGGATTCCAGGTGAACCATTGAGGGATCCCCTCAGCCTGGGGCAGGCGGGCAGGGTGTGGATGGAGCAGGGCCTGGGACAGGGGCTGTCAGAGCCCCTGAGCTGTTGCATGTGCTGTGACATTGCAAAGGGCTGGGAAGCATCGCTACGAAGGATCCCGTTGCCTGGGTCATTAAGAATCGGGGTAAGAAAGGAAGTGAGACTAGGCGTGTGGGCTTGGAACTCTTGAGCAAAGAAACTCCTCAAAGTGGCGCCAAGCAGACAGCAGCTGTGGGTTTGGGGAACCTTGGGCTCATGTGTTCCGAAGGCAGGAGAGCAGGCAGATTAGGACTTTGGAGGCAAGAAGCCCTGAAGAGAGTATGGTGCCTGCGCCCTGCCCCATTTGTAACTCAAAATAAAACCAATTCCAACCCAGAAAATAAGTACAAGGGAGGCCAATTTTCTGGCTTAGCCCATGATGACTACTTTGATGGGGTTTTTTTGGGAAATACCATATTCCTTCCAAAATTATTTTTATTCTCATTTTTGGGTGTCCCCAACATGCCAGCTACTGAGGGTGTGTTTAGTCTGCTTGGTGGGTCATCCCTGAGCAGGTCTGAGTTTGTCAACCAAAGAGCCAGAAGACATTTGGGCCGGAAGGGAACTTGGAGGCACCCTCGCATCACACCTGGGGCCCTTCGGCTCCCATCGCAGCCCGTATGGCAGGCATCCTCTGCTGGCCCAGCAGCCCAGCAGAGTTAGGCACTCCCTGTCCTCTCTGGCTTCCAATTTCCCAGTCGGCTGAGCTTGAGAGTTCCATCTGTTGTCTTGATGACACGTCATGTGGTATGTTCAGGAACCCAGCTCAGATTTCCTGAAGGCAAATCAACCACACCGAACTCTTTTTCTCCTTGCTCAGCAAAACTTTCTGCCTCCTGAAATCCCCATTCACACATTGTGGAAGTTAGCACAATCCACCCAAACCAGGGCGGTGGGGCAGAGCCAGGGCCAGGGTGCGACTGGAAAGGGGGAAGTGGTGAAGGAGGAGAGGCTAGGATCTTCCTCTCCCTTTGCATCCATCTGTCTCTTTAGTGAACCCTGTGCTGAAAAAGGGGGTGAGTGGGGTGTATGGGTTTGGCTGTTATTTTCAGGGTTCTTACAGATGATGTCAGGGTTTCTTGGAATGGTGAATGGCACTTTGTTGGAGGCCTCTTTCCAGGAAGGTCCTTGCCTGGAGGGTTGGCAGGGGGCTCTGGGGGGTGGGTTGGGAGTGGAGAGGGCAGGGTGGGATTGGGAAAATTGGGACACCAGCAGTTGAAGTCATACAACAGTTTAACAGAGAGAGGAAATCAAAGCTTGTGGGGGCCACTGCCTCCCAGTGCAGCCAGTGAATCCAAGGAAATTATATGTTCTCTGGCAGAGGCTGTCCATGGTCTTTCTCCATCTTCTTGGCTGGGAGAAGGAACTGCAGTTCCCGCTCGTCCCTAAGAGCTTGGATTAAAGACAGTTCCTGGGGTTTGCCACGAAGAAATGACAGCTTGCTTTTGCAATGCAGAGGGAAACCAGAGTCTGGCAATTAGATGGCCCGCGGCGTCTGAGTCAAGGGCTGGGGCCTCTTGTCAGCCTCCCAGGCAGCTCTTTCCTATGGGAAATGAGGGATCCCCAAGTCTGCTGGGCGCTGGCCAGACCATGGCCCTCAGGACTTGGGGATGTAGACAAGTTTTTGGATGGCAAATGAGTTAGTCCTGTGGTCACAGCTGAGGACAATGTGGCTTTAATGTAAGGTAGAGCACAGGCTCTGAAGGCAGGCAGCCCTGGGCCTATTTAATAGCCGAATGACTTAATAAGTGCCCCTCTCAGCCACTTAATTGACTGACCTTCAACCAAGTTGCTAAATGACTCTGAGCCTCTCCTTCCTCATCTGTAAAATGTGGATAATAATATCTACCTTGCCCCAGTATTTTAAGGGTTGAAAATAATATAAAGGGGCGTGTCTGGCCATAATAGGTGCTCTGTAAAACGTCATCAGCACCAGCCAAGCATTCCCTGCGCTTCTGATGGAGGTCACCTCACCAGCCAAGAATGGGAGGTGAGAGAGGGGCAGGTAGCAGGAGTAGGGGCTGTCCGGGGCACAAATCTGCCTGTTTCTTCTTGGGCAGCGCTCTGGCCCCAGTCAGGGGAGGCTGGCAGAAAGTGTCCCTTGTCTTCCAGGAGTCGGTCAGCTCAGGGGAGCAAGGAACCCATATTCAGGAACTGCCATGTCTGCTGTGCCATCTGGATAAACTCTCTTGTCACGGGAAAACCAGTACAGACTTGGGGTGTGGTTGGCAATGAGGACTCTAGGTTTTCTCCAGGCCAGATTTTAAAGGTCAGAACAAGAGCCTGATTTGCTTCTTCTTCCTGTGCAAAGCGAGAAAGTTGGCCGTGATAGCTGGATCCCTGCCAGCTAATGTTCAGTGAACCTGAAGGTCCTGCCCTGCCCCTCAGGACACTGGGCATCAAGGGACAGAGGTTTTGTTTCCAAGTGGACTCTGCTGTCTGGGTGGATTTCACCAAGGACTTAAGGGAGCTCGCCCACCTCCTCATGGCGAAAAGGGGGAGCTTTCATGGCTTAGATGACTACAGTGGCAACCCCTTCATCATTCAGCCACTGGAGACCTCACGAGAGCAGCGCTGGGCCACACCCACTTAGGTCCCTGCCTGCTTTACCGATGGAGCCACTGCCCCTCAGGAGCTGGACCCCCTGTCCAGTGGCTCTGACTTTCAGCACAGCTAGCTCGCAGGCCCTGTGCCCAAGGCCCTCTGCTTTCAAAGGTGGGCGATTTGTGATCCTGGGTGAGGGGACATGGCTAGATGGACCAAGGCAGGACCCAGAGACTCTGCCACACTGTGGACACAAGAGCTCAGTTCCCAGGCAGCAGCTCTGTGGAGGACAGGGTAGTCCTTCCATGTGACCAGAACCATCACAAGAGGCCTTCTGTGGTACCATCAAGATGCCCAGGTCATCGGCTACCTACTTTAAAGCATCATCTGATTTGACAAAAATCCCAGTGCTAGTCACAAATGTAGATGGTTGCTTGGGGTTTGTTATGATTCAGAAATTCAATTTAACCAGCATTTAACCAGGGGAATTAAAGATGAACAAGAGGTGGTCTCTGCTCTTCCAGTTGCTCACAGTCAACAGAGGCAACATCCTTAAATAATGCCTGTGGAAGGCAGGCTGAGAAAGGTGTTACAATAGAAGTACAGACTTGTATCCATTAGGAGTTGTGTTCCGCTTTGAGTAAGAGACCGAAATACAGTGCATTCAACAATAGAGGGGTTGGTCATTCTTTCATGTAGAAGAGCTCTGGAGGCAGGTGGCCCAGGGCTGGTATAGTCAGCTGCAAGATGTCATTAGTGATATCCATCCTCAAAATCCCCTCATGATCACAAGATGATTGCTCAGCTCCAGCCATCCTGTCCATAGTCTCCTGGCTGGAGAAATGAGGAAGAGTGCAAAAGATGCCTTTCAGCTGAGTCAGCCCCACGTCTTAAGAAACTTTTCCAAAAGCTCTTCCCACCAACTTCTACTTATACCCTACCAACCAGAACTTAGTCCCATGACCACTCCCACAAAACCAGTTTCTCATTAAGTCAGGAACAAGGAGACAGGGGATTTGGGTAGTCACTTGGAAGTCTCTGCCACGAAGTGCAAAGTGATGATTGAGAAAGAAAGATTAATTCTGAATGAAAAGGGCTGGGAGTATTTCCTTGGGGTCCTGAGATTTTAGCCAGGCCTTGTAAAATGGGTTGATTTCAAGAAATAGCTATATGGGGGGAAGAGAATGGCCTTCCAGACAGAGAAAACAGTCTGAGCAAAGACCCAGAAGCTCAGGAGAGCCAAGAAGTTCAGGAGTCAACCAAGTGCCTGGAGTACCGGGGGTGTCGGCGCTGGGGGGTGGAGCAAGAGAGAAGAATGCTGAGCTGGGCCAAGTCGATTTGAGTTCTGAGCGCCAGGCCAAGGACTTTGGACTTTATTCTGGATTCGTTAGGGAGGGCTTGGGGCAGTTTGTTCTAACAGCATAAGTAAAAGCAGTCATGATTCATCCTGAGGTATGCATCTTGGTCCTCAGCCTTCATGTCCCAGCCGCATGGACCTCACTAGAAACAACTGATACCAGATCTAAGTCACCCAGCATCCCCAGGCCAGAGCTGAGAGGACAACTGCACTCTCTGAGAAGTATAGCATGGAGGTTAGAGACAGAATCTGGAGCCAGACTGCCTGGGTTCAAATCCTGCCTCTACCACTTACCTGCTATGGCACCTTGGGCCATTTACATAACCTCTCTGTGCCTCAGTTTCCCAATCTGTAAATGGAAATGATTAAAAATGGTTCCTACCTCATAGGGCTGATGAGAAGATGAACAATGCCTGGCTCTTAGGAAGTGCTTTTAGGATTAGCTGTTGTTATTAGTATGGCCTTGGCTCCAGCATTGTCTCTGCCCGACCACTGCCTCTCTGACCAGTGACCTGACCTTCCCTTGTGTCCCCTCTGAGGAGCAGTATGAAGAGAGGTTCCTGCAGGAAGAAACCGTGTCCCAGCAGATCAACTCCATCAAGCTCCTGCAGACGCGGCCACTGGCTCCGCCAGAGGTGGTGAAGCCTCAGCGGCCCCTGCAGAGGCAGGTCCACCTGAGGGGCCGGCCGGCCTCCAAGCCCACCGTCATTCGGGGCATCACCTACTACAAAGCCAAGGACCCTGAGGAGGAGAATGACATCGAAGAGCATCGTGAGTTGGGGGTCAGCAGGGCCGTCCCCCCAGAGGCAGGGCAAGGGACGGAGTCTCCACTTGGACCCTGTGGAGGTGCACTTCCCGTGAGGCACACACCCTTTTTGCAGTTTGATTACTACTGTGGCCCCGCAGAGCCAGCTCGGTTACCTGAGAATTCCCTGCAGTTACAAATTATCCAGAGTTCTTACGGCCTTTCCTCACCACTTGCTGAGCGCCCTGGGGCAAGTCACTTGCCTTCTCTGGGCTTGCAGAGGACCACAAGGCAGAACATGGCTGAGCCAGAAGGGACTTCAGTGCCCTAGAGTCCAGTCCTTCCCATTCGCAGATGAGGACCCAGAGGCATAGAGGCGGATGACTCACTCCCCGCCACACAGTGGGCTTCTCCCACCTGTTCCTTCTCCAGGGGCCCTGGGCTTCCTGACCGAGACTCCAGCACATGCTGGACCCCTTTTATCTCTGTCCCTCTTATTTTTTCACAGAAAACAGATAACTCCCTTTCACCTCATCTTTATCTTGTTTCCCTAACACTTCCTCTTCCTGTGCTTCTCTCCCTGCCACCGGCCCCTCCCTTTTCTTCTGTCTCTTCCTGCCCAGCACCTCAGGAGACCCCACTCTTCCTCTCTCTCCACTGGAGTGCCAGTTCCTCCCATCAGGCCCTCCTCAGCAGACTCCTGACTCGTCCACCTGCTCTGCCTCGACCTCCTTACAGTTTCTGCTCACCCAGTCGCTGGCGTAATCATTTTCCCCATTTTCAACTGTTTGTAGCCTTTTTAAATTGTTAACTTGTGGGAGTTCCCTGGTGGTCTAGTGGTTAGGATTCGGCGCTCTCACTGCCATGGCCCGGGTTCAGTCCCTGGTCCAGGAACTGAGATCCCACAAGCTGCGCAGCGTGGCCAAAATAAATAAATAAATAATTGGTGTGTGGGGTTTTTATATTCTGGAACAAGCCCTCTGTCAGGCATACATATTGCAGATATTTTCTTTCTGCCCTTGGCTTGTATTTTCAGCTCCTTAATGGTGTTTCTGATGAGCAGATAAACTCCAATTGACCAATTATGTCTTTTGTGGTTAGACCTCTTTGTGTCCTTCCTAAGAAATCTCTGCCTCCTCATATTCCTTCTCTGCTCAAAACCCTGCAGACTGCCCCATTTCACTTGGAATAAAAACGGAAGTCCAAACACAACGGCCAAACGCCACGTGACTTGGCTCCCGCGTCCTCTCTGACCTCTGTCCACCTCACTGCTCCTCAGCCTCGGCAGATATGTTCTGGCCCCAGGGCCTTTGCACTGCTACTATTCCCCCCCTAGTATACTCTTCCCCTGATAGCTGCTTGGCCAACTCCCTCACTCCTTCAAGCCTCTGCTCATCTCTCCATCCCACTGAGTCCCATCTTGACTACTTTATCCATTACTGCAAGTTTCTCTTCCCTTCCCTTCTCCTCACCCTACTAGACTTTTTTTCATAGCACCTTCAAATGTACAATCTATGTATTGTTTGGTGTCTCCACCTCTAGATAGAAGCTTTGCGAGGGCAGGATCTTTTTTTTGCTCATTGTTCTTGTGCGTGCTCCGTAGATACCTACTGAATGAATGACTAACTTCCTCCCAGGTTTCGTAGCCCGTGGCTATGTGTCCTCTAGGTGGCCCCTGGGTCCCAGGTGGAGGATAGCAGTAGACTATTCAGAGAGACCCTCCAGGAAATGCTTCCATCTGTGCTCCTTTTCACCTGCTTCTCCTAAATCCCACCTGGGCTCTATCTCTAAATCAGGGCATCATGTTGAGGAAAGAAACCCTCATTAATCTGCCACATACCACATGCTCCCAGTTCCTCTCCCCCAGTCACAAATGCACCTGTGTTTGTTTCCCAGAAGACGAGTTTTTCAGCGGCGAGCACGGAATGGATTTGCTGATTGAAGATCAGCTTCTGAGACACAACCACCTGCTGACCAGTGCCACCCGGAGGCCAGTAGCCACCCGTCACAATGCTGCTGTGACAACTGATGCTGGCACTCAGACCACAGCCCTGCTTTCTGCACAGCCGCAGGCCTCGACCTCAGCTGCCAGCATCCCTGACCCTACTCTGTCTGCCTCAGTTGAAAAATTCTCAACACCACTCCAAACCACCTCAGTGTTTCCAGATCCCACAGGGGAGGCAGTCCTTAAACCTTTTACTCAGGTACCAGCCACGACCGTGGCCCACACAGCCACCCAGCGACCTCCAGCCTCAGCGCCTCCATCAGTGGCTCCCGAGGATGCATTTGTAGAGGCTACACACACAGCCCCGGTGCCTCCCCCGCCAGTCAGGACAGACTCACTGGGGAAAGATGCTACTGCTGGGCAGGGCACAGCCCCCCTTAGCCCCACCCTGAGCCCCGAGGAAGAAGATGACATACGGAATGTCATAGGTGAGTTCATTCTACCTGGCTTGGGTCTCCTGCTCAAGTGAAGGGCAGAGCCTGGAAATGGCTTGAAAGGAGAGGGAGGATTCAGATGGTCCAACTGCTTCATAAAGAAAGGCAAGTGGAGTTACGCCTTGGCCAATGATCACTTTTAACATCTAGGGTCTATCTATTCAAAATGTGCCAGTGATAAGAGTGGGAAACTCCTTTCTAAAATATAAGTAAATTAATGGAGCCAAGATCTCAGCTTCATTAATAAATTTTATAAACATTTGTCAAGTGCTGGTGTACTAGGCTTTGTGATGGGTATTGGGTATTTGGTTATTTAGTGACGACTAAGTTTTCTGCAGTATGTTTACCAGGCCATGAACTAACAATAGATTCTTATGTGGGCAGAGGGATCCCAGAATAATAAGAATGGGAACAGGGGAATAACCAGTGCAGTGGGCCCCGGGGAAAAATCTCGTGAGCCCTCAGCCTTAGAAAGCATGGAAACACTGTGGCATCATGTGATAAATGCTGTAACAGAGGAATGGAGAAACAGAGACATGAAAGAGGGAGCAGCAGCTTGGCCTGGCTGCTAAGAAGGCTGGGGAAGCTTTTCTAAGGAGGTATCCTTTGAACTGGGTTTTGAAGGATGAACAGGAGTTTTCTTTTTATTTATTTATTTATTTATTTATTTATTTTTGGCTGTGTTGGGTCTTCATTTCTGTGTGAGGGCTTTCTCTAGTTGCGGCGAGTGGGGGCCACTCTTCATCGCGGTGCGCGGGCCTCTCACGGTCATGGCCTCTCTTGTTGCGGAGCACAGGCTCCAGACGCGCAGGGTCAGTAGTTGTGGCTCACGGGCCTAGTTGCTCCGCGGCACGTGGGATCTTCCCAGACCAGGGCTCGAACCTGTGTCCCCTGCATTGGCAGGCGGATTCTCAACGACTGTGCCACCAGGGAAGCCCAAACAGGAGTTTTCTAAGTAGAGAAGTCTTCTATTAGGTCTAAAGGAGCAGGGTATGTTCCAGAAGCACAGAGAATACAGCCCTGTTCTGTGCCTGGGAGCTCCATGGCCACAAGATGACTCTGAGAACAATGAACTGTGAGACTGTGTGTGTGGGGTGGTCAGGGGGGCAGGAGGAGGGGGAGGAACAACTAGAAAAGAAAATGAGACCTGCCTACAGATGTCTCTTCCAAAAAGAACTAAACCAAACATTCATTACATCACCATCCATAGTGATTGAGAAATAACACTGTTGAATAATAATTTCATTAAAAATATACTTGATTTGACGGAAGACGTGATTTGCCTTATACCTGTCTTTCCCTTCTTCCTATTTTCTGCTCCCTTGGCAGCCTCTTTCCCAATTCCTCCTCAGAATAAGGTGCCAGCTACACCAGACAGATGGTGGAAGGAGCACCTGCCAGGAGCCAAACACCTGGTTATAGCCTGGTCTCTGCCGCTGACAGCTGTGTGACCTTGGCCAAATCTCTGCCCATCTATGGGTCTCAGAAATTTGCTAAAGACTGTTTTCTCCATTATATTCTGTGGTTTTCTGCAGTAAGTTTATCAGGCTATGGTATAGCAAGGGATTCCTATTGGGTGAAAAATCCCAGAATAATGGCAAGGAAATAACCAAATGGACCCCAGGGCAAAATCTCATGAACCTTGGCCTGGAGGAAGCTAAGCAAGAAGACAGTTCTTGAGCCACAGAGGTTGGGGTGGGAGGAGAGAATGTTTTTCTTTTCCTTTCTTTTGCTTCCATGACGGGAGCAAGCTGACCATAGAGCAGAAAAGGTCCATTCCTCACTGCATGGATAATCAATTCTAAAGCTGCGGGTCCTGCTCAATTTCTGCAGAACGCCCCAGGGTCTGAGCAGAGGTTCCCAGTTCCAAACTGGCTCTGGGCAGCCTTGACCATGTTCATGGGCCCATAGCCCCTGAGCCCAGCACTCCATCTCCTCTTCTGCCATGGGAATGAGCTCCCCGGGGGGCCCCCGTACCACCACCAATTGGGTGGGAGGGATGGTTCCTCCAGAAACTTAGACAGCTGCGTGCCACTATCCCTCCACAGATGGATAGAATACTAACAGTGAAGACAGGCTACGGGTACATCTGCACGCCTTGTATGTCCTCAGCGATGGTGTTTGCCAGCCTGGAAGCCTCTTCCCTTGGCGACTTCCTAGCCAGGGGTGGAATTCTCCACTGTCTCCACAATCCACCTGCCTACCCTGGGTGTTGCCACCAGTGGGCTTTTCTGGTGTTAACTCCCGACATGCACCTTTCTGGGGTTCTTAGGACGCCACCCCCTCCATTAGCCTGACTGAGATGCTGATGCCCAGACAGGAGAAACCCTGTGTCCTAGCCGCTGTTTACCTGGTGGTAGGAATGGGAGACAGGGATACATTTTCTCTTGTTGTTCAATATTCTATTCAACCAGAGTAACATTGTCACAGAGGATGTAAGCTTCTGCTTCAAGACTGGCCTGTAGGATTTTTCAGAAGAGCTGGGGTTCTTTTTTTTTTTAATTTTTATTTTATATTGGACTATAGTTGATTAACAATGTTGTGTTAGTTTCGGGTGTACAGCAAAGTGATTTCGTTATACATATACATGTATCTATTCTTTTTCAAATTCTTTTCCCATTTAGGTTATTACAGAATATTGAGCAGAGTTCCCTCTGCTATACTGTAGGTCCTTGTTGGTTATCTATTTTGAATAGAGCAGTGTGTACATGTCAATCCCAAACTCCCAATTTATCCCTCCCCCCACCCTTCCCCCCTGATAACCATAAGTTCATTCTCTGTGAGTCTGTTTCTATTTTGTAAATAAGTTCATTTGTATCCTTTTTTTTTTAGATTCTACATATAAGTGATATGATATATGATATGATATATGATATGTATGATATATGATATATGATATGTCATATGATATATGACATATGATATTTGTCTTTCTCTGTCTGACTTATTTCACTTAGCATGATAATCTCCAGGTTCATCCATGTTGCTGCAGATGGCATTATTTCATTCTTTTTAGTGGCTGAGTAATATTCCATTGTCTATACGTACCACATCTTCTTTATCCATTCATCTGTCTTACACAGAGGATGTAAGCTTCTGCTTAAAGACTGGCCTGTAGGATTTTTCAAAAGAGCTGAAGTTCTTGCCTCTTATGTCTACTGCAGAAAAAAAACACAGGGACGTGGACACAGATATAAGTGTTTCTTCAAATACCAAGGGATGAAAAGAGGGGGTGGCACAGAGAGAAGGGTGGCTCTTTAGGCAATGTGGAGTCTTGGCAAGTTTTTTCAGGAATCACTTTTTTTTTCTTCTTTTTCTTTTAAAATTTATTGATTGATTGATTGATTTTTGGCTGTGTTGGGTCTTCGTTTCTGTGCGAGGGCTTTCTCTAGTTGCGGCAAGCGGGGGCCACTCTTCATCGCAGTGCGTGGGCCTCTCACTATCGCGGCCTCTCTTGCTGCGGAGCACAGGCTCCAGACGCGCAGGCTCAGTAGTTGTGGCTCACGGGCCCAGTTGCTCCGTGGCATGTGGGACCCTCCCAGACCAGGGCCCGAACCCGTGTCCCCTGCCTTGGTAGGCGGATTCTCAACCACTGCGCCACCAGGGAAGCCCCAGGAATCACTTTTAATCATGTATCACTGTCAAGTGCTTCTCTCGGGCTGCTGTTAGTGTGGATGGGATTTCTTTTCTGGAACCTTCTCTGCAGACTTCCTGCCTGCCTGTGCCTGGCAGAGTAGGACTACATGTAGTCATCATTTCAATAAAAATCATTTGGCTGAAACCAACACAGGCCACCGATTTGTTGCCTGTGAAAGGTTGCTTGCTGTTTACTGAGCCTGGCAATTTTGACTTTGAGCTGTCTGAGTGCTTTTAAATGAGGCTGCTTTTAAAAGGAACATCCTATCCCATGGTTTCTAAACCTGGTTTTGTAATACCCTAAAAGGTCCACCATCTTCCTCAGGAGAATTGTAAAACTGTCAGAAAAATTCCCAAAACAAGCAAATTGGAATTAACTTTTGGCCAAAGCATAATAGCTCTAGGACAGGCGAGGAAAAATGCTGTCAGTGATGGGAGCCGGGGCTCGGGAAGTGAAGGGACGGGACAGGAGCGGTCACCATCCTCAGTGTCTGGGAGAGGTCTGCTCAGGCTACCGCAGAGGAAGAGGACACTTGTGCCACGTTGCCAAGGCTTTGCGGAGTCCCATACTTTAAGGACTGCAACTCCTGCTGCACGTTTTAGAAGAGGCTGCTTTGGGGCGGGGGTGGGGAGTGGGAAGGCGCAGACAAAGAGGACAGTCAGGATGACAGCACCACCAGAGAGCCTGCCTCATGGTCGAACCTAGGAAATACGATTGGCTAAAGACTGTCTCCTTCACAGAGTAAACCACCTTAACAATCCCCGAGGCCTGGCCAGCCACTGGCTGTGGGCACGAGATGGCCAGCCGGCCTGGCACATGTCAGCGGGCCTGGTGTGAGGCAGCCTGAGGAAGGTGGTGCTGACACGGGCAGGGGCAGGGCTAGCTAGATCCTCCACGGCACCCAGACTCGGGACCAAGAAGTGTGCCAGTTGGCTGCCCTGAGTCACTGGACGGGCAGCTTTCCCGACGCCCAACTCCACAGACACACTCTGCTCTCAGTCTGTTTGCTGGGGCACCTCACCAGCCCCCTGAAACCACGAGGAGCTTCAGTCAGAACACAGAGGCCGCTGGCCCTAGAAACAAGGCGAGAAAGTGGAGACGCTCCTTGTAAATGGATCAGGAATAAAGTCTGTGCCTCTCTACAAGGATGAAGCGCCCACTCCTAATTCACTCAGCCCCACGCCGTGCTGGCTGTGAAAGGGAGTGAGCTCTGGTCACTTCCGCAGAGGGGTCACCGTGAGGGGGATACGGGCGACTAAAGTGGCCAGGGTTGGCAAGCGGCAAGGTGTGCAGTCCAGTGGAGACTGTCTTTGGTTCTGAGGGTGGAGCTCCATTTCCGAGTGTGGTCCCCAGGGCAGAGCTGACAGCATGAGCCTGTGCGGGCATGGGGGGTGGGAGGTCAGGGGGATTAAAGAACGCCCATCGTCCTGGCATACACAGGGCGACATAAGGGAGGGGGGCCTGCTGATGAAGGGAGTGGGACGTTGGGACTTATATCTAAAAGTGGTACAGAAGGTTCTAAGCGGGAGGACTATATTCAGATTTGTCAGTTTAAGGAAAGTACTGGGTGCTGTTGATGCCCAGGTTCTGTAGGTGTTGGTCGTGCAAAGGCAGATGAGGCAGCGTCCCTGACCTGGAGTTGCCGCAAGCTTGTATATGAGACACATAAACACCATTTCAACTCAGGGTGGTGAGTGAATGCATAGGGTGCTTTGGGGTCAGAGACACTCTCTTCTGAAAAGAGAAGCTGACCTAGCTGTCTTGAGGGATGAGGAAAAAACAGCCAGGAAGGAAGGTAGCACTGCAGTGAGAAGGACCAGAGCCGGCAAGAGCCCCAGAAGTGAACCAGTTTGGTCAGGGCCAACTACGCATTTTGTATAGCCCAGGGCAAAATGAAAACAGAGCCCCTCGTTCCAGGAGCAGGAGAAAAGTGCCATTGAAGATAGTCAGTATAAAGCTGTTTCCTTTCTTCTCTGGCCTCTCTCTCTCACTTGGTTTTTTTCTTTGGATTTCATGCGATTGTAAGTAAAGGAATATTAAAAACTTGAATAGCATGAATTTTATCATATTGTGCACTGCCGGTTTTCAATGCAAAGGTCAGATTATTTAACTCATGCGGAATCCACCAAAATGACAGTTGGTATTTCATGGCTGCTACATTCATATGCATTTTGTGCCTAGCAGACCAGTGGAAACACACAAAACTAACTCATCTGTTTCTGTTTCACTTTTTTTTTTTTTAATTATTATTTATTTATTTTTGGCTGTGTTGGGTCTTCGTTTCTGTGCGAGGGCTTTCTCTAGTTGCAGCAAGCGGGGGCCACTCTTCATCGCGGTGCGCGGGCCTCTCACTGTCGCGGCCTCTCTTGTTGCGGAGCACAGGCTCCAGACGCGCAGGCTCAGTAGTTGTGGCTCACGGGCCCAGTTGCTCCGCGGCATGTGGGATCTTCCCAGACCAGGGCTCGAACCCGTGTCCCCTGCATTGGCAGACGGATTCTTAACCACTGCGCCACCAGGGAAGCCCTCACTTCTTAATATGAGTACACTTTACCAGCACTCCCTACTGAGTAAGGAAGACTAAAAAGGAAAGGAACTATGAGTTGCCCTATCTTTCCCTTTTCTATGTCATCTTCAGCATGAGTTGTTGGCTAATATGAGGAAATAACACAAGTAAGAAAGAATATGATAGGGTTATTTGGTTATTTATACTTCTTAGAACACCACTGCCTTCTTTCTGCGTTCAAAACAAGTTCGGTTTCAAATGGAAATTGTGGCCTCTGGGGCTGTCAGGCCCCACTTACTCAGTCATAGGGACAACACACCTGCCTTGTTTTCACTTTGAGTCTCTCTGGACTCCCACGCGCAGTGGGTCCACCTGTGTTCGCTGGGCATAGCAAATGCTGCAGAGGTGGAGGGAAAGGGCAGAGAGATGAAGAGGTGGGAGACAGCGACCAATGGGTGTGTGGGTGGAGGAGAGGGGGACATCAGGGAGGACCACAAGGTTCCAGGCTTGGTTAACGGTGTGCCATGCCTTTCTCCAGGACAGGAAGTACAGGAGGAACAGGCTGTGAATTGAAGCAGAGGAATTCCATTTTTAATCCATTCAGTTTGAGGAATCAGGAGGACACACAGGAGAGAGATGTCTAGTAGGGGTTGGATGTCTGGTGCTCAGAAACAAACGCCGGGCTGTATAAGAGCTGAGTGTGCCCAGGGAACACAGGAAGAACAAGAAGATAAGGGGCTAAAAGTGGGGCTCTAAGGGATAACGTCTGAAAGGTGGGCAGGAAAGAGAACCAGCCAAAGGCAGCATGACCAGGGCGGTGAGCGGGGACCAGGAGAGCGGGGTGTGAAAGCCCAGTGAGCGAGGGAGGTGGGGGGAGGTGGGCGGGGGTTTCGGACAAAAGCCAGGCTTGACTCGAATAAAAAGACCAGAGAGCATCCCTGCTGGACAGTGTGTAAGCATTTAAGGCAGCCATCAGGTGAGGAGTTGCGGAGTGTGCAGGAGAAGTCTGCCACGAGAACTGAGAGCCCCGGAGGGCAAGGGAGCCTCTTGTTTGCTGATTTCTTTGCGTTAGATGGCAAGATTTGAGCAGGTTTATATGCTGAGAGGAAGAGCCCCTACTTTTCAGACCCCGGGGACCTTTGATGCAGGGCCAGCCGTCTCCCAGGACTATCGATGGTTAAATGAGTTAACACATAGAGACGGCTTGGGAAGTGTTCCCCGTCACCATGCTTCGGGGGAACACTTCTAAGATGAGTTGCAGGCAGTACTCTTTTCTCTTCAGTGCCTTCGAACTATCTCCCTCCCTTCTCTCATTACCCTTGAAAAGGAGTAGACGTGCTGCGTCTTCTCTCCAAGGCTGACGGTTTGCTGCCAAGGGTGGGAGCATCTGAAGGGCCCCAGATTCTCAGACCTGGGTCTGGGCCTCATGGTTTACTGATCTCCCTTGAACCTGTCTTCAAATGCTCTCAAACCACCCTTGTCTGTCCCACTGTTCCTGCCTGGGCTGGACCACCCTGTGGGATGCCGGCATTTGCTCTGAGGGCGTGTGGAGATACAGCCTGAGGTCCTGGGTATCAGGACTTTGAAGCTATAAGCTGGGACTCCCCTCTTCCTACAGAAATAAAGATGCCAGAAGCTGACACCATCTGTATTAGTTTCCTATGCTTCCTGTAACAAATTACCACACACTTAATGGCTTAAACAATAGAAATTTATTCTCTAACAGTTCTGGAGGCCAGAAGGCTTAAATGCGTCTTATAGGACTAAAATCAAGGTGTCAGAAGGCTGGTTCCTTCCTGAAGCTCCAAGGGATAGTCCATTTCTTGCCTTTTCTAGTTTCAGGTGGCTGCTGGCATTCCTTGGCTTGCGGCCTCATCGCTCCAATCTTTGCTTCCATCATCAGGTTGCCTCCTCCTCTGTAGTCAAATCTCCCTCTGCCTCCCTGTCATGAGGATACTTGTGATTGCAGTTAGGACCCACCTGGATAATACAAGATAGTCCCCCTATCGCAACGTAGTCTCTTTTGCCATATAAGGTCACATTCACAGGTTCCAGGAATTAGGACCTGGTTACCTTTGGGAGCCATTACTTGGTCTACCATACCATCATCAGAGTGCATTTTCCAAGCGCTCTTGTGAAGTAGGTAGGGCATATATTATACTTGTTTTACTGTGGAAGAAATGAAAGCTCTGTGACCTTTTAAAAGAAACACAGACTTTGGAATCAATAGCAGGGCCAAGACCAATGCCAGGCCTCTGTCTGCCAACCTGGGGCGCGTTCTATAGCCTCACGTTAAGCCCCTCTCATTGCAGAGCCTTAGAGCTGAGACAGGACCCTGCAGGGATTTGGAGGGCTGCCTGGGGCAATGCAGTACATCGAAACTTAGATGAGTCCTGGCTTCCAGGAGCTCATCTGCAGTTTCCATATCTGGGCAGAGAGGTGGCATAACCATGGCAGAAACCCCTGGCCTCGCACAGCCATTTGTAGGGCTCTGGGCATGGGTTGGGGGCTGCCCCTCAGACAGGGAGTTGATGTCCTCACTGGGCTTTTCCAGGGGAAGGGGGCACATAAAAACGCCCCTCCCTGGGGATGGCACACTAGGGCTCACCTTAGTTCTAAGGAAGCACAGCTTCTCCACTGGCAAGCCAGGGCCCTGCTCGGCGCCAGGGAATGAGATATTTTCCATCAGACCTCTGTTGCCTGGGCTCAGCCAGAGCCTTCTATTTTATTGTCTTCAGCAGATGAACTCATGTGGGGGAATGAGGCTTTGGCTGGTAGGCTCTGTTGTTTGTCTTACAGAGGCCAAAACCCTCTCCTCTCTGTCGGACCAGGACCTAATAAACCCCACACGGAGATGCCTGAACCCTGCCAATTGCACCCAACTGTGGGCCCTGCCTGAGAAAACAATGTTTATCCTACTTTCAGACGCCTGGCTGCCCCAGGCATGGGGCCAAGGGCACAGCGCCTGCCCTGTCCTGCCAGCTCAGACCGCTATGCGGGAGCAGAACGGATGGAACAGACTGCAACAATTTGGAAGTGGGCGTGGCCTGGAGTTTAGAGAACCCTGAATCTGAATTGTAGCTCCTTACTCTTTGGTCCCACGTGAATGTCAGGAACGAATTACTCTCATCACTGTTGCCCATTTGTGCACCAGTCTTGATGGCAGTTGGGGGTTATTCTGCTGGTCCCAGCTGCCAGGAGGAGTAGGAGGAAGTTGTAAAGCCTGGATTAATCTGCTTCTCCCACTGCCCCCTCCATTGTCCTCTTCCCATCTCCTTCATAACCCACTATTGCAGAGACAAAAAAAGCACATGCTCTCTGTAGTCTCATGTGATTTCAGTATCCTTCAGGGCCATGTTCAATAATAATACTGCATATTAAGCATGCAGGCAGGCTTTCAACTTGATTTAGAACCCAGCATGGTTCTAGTGGTCTTTTAGGGCCTCTCATGGGCACCAGGTCTCTCCAAAGAGTCACTCAGGAGGACATTGCAGAGTTCCCTTAAAGCAGACTTGACCTTTGAAGGAGTCTCCTACAGCCAGAGTAAGCTCCTCATGTGGGAACTTGGTCCCCGGCCCCTCCAGTTTCCCAGAAGGGGGGCCCTGGCATCCTGCCCACAGAGGCATAGGTTTGAGGACAGCTCTCTAGGACCCAGAAGGTGGGCCTCAGGGACATGACATACACTGCACAGTCAGGGCTGGTCTCTGCTGGTGGCCTGGGCCAAGCCCCTTGGGGTAGCTCAGTGGCTGGTGAAGCTCCATGTTCCTGGTCATACCTGTAAAGTCCTCTCCTCTGGTCACATGTCTCATGCTGCCGTGTATTCATCCAAGTTTCAGAACATCTGCTCAGTGCCCGTGGCCTGCCAGACACTGTGTATTCTGAGGACTGAGGACACAAAGAGGAAAGCCACAGACCCTGCTCCCTGGGGCTTATGCTCTGGATGGGGATGGGCTTTGAATCAGGAGAGAGATGCACAAACACTGGTGAGACATAAGATGACATGTCCTGTAAGAGAGCTACATTCACAGTACTATGGGAGCAGGATGGAATCCAGTCAAAGGCTAGAATGGTTTTTCAGAGGAGGATGTGGTGTCAGAAAAGGGCATTGGAGCTTAGATCCTTGAGGGGTGAGTTTGTAGGATTGAGAAATAAGAGGACAGCAGGAGCAAAGCATGGTGGCATGTAAGTGGCCCAGGATGGTGACAGTAGATGGCTTCATAGGAGTAGAATATAGGATAGATGAGAGGAATAGCAGAGGATGATGCTGAGAAAATGTCTGGCGTCAGGTTGGCTATACAGGGCCGTAGAAGCCTGCAGAGGAGTTCAGGCTCCAGGTGGCGGAGCCAGCAAGGGTTTTAGGGGCGGGGTGTTCTTCGACCATCCCAACCTCTCCATCCACCTCTCCCCCATCAGGAAGGTGCAAGGACACCCTCTCCACAATCACGGGGCCAACCACGCAGAACACATACGGGCGGAATGAAGGGGCCTGGATGAAGGACCCCCTGGCCAAAGATGAGCGGATTTACGTAACCAATTATTACTATGGCAACACCCTGGTAGAGTTCCGGAACCTGGACAACTTCAAACAAGGTACGTGATATGGGTCCACCTTAGGGGGGTTCCTCCTTCCCCACTGTCCTCTGTTTTAATCATGGCCAGATCTCTTAGGGAGGAGACAGTGGACAGGAAGGGCAATGCCTTCTTCTGATGGTAAAAGGACCTTCTCTGGTAGCGGGATGTCCCTCTTCCACACTCCCTCACATTCTCTGCTCTCTCATCTCTCAGCCCTGCCCCTCCTTCCCAGTCCCTGGGACATGGGACAACCTGGAGTCTGGTCCAGAAAACAGTAGTGAGACATCCTCCCTTTCCCATGGCCTTTGACAGTTTACAAACCACGCTCACGTACATTAGCACTCTGGATCCTTGCAACAGCTCAGTGAGGGGAGTGGAAATCGTTATTTCTAAATGACAGATGAGGATGCCATACAGAACTAGGAAGTGGCAGAACCAAGACACAAACCGTGGGCTCCAGACCTCAAGCCAACGGCACGTCCCGTCTCTCTGGGCTGCCCCCTCCCTGCCTGGCAGGCTGTCTCTGCACCGTTGCCCTCAAGCCTTCTGCCTTCTCACTGCCCGCAGGTCGCTGGAGCAATTCCTACAAGCTCCCCTACAGCTGGATCGGCACGGGCCACGTGGTGTACAATGGTGCCTTCTACTACAACCGGGCCTTCACCCGCAACATCATCAAGTACGACCTGAAGCAGCGCTATGTGGCCGCCTGGGCCATGCTCCATGACGTGGCCTATGAGGAGGCCACGCCCTGGCGGTGGCAGGGCCACTCGGACGTGGACTTTGCTGTGGATGAGAATGGCCTGTGGCTCATCTACCCGGCCCTGGACGACGAGGGCTTCAGCCAGGAGGTCATCGTCCTGAGCAAGCTCAACGCCGTGGACCTGAGCACACAGAAGGAGACCACGTGGCGCACGGGGCTCCGGCGGAACTTCTACGGCAACTGCTTCGTCATCTGCGGGGTGCTGTACGCCGTGGACAGCTACAACCAGCGCAATGCCAACATCTCCTACGCCTTTGACACCCACACCAACACGCAGATCATCCCCAGGCTGCTGTTCGAGAATGAGTATTCCTACACCACCCAGGTAGACTACAACCCCAAGGACCGCCTGCTCTACGCCTGGGACAATGGCCACCAGGTCACCTACCATGTCATCTTTGCCTACTGACACTCCTGTCCCCCAGAAGCAGAAGTGCAGAGGGGCTACTGGCACCTTGTGTGTGTGTGTGTGTGTGTGTGTGTGTGTGTGTGTGTGCGTGTGTATGTGGCTGTGTGTTGTTTAAAAAATATATATTATTTTGTATAATATTGCCAATGTAAAATGACAATTTGGGTCTATTTTTTTTATACGGATTGTAGATCAATCCATACGTGTATGTGCTGGCCTCACCCTCCATGGTTTATATTTTTGTGCAAATGAACTTCTCCTTTTGACCAGTAACCACCTTCCTTCAAACCCTCAACCCCCTCCAGCTCCCACATCTCGATCGGAGAAGGTTTCTTCATCTGGGTCTTGCAGGCAGCTGGCACCAGGAGCAGGAGTGAAGGAGGCAAGAAGGAAGTGCTAAGGGGCGGGAAAAATTGTTTTATGTATTAGAGAAGTTTTTTTAAAAACCCGGAAAAAAATGCTTTTTTTTTTTAATAAAGAAGAAATTTAAAATCACCCCCCAGTGCGTTTTTGTTTAGCACTGATATGACTGGTGGGCTTCGATCCCTCCCCCAGAAGGAGGTGGGATCTGTGTCCCATAGAAATACCCTCATGCTGAGCTGCCCCAGGCAGCTCCCCTCCCCTCCTAATGAGGGGCTTCCTTGTGGCGGCAGGAAAGGGGGTGTTAGAGATTTGGAATGAGCTGACCCCTGCACTCGCTTTAATTTGGGGGCATTGATCCCTTTCCGTCTCTTCCACTGTCTCACCAGCTTCCTTGTGCTGTTCTGCTTTTTTCTAGTCATTAACCAAGATAGGGGAACCTGTTCATTCCTTATTCCTCCTCCGTGTGGCCTGGTGGTTGGCACTGCTGAAAATACAAAGCTGAGTGTGACCTTGACCCTGTCCTTCTTAAGAAGCTTACAATCCATCAATCAATCTTTCCCCTCCCCATGATCCTCTCCTCTGCCTCATCCTGAACGTTCACCTTCAGCCAGCCTTCCTTCCCAGCTTCCCCTCCAGGAGAAGGGCCTGGTTCTGAAGCGAGGCCCCTGAGGGAAGTGTTTGTAGGATGGGAAGACCTGCTGTCCCTCCCCATGCACGGCCCGGCCCTGTGCAGTGCCTGTTGCCCACAGCTTGCCCTTGCCTCCACGTTACACAAAACAGGAGACAGAAAAGTGGGAAAAAACCTGAATGGGCGTCTCCTGAGTTTATGGGTGGAGGGCAGAACCCAAGAATGACGTGGGAAGACAAGCACATCATGTCACCACACTGTCCCCGCCCTCTCCACCCCACGCCCCCCATATAGGGAACAGCTGCTACCTGCTGAGTCCTTCCGCACAGACACCCTCCCCCTCCACGCTCCGCAGGCGATCTTCGCGCTGCTTACACCTCCCTGCACGGTGCGTGGCTTCCACGCCCACCCTGCTAGCAGCTTCCTCCACTTAGCCCATTTCAAATAACAAACATCCAATGACTTCACTTTGTCTTGGGGCTGTTTCGGTCAAATTCTCCTGAGCAAGCGCAAGTGCCTGTCAGGCTTGGAGGCAGCAGGAGGGTTTAGAGGCAGGGAGATGGTACGTCCAGGGTTCAAAGAGGCTTTGGTGGGGGCTTCCCTGGTGGCGCAGTGGTTGAGAATCTGCCTGCCAATGCAGAGCACACGGGTTCGAGCCCTGGTCTGGGAAGATCCCACATGCCGCGGAGCAGCTGGGCCCGTGAGCCACAACTACTGAGCCTGCGCGTCTGGAGCCTGTGCTCTGCAGCGGGAGAGGCCGCGATAGTGAGAGGCCCGCGCACCGCGATGAAGAGTGGCCCCCGCTTGCCACAACTGGAGAAAGCCCTCGCACAGAAACGAAGACCCAACACAGCCATAAATATATATATAAATAAATAAATTTAGGGGCTTCCCTGGTGGCGCAGTGGTTGGGAATCTGCCTGCCAATGCAGAGCACACGGGTTCGAGCCCTGGTCTGGGAAGATCCCACATGCCGCGGAGCAACTAGGCCCGTGAGCCACAACTACTGAGCCTGTGCGTCTGGAGCCTGTGCTCCGCAACAAGAGAGGCCGCGATAGTGAGAGGCCCGCGCACCGCGATGAAGAGTGGCCCCCGCTTGCCGCAACTAGAGAAAGCCCTCGCACAGAAACGAAGACCCAACACAGCCATAAATAAATAAATAAATAATTTAAAAAAAAAAAAAAAAAAAAGAGGCTTTGGTGGATGTTGAGGGTGGTAAAGCTGCCCACGTCCAGAGGCCTTACCCGACCAGAGGAGAGAGAGAGCATTTCCTCCCTAGATCCTGGCCCTTCTGTCAGGCCCCAGTTGGAGACCACAGCAAAGTCAGCCTGAGCCCAAGGTAGGGCTGCTCCGAGGGAATCGGGTAAGCCGGCAGGAGAGTTGCTGGTGAGCAACTCACATCTCAACGGAAATGTTTAGCTACCTATCCATCCATCTATCATCGACCCAGTCATTCATCCACCAACCCACCCATCCATCTATGTAAAGTGATATATTTACAGTTGCCAGATTCCCAGACCAGGGCTTGTCACCCCAGGGCACACTCACCCCACCTGGGACCTCACTGCTGGGTGGCCCAGAGGCCAGGGCTGGATGTGTGCCTCTCTCCCACTTGTGCCTGACCCACAGCTTACTCTCTTTGCTGCTGTCCATATGACACCAAGGCCTCCCAGTCTGCCTGCTCCTCAGGTTTCTGCACGAACCTCCTAAAAGTTGCCCTGCCATGTCAAGAAAGGGAGTTCTCAGACTTCACGTTTCCAGAGCGAGTGACCTTCGATAATGGACCTCAGGAACAAGCAATCAGGGTCAGTAGGAAGTGGTCAGGGCTTGGTCAGGGCCCCAGCTGTCATGCAAAATAATTAGTTCTGGGAGGCCTGCCTCACAAGTGCGGGTGTAGGATCCCAGGCCATGAGCCGCGTCCCCTGAAAAGCCAGAACCCAGGCTGAGGAGCCTCAAGGCAGGAGGGGCAGAGCAAGGGCCAGGCAGCAGTACTGCCTAAGCCACAGGAGTGGCTGTCCTAGCCGTCCGTGGCCTGGATCCGTGGATCCCAGGACAGGTGGTCAGCAGGCAAGGAGGGCTGCCCTCCACCCCTCGGTGACTCTGGGTTGAGGCTCCAACATGGAAACTCACGTGGCCGCTTGCCCAAGAGTCAGTTTTCCTGCCCTAGCTCCTCAGAGCCCCCTCTGTAGGTGGTCAGGAAACTCCCCCCGCCAGGAGAGCCAGGGGGCCATGAAGATCAGCCTCTGCGGATGCCAGCTGCAGCCTCTCTGGGCGATCTAATTGCCCTGCGGCCGAACTGCCCACTCGGGCCAGGTGAGGATCCTCTCCCCAGGTACCTCCCACACGCTGCAAGGAGGAAGCAGTGGAAGGGGTGACCTCAGGCCTGAAGCCGGGTGGTGGGAAACAGTTTCCCCGAGCACATCCAGGACTTCTCCAAGCAGCTTTCTCATCGTGGGTTTGAACTTTGGAAACATGAAGAACTAGAGAACGAGATTCTCAGAAAGTTGAAGAGACCGAGCAACAGTCAGGTATGTACCCACCCTCCCTGGCCTTCTCCCCACCTGTGAAATGAAGGGGGATTTTCCAGCTCTCAGATTTGCTGAGGCTTCTCCGGGCTTTGTAACCTCACACCGAACCTGAGGCATTTTAATCACTTGATACTGACGGGAAAATAGATTTACTTTTGTTTTCCTATTAAAGTGTTTCCCAACAGTATCATTTTCAAAAGTGGAGAAAAATAAGACTAGCAATTTATCCTACATTCTTTTTACCTTCGTTTATTCATGTATACATGTATTCATTCAACAAATATTCATGGAGTCCCCCACTGGGGATCCTGAGGGACCAAGACAAAGTCCCTGACCTCAGAGAGCTTATATTCTGGAGTGGAAGAGAGAAAAGAAATAGATTTATATGTGATATGACAGGTGGCAATAAAATAAAGCAGGGAAAGGATATAGAGAAACACAGGTGGAAGAGAGGGCGTGGCTTTTTGTGTAGGCAGGTGAGAGAAAGCCTGTGTGATATGGGGACATTTGGACAGAAGCAGAAGATAGCCAGGGCTGAGCATGCAGACCTCTGGAGGCTGACAGCGGGGGACAGGACCAAGCCAAAGCCCTGCAGCGGTCCCACTCAGCCGTATCAGCCCAGAGTCCCTCCAGGCACAAGGTGAGGCTGGCCAAAGCACCTACAACCAACCCAGCACCCTGGGCAGTGAGCAAGTTTATTCTGCAGCCGCTCGATATGCTAACTCACCTGAACACAATTGGGTGATGGCGTGCAGGCCTTTTTCTCACTTGCTACCACCCAGTGAAGAGGGATGTCTGCTGGAGGAAACTGGGTCTGGGTCCTGACTCCCCAGCTTGGCCTTCATGTGACCTCAGACAAGGAGCACACACTGCCTACAAGGAGGGTAGGTGTACGGAAGGTTCAAGCAAGGCAATGCAGGTAAAAGTAAGTGAAGAATATTAGCCAAAGTCCTTATTTAAATTTCTCAAGCAAGCTCCTCCTCTTGACTTCCCTGATAGTCTCCTGATCTCTGGGATATAAGCTTTAGGCTCCTTTCTTAACTCTCCCGGACCCCACAAGATACTGTCCTTCCACCCGAGGTAATATGGGAGGCAGTGGGTACTTGTGGACAAATCTTGGCTCTTTCCTGTTCTGGCTGTGTGATCTTGGAAAAAATACTGAACTTCTCTGAGCCCTCAGTAATGGATCTGTCATATATGGCTGTTTGGGGACTTAGTGAAATAACATCTAAAGCACAAGGCAAAAAATAGGCACACAATAGTTTTTATTGTGACAACTTTCAATCAATCAGAAAAATACAGAGGAAAGTATAATGAGCCCCCATAACCCCAACACCAATAATATAATAATTATCAATATTTCATTATATTTGCTTCAGCTTTTTAAAAAATTTTTGCTGACGTGTTTTAAAGACATCATGACATTTTACCCAAACTTACTTCATTTGGCATATTTCTAAAAAAGGACATTTTTCTACATAACTTCAATGTAACAAGATTAACAACGATCCCTTAAAATCGATAGCACCCAGCTCTCATTCAATTTCCCCAGTTGTCTCAAAAGTGTCTTGTACATTTGGACATTTGAATCAGATCAGTCAATGTCTACACATTGATTTTATGGTTTTGCATCTTAATTCTCTTTTCTCTCTCTCTCATAAATTTTAAATGTTGGAATAATTTAAGATTTACAGAAAAGTTGCAAAGTTAGTACAGAGAGTTCCCAAATACTCTTCACCCAGTTTCCTTTATTTGTCAAAACTAGGAAACCAATATTGGTACGTAACTCCTAACTAAATTCCAGTAGATCTTTTAGTCTAGAATAGTTTCTTCCTGTTCTGCTCCCTTTCTTTCATGCTTTGATTTGCTGAAAAAAATCATGCTGGGTTTTCTGCAGAATATCACTTTCTGATATTATCACTTATCTGATTGCTTCCTTCAGCTATCATTTAATTTATTCCTCTCTCCCTTGTTTTTCCTTTAAACTGGAAGTTAGATCTGAAGGCTTGATTAGATCCAGGTTCAACTTTTTTGGCAAGAAGACTGCATGGTGATGCTATGACCTGGTGTTCAGTGTTTTCCATACTTTCCCTACTTCTTCCACGGCCCCTCTTCAGCCTCACCACCCCAGGATGGCATACTGCAAACACCCCCTACCATTTCTACTGCATCCTGGGTCCTCTCCCACAGATCTGTCAAGCCCATGGCTGACAGATGAATCTTGCTTTGATCATGTCCCTGTAACTGTCAAATTGAACAAGAGTGTCTCCAGGGCTGTAATCATCAGGCACCTTTATTTTTCCTACCAATATCCCTGTACATTTTTTTTGGTGAGCCTTGTCTTTTCCTGCTCTCATATGAAAACCTGGGCAGGCCCTTTGACGTTTCTGGGAACTCTTAGGTACCAAAAAGTCCTATGGCCGCCTTAAATAAATCAACACAGATTCAGCTGAGTAATTAAAACGTCCAGTCAATTTTAATAATCAAAATTTTGGACTTGACTTCAGCCACATCCCTGCTTCGGCCTGTTGGAGGCAGGAATCCTGCTGATGGTGGGGGGGGGGGGGGTCATCGACTCTCCCAGGTGGCTAACTTTGGTCCAGAGTTGAATAGGAGGGAGAGAGGGGAACAAACGGGGCAGGAAAATTATGATTTGACTGGTAAAGTCATGGTGGTCCAGCTCTGTTGGGAGGCATTTAAAACACTCTCTCTCGGGCACCTTTGTGTGTCCTTTGAAGAGCATCTTCCTCTTTTGATAGGGATGCTTTGTCGTTTTCTCTTCGCAAGGACTAAAGCATCTCTATTCTGGCTGGTCGTCCACCCCTTCCCCAGCCCCTAGGATTCTAGTGATACCTCCAGCAGCATGCTGATAAAATCTCTATCCCTCTAAAATGGCCACTTGGATCGAACTGAAGATGACCCCACGTATGACAACATCTGGTCCACGGAAAATTTTCACACATTATTTATTCTGACCAAACCTGGGAGTGCAGATTGGCCTCCAACTAAGTAATCTTTGCTCTACTGAAAAGTAGTTACCCAGCCCATCTTCCCTCTCTAGGTCTCCCAGATGGGAATCAGTCACTTGTCCACTGTGACCCCCCCAAAATACAAGGAACATGGATTAAGTGTCCCAACTGGTCCATTTCAAGCTCTCTTCCCTTAGCCTTGAGGGGAAGCCCAGGGGGGAGGGATGGGCCTCTGAAAAGCTCTTTCCAAAGGAATCCTCTTCCAACATTCTCTTTAAAAATATCCAACTCAATTTAAAAAAAAAATAATCTAATGTGGGTGAAGAGTTTAAAAGTCTCTACCCAGTTTCCAGACACCTCCTTGGTGAATACATCATGCAGACTTGCCCCTCCTTTGCAATGAGAGATCTAGTGTCTCCTGGGGTTTCGGCTGGAAGCTCTCACTTTCAATTCCTATAATACTTCCCAGGTTCCCTTCTCCTAGAATGCCTTCCCAGCCACCACCCTCCTTCTCTTCTTGTCATGTAGACTCTCTTCAGTGTCCAGGGTAAGGGAAGTCTTGCCCAACTCCCCAGCCAGAGCAACCGTAGCCCTGAATACCGTGCATGGCACCAACTACATTTGTCTTTTATTGCATTCATCTGTCAGCAGGTCTTGTCCGCTCAATGAGGCGTCCCTCTCCTGGAGGGCAGAGGCTGTTCCCTATTCACCTGGGACTCTCCACTACACTTAGCACTGAGTCTGGTTCATAATGCCTGTTCATTAGAGATCTGCCAAATGAGTAAGTAAATGAATGAGGAATTCATTTTTACTGCACAAAATCCAAGGTCAAATTAGTGACTTCACAAACAGGAACCTGACCAGATTCACAGGTTTCCCTGCGGTATATATTCAGGGAGTTATTTTTCTCAAGGTTGTCCTGCCTGCAGACTCTTAGTACAATGCTCAGCAGACCGGGTGGTCTGAATATGGTTGTGCTGAAGCTCAGGGAAGTTAAGACTCGTACAATGCTCAGCAGACCGCGTGGTCTGAATATGGTTGTGCTGAAGCTCAGGGAAGTTAAGACTCGAGGAGGGCAGACTTCTGGACACCCTTGGAGAGGATCCCTGCTGGGGCCACCAGTCTTCACCCAGTGGTTGTCCCTGAGCTCAGGACATGTCCAGCTCAACCCAGATTGTCAAGGCCTCATTGAGGACAATGGGTTGCTTTCCTTACTTTTAACCAAGAGACACAGAATTGTGCCCAGTTTCTCAACCAGTTATACAATTAACAGGAAATATGGTGATCTGGGTCTTTACTGAGCACAGGTGAGTCTCTGAAGGCTTGATCCTGAGTAGGTTGGTGAGGACCTCAGCCCTCCTGATCACAGAGCTTCCCCTGGCTGCCCACGCACACCCACGGCCTCAGAAACATCCTCCCCACCTCCTCCACTAACTGCTGACTTTCTCAGCCTCCCCTCCACCCCACTCTTGTGAAATCACAAATGGACAACAATAAAAGTCTTGGGATTTTCAGAGAAGGAAACTTGGGATAATATTTCCTTTTTTATTTTTAATTGAAGTATACTTGATTTACAATGTGTTCGTTGCAGGTGTACAGCATAGTGATTCAGTATTTTTGCAGATTATATTCCATTATAGGTTGTTACAAGATAATGGATAAAATTCCCTGTGCTAGACAGTATATCCTATTGCTTATCTATTTTATACATAGTAGTTTGTTAATCCCATACCCTAATTTGTTCCCCTCTTCTCTTCCGTTTGGTAACCATGAGTTTGTTTTCTATGTCTGTGAGTCTGTTTCTGTTTTGCACATACATTCATTTGTATTACTTTTTTGATCCACATATAATTGGTATCATGTAGTATTTGTCTTTTTCTGAACTATTTCACTAAGCATGATATTCTCTAGGTCAATCAACATTGCTGCAAATGACAATATTTCATTCTTTTTATGGCTAAGTAATATTCCAGTGTGTGTGTGTGTGTGTGTGCGTGTGCACATATACACATAGACACATACATGCATACATACATACCATATCTTCTTAATCCAGTTGTCTGCTGATGGGCACTTGGGGTTGCTTCCATGTTTTCATGTATTGCCTATTATAAATAGTGTTGCTATGAACATTGGGGTGAATGTAACTTTTCAAATTAGTGTTTTCATTTTTTCCAGATATATACACAGCAGTGGAACTGCTGGGTCATATGGTAATTCTATTTTTAGTTTTTGAAGGAACCTCCATACTGTTTTCCATAGTGGCTACACCAATTTACATTCCCACCAACAGTGTACAAGTGCTCCCTTTTCTCCATATCCTCTCCAACACTGGTTATTTGAAGACTTTTTGATGATAACCATTCTGACAAGTGTGAGGTGATATCTCATTGTTGTTTTGATTTGCATTTCTCTAATAATGAACAATGCTGAGCATCTTTTCATGTGCCTCTTAGCCATCCGTATGTCTTCTTTGGAAAAGTGTCTTTTCAAACTTCTGCCCACTTTTTGATAGAATTGTTTTCTTGATATTGTGTTGTATGAGCTGTTTGTATATTTTAGATATTAACCCTTTGTCAGTCGCATCATTTGCAAATATTTTCTCCCATTTTGTAGGTTGTCTTTTATTTTGTCAATGGTTTCCTTTGCTGTGCAAAAGCTTTTAAGTTTAATTAGGCCCCATTTGTTTATTTTTGCTTTTATTTCTTTTGCCTTAGAAGACTGATCCAAGAAAATATTGCTATAATTTATGTCAAAGAGTATTCCACCTATGTTCTCTTCTAGGAGTTTTATGGTTTCAAGTCTTACATTTAGGTTTTTAAACCATTTAGAGTTTATTTTTGTATATGGTGTGAGAGAATGTTCTAATTGCATTGCTTTACATATAGCTGTCCAGTTTTCCCAGCACCACTTGTTGAAGAGACAGTCTTTTCTCCACTGTATATCCTTGCCTCCTTTGTCATAGATTAATTGACCAAAGGCATGTGGGTTTATTTCTGGGCTCTCTATTCTGTTCCATTGATCTATGTGTCTGTTTTTGTGCCAATACCACACTGTCTTGATTACTGTAGCTTTGTAGTATAGTCTGAAGTATGGGAGGGTTATGTCTCCAGCTTTGTTCTTTTTCCTCAGGATTGCTTTGGCATACTGCATCTTATGTGGGTCCATATAAATTTTAGTATTATTTGCTCTAGTTCTGTGATAAATGTCCTGGGTATTTTGATAGAGATTGCATTAAATTTGCAGATTGATTTGGGTATTATGGTCATATTAATAATATTAATTCTTCCAATAAAAAGAGCATGAGATACCTTTCCATTTCTTTGAATCATTTTCAGTTTCCTTCATCAATGTTTTATAGTTTTCAGAGTATAGCACTTCCACCTCCTTGGTTAAATTTATTCCTAGGTACTGTTGGTTTTTTTTTTTTTTGGCTGCGTTGCATCTTCATTGCTGTGTGCATGTTTTCTCTAGTTGCAGTGAGCGGGGGGCTACTCTTAGTTGCGGTGCATGGGCTTCTCATTGCGGTGGCTTCTCTTGTTGCAGAACACAGGCTCTAGGAGTGCGGGCTGCACTAGTTGCAGCATGTGGGCTCAGTAGTTGTGGCTTGCAGGCTCAGTAGTTGTGGCTCGTGGGCTCTAGAGTGCAGGCTTAGTAGTTGTGGCCCACAGGCTTAGTTGCTCCTCAGCATGTGTGATCTTCCCGGACTAGGTATCAAACCCGTGTCCTTTGCATTGGCAGGAGGATTCTTTACCACTGTGCCACCAGGGAAGTCCCATAGGTATTGTATTTTTTAATGAGGTTTTGAATGGGATTATTTTTTTTACTTTCTCTTTCTGGTATTTCATTATTAGTGTATAGATATGCAACAGATTTCTGTATATTAATCTTGTATCCCGTAACCTTGCTGAATTCATTTATTCTAATAGTTTTGGGGTGGAGACTTTAGGGTTCTCTATATAAAGTATCATGTCATCTGCAAACAGTGACAGTTTTACTTCTTATCTTCCAATATGAATACCTCTTATTTCTTTTTCTTTTCTGATTGCTGTGGCTAGGATTTCCAATACTGTGTTAAAGCAGCAAGAGTGAGCACCCTTGTCTTGTTCCTGAATTTAGCAGGAAGGCTTTCAGCTTTTCACTGTTGAGTATTATGCTGCTGTGGGTTTGTGGTAAATGGCGTTTATTATGTTGAGATAGGTTTCCTCTAAACCCATTTGATGAAAGTTTTTATCATGGATGGGAATTTTGTCTAATGCTTTTTCTGTGTCTATTGAGATGATCATGTGATTTTTGTCTTTTCCTTTGTTAATGTGGTGTATCACATTGGTTGATTTATGAATGTTGAACCATCCTTGTGACCCTAGAATAAATCCAATTTGATCATGGTGTATGATCATTTTCATGTATTGTTGCATTTGGTTTGCTAATATTTTGTTGAGGATTTTTGCATCTATATTCATCAAATATATTGGCCTCTAATTTTCTTTTTTGTAGTGTCTTTGTCTGGTTTTTACCCTGGCCACCAGGGTAATGGTGGCCTCTGAATAAATTTGGGAGTGTTCCCTTCTTTCAATTTTTTGTAATAGTTTGAGAAGGATAGGTATAAGCTCTTCTTTATATGTTTGGTGAAGCTGTCGAGTCCTGGACTTTTTTGGCTGGGATTTTTTTTTTTTAATTACAGATTCAGTTTCACTTCTAGTGATCGGTCTGTTTAAATTGTCTGTTTCTTCTTGACTCAGTCTTGGCAGGTTGTATGTTTCTAGAAATTTGTCCATTGATTCTAGGTTGTCCAACTTGTTGGCATATAACTGTTCATAGTATTCTCTTATGATTTTCTGTATCTCTGTGGTATCAGTTGTTATTTCCCCTGTTTCATTTCTTTTTTTATTTGGGTCCCCTCTCTTTTCTTCTTGGTGAGCCTGGCTAACAGTTTATCAAATTTGTTTATCTTTTCAAAAAATCTCTTGGTTTCATTGATTTTTTCTATTGGTTTTTTTAATCTTTGTTTTATTTCATTTTTGATCTTTGTTATTTCCTTCCTTCTGTTGACTTTGGGCTTTGTTTGTACTTTTTTTTCTAATTCTTTCTTGTGGTAGATTAGGTTGTTTGTGATTTTTCTTATTTCTTGAGGGATGTCTGTATTGCTATGAACTTCCCTCTTAGAACTGCTTTTGTTGCGTCCCATAGATTTTAGAAAGTTGTGTTTTTGTTTTCATTTGTCTCGAGGTATTTTCTGATTTCCTCTTTGATTTCATCATTGACCCATTGGATTTTTTAGTAGCATGCTGTTTAGTCTCCACGTGTTTGTTCTTTTCCCATTTTTTCTTTCTGTAGTTGATTTCTAGTTTTATTTTTTATTTTTATTTTTATTTTTTTATAAATTTATTTATTTATTTATTTATTTTGGGCTGTGTTGGGTCTTCGTTTCTGTGCAAGGGCTTTCTCCAGTTGCGGCGAGCGGGGGCCACTCTTCATCGCGGTGCGCGGGCCTCTCACTGTCGCGGCCTCTCCCGTTGTGGAGCACAGGCTCCAGGCGCGCAGGCTCAGTAGTTGTGGCTCACGGGCCTAGTTGCTCCGCGGCATGTGGGATCTTCCCAGACCAGGGCTCGAACCCGTGTCCCCTGCATTAGCAGGCAGATTCTCAACCACTGCGCCACCAGGGAAGCCCGATTTCTAGTTTTATATTGGTATAGTCAGAAAGGATGCTTGATATAATTTCTATCCTCTTAAATTTTTTGAGCCTTGTTTTGTGACCTAGTATGTGATCTATCCTGGAGAATGTTCCATGTGCACTTGAAAAGAATGTGTATTCTGGGTTTTTTGGTTGTAGTGTCCTGTAGGTATCAATTAAGTCCAACTGGTCTATTGTGTCATTTAGGACCTCTGTTGCCTTATTGATTTTCTGTCTGGATGATCTGTCCATTGATGTCAGTGGGGTGTTAAGTCTCCTACTACTATTGTATTATTGTCAGTTTCTCCCTTTATGTCTGTTAGTATTTGCTTTATATATTTAGGTGCTCCTGTATTGGGTGCATATATGTTAATGAGTGTAATATCATCTTCTCATATTGATCCCTTTATCATTATTTAATGCCCTTCTTTATCTTTCACTGTAGCCTTTGTTTTAAAGTCTATGTTGTCTGGTATGAGTATTGCTACCCCTGCTTTATTGTCATTTCTATTTGCATGAAATATCATTTTCCATATCCTCACTTTCAGTCTATGTGTATCTTTCACCCTGAAGTGAGTCCCTTGTAGGCAGCATATTGAAGGGTCTTGTTTTTGTTTTTTCTTTAACCCAATCAGCCACCCTATATCTTTTGATTGGAGCATTTAGTCCATTGACATTTAAAGTAATTATTGATAGGATATACTTATTGTCATTTTATTCCTTGTTTTTCAGTTGTTTTGTAGTTCTTCTCTGTTCATTTCTTTTTTGTTTGTTTGTTTCTCCTGTTGTGGTTTGATGATTTTGTTTTGTAGTATGCTTAAGTTCCTTTCTTTTTAGCTTTTGTGAATCTATTGTTTATTTTTGATTTGTGGTTACCATGGAGTTCAAGTACGTTAACCCATAACTATATCTACTTACTTTAAACTGATAGTCATATGAGTTCAAACACATTCTAAAAGATCTACATTTTTCTACTCCCCTCCCCCAATTTTGTGATTTTGATGTCTTATTTTACATCTTCATTCCTGTAATTATAATCACTTTTACAATTTTTTGATTTTTTTGCCCTGGCTTATGTAAGTGATCTTCCATCCTTTTATATATTTGCCTTTCCTACTGTGATTTTCCCTTTCCAATAGATTCTTGCTTCTTTTCTATTCAGAGAAGACCCTTTAATATTTCTTTTAGGGTAGGTTTAGTATAGCTGAATTCTTTTAGTTTTTGCTTATCTGAGAAATTCTTTACCTCTCCTTCTATTCTAAATGATAATCTTTCTGGGTAGAGTCTCCTAGGTTGCAGGTTTTTCCCCTTCAGTATTTTGTATCTATCATGCTACTCCCTTCTGGCCTGCAAAATTTCTGCAGAGAAATCAGCTGATAACCTTATAGGGATTCCCTTGTAAATGACTCTTTTTTTTCCTCTTGCTGCCTTTAAAATTCTTCCTTTAACTTTTGCTATTTTAATTTTGATATGTCTTGGTGTAGGTCTGTTTGGGTTCATCTTGTTTGGTACCCTCTGTGCTTCCTGTATCTGGATATCTATTTCCTTCTTCAGGTTTGGGAAGTTTTCAGTCATAACTTCTTCAAAAACATTTTTAACACCCTTCTCTCTCTCTTCTTCTATAATGCAAATTTTGGCACATTTTATATTATCTAATAGATCTCTTATGTTGCTTTTGTGTGTTTTTGTTTGTTTGTTTGTTTGTTTTTCACTTGTCTTTCTATCTGCTGCTCTGATTGGGTGATTTCCATTATTCTACCTTCCAGATCACTTACACATTTTCTGTGTCATCTAGTCTGTTATTCATTGCTTCTAGATTGCTTTTTATCTCAGAAGTTGAATTATCTATTTTTGATTGGGTCTTCTTTATAGATTATAGTTCCTAGTTAAAATAATCTGTGCTTAGATTGATTCTCTTTCTTAATTCAGTTAGCATTTTTATTACCAACTTTTTAAATTCATTGTCTGGTAGATTGATGGTCTCTGTTTCGTTATTTATTATTTCAGGGGTTTCCTCTTGCTCTTTCAGTTGAGAGTGGTTCCTCTGCCTTTTCATTTTTCTTCACTTTCTCTGTCTCTCTGTATTTAGGTGAAATAGTTATCTATTGTGGTCTTGAGGGGATTTTATGTAAGAACATCCTTACGTAGGCTGTGTGTGTCCAATGCCTTTGGTAGGAAGGTTGGATTTGATAGGGATGCTAGTAACGTCTTTCCTCAGGGTGTACTGGCCACTATTACATTGGTAGGGGATGTGGCTGGTTTTGGAGGAGCTAGAACCTGTTCAGGGTGTGAGGTGGGACTTCCTCTCTGCTCAGTGGCAGTTGACACCCTGTCAGGAGTGGGATCTGATCTCAAGTCTGGAGTGAATGCCCTGAGGGTTGGGCTCTAGCTGGCTCTGTTCCCTTTAAGTGTGTGTTTTTCCTTCTCCCTGTACTGTGGCCTTTGCCCCAAAGGAGGGGAGTGCTGAAGCAAGTGGGGCTTGTGTGGCTTACAGAGATCTGATGTTCTGCCTGTGTAGGCATCTGTGGCTCTGCCCAGATGCAGCCCAAGGTTGCATCCTTCCCCCTGTTGTGGTGGCCCCAGATCTAGAGCAAGCTTGTAGCATGGAGTGAGCAGGGCCAGAGCATTTCCTTGGCTGGCACTGGGCTTAGCTGACACTGGGGATCACTGCATTGTGGTTGTGGGAATTGAAGTGGCTGTACTGCCATCAGAAGTCTGGGCTGCTTCTGTGGTCCTGTTTGAGTAAGTGCCAACAGTGGCCACTGTTGCCCCACCTAGAAAACACCCCAGGCCCCTGGGTCACCTCTGAGTCCCTAGATCGAGTCTTTTCCTACGTCCTGACCACCCTACAGCCAGTGCCAAGCTGCGGAGTGGAGTGAGTGGGGCCAGGGTATTTGCTCAGCTCGAACTGGGGAGCATGGCAAGGTGGCAGCCAATGGGCAGGCTTCTTTCTGCCCTGTCTCAGGATAAGCCAGCACCCATACCTTCCTCACAAGTGGAGCGTAGGCTTCTCCAGCCTTTCTATCTGTCCCAGTGGTTCTCCAGGCAGCCGATGGGGCTTGTGTCCTATGCATAGGACCCCAGGACTGGGATGTCCAGTCTGTGGCTCAACCATCTTACTCCCCAGGGTGAGCATCTGCCTGTGTGATCTCCCTTTTCCTCTTAGTCCCTCTCAGGGCCACAGGTCCTGACCTGATGCCATCCTACCCGCTTACATGGGAATCTTTCTTGCAGCCTTGGTTGTTTAGTTCTTCTGCCGGTTTACAGTTTTCCATGAGAATTGTTCCACATGTTGATATATTTTTGATGTGTTTGTTGGAGGCGGTGAGCTCCATATCCTCCTATTCTTCCATCTTGATCCCCCTAACATTTGCTTTTTGAGAACATTCTCATATTCCATATGAACTTATTAGCATCATATCTTTAGGAGTCCTTGGTTGTAAGCCATGGGAACAGATTTTTGTTAGCTTCAGCTAAAAGGAATTTATTGGAAGGATACTAGGAAGTTCACATACTCAAGGAAAACCCAGAATGAGAAGGACAGAACCAGTCCAGCTCTGGGGCTCAGGGTAGCAGGATGTTGTGTTGAATGGTCTTTTAAAGATACCCTCATGGGAGCCTCTGCTTTAACCATCTACAGTCTCCAGGTGTCTCCACTCAAGATGCAAATTTCTAGTAGAGGGTATGATTAGTGAGCTTGAGTTCCAAGCCTACCTCCATAACCATGGTGGGATTCTGTGATTGACAGCTCACCGTAGTCACACCACATCAGGAAAGGCCAGTGCCCCAGAAGAAGTGCTGCTGAGTAAACAAAAACAAAAACAAACAAACAAAACCCCAAAACCAAAACCAGATGTCTCTTAAAAAACGTTTCTTCAATAGCGACCTCTGCTAATGTATTTAAACTGTGATTCAGTTTGCCAAAATTCAGTTTATACGTGACTCTTTGTGTAACTAATCAAATTTCTCTTTCCATATTAGCTGCTGGAAAGTGTACAGCCCTATTGTGTTTTACCCGTAGAAAGCATGTAGAATTCTTATGGTGACCATATTGTCTTTGCCTCTCTCCTGGTTCTTTTTTACATTTTTGATGTTCCTTTTTCTTTCTCTCTAATTATGCTGTGGGTTTTTTGTTTTTTGTTTTTTTTTTCTGGAATAAGGCAGCATATAAATGAGTAGATTTATCTGTGACTCTTCAGGAATGTGTTATGGTGTAAAGCAAGGTTCATCTGTATCATGAGTTTTTCCCATTGGGAGGGCTTGTAATCTGAAAGCCAGCAGTTAGAAAGACATCATGGCACAGTATCCTTGGAGCTCTCTACTTGGAAAGCTTTCCCAGAGTGATTAGGTGCAAAGAAGTTGTATCAAACTTTCACAGCACAGCACTCCTATATTTAGAAGAATGCAATTTGACCTGGTAAAACAGGCCAGTTTCACGTAAGAGAGAGAGACAGAAAGAGCAGGAGAGAACAAAGGGAAGCCTGCTGAAGCAGCTTGGGGCCGGGCTCTGCTCATGGGTTATTTTCCGTGTGACCTCAGCTGAGCTCGCTCTCTGGAGGAGATTGCCTGGCCTGGGAGCACCAAGGAAAATTTGGCAGTGCCTGCGGGGGTTAAAGCGCAGCCAACAGCAGCAGGTGCCAGGAATGGGGTGGAAAACTCTGGTGAAATTCCCAGTCGCATAGCAGCTTCAGTTCGGGTTTGGAGAGACAGAGCTGGAGTTGGAAAGATGGGAGGTCTGCCTGCTGCCCTCAAAAGAACCCCAGCTCCACCCTCCAGCCTCCGTGATAAGCTGGATTTTCCTGCCTGAGCCCAGAGGCGAGGCAGGAGGGTAATGTTCTTTCATCTCAGGATCTCTTGGTTGTAGCGAGCAGAAACCCACTCAGGCTAGCTCACATGGAAGACAACTGTTTGTATGGATGCAACAGGCGGTCTTGCAGATATTCAGGGAGGTATCACGATCCTCTCAGGGGCTGGGACAGAAAATTCAGGAACTGTCAATCCTCTCCATCCCTTGGAGGCCCTCAGAGAGCTCCCTCACTTCTGCTTCTCTGGGCTCAGTCAACCTGCACGTGGCCCAGCATGGTGGCAGTGTCAACCAGCTCTCCAAGCTTGAGTATCCACAGTTTGCTGTCCCCGGGTCTCCTTCTTCAAGCCTCCTGATTGGTCCAGCTCATCCGTTCATACTGAGCCCATGGCTTGACTATGTCCACCCCTTGTCCAGCCGGCCATGGCTAGGAGGAACAGGTCTCAATAAATGTTAGCTCCACTGGAGGGTGTTGATACTGGCTTCTCCCCTAGTTGAAGGGCTGCTGAGGACCCTCCAGGCCTTCAGAGTCCAGAGGCCTCTTGTCAGGAGTGATGTGGAAGGAATTCCTGCACCCCAGGGCTACTGGGCCCAATGACTCAGAGGACCGTGAGGTGTATTCTGGTTGCCCAAGCACAGCAATGCTCATGACGTCCAATGAAATGCAGACTCACTTTTTTTTTGTTTTTAAATCATATTAGGTGTTTTTAAAAATATTTATTTATTCATTTTTATTTTTGGCTGCGTCGGGACTTAGTTGCGGCACGCAGGATATTTCATTGCGGTGCACGGGCTTCTCTCTAGTTGTGGCGGGCCGGCTCCAGAGCGTGTGGGCTTAGTTGCTCCACGGCATGTGGGATCCCAGCTCCCCGACCAGGGATCGAACCCACGTCCCCTGCACCGGAAGGCGGACTCCCAACCACTGGACCACCAGGGAAGTCCCCAGACTCACATTTTGCAGGTTGACACCTAACTCTTTCCTGCTAGGGAACTCCTCAGAGTATGACTCTCTTGAGATAGAGCTATCCAAGTTCAAGGAACAACTTGGGGTTATTCAAAACCAGCATCAAAGAGGTACTTTGAGATGCTGAAAGTTATCTACCAGCTGGCTTCACTCCTCCCTGGGCACAACAAGCCTTCAACACGTGAGGCCACACTGGCCCACATGCACCGTCCCTGCTTTTGCTCAGGCTGTTCCTCCCCTTGAAATGCCCTGAGAGGTGACCCTCCCCAGTCACTACCTGACTGAATTCTCCCTTCCCTTAAGGCCCTACCCCAAGCCCACCTCCTGCAAGAAGGGCCCCCCTGGCTCGCCTATCCTCACCTCCCCTCATCCCCTCTTCACCTGTGTCTTAGCACACACCACATCTGGCGCCTCTGAGTTGCTCTCGGCTGCACGTGTGTTCCTCCCAAGCCTGACCGTTGCCGGAGGACACCTCTGTGTCCCTGTGAGAGCACAGGGACCGGCTCAGAGTAGGTGGACTGGTGTGCTGACGTGTGTGCTGCCACCCGACAGCCCAGCTCCGGTCACACAGAAGGACTTCTGACCCTTCCAACAGCCCCTGGAATGCCCCAGGCTCCAGGGGTCCCTAGGTCACCCTGACACTCCCAGCCTTCTCTGCCAGCAGTGGACTCGCCCTTCCACAAACACCTTAGCCCCGTTCTGACTCCTCCACCCCACAGTGGCCACTTCTGCTATGGAGGGGCCACTGCCCTCCGTGCTGCATCTTCAGAACAGACAGGGAGCCCCTGGAGCTGCTGCATTCTTACGGGACAGACTGCCTAACCCACTGCAGCTCTCAGGAGACAGGGGCCTGACTCTGGGGTCCCTGGGTGCCCCCCACCTCCCTCCTCTGCCCTGAAAAATAAGGGCCAGTGGCTGGCTTCAGCTCCCAGGCTTGCTTGCTGTCTTTCTAACTCTGAGGAAGCCAGTCCACTTTTTGATCCTCTGCAAGGCCAGGCCAGTGGTCAGGAGGGACGGGAGGCCGAGCGGAGAGAGGGAGGCCTGCCAGTGAGTGGAGAGCCGAGGCCCCGGACCGCTCTCCCACAGGAAACCGCTGGCTGGAAACGCTGGAGCGCTCGGAGGCAGCTCCCAGCTGCACGGCTCAGAGCGCTGTCGTGCGCTCCCACAGCCCCCCCAAACTGGCTAGCGAGGCACTCCGGTGGGGTCAGCCTGAGCAGCGGCACCGAGGGGACCGCGCAGCCTGGCACGGCCCGCGGTGCCCAGGGAGGAGTGACACTGGCTGGTGGAGAACAGCCAGCATCTTGAAGCACTCGATGTTGGCACTAGTCTCCAATAACCCCACACGGTTCCTTGAGCCTGAATAGCACATATCTTGACGCTCTCCGATGGGAGGGACTGCAAATCCCGAGATGGGGTGCTGGGGGTCTCCGTGCCCGCTTCGTCCCGCGCCATCTCAGGAGCCAAGGTGGGACCCGCCTGCCCAACTCCCAGGGTGTGCTGAGCATCACAGGGGCCACATCACGTGACACGGCTGGTACATTTACTTGGTGGGAGGCTCGTCATAGGCATGTGGGTTACAGTCACACCCGGTCAGGAAAGTCTCCTGATTTTACAAAGTAGGTGTGAAATCTTTCATCCAGGAATTGAAGCGCCTGTGTCATTTTTCCTGGTTTTGTCTGCAAGGCTTTTTTCTCTTGGTGACTCAATATTTGGATGGCTCGCCCTGAGGGAAGCCATGAGAGTGAGATCTAAGAATCAGGGGCTGGTGCCAGGCTCAGGGCAGGGGAGATGCCCCCAGGACCTCCAGGAGCCACAGGCTCGGGTCCCTCAGGGGCGCTGCCCTCTCTCCCTCGGGGAAACAAGAGGAAGGGTCTGGCTTCCCAATGTCAGGCCCAGAGCTCCTTCCTCTGTGAGGCCTGCAAAGCCAGGAGCGGAGGAAGAAGGAAAGGGGACACACTGGCAACTGGCTGTGTCTTGTTCCTTCCCCTGAGGGGCTGTGTGGTGAGAAGCTGCCCCCTCAGCCTTCTCCTGGGAAGCTCTCCATCTGGCCCCAGCCCGAAGCTGGGTGGGTTTGGGTCAAACACTGTGTGTTTTTCTTTTCTTAGCGGTAGATCCCTTCTCTCTCTCCTGGCTTCTCTTTTCTTTCGTTGCTTCAGCTTCTTTTGGGTCAGCAGTTGCCCTCTTTAGCCATTCCTCATGCCAACCCAAAACACCCTCTCCTCTCCTTGGTGCATCTTTTCACGTCTTCTTGTTCTTTCTCCAGTTCTCCAGAAGCCTGAGAGCGAATCAACCTCCCGTGTTCCCTCTGGCCTGGGGCCTCCCCTCTCCCCTCCTCTCTCCTTTTTTTTCCCTTCCCCCCCCTCCCCTTCCCTCTCCTCCCTGCTCCCTCTCCTTCCAAGAACATGCGATTTCACAGAAAGTTCCATTTCCACAGCCACGGTTTTTTTCATGTGTTTCCTGAGTTCTAACATCGCAGAGGAATGTCTGACATCATCTCCACCAGTGGATCCAATGCTCACAAGCCCCCACCCCTACCTCTCTCCTCTCCTTTCTTCACCAGCTGTTTGCTAAGTCTGGAGTCTGTCTGATGATTCAAACACATATTATTCTTGTCCTTGGAACCCTGCTCTACCTTCCACCTTTAGAACTATGTTCCTCCCTAAACATTAGACACGAGCTGGGTCTTGGCCTCAAGAGAAATTGTTCATTGGTTCCCAAACTTTTGTGCACATTAGAATCACCTGGGGAAATTTTAACACTCCTACACCCTCTACCAATTAAATCAGAACATCTGAGGGTGGCAGTCGGGCAGCAGTATTTTTTAAAGATCCCCAGGTGATTCCGATATGCAGCCAAGATTGGGAACCACAACCCGGTGCTGTATGGACGGGGGTTAGAGCCTGCAGCCAACTGAGTAAACCTCATGGACCCCGGAGCTCAGACCTTCTTGTCTTCAGAGCTGTGAAGTCGAGAGATGAGGGGACAGGTCCCAGGTCCCCAGCGGGGCCAGGGGCAGTCTCTCTGGAGTGTCCCCGCACTTGTACTGGGGGCTCTCCTAGCCTCGAGGTGAGGACCTGCTCTGGCGAGGGCTGACAGAGGCCCAGGAGACCTCCCCCTTCCTCAGCAGAGGGTGCTGGTTCCAGGCGGGACCTCTCAGGAGCTCAGTCCCCAGGAGAGCCTCGTATCTGTGTGGGAGGCAAGCAGCTAGTTCTGTCCCTCTTTCCCCAATGCAGCCCTGAGCCCGGGGAGGCTGACACACTTCTGATTAAGGGCATGGTCCCGATTCCCACCGTGCGGGCAGCCCCGATTCCTGCTGCTCAGCTGAGCGTGAGGTCACCCAAGGTAGCAGGAGGCCAGGTGATGTGACAATGCATGCGAGGCTGTGGATGCTCAAGGTGTAACCTCTGTGGGCTTTCAAAAAGAGAGTGACAACACGGAAATTCTTTCCTGCTATTTCCCTAAAGCCCCAGTGATGGCAGTCCCGGGAAGGATCACCTCGGGCAGAAGTATGATATTCTCACTCCTCTAGTCTTTCTGACAGACATCTACATGAGTGGTTCTTAACGTCATATCAGAATCCTCTGAAGAGCTTGTTAAAACACAGATTGCTGGGCCCAGCCTCAGAGTCTGACTCAGTGGGTCTGGGTTGAGGCGGGTGGGTCTCTCAGTGGGTCTGAGAGAAGTTGCATTTCTAGCAAGTTCTGCAGTGCTGCTGCTGCTGTAGAATGAGGGCCACACTTGTAGACACCCCTGGTCTAACAGCCTCTCCCCAGGACACGTCCAGTTTGCCACAGACTGAAATCAGAGGAAAACAGTAGGAAGAAATAAAAAGGGAAGGGGAAAGCTGACGTTGCTTTCTCTGATGAGGGAAGGCAAGGCTCTCATCTTGTGTGTCCCTCCTGCTCAGCGCTGGGCACGGTGCCTCTGAGTCGTGAGAGCACCGTGAATATTTGCATATGGTGATGTACTGGTACATGCAAACGCAAGTGACAAATGCTGGTCTATCACGTATGCTCCCGGAAAGAAAATGTCTATCTGTGGCTTTCTAAGAGCTCAATAATTCAACTCAGCAAAAAACAGAGTTAGCCTAAAATGTCCGAAGGACCATATCCTAAGCACATCATGTCAGAACACTAGTGGGGATAAAATAGTGAATTAGACACTGACAGGGTTCCTGACCTTCTGGAGTTTATTGTCTTTCAGAGATGACATATGAAACAAGAAATTGCAGAGGTGAAAGTTTGGAAAGGAAGCTAACTTTCTAAGAGCAGGTTTTTCCCTCTTTGGACTGTTCACGCCCTGCTGACTTGTACCAGATTATAAATCTTGGGGAGATGGAATTAGCCCCAAATGTGCTGCTGGTTGTGTTCACCTGAGCGGTGACCCATACAGCCACTTAAAATAAGAGGTTAAATGTTTCAGCATCTTTCCTGCTCATACTGTTTAAATTAAGACGAATTTGCAGTTCCCCCCAGCTGAGGATTGGATGGAAACAGCCAGACGAGTGGTGTGGAGGTTGCTGCATTTCTGTCTTGCTTGAGGCTGCCAGGCTGGAGGGGGCAATGTGTTGGTCTGATGCGAACAAGTCGCTGAGCAGAGCATTCCAGCATGTTCAGGAAACCAGAGACAGTGCAGTGAAATGCGCCATTGTGTGTCTTAGGACCAGCAGCCAGGTGAGTGGGTGAGCCCTGTGGCCACGGCAAAGACATTGGCCAATGAATCTTCCATCCCAAAGCTCTCCTGAGAGCAGCTTGTGTCTAACTATTTTTCAGGCTGACCGGAAATCATGACCTCTTCTGGAAATTATCTTTACTCGTCTGTGGGAACAGAGGGGTGACCACACAGACCCATGGAAGAGACATCATTCACATGTCTTTGAGGACAAAGAGGTTGTCTGGTTTATCTGTATAGCATCCCACAGATCAGTGGTAGTTGCCAAAGCTTGGTCCACCACTTAGAATCTGTGACAAAGGTTTAAATTCTGGGGCCACTAGCTCTAGCTATGGAGAAATTCAGTCCAAGAATCCAAGTTCCACTGGGTGCTCAGGCAATGCACATAACCCCAGAGGCTTCGGAAGTCTAGAAGGACAACAAAGAAATGAGAGTCAGGGATGGCTTTTGAGGCTCTCAGTTCTTCCTTTTCAACCAGCTAATGTATGCCGAAACAGGGCTACGCCTGTAAACAAGTGGAAATATTTTTTGGTTAGCTTCACATGGTCCCCCCATCTAAATGAGCACAGTTTTTAGGAGTGACAGGGTTGCAAATAGTTAAACTTACAAGATGACCCATTTCTTAATATGGTGTGTTGCATCTATTTTAAAGATATGTCCTTCACTTCTGGACCAAAGCGTTTCAGTTTTGGATCTGGGGATTAGTGATCTCTTACAAAAGCATCTCTCACCATCTCGTAGTCCAGCATCCACACTAGAAGTTAATCCTGCAGTGAAAAGTTTCCAAAAACAACAGAACTTGTGATCAAAAGAGTAGTCAGTTGGATGCACCCAGGGGATGAGGCTGAATGGTCACACTTGAATGCTCTTGGACCTGAGCAGAGTGGGAGTATTGGCCGAGCCCGGGATCTTCAATTGTGGGAGCTCCCAGCTTGTCTTTACCCCACTGGGTAACTCACCCAAGACGAGAACTGCAAGGACTGAGGTTCAGCAACCCACCGTGGGCTCCACATGCAACCAGCAGTGAGTATATACTCCTTCAGAGGGGATGAATTGTTCATAGAAAACCCACCAGCATCATTGGACTTTGCCTCTTAGCTATTGTCTCTCTTTCCTGACCATGCCTCAACACCCTGGTTGCCCATGATGTGTGGCTTGGTTTCTTCCTCTCTACTTTGTCTCCTGTTGCATCCTTTATGGCTTTAAAGGATGAGTGGCAACATACTATAGTAGAAAGAATGTGGCTTTACAAGCAAGGTAGACTTAATTTCAAATCCCACCTCCGGTATGTGTTAGTAGTGAGTTCGTAGGCAAGTTCCTTATTCTTTTGTGCCCATTTTTTTCATCTGTAACGTGGATAATGATATCTATTTCATAAGGCTGCTGTAAAGTTTAATGAACTAATGCTTGCAAATGCTTAGCATAATGTCTGTTAGAGGTTAAGTCTTCAAATATGTATCAGCTGTTATCAGGAAGTCAACTAAGGGAAGGATTGTCTTCAGGCAATTGTACAGATGACACCAAATGTGATGGAGTGAATAATATGGTATAGATTTCCTATGGTTAGCAAAACATTGGAAGTGGTCTAAATTTCTAACAAAAGAGAACTAGTTAGATAAATTGCAGAGTATGCGCTAGAAGAACCCTCTATTTCGGGCACCATGTATTGTGTAATCCAAATGTCAGTTGTGGTTATCCTTTGAGATCCCAAAATTGGCTTGAACAGTATCCCACATACAGTGGGAAGTCCCGGAGGCACAATCCCATAAGGATTTGGTGGCAAGGTCCCATGAGGGCGAGGGTGTGGCGGGAGCGATATTTTCCTGGTCACCTCTGTTGCTTCACTGACTTTTCCATTTATGAATTATCTTGCTTCAGTATCTGCAAGCTTTTTTTCTGCATTAGTCATACCACACTGAATCCTACTCCCATTCTTTCACCCCCCCAAAACAACACTGATTCAAAGCTGTGTGTGCAACAGGCTTTTACTGACTACTTGAGACAATGAAGAGGATTTACATTTTAGCACCACAGTTTGAAGGCTTTTTTTGCCCTCCTGCCACCAGGGAGTCTTTTCACGAGTCCCTGAGAGGCTCCAGCATCCAGAGACCAAGCCCTGTAGCTTGGGTCCACTTTTCCTTTTCTGCTGCCCAGCCCCCTACCCTCCATTGTGTACTGACTTTCTCTGCAGAAGAAGGGATTTGGGGTCTTACTTTCTAAAGAAGCCTAATAAGGTATCTTAGGAAACAAATGTAGTTTTGCCTCAGAGAAAGAGAACCCTGACGTTACTGTAATTTTGTATATTTGCGTATTTGACCCCACAGGCCACTGTGAGCTCTTTTAGGGCAGGAATCTATGCCCGATCTCTGTCTCGCGAGGTTAGGAATCCATGTGCTGAAGCTAAAGTGCCTGGGTCCAAATACTGGGTCTATTATTTACAAGTTATGTGACCATTGTAGGAAATGAGTCGTAGGGAGGATTGAAATAAAAGAGCTAGTGAACTTCTTAGTGCCTGAGGCATACACCGGGTACTCAGTAAATGCCTGCACTGATTATTCCCAGAAGGATTCTTTGCTGTCAGTCTTCAGTGACTAGCTTCATGCTTGGAGACATGTCATTCTAAGCTGAGAAGAGGTTTTGGTGTGATTAACTCGGTTTCCTGATGTAGAAGGACAAAGTATAAGAAGTTTTTAGACAATTTTTTTTTCCCTTAGTAAGACTGTAGTTCAAATATTTGGACACAATAAAGGAAACTTTTACTTAACCAGGTTGGGAAAAAGAGTGGAAAAGAGCTCAATTGTTTCATCTAAACAGTAACAGGCCACAAAACCATTTTAGGCTTCCCTTCTCATTACTAATCACTTAACACTGAAGATTCATTTTGGGTCTTTTTTTCTCTTTTTACACACAAAACAAAACAAGGCAAGTTTAAAAATTCTTTATTTGAACTTTAGACAAGGAACAAGTATTGCATTATAAAGACTTGCTTAAAAGCATGACATAGTCTGTTGTCATTGTTTCTTTATGTGTTGTAAACCAGCATAAATATTAAGGGAGAGAATGGTACATCTTTCCTCTGCATCTTTAACCCATTCTTAACTGAGCATGGATACAACCCTCAGAAAGAAAACCCTGGTGAAATGGCATCTCTAACACTCTCTCCTCAGGTTCTAATGGCTCCAGGGGAGAAGCACTGTTGGTCTTAGCCTAACCATATTGGCAACATGACAACAAGAAACTAGTATCTCTAAGGCCAGTAGTGCACAGCAGTTTCCATCTAAAGTTCTATTTCTTTTCCCACCATCTTCTATGAAAATGACTGACCTAGAAATTAGGGCTGAGTGTGAGTTAAAATGGTCCAATATACATTTACTGTGAGAGTCAACCTGCTAATCTCTATCTGGGATGGTCCTATTGGGGGATATGCCAAACTTCCTGGTTTGCTTATTAACTAATGGTCACTGACACCACTGGGGGCAAGCAGCAAGACAGTGTGCTGTTTGTTGACCTTGGCAAATGATAAACTATGATTTATTTACTCCTTGGTTCCCCAACTTAATATAATGTAAAGTCTTTTAATGTGCTAAAAGTCTCTAAGGCAGCAAACTAATATGCTGAATACGGTGTCCACTATTTCACAGTGGCTAGCCATCACATGATTCGTACGTAGGATCAAGTTTCCTGATCAAGACACCTTTGTCATCCTTCTTTTTATAAATTCTGACAGATATCAACATAGATATTAACACACAGATATTAGAATAAACTGCTAAAAGTGCTAGTCTTACCCAAAATAAACTTTGTTTTAAGCTTAGTCTTTAAAAATATAAGTTAACAGGATACATTCTGATTTCTTTTTTCAGGTAAGAGAGAAAACTTTTTTTTTTTTTTTTTTTTTTGCATAGTTCCATCTGGACTCCAGCAACATTTTTGGGGGTAGTCCAATATTCTGTTTCCTAGAAAATTACAAATCAACCACAACCCCTAGGGAAACAGGAAATGCTCCATCCCAAATATTGTCAGGGGTAAGAATAAAAATGTCTTACATTTCATTTTCTTTCTTTAAGCTTTATTCTTGTTTTTAAGGTAAAAGTTATAATTAGTATTCCTATTAGCAGCAAAGATCCTAATTTCTGTAAATTAAAATGACTCAGGACTGACAGAAATCACATTTTCGCAAAGAATGAGGGATCCATAGGGGGTAATAAATGTCTATCAATTTGGTCATTAAGCAATCTTATTTGAGAGGTTAATTCGTACGAAAACGGCCAATAGTATGCAAGGTCTCATTTGAAGTTCAGGCCTATGACTCTGCAGCAGGAAGCTGAGTTGGCCCAGCAGTATGCAGTGGAAAGAGGGCTTTCATGGTGGAAAATTTCCATGTGGTCAGACTGAAGGGGGCATGGGCTCTTACTCTGGCTCGTCAGTAAAAGTGGTTACTTCTAATAGATAGTTGAAAGTGGAAGCTGCTTTGAAACTTTTCAAAGTGTTGTTTGTTAGAAAGTCTAGTACAATTACAAGTTTTTCTGATATTCTGTCAAGTTGCACAACCTGAGCTCAGTGAAATGGCAAGAATCAGAAAATAGTACAAAAATTGCAAGGAGCTTGAGAGTTCTCCAGTTTTAATCACTCCAAATGCCACAGCAGCAGCACCTTATCAGAGTGTCACTGCTGTGACTACTGGGGGTTCATTCCCAGGAGGAAGAGTCAAGCCAGGAAAGTTTGATCAGGACAGTGTCTCTTTTAAAATGCTAGAAAAATCAGTTTGAATCCCAAGTTTCTTGTCTGTTTCTAAGTAGTGTTTATTCAGAACACTCAAGAATGACTCATATAACACTGCTGCTTTCAAATACCGCCATGTCTGCTTCCTGCTAACAAGACAAGGCAAAGAAATGCCAGCTTTGTTCTGGGACTGTAGTCATTAAAAAAAAAAAAAAAATTAGAAGATGCTCTGAGCTTTTATAATCACAGGGGATTTTTCACTTGTGAAAAGAAAGACAAACCCCACCCAATAACCTAAACTGCAAGAATGGTAAGCAATACATTTGTTTCAAGATGACCCTTTCACAAACCCTAACTGTGGACAGAGGCGTTTTACACTGCTGCCCTAATGGAGCTGTGTCCCTGTTCTGCTGAGTGAGTTAACCCCACAGGGAAGAAGCTCTGACTCAGTAGACCGCATGAGGGAACATCCACTTCCATTAAGCCTTAAAAACTTGGAACTTGCAACCAGGTGGAAAAACCATTCCCAGCAGTCTCTGCCATCACCTCCCAAGACAGCAGTACTGGTGGCCCAGAGGGCACAGAGTCACCTAATAACAGGCGGACTTGCCTCCTCCATGAGCTTATCTAACAAACATTCTCACAAGCTTGCAAAATGCCACTTAAAAACTCAATAAATTAAAAAATTATACACACACACACACACACACACACACACACACCACACACACACACACACACACACACACACACACGTCCCCCATAATTCCTGGCTGCAATCCCCAAAAGGCCATCTCACCAAAACAATTAAGCCAAAAGACCAGCTTAATTTATTCATCAGGCAGAGCAACTTTCCGTTTCCTAAAGGACCTCGAGCTAATGTACAGACATGACAATAAAAACTACCCTTGTGCCCAGAGATTAACAGTAGCCTTGACAGCAGTTTAAAAAGTAGAATACTTGTCAGCTGCCTTTCACTCATTTCCTGAAACTTTACCCTGAGGAGAATCCTGTTCCCTCATCTCAAAAAGATCAGTTCAAGAACGGGTCATGACAAGGGGTGGAAGGGTCAGTGAGTGAAAAGAGAAGGAGGCAAGGCTCCCAGACTGCTTTTCATGGTCACTTCACAGGTACCCTTAACCCACACTTTCACCTGAAAGAGAGGCATTAACGTGACATAACATACTTAAGTCTTCAGTCTGACCAGTTGGTAAAATGCACACAGGAAAAGCTGGGAATAGAGGGATAAAGTAAAAGCAAGTGCCCCAAACAAGAAATCCACGTGATGGTTTGTTTTTGTGTGATTCAGTGCAAAGGAGAGGAAGGAAGCACCATCTACAGTCACTCCACACACACTGTATTTGCATCCACCGTGATAACTACGACAGTTGCAGGAGAAGATTGGCAGCTTGGGAATGACCGTGTTGCCACTGCCTACTAGCCATGGTAGCAGCCTCTTGTTTGGCTAATTCACAGGACAGAATGGGAAGGAGCAGGGCCAGGAGAAGACATTCCATGAGAAGACTGCCCTGCAACCTAAAGGTCTTCTGGGCACTTGCCTTCTATTCGTTGGCGCCCCTTAGAAGGAAGAGTGGTCCCCAGGGAAAATGGTTCTTGTCTGAAAACTGTCTGGGGCAGCCCAATCAGAGAGGAGTGCTGCCCTGACTTAAAATAGTTTGTACATGGCTAATGGATACTTTTCAAACTCCAGATTCCCAGGGAATAGAGCAAGAGTCCCCTTCTTCCCCTCACAAGAGTGAAACTGATTTCCTCTGAAAGCGTCTCATTGGCTTGAGCAGCGAGGCACCACTGTCCAGACAGAAGTGCTGGTGAGTCTTCAAAATTATTTAGGAGCCACGCCTAATTTCACAGGCAGAAAACTATCTCACTAAAGGTAGTCCTTGAGGAGTTGATATAATGTCTCTTTCCTTTTCTTGCAAGGAGGAAGAGATTGATACAGTGTGGAATGGAAGGGAAGAAATCTGACAAGAGCAAGTCCATTAGGACAGGAAGCAGTGTTTGCAGAATGAATTCTATGGAGAAATTCAAAAGTTTCGTAGGAGAGGGTAGAAGACTCACCTTTAGAAGCTGAAGGTAGAAATCACAGAGAAGACAGTCAAAGTACAGGTGAACAAAGTAAGATATTTTTCTGTTTTGTTTTTGTTTTTAATAATGGGAGGACAAAAGAGTTAATTCCTTCACTGCCTTTTCACTGGAGAATTGAAAATGATTGCAGTACTATGGGATGCACTCGACCAGCAGGAATCTAACTTGCCTGTCTGCATAGTCTTAAAGGAGTAAATACTTAACAATTCTCAAGAGAAAAAGCTCTTGTTTGTTTAAATGTAAAGTCACCTACATGCTCCTTAGCTGAACTGGGTATCATATCAATAGAAGGTGTGTAGTGTGTGGAGATTCACAATAAAAATGAAGTATTTGTCCTGTGGTCCTTGAGGATCTGAACCAGATTACTAAAGAGAAGACGTAAGTACGTGTGCTAACACTCAGTGGCCCATGGCCCTCAGAATAAACGGTAGCTGTGGCTTTAATCTTAAACTGCAATCACATCAAACTTTCAGTGTTTTAAACATATGTATTAATGAAGCTATCTCCTCTTTCACAGCCCGCCTTCTCTTGCATTTCATTCTCGCCAATTTGCTACCCACCTCCGACCCCAATACAGTTGTTCACATGTAGTCTCAGGTGTGAACCGCAAATCGCAAGATAAACTTTACCACCGGGGGATTTTCCCCTTTACCTGAGACTCCAAATTGTTCTGACTCTTTTGGGGATGCTTTCGGCTCTTCTGGTTTTGACATTTGCTTTCCAATAAGCACACATCCACAATTGGTTTTCATTAAGTTGATGAAAGATCTAATGAGTGGAAACATCTGGGTGCTGTTAAATAAAAGTCTCTTTACCATACCAATGAGTGAAATGGCAGAGAGGGGAAGTGGATCTTATTTGAAAGGATATGACTATTTAAACACAAAACGAATACAGAGGGAAAAGCAATTCAGAAAGGTACAGAAAAAAATATCTAAACCAGACAACAGTGGAGGATGCAGGGCTACACGTGCCTGTGGAGATATGCTGCTCCCCTTGTGTCTGAGTTCCAGTGCTTTCCAAGTAGATGGGCAGATGGTGAAAAATAGAGCAGCTTCTTTTCTTCTCTTCTATCTCTTGAATTCTATTATGAGGCAGTTCCCTGCTTGCCACCAAGGCAGAAAGAAGCATTTCTCTCATCCACTCACCGGTCCGGCAGGGTCCCACCCTTAGTTTTCCATTGTAGCCCCTGGGTGCTACTGTCGTGACTCAGGGATGGTGCTGACAACGTGGGCTGCCTCTGTGGCTGCTGGAGGGGAACCAAAGAAGCTGTTGGTTTGATTCCTCTGCTGATCTCGGAGGTAAGGAGGAACTGACGAGCTTTTGATGTGGAGGATCCTGGTGTCCATCACCTGACAGTCAATCTGCATCATCACTTCGTAATCCTGCCCATTGATCACATTCTCTGCAGAGAGAAATAAACACAAGGAATAACTATTCAACAGAATGTGCAATTCTGCTATAAGCTTCAATCCCAGAAAGACATCAACGCGCTTCAAGGGTGTGAACTGTCAACACGCTTTCAAGGGTACAGAGAGACTTCATCAGTCACCAAGCAGAGCTACAGGGCCAGGATGGCCTGTCCCCTCCTCAATTCTAGTTCCCAAACAACCTGCATTGGCTCAATAAAGACTGGGGCCACTGTCAGAGTTAATACCACACACTGTCTGTCCACAGATATTATATGTCTTGTATGCTTTCCATGCGGTGTATCACCATGGCTGGAGCAACTGGAACAGCAGGAGATTTTAGTTGGGGGAGGGGAGGGTGGAGAGGGAAGAATACTTAAGTTCTCCCCTTCCCTTTCAACAATGGGAAGGGATAATTGTCGAAAGGACCGCCATATCATGCGAAGGTAAGGAGACCTTGGCCAAGACTGCTTGGCTCCTGTTCATCAGTAATATTTCCAATTTCATTAAGACATTCCCAACTATGAATTTAAAGATTTGTGCTTAGGAACATAAAATACAGTGAAGACTGACAACAAGTTGTAGACATCTGACAATCATGCTCTTTCCCAGAGGCCACCGTCACTTCTGGTCCGTATTAAGGCAGTCCTTAATTTCAGAGTTCTGGATTCCAGGTACAAAGACAGCAATACATTTCCAATTTGGGATTAAAAGGAATGCTATAAGGACTTCCAGGTAAACTAGAGGCTATTGGCATAAGGGAACGGGAAAAACCATATAGAGCCACGCTTAACACATATGGGGTAACTTACTATCCTGAGTTTAATATACACAGACATGTACTACACTCCATTCTTCCTGTGAGGACAAAAGCTCTTTATTTTCGGGAGAAGGCCAAATTATTCCCCGATTTGTAATTCTAGGTGGTCATTTTCCAACTTGTGGTCAATGAAACTTGGGCATAAAACTGATGGAAGAATTATAAATAGATAACATCTTTCAAGACCAGCTGGACATTCATAGCAATGCAGTTAGAAGATGTGTAAACTTGGAAGAATGCGGGGAGTCAACGTGGCACCTCAGTTTGCATTTTCAACCATGAATCCAGAGCTGGGTGTGGGACCAGGAAGAATGCTGGCGAAGGCCTAGTCCTGTACTGCCTTTTCATGAAGATGATATACAGCCAAACAGTGATTTCAAAATTAAACATTTGGCTTCTCTAGGGCAAAGAATTGAATTTAAAAGTAGAATTCTTTCTATTCCATTATCTTTTCTTTTTTTTTACTACTACACCATGCATGCCAAGTATTACAAATCCAGAGGAAGAAAATCCAAAGTTTGACATTTGATCCTCAGATTCCATTATGTTTGGGAAAATTGAACTATGGAGCTTGTAACTTAACGAGGCAGGAAATGAGTTAAGGAGATCATCTAATCCGGGGTGTCTTAAATTAGGGTCTAATGCACAGACTTCAGGGAGTCCATAAGTTCCCTGAAATTGCATGCAAAGTTTTATTTGTATGTGCATTTTTCTCGAGAGGGGGTACATCAGATTCTTAATGAGGTCTATGACCCCCTAAATGTTAAAAACTATTAAATCTAATAATCTATCAACTTTAAGTGCCTTGAGCAGATCATATATCCCATTTTAAAGCCAATGGAAGACATCATTATTCCACTTCTATTGGTTGATCGCCTGTGTCAATCTCTAAAATAGTCTCCATTGATGGTGAATTTCCCATTACAAGTCTTATAAATCTCTTCAATTACAGTTGAAGCTAATTTCCTTCTTTCCCAGCCTTACCAGCAACGAAGAGCAGTTGGTTGCTGCTGCGTATTAACTAACCCTACCTATTCTTTAAGACCATTGCTATGGACACTTAACTCCAATATTACAACTCCTGCCACTTTGTAATGGCTATCAAATCATTTACTTATCTTTAGAGAATTAAATCTGATTGGCTGTAAGTTAGTCAACGTTTCCTATCAAAGTGTTTTCTTTTCCAAAAAGTAGGCAATGGAAGAAAGACAACCTGTTAATGTATTTGGAGTCACTACATTCAGAACATGTGACAGGGTTCAGATTTCAAGGTGCCACACTAGTCATTTCCTTTTGGAACCATGGTCCCTCTCTGTTTTAGAAAAACTGAAAGACTGTGTGCATATACACACACACACGGACACACTGAGACACAGATGACTAAATAATGAAAAACACATGTATAAAAGACATGTAATATACATTACTAATTTTCACTACTTTCCTAGATTAACTCGGAATCCAGATGACAGTTTAAGATCAAGACTATGTTCTGTCATATAGCCCATACCACCTGCAGAAGTTATTAGGGCCCATGCGCCTGCTACGGTTTAAACAGATAACTGGAGTTCTTTAATATCTTAAATGTTGGGAAGAGATGAAAAACTTGGTGATATGTGCTCAGATGCTTGGGGGAAAACTAAAGCTGCGACCTGATTCCAAAACCTGGGAGTCCCTAGTCATGGCTGAAATGGTACTGTTATCCTAAGCCCAACCGAAGGCTCATGCTAGGTATGGTTTGGGTGGCTTTAAAATGGATTCTGTTCTTCACTCCTTTCTGAACTTCTAGGCCAAGGAAACTGTCAGCATTACTAGAAGAAGATTCTACCAGATAGGATATGAATGCCTTAAACCGAATTTAGGAAGCCCCTTCTGAATGACAAGCTGGAAAATTTAGGTTTAAAGTGACACGCCATGAGGAATCCCAAGTTACCCAACACCTCTAGAAAATAGTTAAAGGGGCTACAGCAATTTCTTTTCTTCAGTCTACTCTGTGGGACCTTATAGAAGTCCTTTGGGTGTTTCAGTATTGACCCCCTTGGATAGTGAGTGAGGTGGTCTCTATTATGGATGAGGCTCTAATTATTTTAATTAAAGGAGGACAGAATGGGAAACAGCTTATGATCACTCGTGGGCTTCACAGGGCCCTCCCCTGCGCTGTCGGGCATCTGTTCACATGATCTGCTTCCAGGAGCAGCAGAGAGGCTCCGAAACCCCTCCCACAAGTGGCAGACGAAGCTCCCGTTATCCTTTACTTTCAGACTTTGAGCACAGTTAATAACTGACCACCCTTGGAAAGGACATTTTCAACTGTTGCCTATAATTTGTGCCTCGGTGTGAATAAAATAAACCAGAGGAGGTTCTAACTGGAGAGATGAGAACCTGAAAACTCTGGTGGCTCAGGCAGGGAGGAGAGGAACAGCCTCTGAAGGAAAACCCAGGCAGGGTGCGAGAGGCTGAGGACGGACAGCACACTTTCATTAAGGGCCAGGCCTCCATTATGAATGGGCAGTGCCCCAGTAATAAGAGAAAACATCACAGCTCATGGGCTTGCCGACAAGAGGGAACAAAGTAAACAACTAGGGAGTTGTTAGAGCTGAGTTATGTGAAAAGACTGCTGAAGGATTTTTGTGTACTTAATGAAGAAGACAGTGACTATTTGGGAAAAACAGAACCAAAAGTTACAGTATGGAGCCCAGATGTTAAAGGTTCACTTTTCCTCTTCTATTAGCAAACATTTGGGTACTGCACAAGCGATATAAATAATCTTATGTTCTGGGACTTATGAAGTAAACAGAATGAGAAGAAACACTGACCTGAGTCAGGAAAAAGATGTAAAATATGAATACTTCAAATTCAAAATTAATCAGGCAAATAAAAAGGAAAAGAGATGACTGGCTTCAAACATGAGCACTAAAAAGTGAGTCTGAATGCCCAGAAGAGTTGGGAAAGCAAGAAAAAAAGTGCCTGGACACTGGAGGTGGAAAAACTCTAGGCAATGTGGAATTCTGAACAGCCTGTAAACACACAATAACTGAATGAAGAATGGCCTGCCAAGAGGCTGTTAGCTGGGAGATGACTAACACGCACACCAGGACCTTAACCATAAACAGAATTTAAATACCCCCACATTTCACAGAAAGTTCAATTTTAAAAAATGACAAGACTTCACCAGTGCTTTGCAAAGACTGTGTATGATAAAACAAGATTTCTGTTCAGAATCAGACACCAATCCTAACAAGAGGCAGTTTGCTCTGTGTAAGCTAGGCTGGTGACAGGCAGTGACAGGCTGTCAGTACCTGTGCCTGAATCCTATAGGGTGTGGGGTATGTGTGTGTACATGGGGGAACATGGAAGGTAAATAAAAATCCCCCCTTCCACTGATCACAAGAGATACCTGCACCCAAAACAAACAAGTGGAAAAATCAGGAAAGAAATCCAAAAGGGTAAGAAAGAGGCGACAAAGGAGACAAAGGGAAAGGAAGGCGGGAATACAATGAACAATAAGGGGTAAAACATCACATTTTTTCGGTGGCTTTCAAAAACTTCCAAAGCTGACTTCACTATGTCTAACCAATCTTATCTCCAATTTTTAACCGGAGTCCTGGTTTTGACCATCCCAGAGCACCATGCATTGTATCTCTGCTAGTACTTTATCCTCTGCTTGGAAAAAAAAATAAAAAAGCTCTTTCTGTTCTTCTCTACCCAAATTCTCCATCCAGTCAATTTCTATTAACCCTTTAAGGCCCATTTCAAATCCCACTTCTAAGAAACCTTCCATGAAAACTCCAGTATTGATCTTTTTCTTTATAACCAATATATAAATGTTCCATGTCACTGAATATGTTAAAATACTTATAGAAAAAGGTTTGTCTCCTTTAAGAAACGTCGGGCATTTCTGAAGGTACCGGGTGGGGGATCAGTGGTAGAACTAGATAGAACCTCTCCCTCATCAGTGGGGAAGAAGACTGAGTGAGTAAGTACCAGTCGTATTGCAGATGGAAACACAAAATATGCTTCCGACTTGAACAATCTTTCTGGAGACATAAGGGAGAACACTTGCAGGAGCAAAGAGCTCCTAGCAACCACCATGTCTGCCCTTTGCCGTTTCCGGGACAGTGGAGAGATTTCAGGCTGTGAGTGTCCAAAGGCAGGGAGGGATGGTGGGAGGGATATTATTTGTTTAACTGCAAGACAAATCAGAATTTGTTAAATATTTTAAAAATACATGTGTATATTTTTTTATTGAAGTATAGTTGATTTACTACATTACATAAGTTTCAGTTGTACAACATACTGATTCAGTATTTTTATATATTTGACTCCATTTAAAATTATTATAAAATATTGGCTATATTCCCTGTGCTGTATAATATATGCCTGTAGTTTATTTACTTTATACATAGTAGTTTCTACTTCTTTATTCCCTACCCTTATCTTGCCTCTCCCCCTTCCCTCTCCCCACTGGTAACCACTAGTTGGTTCTCTGTATCTGTGAATCAGTTTCTGTTTTGTTATATTCAGTCATTTTATTTTTTAGATTCCACATATAAGTGATAACATACAGTATTTGTCTTTCTCTGTCTGACTTACTTCACTAAGCATAATACTCTCCAGGTCCATCCATGTTGTTGCAAATGGCAGAATTTCCTTTTTTTTTATGGTTGAGTAGTATTCCATTGCAGATATATACCACATCTTCTTTATCCATTCATATGTTGATAGACGCTTAAGTTACTTCCATATCTTGGCTATTGTAAATAACGCTGTCATGAACATTGAGGTGCATGTGTCTTTTTGAATTAGTGTTTTCGTTTTTTTCAGATATATACCCAGGAGGGGAATTGCTGGATCATATGGTAGTTTTATTTTTATTTTCTTGAGGAACCTCCATACTGTTTTCCATAGTGGCTGCACCAATTTACATTTCCACCAACAGTGTACAAGCGTTCCCTTTTCTCCACATCCTCTCCAACATTTGTTATTTGTGGTCTTTTTGATGATAGCCATTCTGATGGGTGTGAGGTGATACCTCATTGTGTTTTGATTTGCATTTCTCTAATACTGAGTGATGTTGGGCATCTTTTCATATGTCTGTTGGCCATCTGTATGTCTTCTTTGGAAAAACGTCTATTCAGGTCTTCTGCCCATTTTTTAATTGGGTTGTTTGTCTTTTCAAAGTTGAGTTGTATGAGCTGTTTATATATATTTTGGATATTAACCCCTTACTGGTCATGTCATTGCAAATATTTTCTCCCATTCTCCCATTTTCTCCGAAAACGCCGTCTTCTCATTTTGTCAATGGTTTCCTTTGTTGTACAAAAACTGAAGTTTAATTAGGTCCCATTTATTTACTTTTATTTTTATTTCCTCCGCTTTAGGAGACAGATCCTAAAAAATAGTGCTACAATTTTTGTCAGAGTGTTTTATCTATGTTTTCTTCTAGGAGTTTTATGGTTTCTGGTCTTACACTTAGGTCTTTAATCCATTTTGAGTTTATTTTTATATATGGTGCTAGAGGATGTTCTATTTTCATTCTTTTATATGTAGCTGTCCAGTTTTCCCAGTACCACTTATTGAAGAGACTGTCTTTTCTCCACTGTATATTCTTGCCTCCTTTGTCATAGATTAATTGACCGTGTGTGGGTTTGTTTCTAGGCTGTCTATTCTGTTCCACTGATCTATGTATCTGTATACAGTACCATACTATTTTGATGACTGTAGCTTTGTAGTATAGTCTCAAGTCAGGGAGTGTGATACCTCCAGCTTTGTTCTTTCTTCTCAAGATTGCTTTGGCTATTCGAGGTCTTTTGTGGTTCCATATAAAATTTTTAGAATTGTTTGTTCTAGTTCTGTGAAAAATGTCATGCGTATTTTGATAGGGATTGCATTAAATCTGTAGATTGCTTTGGGTAGTACTGTCACTTTAACAAGATTAATTCTCCCAATCCATGAGCACAGGACATCTTTACATTTATTTGTGTTGTCTTCAATTTCCTTCATCAATGACTTATAGTTTTCAGAGTACAGATCTTTCACCTCCTTGGTTAAATTTGTTCCTAGGTATTTTATTCTTTTTGATGCAATTGACTGTATTCTTGAATTCTCCTTCCGATAGTTCATTATTAGTATATAGGAAAGCAACATATTTCTCTATATTAATCTTGCATCCTGCAACCTTGATGAATTAATTTATTAGTTCTAATAGTTTTTTTTGGTGGACTCTTTAGGGTTTTCTATATAGAGTATCATGTCATCTGCAAACAGTGACAGTTTTACTTCTTCCCTTCCAATTTGGATGCCTTTTATTTCTTGTCTGATTGTTGTGGCTAGGACTTCCAATACCATGTTAAATAGAAGTGGTGAGAGTGGGCATCCTTATCTTATTCCTGATGCTACAGGAAAAGCTTTTAGCTTTTCATTGTTGAGTATGATATTAACTGTGGGTTTGTCATAAATGGCCTTTATTATGTTTAGATATGTTCGCACTATACCCACTTTGATAAGAGTTTCTATCATGAATGGATGTTGGATTTTGTCAAGTGCTTTTTCTGTGTCTACTGAGATAATCATGTGATTTTTATCCTTCCTTTTGTTAATGTGATGTATCACATTGATTGATTTGTAGATATTGAGCCATCCTTGCATCCCTGGAATAAATCCTACTTGATCATGATGTATGATCCTTTTTATATATTGTTGAATTTGGCTTGCTAATATTTTGTTGTGGATTTTTGCATCTATAGTCATCAGAGATGTTGACCTGTAACTTTTTTTTTTTTTTTTTTAAACTTTTGGGTTTATTTTATTTATTTATTTATTTATTTATGGCTGTGTTGGGTCTTCGTTTCTGTGCGAGGGCTTTCTCTAGTTGCGGCAAGTGGGGGCCACTCTTCATCGCGGTGCGCGGGCCTCTCACTATCGTGGCCTCTCTTGTTGCGGAGCACAGGCTCCAGACGTGCAGGCTCAGTAATTGTGGCTCACGGGCCTAGTTGCTCCGCGGCATGTGGGATCTTCCCAGACCAGGGCTCGAACCCGTGTCCCCTGCATTGGCAGGCAGATTCTCAACCACTGCGCCACCAGGGAAGCCCCTAACTTTCTTTTTTTGTAGGGTCTTTGTCTGGTTTTGGTATCAGGGTAATGGTGGCCTCATAGAATGAATTTGGGTGTGTTCTCTCTTCAATTTTTCAGAACAGTGTGAGAAGGACAGGTATTAGTAGAATTTGTTAAATATTACATGGGTGTTACATTCCTGAACAATGGGGAGGCAGATGAGAAAGAGCTTATCTAGTTAGAAGATCTATAATAATTTCATTAAAAAAGTGTATGGGCCTAGAACAATGTATACAAAACCCACCAACCCTTAAGGAGCACTTGTAGTGGTCATGATGATTGAAGGGAACTACTAAAATTTAATGGGCAGGGGCCGGGAAGCTGAACAGTCTGTAATGCACAGGGACAGTCCCATGCAAAACTGTCCTGTATCTCATACAATATTCACACAGGCTAAAAAAAACACCCTGATTATTACTATAGTAATAAACTCACTGTTTTACATTTAAATATAGAGCACTTTTACATGGGTTTTATATACACTAAATTTCCAGGAATAAACTACTGAATAATAATTTATTTATTTAATAACACTTCATGCTTCTGTATGCCAGACACTGTTCATCTAATTCTCAAAACCACCTCCTAATTCAGGTATTATTATTATTATTCCCCATTTTATAGATGAGAAAACTGGAACATAGAAACATCATGTGATTAGCCACTCAGCTGACAAATGGTAGAGCAGGAAGTTCGAACCTAGGCAGTGTGTCTTTACAATACATTCTTATAACCGCTCCACTATGCTGGGAATATTGTTTTTTTCTGAACTTAACCAAGAATTATTCATCATTTCAGAAAATCACATCACCAGTGGCAAATACAATCTTGGTATCTGGGTCACTATCAGGAAACTCTAGTATCAGTTTGCATTTGTAGCTGTTGCATTCACAGTGACAGTACATATTGGTTCAAGCACCTGACTTGCTCACTGTGTCTTCTAATGCAATATAAGCATAATAATATATAATGCCTGAACACTATATATATTTATTAATTCAACAAATATTTACTGAATTCCTACCATGTGCCAGGCACTGAGGAAACAGCAGTGAACAAAACAGAAGAAAAAACAATCCTTGTCCTCATAGAGTTTAATTCTTATAAAAGGTGAAAGTGAGAGGGTAGGGTCAGAAAATAAATAAAATAAATATGTTTAGTATATAGAATGTTAAATAAGTGGTATGGAGAAAAATCAAGCCCAGAAGCTGATCAGGGAATGAAAGTGGGGGTGTGGGAAGTGGTTTGCAGTTTTAGATGTGGTGCCCAGGGGAGGTCTCTCTGAGAGGGTGACCTCTGAATAAAGACCTCAGGAGGTGAGGAGTGAGCCATGCAGCTGTCGAGGGAGGAGTTGAGTGCACATATGTCTGAGATTCCGGGACATTTTAGTGCAGAGGACAGGCAAGCAGTAGGAAATAGGGGTAAGGACTGATTGGTAGGAAAAAACAGGGCTAGAAGACTGATTGGCAGGAGAAAACAGAGCTAGAACTGTAATTTTGGAGTTATCTGCAGACAAGACAGATGGAGTCCTGAAACCAAATGGTACTCTTGGGGAAAGAACGATGGGAACATGTGTGTTAAGAAGGATGGGCATGAACCCACAGAATGGAAGAAAATATCTGCAAACAAAGCGACCGACAAGGGATTAATCCCCAAAATATACAAACAGCAGATGCAGTTCAATATCAAAAAAACAAAAAACGAACAACCCAATCAAAAAATGGGTGGAAGATCTAAACAGCCATTTCTCCAAAGAAGAAATACAGATGGCCAAAAAGCACATGAAAAGATGCTGAACATCACCAATTATTAGAGAAATGCAAACTAAAACTACAATGAGGTATCACCTTGCACTGGTCAGAATGGCCATCATCAAAAAATCTACAAACAGTAAGTGCTGGAGAGGGTGTGGGGAAAAGGGAACCCTCCTACACTGTTGGTGGGAATGTAAATTGGTACAGCCACTATGGAGAACTGTATGGAGGTTCCTTAAAAAACTAAAAATAGAGCTACCTGATCCTGCAATCCCACTCCCGGGTATATATCCAGAGAAAACCATAATTTGAAATGATACATGCACCCCAATGTTCATTGCAGCACTATTTACGATAGCCAGGACATAGCAGCAACCTAAATGTCCATTGACAGAGGAATGGATAAAGAAGATGTGGCACATATATACAATGGAATATTACTCAGCCATAAAAAGAAACGAAATTGAGTTATTTGTAGTGAGGTGGGTGGACCTAGAGACTGTCGTACAGAGTGAAGTAAGTCAGAAAGAGAAAAGCAAATACCATATGCTAACACATATATATGGCATTTTTTAAAAAAATGGTTCTGATGAACCTAGAGGCAGGACAGAAATAAAGATGCAGATGTAGAGAATGGACCTGAGGATACAGGGGGTGGGGGAGGGGAAGCTGGGACGAAGTGAGAGAGTGGCATGGACATATATACACTACCAAATGTAAAACAGATAGCTAGTGGGAAGCATCTGCATGGCACAGGGAGAAGAGCTCGGTGCTTTGTGACCACCTAGAGGGATGGGATAGGGAGGGTGGGAGGGAGGCTCAAGAGGGAGGGGACATGGGGATATATGTATACGTATAGCTGATTCACTTTGTTATACAGCAGAAACTAACACAACACTGTAAAGCAATTATACTCCAATAAAGATGTAAAAAAATAAATAAAATAAAAATGAAGATGTGGTACATATATACAATGGAACATTACTCAGTCATAAAAAAGAATGAAATAATGCCATTTGCAGCAACATGGATGGACCTAAAGATTGTCATACTGAGTGAAGTAAGTCAGACAGAGAAAGACAAGTATCATATGATATTGCTTATATGTGGAATCTATAAAAAGGGTATGAATGGACTTATTTACAAAACAGAAATAGAGTCACAGATGTAGAGAACAAACTTATGTACCAAGGGGGAAAGCAGGGAGGTGGGGGGAATAAATTGGGAGACTGGGATTGACATCTACACACTACTATATATAAAATAGATAACTAATAAGGACCTACTGTATAGCACAGGGAACTCTACTCAATACTCTGTAATGACCTATATGGGAAAAGAATCTGAAAAAGAGTGGGTATATGTATATGTATAACTGATTCACTTTACTGTATGCCTGAAACTCACACAACACTGTAAATCAACTATACTCCAATAAAAATAAAAAAAAAAAAAGAATGGGCATGAAGGAAAAGGGTAGGTCTGTGGTTTCATCAGATCATTGATTACTTTTAACTGAGAAACCAAACTCAGTTTGTAACCTTGATTCATTCATTCAACAAGTGTTTGCGCACTGACTATGTGCTAGGCATGGTTACACTCTTATAAGCATTTAGATCCCATTTTCTGTATCCAAATTAAACAGAGGGTGAGTTTTCTAAAGAAAAATGGACACCATATGATGGGTCACAAAACTGTCAACCAACATTTACTGAGGGCCTTAAACTGTAAGGAATTATAGAAGAAAATGAGGTTTCTTCCCTTATGCAGCTTACAGGAGTGTTGCAAAAGCAGCAGAATTACATTTAAAATATTGGTAAAACATCAAACAAGTGCATTTCCTCAGAAAGGCCTTTTCTTACTACCAAAAGTCAAGTACCATCCCCAAATCATGTCAGTTCTTTTCCTTCATAGCACTTATTACAATGTATAATTAAACATTGGCTTGCTTACTTGTTTACTAATGTATGCCTCCCCACTAGACCATCAACTCCATAAAGTCAAAGAGTATGCCTGTTTCATTCAACACTGCATACCCAGAGTTAGCAAAGTCCCTTCTCAGCAGACAATGAAAAATACAGAACATGGTTAATAAGGCTGTCCTTCATACTTGCTAGTCATGTCATCAGGTAATTCTTTGCTTTATGAAAGTTCTACCATTCTTTGACCCAACTTGAGAAAGTGCCATCCTAGAATAGTTCCAGACATGGTGGTAGCAACAAAGAATTTCTAACATCCTCAAACAAAAAAATAATCCTATTAAGACCTCTGAAACACAGCCAAAGTCACTTCTCTTCAACCTCAAGCTCATATTTTGAATTCATAACCATCAACAGTGACTCTTTCAGAGATGACCAGATGAAATTTATCCCCTGGGAAATTTAGGGGCTTATGCTACAGAGGTCTAAGCTATATATGGTCAAGTGCCTACTTTTTCTCAAGTTCAGCTCCTCTAGGGCTTTTGATAGTTTCCTAGGATGATTTCAGGAAATCTGGCTAATTCCATAATTGTTCAAAGACTAATGGTATTAGTTTTGCTTTACCCTGGACTTGCCTACTCTTTCCCTGAAAATGCTGCCCACATATGTGAGAGGTTTTTTCATCAGATCATAGAAAAGAGTTACAGTTCACTGATCTCCATCAGCCCCTGAAAGGTCATTAAAATGGATAGGACAGGGGCTTCCCTGGTGGCGCAGTGGTTGAGAATCTGCCTGCCAATGCAGGGGACACGGGTTCGAGCCCTGGTCTGGGAAGATCCCACATGCCGCGGAGCAACTAGGCCCGTGAGCCACAATTGCTGAGCCTGTGCGTCTGGAGCCTGTGCTCCGCAACAAGAGAGGCCACGATAGTGAGAGGCCCGCGCACCGCGATGAAGAGTGGCCCCCGCTTGCCGCAACTGGAGAAAGCCCTCGCACAGAAACGAAGACCCAACACAGCCAAAAATAAATAAATAAATAAATAAATAAATAAATTTAAAATGGATAGGACAACATTATTACTTATTTCTTCAAATTGAATTTCTAAACTACCAAATTGAAATCTGATTATGTAATTTCAATTAGTGCCTCAAAAACTGAAAACAAGTGAACTTCAGGTATGAGTGGCAACAAAGGGACCCATGAGAAGACTGGGTTGGGGTTAAAATTCATTCTGAAAGCTGAGTGAACTAGACCTAGGACCTGATTTGCTGCCCTAAGACACAGTTTGGAGTTTTAGCCTAGGGCCTGGGCCCAAGTCTAGGGATGGCCAATAACTTTATCGCTTCTAATGATTAAATCACTGGCACCAAGTACTATAAAACTGTTTAGTGGTGTCACAATCTGAAATTTGAGAACCATAAGAACTGAACCAGTGTTCAGAAGCACTTCCCTATAAAACCAGAACACGTGGAATAACTACCCCGCAGGCAGATTAAGGACCAAACCTCTGCAAGTACTAACATTGGGTTAAAGAGCACTCTTTCTTCTGAAAAATAGTGGCTCTGTAATTGCATTTAAAGTTAATATGTGGGAATTTTACATTCTTCCCAGAGCATTAAAATGTCTTTCTCTGCAATATTTCTGCCATTGTGTTGGGCAGGCTCAGCTTCTAAAAGGAACCACTGAATCAGAATTTTAGAAGACCTGATACTGTCATTATTACTCTCAGCCTATTAAAAAGTCTAGCATACTTTTTATTCATAAGATGGAACCTTAAAATATTTTGGAAATGATAGTCACACAATACCAACTACATTCAGAAAAACTCACTCACACGCTAGAAACAACTGTCAACAGGTTAAGATGAATGAGACCTGACGTGGTATTGCAATTGCAGACTAAAAACCAGTCAAGTGAATCATTTATATATGGCCAGAAGGCAGTTTGTATAACACTGAAGGCAGCCGTTCTGCATTTTTTTTTAATAGGAGGAAGTGTCTCTTCCCTTCCACATTAGCTCAGATATAAAACCTGCTGGAGGGCACAGAAACAGGTTAGGGGGCTCTGTAAACTCCTGAGGCTTCTCAGAGACACCCACTCCCGAAGCGCCGTTCAACTTGGACACCTCCTGGGAGGAGCCACACTAGAATGTCAGCTCCCTGAGAACAAGGCACTTCTATCTGTTTCTTCATTGCTGAATCCCCAGTGTCTGGCACACAGAAGGCACTCAATAAACATTTTTTTAATAAATGAATGAATGAGGCCTCGGCTGTGTGGAAGTGGCCCCACAGGACGCTGACTTAAAGAGGGTGCTGTTAGTATTCCCTGCCGCCACAGTCAGAGAACTGAGCTAAACAAGAATTAGAGTAAGGCAGCTCCCTCAGGAGAGACAGGCTGTCCTATGGATTCAGTTTTTAACTAGAGAAGTCCTTCCCCCTCAGAAGAAGAGGCAGGAGTGGAGGTAAAAGGGAAGTGGAGACCAGGCTCACAGGTCAATATCCACAACATTATTTGCCATTCTGTGTCTCATTTTCTCCACTGAAATGTCTGCAGTTCTCAGTCTGCAGTAAAGCTGGCTGCTTTTCAATCACATAATGTTCAGAAAAACCTGGACATTTGAGAACTTTCATGTGTTTACTCCCCTCAGTTACTTACAACTGATAGTTTTGTAGGCTTACATAAGTGAAACCCAGGGAATAAGTCTTCATAAAGGTGTCTGCATTTATAAATAGTTCTATTGCGCTGTTCAAGCTCTGTAACATGCAGCCCTGCCTGCAGGCAAGTTTCATTAACAATAGCTAAGGCCAAATATATGTTGAGATTCTGAGATTGCTAATTCAATCTCATCCTTAGTCGAAATTTAAGCAAGTGTTGAGTCATCTAAGATTTTACTTTTTCAGAACTGAAAAAAATTTAAGTTTATCTTTTAGACACAGAGGTCTTTGATAACAAATAGGATTTTTAAAAAAGTCTTGGTTAAGAAACTAATGCAGATATCACTCGTAGATATCTGGAAAAGAAATAACTGCTGACTGATGCCTTTTTAGACATTCCCATAAATGACTGAAGCTCACTGTGGCATTTTCAGCGTTCACTTTACTCTTGCAGATGAAGTAACCAGAAAATTACTGGAAAAGATTTTTCCTTTTGCTACTATTGGAAACCAATCTGGAAAAGTTGTCTAACAATTGAGGAAAGATCGCTGTATTTATTTAGAGGAAACAAACTAGAAGACACATAACTGAACAGCTGATAGAGGTCACTGACAAGTACAATTAAGGCTCTGCTGTGAACTGATATCCTATCCCCATCCCCCCCCCCCCCCCCCGAAAAAATTAGAAATGGACTGGCTTTTCCTCTTCTCTCAGATTCTCAAAAGAAGCGGCTTAGGGACTATAGAATATTTTTGATTTCTATAACACAAAATAATTTGGAATATACTATTCCATGCATCGAGTAATTTTTCCATTCTGTGAATTCTGATACACTACCACATAAGTCTACAAATAGTACCACCTATGACTCCTACAACAAATACCTCTTTTCTAAGAATTTATCATGAGTTCTGAATTATTATAAAGTGGGATACAGACAAACCATCTCTTGCTATGATTGTACTGTTATTCTCTGAGCCATAAAAGCTGCTTCTCTTTTTTGGCAAGGAAGCCATTTTCTCTCAGTCCTATTTCTATTTCTTCCAGAAAAAGGAAGCAGTTGTATTTACAAAACTACTGAGTAAATCCCGGTACCATACAGGTCTTTGGCAAGAAGCCAAATGGTATTTTGGAAAATTTAGAAATGAATTAACCATAAAATGCTCTGATCAATAAATGTCATGTGACTTGCTGAGGAAAGAGTGAGAACAGGGAGTGAAGGATGATACCCAGGGATGAAGTCCAATGGAGAGAAGTCTCTTGCTCTCATTTTTTTACAAACTAAACTCACAAAAGCAAAGAGGTTGTTTGTTTTTTTAAGATAAGACCTGCTACATCGAAAATGACACTGAATGAAAAATGGGTATACTTGGGTAAATGTCACATTCCAGTGTTCTACTCAGCTGCGAAGATGACAAACTCTGCTGAAAACCAAAAACTAAGCCTGCTCTATCCCCCAAGGCCTGTGTGGAATGTATGCAACAGATGCTCTGAGAATAGCTTCAAGGCCAAATTCCCAGAGATTCCTGGTGTCAACTATGATACTCAAACCATGAAGAGATTTTTTATCAAGGAATTCATTTTGATTTTTTGAACTCCAGAGCATTTCTCATGCTGTCTCATGGAACAATTCCTAATAGGTGTCACTGCTACAGCCAAAGCATAATCTTCTTAAAGGATCTATAGTTGTTCTCACAGGAGTGTTAACATCAGGGATACAGGGCCCTCCTCACACTCCTGTTTGTTAAAGACTCTGCAGGTTTGCAATCAAGAATCCTGTGCTGTCTTATGTAAATACTTGGGTAGGAGACACAGAAAATGTGCTCATAAAAGCTACTGGCTGTGGGTTCGGTGGACCCAGAGTGGTATCAGGGCAGGGACTGCTTTCAGCTGAAATGTCTAACCAAATTCCTGATTAGCTGTGATCGTTCATAGAATCAGCATGTGTTCTGCTCCAAATGATTACATAGCACAGTTTCTATCTGTAAGTAGTTTACAATCAAGTTGGCAGACAAAATACATAAAGAAAACACTAATAACAGTTCAGAAGGAAGATATTAAAAAATTACAGAAAAATATAACAATTTGCCTATATGCAACAGAAATTAACAAATGGTAAACTTATTAGGATCCTATTTGTAGTTCTGTTGTGACAGATAATTATACTTTCTCCCAGTGAAAAGTCATTTAAGAATAAATACAGGGCTTCCCTGGTGGCGCAGTGGTTGAGAATCTGCCTGCCAATGCAGGGGACACGGGTTCGAGCCCTGGTCTGGGAGGATCCCACGTGCCGCGGAGCGGCTGGGCCCGTGAGCCACAATCACTGAGCCTGTGCGTCTGGAGCCTGTGCTCTGCAACGAGAGAGGCCGCGACGGTGAGAGGCCTGCGCACCGCGATGAAGAGTGGCCCCTGCTCGCCGCAACTGGGGAGAGCCCTCGCACAGAAACGAAGACCCAACACAGCCATAAATGAATAAATAAATAAATAAAAATTAAAAAAAAAAAAAGAATAAATACAGTAGTGATGGGTTGGTGTTTTGGAAACTGCAAGACTTATTTGTGAAATCCAAACACTAGCTGGTACGGCGACAAGAGTAATGGTTATAATAAATTAAGGAAACTTCAGTTCAAGCAAAGAAATTAACAGAGTTGCCTTTAACTAAGTGCAGCTATAAAAGTGCTCAGGGATAAGGAGAAAGAAGAGATTAGTTCCTTCTAGAGCAAAGGGAAACTGAGTAAGAGAAAGGTGACTGAGGATGCTGATGTTTTGTTTTATTTTCAAATAATAGTTTTGATTTGATTACCGATCAAATCCCACATTCAGTAATTAACTTGCCATTCTTACTTTCTCAGATTTGTTCTATCTTGTCATGGTTCATGGCAGGTTAGTCATAAATCATTGTGCAAGCAGTATAATAGGAGTGGGAATCACAAACCTCACTCAAGTTGTGCATTTAATAATTAATTAATATTTGCGAAGGAGCTTGGGAAGCTGCCTTCAGCTCATAAGGATATGTACACCACCTCCAGATAAATGTACTCTCTCCATAGAGAGAATTTTACCAAAGAAATGAACAGGGCTGAGATACACTGCAAAACACTGCATTTAACCTTCTTTGCCAAAACTGTTGTACAGAGTTGGACAACCACCAACCTGACTTACCAGTGCATTTCTTTTTTAGGTCTGACAGCCTGGTGCATGTCCTTAACTCAGAATGGCAACAGTGTGGGACCATGCTGTAGACTTACTTCCTTTCCTAACCTGTGTGTCACTGTACTATTCCTGATTTAGTTCCCCAGCCTTAAGTGGCCTTGCCTTCTGGTTTGCTTGCCCCTTTGATGACTCTGAGGAAGCACTGGTAGAGTCGCCCTGCAGCAGAGGCCGCATGAGAGGCCGGCATGCTTGCCAATCCTATAACGTAACACAGTGAGCTGAAAATACTAGGTCTATGTGAAGTTCGATACCTCTTCTCATTATTCCTGCTGTGTGGAGACAGTCCAAAGGAAGGACTGGTCTATGTCCGCTATGACATAGTAATTAATGAAACAGTTGTTTTAAAAGTACAAATTACATAGAAAGTATTCCTAATGAACTGGGTTTTATGTTATAAAATCACTTATAACCTCTTCTGGATTTTGGCCCGGCTCAGCTCCAAACTGAAAAAGCATGGAATGTGGATCAGAAGACCAGGGTCAGCTTAAACTCTTGACACTCTGGGCCGCAGCATTTTCTGGGGAAAATCACTTTACCTTTCTGATCTTCCACTTTCTAATTTCTTTTTCATTCACTGAATATTTTCAGGGTGCTTACTGTGTGCCAAGCCTGTTCTAGGTGCTGGAGTTGAGAAGTGAACAAAACAGACAAAAGCGTTTCTTCACAGCATTTTCTCACAGCATGTCCACTCTAGTGGGCAGGAGGAGGCCAACGATAAACAAGAGAAGTAAATACATAGTAGCTTTGAAAATGATGCACATTAAGGACAAGACGAAAGCATGGAAGGGGCATATGAAAAGCTGGGGGCTGGACGAGAACTTTACAAAGAGTAGTCTGGGAAGGCCTGACCGGGAAGATGATTTTTGGTGAAAAGGTGACTTTCTCGTCAAGACCTGACAGTGCTAAGGCAGCTAGTCATGCAGGTCTCTGGGGAAAGGGCATTTCAGACTGAGGAACAGCCACTATAAAGGCCCTGAGCATCTGAGGAACAGCAAGGAGGCCAGTGTGACCGGGGCAGAGAAAGGAGGAGGCATGAAGCCAGAGAGGGGCTAGGGGACCAGACTCCTTACGGGTCACACAGATTTGGGCCTTTACTCTAATTAGATGAGACACAACTGGAGAGTCTGAGCAGGAGGATCACTGACTGACTTAGGTTTGTTTTTTTGTTTTTTTTTAAATTAATTAATTAATTTATATTTATTTATTTATTTATTTATTTTTGGCTGTGTTGGGTCTTCGTTTCTGTGCGAGGGCTTTCTCCAGTTGCGGCAAGCGGGGGCCACTCTTTGTCGCGGTGCACGGGCCTCTCACTATCGCGGCCTCTCTTGTTGCGGAGCACGGGCTCCAGACGCGCAGGCTCAGTAGTTGTGGCTCACGGGCCTAGTTGCTCCGCGGCATGTGGGATCTTCCCAGACCAGGGCTCAAACCCCTGTCCCCTGCATTGGCAGGCAGATTCTCAACCGCTGCGCCACCAGGGAAGCCCCTGACTTAGGTTTTAATAAGATCATTTTGACTCGTGTCTTATTTATTGCAAAGGGTATAATAACCATTCATATTTTCAAAGATACTAAGAATTAAATGTGATAATCTTTGTGGAGGACTTTCAGGCTATAAAGTGATAAGATAATAAAATGTGACTTACTGTCATTGTGTGGAGTCAGTGTGGCACAAGGGAGAGAGGACAGACTTTGGAATCACAGACGTGGGTCTGAAGGCCAGCTTTTCTAATTAGTAGCTAGCAAGTTTTTGTAACTTCATCTGTAATAGGGATGGTGATACCTAACCTGTAGGGTGGTTGTGAGAGTTAAACATATTAATTCAAGTACCTAACACAGCACGCAATGTACACCTCTCTAAGTAGCAGAACAGAAAGGCATCAGAGCACAGGGAAGAGGCCTGGGAATCAGTGATCCCAGGGTCTAGCTGTGACCTTCCACTGCCTCATGGTCTTGTGGTGAGGAAGTCAACTGCATTCTCCATAGTTAATTCATTTTCTCCATCTCTCCAATGGATGGAGATTACAATGACTACCGTTTTCCTGTGGTGGTATCAGGGTTAAGGAGTTAATACTTGTGACACCGCTGTATGAAAGGAGATACTGCAGAGTGTTCCTATTGTTAATACAAGTGTGACTAAGACTTACTTTATGGAGACAGTGAAAGAATCCAGAGGAAGGTGCTGCATTAGAAACAATGTGGGATTTATCTGTTTATCTTAAAAACACTACCCAGAGCCTTTCAAGTTCTATGACTTCGTATTTTAAAAAAAAGGAAAAAAGAAAAGAAAAAGGAGACAGGTTTGCAACAGCAGATCTCTATCACACCGTAGAAATTGTTCCACAAGGGAAATTTTGGCAAGTATTAAAACCTTCTTTAAGTCTTCTTTTAGTGCTAAGAAAGCACTAGAAAATTTGGCAAGTTTCCTACCGCTTTTTCAAGATAAGTTTTCCCAACCTGCTTTTGGTAACTTGGTACTTCTCACCAGGATCCGTGACATCTTTCTGGGTTTCTTCAATGAAAATCTTGGGGTCCTTCCTGGGTAAAACAACTGGAACGACCACATAGTTTATATAGGTCACTGTTAGTCTCTACGGGAGCCAGGCTGAAGGCTGAAAACTACGCTGGTTTATGACTTAGAAAATGCAGGCCATAAACTCTCTTGAAAGAACCTATATTTCTTGGGATTTTTTAAAAAGCAAGACTTTCAAGCAGAGAAGGCCTGCTACCCAATCTCTTCCACAGACCAACAGTGACTTGCTACTTTTACACTATTAGCTCATCTCATCAAAATACCACCAAACACAGAAAGCTACGCTAGACTGCAGCTGGGCCTCACACATCCCAAACAACTGTAAAGTGTCGTCACTACTATGTTTTTGCATTAGTAGGCACTATGTAATCTTAACAGAGCTATGAATATGCTCAATTTAACCTTTATTTTTTAAGCAGGGACTAAAGTATCCAATTTAATATATAGCACAGCAGCTCTCGATTAATAGAGTGTAATAAACAAGGGCTTTTCTCAGATATATAAGGCAAGGCAGATGTTCTCTCAGTGGGAGTTTGTTCATATGATCAATATGATTCAACTACATAAATATTTACTTAGCAGCTGTCATGTGTTGGGCACTGTGCTGTGTACTGGAGAAAGAGAGATGAGTAAGACCTGGTCCCAGATCAAGGCGTTTACCATGAAGTAAGGGAGGCAGCTATGTAAACAGATAACACGCAGCATAAATGCTATACGGGTATACATATGGTGTAAAGAGAACAAAGAGAAGGGGTGCCTTCCCTGGCCTGGGGGGTGAGGAGGGGGCAAAGGACGGCTTTCTGAAGGAGGTGCCACTTGAGTTGAACTCTGAAAGATTCTTCAGCCTGGTTAGAGGTAGGGGAAATTCTAGAGAGGGATAAGCATTAGTCAATACATGAAGTCATGAGGCAACATTCTGTGCAAGGTGTTGTTGAAGTTACACTGTGAGGTGGAAAGTTGGGATGTGAGTCTGGAGAGGTGAGTCTGGGTGGTTCACACAGACCTTGGAATTTACCCCAGTGGCAATGGGGAGCCACTGAAGAGTTTTAAGGAAGAGAGAAACAGGGTCGGATATGTATTTTACTTAAATAAGTCACTAGCGGTAGTGAAGAAGATAGAGCTGGTGAAGGATGGAGACAAGAACAAAGGGACGATTCAATCTTAAATTTTATACATCTTGACTTTTTTCCTCTGGAGTGAAGAGGTCCATTAGTTTTGCTTTATATCTGCCAGTGAAGATAAAAGTATGGAACAAATATTTTTAATGTATGCCTAACATTCCAGAGCATATCCCGCTTGATGCACAAGTCACACTCTGTCCTTACTAGGTCTCCTTTGCCTCTAATAAAGATACATGAGCCCAATGTAAGAGGAGTCTCAAAAAGTCCAATATGGCTCTTAGACCCACAGTGAAAAGTCTTCCCTTCTTTTTTTGTAATAAAGTGGCAAAAACTAGTGCAAAATTGTTTCCCCTTAAGCAGAATTTTTATTTTTTTAAAACATTCAAAATAGACTACTCAAAACGGATTTGGAAAAATAAGGAATTATCGAGGGAATAGTGAAGAATTTGCTACATTTCCCACATTGCTTCCAATTCCTGTATTGTTCCCTATTTAACTAAACTAACTTTGGTTACACTATTAAAGAACACACAAACATATCAAGATACTTCTATGGCTATAGCTGCTCTAGAATTAACACAATTGAACCAAACAATGGCAGTAAATGGCTTTATTAGGGAGGAGCAAAGCAATTTAGAGCATAGGGAAGTGGGAAAGGATATGGAAACAGGATGGGAACTGTACCAAGGCACCTGGCATACACTGTTTCTTTTAATCCTCATGACAGCCCTGGGAGGTACCTACTGAATCCTCAATATTGACACATGGGAAATCTGAGTCTGAGAGATTTATATAAATTGCCTCAAAGCACAAAGCTAGTGAAGTAGAAGAATCACATTTGAACTCAGGTATGATTCCAAAGTCTGAGTATTTTTTCCATGACAGCAAGACTATGAGACCTTTCAAGAAGAGGTAGCATTCAAATTTTATCAACATATACTTAATTTGGGCTCAGAAAGAACTTTTAGGTTAATTAAAATGCCCTATATTTTAGAAATGTCTCCATTCCTTGTTTGCATTTTCTTTTCACTCTTCTAATCCCGCCTATCTCTAGCTGTGTGAAAGAGTAGAACGAGACACCACTAGTTAGGAAGGAATTACAGTTGTCCTGCTGAGATGATTGATGGTGGACAGATCAGAGTGACGAAGTGGAGATGATGAGAAGTTGTAGGACTTAGTGTTACTTTGAAGGTAAAGTTAACAAAACTTACAGATGGGATTGGATGTTGGGTGAGAGAGAAAGAGAGGAACCAAGGTGGTCCTACATTTCTGGCATGAGCAGCTGGGAGAAATAACATGAGAAAGGGGTTTGGGAAGAAAAGTAAAGAGTTCAGTTTTGGACATGCGGGTGTTTGGGGAGGTTGGAGAGGCAGTTGGGTAAAGAATCTGGAACTCAGGGCATAGGTCAAGGCTAGAGATACAAAACTGGGAGACATCAGCCCATAGATAATACTTAAAGCCACGTGTGGTAGAAATTGCTCCCTGTCCACCAAAATCCATTATCATCTTTTTCCTCTAGTAAAAGAATTGCCAATTTTTCGCTGGACTCCACGGCTATCTGACTAAAGACTACATTTCCTAGAGGACCTTCAGCAAGTTGTTGTCACGTGACTCAGTTCTGGCCAGTGGGGTGAAAACAGAAGAAATGTTTAACTCCTGTGTCCTCAAGGGTGGGGATGTGTCCTTCACTTCCTATCTTCTTCTTCCTGCTGGCTAGAACACAGACATGATGTAGAGGCTGGAGCGGCCATCTGGGACCAGGAAATGGAGGCAGCATGTTGAAAACAGCAGAGCAACAGGAAAGGAAGAGTCTGGGTCTCCAGCACTAACAAGCTATCATATCAGTGGGATCATCTACCCTCACTTTTATAGGAAAGGAAAATAGACTTTCACCTTGTTTAAGCACCTGCATTCTGGGGTCTCTTTGTTACAACAGCTTAACCTACACTGTAATTTAGATACCATGGGATAAAATGAGATCACCTAGGTGAGAGACCAGGGCGAAGCTTTAAGCCCTGAGATATTTCAACGTTTAGGGTTTGGGAGAAGGGAAAGAAAGAGTCAACAGATGAGACCGAGAAGCAGCTGCTAGTGAAATAAGGTGAAAAACAAATATCACATTAACAGTACGGATGCTATTGATATACTACAAATGGAAATGGGGGTAATTGATGGGACTCTTTCTTATTTGTAACTCAGTACCTACAATTAAAAAAAAACTTTTTTGATAGTCTGACAACTTTCGTCTACAAACTTTTTAAATCTACCTTATACATTTGGTACTAATGAATTAAAAACTTTGGTGTACTTTTTCCATTGGAGAAATCTGACCATTTCCCTGAAAATCCTTATGCTCTTGCATTCCCTTAGATTCACAGGGAAATCTCAAGTACTGTGCGAATCATTAACATTTGGTAGAAAAGGAGATGGGGGAGGAATCTAACTGTTCACACAAAATACTATATAGAGGCAGTTACTTCTTCAGATGTAATTCCAACATATTCATTTATGTGAGTCCAGAAGCCAAATCTACAATTGCCATTAGTCATAACTTCTGTTAGTACACAGAGTCTCATATAATATGTTAAACAAAGAAATGACAGCTGGAAATTTCACAGGAAAGATTCCCAGACAATAAAAGAGATGAGGAAAGTGCACTCTGGGCAGAAAGAATAGTAAATACAAAGGCCCTGATGTGGGAGTACCCTTGGCATGTTCTGGGAACAACAAGGAGGACACTGTGCATGGAGAGGAGAAAATGGGTAGAAGAGTAGAAAATGAGATCAGAAATGCAGCGCGTTTGTGTGTGTGTGGGGGAGGGGGGTCAGAATCATGTAGGGTTGTGCAGGCAGTTGTCAGGGCTCCAGCTTTTATTCTGAGTGAAATGGAAAGTGATTGTTTTGAACAGAGGAGGATTACTCCAGCTGTAGTATTGGGGAGAGGCTAAAGAGGGCAAGGGTAAAAGCAGAAAATAATAGGACTCTATTGAAGGATCCAGGTATGACGTGATGAGGTCTGGTCCAAAGAAGCAGGGCAAGGAGGTGAGATGTAGAAGAGGTATGATTCAGGATATGTTCTTAAGTCAAGCTGGCAGAATTAGTTGAGGGATTAGATGTGGAGCCTTGGAAGACAAAGAAAGGAGATGAGGATGACTCCAAGGTTTTTGGCTGTGCAAACTGAAGGATGGATAGGCCGTTAACTGAGATGGGAAGACTACGGGAGGGGAAGGTTGGGGGTGGAAATGAGGAAGCCTGGTTAAGTGTGAGCTGCCTAGGAGTCATCTAAGTGGACATATTAAATAGGCAGTTGGATAAATGAATCTGGAGTTTAGGGGTTAGGTTGAGGTTAGAGGTATATCATTCAAGTGTAGATATTGAATACATATTGAGGAAGTGCATAGCCAAGTCACTCACTGTCATAATCAGGACCCCAAAACAGCTTGATAGGCTAGGGAAAACATGAGCAAACTCTAACAAGATGAAATTATTAAGTCGAAATGTAAAATTCTGTACAAATACATGATGAGGGATACAGAGTGACTAGAGACATGTTTGAAAAAAGATTTGGAGGTCTTAATCAAGTATATAGGTTTGATACATCAAAGGTGAAATATAACTCTCCCCCCCAACTCATGCCAACTAAGGTTTTGTTGAGACCACAACCCAAAAAATGAGAGTTCTATTCTCTCCCTGTTGATCAGAGCACACTTACAATGTTGTGCTCCATTCTGGGTTGGTTTGAACCCAGGCTGTGACAGAGTAGATGAAGGAACAGGATTCCTATGAACTGAGGGGGAGGAGATGCAGGGGTACAAAGCAGCCATTTTCAAACATCTCAAAGCTGACCATGTGGGAAAAGGGATTAGACTTCTTCTCTGAGGTCTAAGAATACTGAATTAGAACCAATAATTGAAAAGTACAGATTCTGGAGCCATACAGAAAGTAATTTCTGACATTTATAGCTGTCTGAAAACAGAATGAACTGTCTCTAGATATAATCAATGCCCTTTTATTAGAAATATTTGAGCACTGTCACCATAACTGAGAATCTATTATAAATGCTTTCATATGCTGGATATATTATTAGGCAATTTACACAATACATTAAATCATTCTTTACTACAACCTCATATGAAAAAATTTCAACTCAGAGCAAAGTGAACAAATCACAGAGTTAAGGAAGAGCTGGGATTCACACCTATGTCCATCTATTTCAAAAGCCCATGCTTATATGCATGTCTCTCTGGATATTTTTCAAGCGTGCACATTATTTTTCAAGAGAGTATGCTAAAACTAACATGGAGTAAAAAAATATCCTGCCTAGTTTATAAGTACCTGTTAATCTAAAGAGCTTTGTGATAACTTCATACCAATTACTGAAACCCATCTGCATCTTTCTTTATAATTGTGTGCAGTACATATCAGATTTCTCTGTAAAGTCAGATTCTCTCTAGCTATCTATAATGGAAGGTCAATTGGAAGGAGGGTAGAGAGAAGTATTGTTATCTCTGGGAGGAAACTTCCTGGGAGTGGTTATCACAGTGAGTGATGATGCCCCAGGAACAAAGCCGAGAATGTGAAAACTAGTCATGACTCTTGCCCTGCCCCCAGGGAAACATAGGAACATAGTTTTAATTCTGTCAGTGGTAGAATGTGCTTACTCCCTGGAAAAGAAAGCATTTATAACATGCTAAGTGCCATGGAAACATATTTGTTCCTTCCACAAGCATATGAAAAATACAGGGAAAAAATAAATCACTGAGCTTAAGAACCAGAGGAAAAACAATTAGAAGAAAACACTAAATCATAACTCCTATTAAAAAAATGCACACTCCTGAGAGTTATGGGCCGTTACATAGAGGGTGTTGGCCATATATTTTCCTTAAAAGGCCTTTGGGGAAGTATGTGGTGCATCCAGCAAAAGCTCTGCCAATACCACGAGGAACCAAAGGAGTCTCGGGAGCAACAGAACTTTGAAGAACTCACTCCTTCCTCTAGCTGAGGCCCTACTTCCTCAGTGGGTTTTATTCCTGATAAAGAATTTCCTGCTGCTTCTTTGGCACCTCTTATTTTTATCAACCTTTTCTTTATCAGGCTTTGGGTTGTGAAGTGGCTCTGTTAAAGGAGTATGAAGGAAGGCAGCAACAATCTATTGACATTACAAACCAGAGGGAAGATCTGGTTTTCACAGGCCATTTGTGTAGCTTTACCCAAGCCAAAGGTGGTCTCACTACTGGGTGGCTCACCAGGGTGGGCTCAGATTCCAAGGAGTCCTCACGTGAAACAGACATACTTGCGTGGATGGAGCTTTTGCTTAGTACGGGGGCATTAAAAGGACATGTGTGTGGCTTCAACTACTGTGTCCTGATTAAAATTTTTCTTCATAGAGCAACATGTGTTATCTCCACACTAGCTAGTGAGTAATTAGCCACTAGCACTTACCCACTGGCTCAATCTGTGCTTAGCTTCCAACTGTCACTCTATACATTGTTTCACATAGTTTTCAGGTGACTCTTCTACCATTTATTGTATTGTTTTCGCACTAGTGTCTATGCTACTCCCTAATATATGGCCTGTATTAAAAAAGAAACCTTTACTTCCCTACATGATGATAATAATTGACATCATATTCTCACAGGTAATCACACAGATGATTGTGAACCTGCCAGGGAAATCCTAGCACAAAAGCTGGCCTCAATCAAGTTTTCACTAACTTCCTTTTTTAAAAACTGCATTCACTAACTTTCTATTCTTTGACATTTATTTTCATGATAGGATCAACTGAATTAAATATAAGACTGTCAAATTCATCAGTTTAGAGGACTGGAAGATTCTTCAGGTTGACCTACTCACCCACAATATCTCTGTGATCTTGAAAACATCCTCAGCACAGATGGGAAAGAAAAAAATATACACATATATTTATATATACATATATATATATAAAGAAAAACCTCACATATATTCCAGAAAACATGAAACCAAAATTAGCACAACAAAAATTGTCTAAAAGAATACCTAGGCTTTTGGCAGGCTATAGAGACAGGCAGGGGAGCTAGCCAAAATCACCACAGTAGCACTGAATACTTGACATGAACTCTGAAAAAATCCATGAGACTTCTCAAGTGTAGACGCAGGAAGAGTGGTTTGTAATCTCACTGAACATACAAAGATAACTGGATTGCCAGCTCAGGGAAGACTCACGCTGCTCATTCCTTATAATAGGTAAACCAAAAGGCTAATAGCAGATGTTTTCCATTTACATTCATAGAGAGATATTTCCCCTGTGCTAAATAGATATGATCACAGAGTAACCATGGAATGGAGATCCCAGTATCCTTCATCAACATGACACTTGTGTTCATGAGGGAAGCATTCCTCATGAACAAGTCTCCAAGGCAAAGGCAATAAAATGGGCAAAATTTATGCAAAAAGTTGAACAGGATCCTTTAAAAGTGAGGTCAATTAAATGGTCAAGAAAAAATAATGTGGTTTTGGCAGATTACGTGCCATCTTCTGTAGTGTCTTGTGTTCTGCTTACGAGTACATCATCCTAACCTTTCTTTCAGGTCAGATCATTATCAATTCACACCTGAATGAGTGTGAAAGTTCCTAACTGTAGCCTCTGCTCATCCATGTCTAATCCAGCCTCTGTCTACATACAAGTCATCTTGTACACTGTCAGGAGATTAATCTTTCTCCAATATCACTTTTATCATGTCCCTGACCTTTGATGGTCCTTATGATATTGTGAAGGGTGGTGAATGAATGCCTCTTTATGGTAATGATGCTGGAACAGAGAAGTAAATGAGGAGAAGGAGTGAGCCAAGTGATGATGTGAGGCAAGAGGTTTCCAGAAAGATGGAAAGGCCTGAGGCATGAACAAGCAGTCAGGCTGAAGACGAGCAAGGACTGTGTGATGGAGCAGAATGAACAAGAACAGGGGTGGTGGTGGTGATAGAGGAAATGAAGTTGGAGAGATGGACAGAGACCAGTTAAGCTATGGAGGCCAAAGTTAGGAGCACGGACTCCATTACAGGTGTAACTCACAATGAGTTATGAGAGTAACTTAATAAGCCCTCCCTGCCTGTTGAACAAATGAATGCTTAAAGTCCATGCAGAACTACTTATTTTGTTAAATTAGAACTGAAGTTTATACATGATTTAAGAGAAAGAAAAATCTTCTTTTGCATGTTGAACATGTTTAAATTAAAATCATCTTTACATTGGCCAAAGTTTTCCATTACTAAAACTGAATAATGTCAATCTTTCTAAGTCAAGGGAAAAAACGAAGTTACACATAAAAATTTCTAATTGTGTCTCAGAACTTCAATGTCATCTCTTGATAAAGTGGATTAATAGTGGATATGCACATTTAAGATGCTTTACAACATCATACATACATACACATATTTTAGGATGGAGAGACCTGCTGATAATATATATTTTCTGAAAATAAAATTATCACTTGTTTGCATGACAGAATCACATATGTCAATGTTCTACCTAAGAACACCATGACTTTGGGGTACTCCACGATTGGACAACAGATTCACTGAGTGTGATAGGTAGCCTCTAAGATCACCTCCAGTGAGCCCCACATCCTGGTATTCACACCCCTGGTACTCCCTCCTATTGAGTGTGGACTGTATTTAATGATTTCCTTCTAATAAGTAGAATATGGTAAAAGTGATGGGGTATCAACTCTGAGATTAGGTTACAAAGAGACTGTGGCTTCCACCTTGAGCACTCTCTTATTTGCTCATTCTGAGAGAAGTCAGATGCTGTGTTATGAGCTGTCCTATAGAGAGGCTCATGTAGCAAGTAACTGCGGGAGGCCTCTGGCCAATAGACAGTAAGAAATGAAGCTCTCAATCCAACAGCTCACAAGGAAGTGAATCCTGCCAACAACCATGTGAGTGAACTTGGACATGGATCCTCCCTAAGCTGAGCTTTAAGAATGAGACTGCAGCCCAGCCCCAGCTTGACTGCAACCTCATGAGAGACGTTAAACTAGAGGCACCCAACTAAGCTACCCCTATATTCCAGACCCACAGAAAGTGTGAAATAATAAATGTTTTAAGCCACTAAGTTTGGGGATAATCTGTTACACAACCATACATAACTAATACATTGAGCTACTTACACATTTTAATGGAGATGTAGATCAGTTAAATTTTTTAACAGTGGCTAATACAAAAGACATTTAGAATGTCTGAAATACACATTTAATTGCTTTGTAATAGCAAGTTTGCCTTTATAATATTTTTTAAACTTTGATTAATATTCGAATTAGTTTAAAAGGGCTAATTTGCAGGGAACAGCCAAAAAAATCCAAAGGTTATATTAATGAAAAAATTTGGTCAGAAACTAAGAAATTCCAGTTTCAAAGAGGCAGAAATCTAAGAGCAGAAGTGAATGACTGGGTTCCAACATAACTGAGAAAAATCTAGGGATTGTTATCGGATGAAAAATGAAGTTGTAAAATAATATTGTTTTTAAAAGCATGACAGTGGAATATAAAGACACAATAACCTGCACTGGCATTCCAGCTTTAAAGCACTGGCATTAGTGCTTATTGATTTTGTGCAGTTCAACTTCTTCATGCCTGTTTCTTCATCCATGTAACAGGAATAATAAGAAAACCTACATTTTAGGGTTGTAAAGCATTCAGCACAATGCTTGGTACATGGTAAACAAACAAAAAATTTTGGTTCCTATAACAATTACTATTTTCTATTACAGTCTTAAATTAGAATCTAGTTCTACTTTCACAGAGTTTCAGGTTACTCTGCTTGAGACATTTAAAAAATTTAGCAGAAAGTTCAGGAAACTAAACTTTAACTAGAGTTAAGAATAAGGCTTGTTCAAGAAAGTGAAAAGACAAACCCGTAGAATGAGTGAAAATCCTTGCAAATCATGTATCTGATAAGGGACTGAGACTTGTATCTAGAATATATAAAGAACTCTTACAACCCAATAATAAAAAGACAAATAATCAAATTAAAAATGGGCAAATGATCTGATTAGACAGTTCTCTGAAGAAGATACACAAATGGCCAATAAACACATGAAAAGATGATCAACGTTATTAGCCACTGGTAAAATGCAAATCAAAACCGCAATTAACATACCATTTCACACCCACTAGGATGGCTATAATCAAAAGACAGACAACAATAAGGGCTGTCAAGGATGTGGAGAAAATGGAACCCTTGTACACAACTGGTGGGAATGTAAAAGGCATGGTTTTTGGTGGAAAACAATTTGGCATTTACTCAGCTGATTCACTTTATTTTAAATGCACAATTTGCTACCATCTCTATCACTGAATCAATTGAATCAAAAAAGAAAAATAGCCGACCAGTGGATACAGAATGTCTACAAAATCCTCCACCTTATTTATAATAAATGTGAAGAATCCATTTTATAATAAACGTGAAAAATCTTGTATTTCATATTGAGACAAGACTATTTTTGAAAGAACATGATAACATTCTAATTCATTATCGTAAATGCAACTTAATCCACAAATGTTAAATCAGGTATGCTATGGCTTAAAATCTATTTGAGAAATAGATTACTGGAACTAGGAAACTAAAGAGGCTCTCATAAAAATAGAAGCCAAAAATAATGATGACAAATTCAATGAGTACTTCCCCTGCTGCAACTTGAATGCCTAAGCAGTACTGTGTGGGAAAATAGCATTGTCTTAAAATAAATAAATAAATTAAAAACTAAGTGGGAGTTGAAGATTTAATTATGTGAGGTCATGGAAATTTACCATCATCAAAAAATAAGCTCATGATTTATTTACCTTCTAAGACACACAATCCATTTAAGCAAAGACATTAGTTGTCACTAGTCTATTATGTAGAAGTTATAGAACTTTAAAGATCACCTACCTCAACCTTCTCATGTTATAGATGAGGGCATTAAATTGAACATCTGGTTAAGGGCTGAGCAGGGTGAGAACTAAGAGTTTTGGCTCTAAGTGTGGGTTGTTTTCCTGGGCATTATGCTGAGACCAACCCTTTCCAAAGAGATGATAGCTTCTGTATCTGCACAGAGATAATGGACCTCAAGTGGAGTTACATTCTTTAGGACCATATTAACTTCTGAGAATATCAGTTATCACCTAGAGTTCCATTTAATGAGTTTTATCAAATGGTTCAGGAAAACAGTTTTTTGTTGTTTTTTTTTTTAGTTTAATGATATGAAGTAAGGTCAAACTCACTATATTTCTCCTTTGGTTATTGTTTCCTTCTTCTCGCCTCCTGTGTTTAACCTTCTCTGATTATCCAAAATGTAGCTGATAGAAGTTTTTGCTCACTTAGCATCTAACTATCATCGTAGGTTTAGAGAATCTCCTATGTTATGAGGCAGAGCTTACCTCCCACTATATAAGTTTAAATTTCTGTGAGATAATAGAAAATATATATTAGTCTCTGCCCCTGGTTCCTGGCACAGGGCTCCTGAAACCCTTGGAATTTCTTAAGTGATAAAAGCACTAGAGCATCTTTTGTTCTAATATTTGGTCTTTGACCTTGGTTCCTGACACAAGACTCCTGAAACCTTTTACTAGGTGACAGGAGTGTCTTTTGTCCTAATGAGGCCACTCTGGATTAGCTCCTGGATGGCTCCTGGATTAGGGCTGGTCACCGGAAAGACTAAGCCATGACGAGAAGTTTGGAATTTTCAGCCCTGCCCCCCATTCTCTTGAGAAGGGAAAAGGGCTGAAAACGGAGTTAATGATCGATCATCATGCCTATGTTATGCATGAAGCCTCCATAAAAATCCCAGTAGTACGGGGTCTGGAAAGCTTCCAGGTTGGTGAACACATCCATGAAATGGGAGGGTGATGCATCCCAATTCCATGGGGACAGAAGCTCCTGTGCTCGGGACCCTCCTAGACCTTGCCCTATGGATCTCTTCATTTGGCTGTTCATTTGTGTCCTTTATCGTATCCTTTAACAAACTGGTAAACCTAAGTGTTTCTCTGAGTTCTGTGAGCCACCCTAGCAAGTTAATTGAACCCGAGAAGGGGGTCGTGGGAACCTCTAATTTGTAGCCCAGTTGGACAGAAGTTGTGGGTAACCTGGGGGGCCTACTACTTGCACTTGGCATCTGAACTGGGGTGGGAGCAGCCTTGTGGGACCAATCCCTTAACCTGTGGGATGTGACACTATTTCCAAGTAGACAGTGTCAGAATTGAGTTAAATTGTAGGACACCCAGCTGGTGTTGTGGAGAATTACCTGGTGTTGGGGAAAATCCCACACATTTGGTGACCAGGAGTGTTGTTAGTGTTGTGTGTGAGAACTAAAGGAGAAAGCCACAGGAAAGGAGAATCATAGGTTTTTTTCAATACGGTACCAGATACTTTATTTCTCAGACTTCCTTGTAACTAGGGTGTGGGCATGTGACCCAGACATTGCCTACAAGATGCACCAGCTCCAGACTGCAAAGAAGCCGTGGCTATGAAGACTCTTCTGGAGAGGGTGGTGGCCCTGGAAGCAGTAGTATCTAGTAGCATCAAGAGCCAGCTGTGGCACTGGTTCTGGAAGCAGAGTTAGGAAATCAGTGATCTCAATGGTGCAAGCTATGCTCTATGACCAGCTCTGTGGTGTAATTTGGGGCTTTGTTTTTGTTTAAGGGACCTCCAAGTCTGATTCTCTGGTTCTCCTAGAAATTCTGCTTAAGTTACCCAGAGTTAATTTCTGTTACTTGAAACTAAGAAAAATGATGACTAAAAGTAAAAAACAAACAAAAGAAAAAAAAAAAAAAAAAAAAGAAAAAAAGAAAGGAAAAAAACCACTCTATTGTGAGTTTATCTGGGGCAGGCACTGTATGTAGTTTTTTTGGGTTTTTTAAAATATTTATTTATTTATTTGGCTGTGCCGGGTGTGTGTGATCTTTAGTTGCAGCATGCAGGATCTATTTCCCTGACCAGGGATCGAACCCGGGCCCCCTGCATTGGGAGCGCAGAGTGTTAGCCGCTGGACCACCAGGGAAGTCCCTATGTGTAGTTTTTATATTAAATAGTATTTCTCAGCTCATAAGATAATGTCTAGCCTTAATAAATGTGGAATTGAACTGGCTATTTACAAAGGTAGTACTTATTGATTAACTGCATGCTGAATGAGACTCCCTGGGACAAAAGGGAAAAGAAAGCACCAACAGGATAGTACATTTGCTAAAGTGTGTGAGAACAGCTCAATTAACCAAACTCAGAGTAGGGGGCAGGAGATTTTTTTATGTTCATAGCTTAGCTCTTCTAATGGAACTTTCTAACTATCTTAATCTGAGTATAAGCCTGTTTTCCTGGGAAGATACATGGCTACATCTATAGAAATGTAGACAGTAAATTCATTAGTGAGCAGACAGACTGTTTATTTTTACTATTAAATGACATGTTTTATTTTAAATGTAGAACGGATCTGTTGGTCTGGGACAGACTAGGTTAGGGAAATGACTAACACTTACTTACTAGAAAATGTAAAACAAGGCTTTTGTATGTTTAAACACCATGGAAAAAACAAGCAAACTTTGAAATCAATGTTCGCTAAATTTGGATGGAATGAATTTATTTAAAAAGTGCTTAATTAGGTAAATGTATGATGCCGAGAAAGCTGGAACTTACAGTTTCTCAATTTGTTTCTTCACATTTCAATATATTGGTGAAAAAGTCTTTATGGCTTATCATGGAAATTCGGGGGAACTAGTTTGTGAGCATGTCTATCTTATTATGAACATAAATACTTCATCTTTTTGTTGGCCATCATACCAAATTATGTGCTTAATACTAAATATTTATAGATGACTGGAACATAAACACAGCAGCTGTTACTCTGAAATTATGGTAACATAAACTGGCATTTAGTTCTACTGTTTTCACTTAGTCAAAGTAGGAGCCAGTGCTTGGGCTAAAGGAAATATACTGCAAGGACTGTTCAGAAAGTTCAGTTATGGTTCTCTTAATTTCTCAGCCATTTCAGCTGTAAAAATAGGGATAAAATTATACCATGGAGACTGTGTGAGGACCAGATGCAACTATATATGTTAAAGAACCTAAAAATATGCTTAATATACATGGTGGGTACTCAAAAAAAGGGAGGAACTAAACCTGAATTTGCAATTTAAACTATTTAGTAGCACAGGCAAATCTATGTCAAAAAGCATTTTGTTTGGGAAAAAAAAATTCCAAAATATTTTAAGTTGTGATATATGCTGAATAAATCTTATAAATGCTTTATTTATTTTTACCCTCTCATTATTCTAACAGTTTAGCTCATACTTACATACTATTTTTACTCATGATTTATACCATAATTCTTACTTTATTTATTTAACCCTGGACATTATCATTTTAATACGGGAAAATTTACGTAAACATCTCACTGTCATTTGGGGTGGTCCCTGCTTCAATAAACTGTAAGGTATGTGACACTGCTAATTATTTTCTCTGGGTTTACTAATGTATTATAATTTAGCTCAAAGTCATATAGTAATCAGTGACAAAGTGAATTGGTCTTTTAAGAGAAGATAAAAATGTTTTCTAAGATATTTATGTCTCATCTCTTCCATGTCAAATACTAAGTCATTTTGCTTCGAATATAAAAATGGTTTATGTTCTCAAAGAATGCCCTTGGTGTAAATAAATCACCTTTCACATTTAACTAAAGTGCCGTGTCTGGGGATCTGGAGATCTGGGCTCTGGTTACAGCTCCATCAGTAGCTGGGTTGGATCAGCCATTTGCCCCCTTCAACCTGTTTTTCTTACCTGTCTCATGAAGCTGTTGTGCTCAACTGTCACTAAGTTTTCTTTCAGTTCTGAGATTCTCTATGATCTACATATGTCCTGCTTCCCAGAAAGATTATTAGTTCTCGAAGGCATAAATCACATCTTAGAGTTCTTTTGAAATTTGTACATTACTTAGCATAGTGCTATGCACTGAATATCTGTAAATCTGAACTGCAATTATATGACACTATAAAACAAATATGGAACAAGATTATTCTATCTTATAGTATAAAACTAAGCACTTATTGCAAGGTAACCATTATTTAACATTTACAATGGGGTCCTATCTTACATTTCAGGCAAGCAAATGCTTCCTTTACTTGCTCTAGGTAGTAGGAAGCTGGGAGGAATGACTAAATAGGATAGTTTCTATATGAAATATTTTGTCCTCTTATCTCCGTAAACCATCAAAATACTCCTGAGTTCTAGACTTACTCTTCATACACTGTCATACGCCAGTGTGGTAAGCAGCTTCAATATGTTCCTCAATGATCCCCACTTCCTGGTATTCACACCCTTTTGTAGTTCCCTGCTACAATGAACCAGGGTCAGTGTATGTAACCAGCAGCATGCAGCAGAACTGATGGCATGTCACTTCCATGATTAAGTTTAAAAGACTGACTGCTCTCTTGGGAGCTCTCTCACTTGCTCACTTTCTCACTCTCATGCATAACTTACTTGGAGGGAAGTCCCAGGGAGAGGCCCACATAGTGAGAAGCTGCAGCCTCCTACCAACAGTGCGTGAGCTCGGAAGCAGATCCTTCAGCCCCAGGCAAGTCTTCATCTCCACCAGTAGCTTGACTACAACCTCAGGAGAGACCTGGAGCCAGAACCACCCTGCTCCCAGATTCCTGACCTTCAGAAACTGTGTGAGATGATCAACGTTTGTTTTTTCAGACTGCTAGGTTTGCAGGTTCTACCTATCTATCTATCTATCTATCTGGCATCCTTTTTTCATATGAAGTATTCATCACTTATTTACTTCTTACCTAGATGATTATAACATCCTAACCGTTGTCCCTGTGAAAGCATCAGCCCCTCTAATTCATCCTTTCCACGGCTGTAAGGGAAATATTTGAAACATGAGTCTGTTTGTGCCTCTCCGCTGCTCAAAAAATTTTAGTAGCTCCCTATTATTGTTAGGATATTCGTAACTCCATACCATGTCATGCAAGGCCTTCACCAACTGGCTTCTGCCGTCCTCTCTAGCTCCTTCTACACCTCAGTTCCTGTGTTCTTTAATCCTACTTCAATCCCCCAAGTTGGCTAAGTATGTTTCTTTTTCTGATATCCCTATTATACTGTTCCCTCTGCCTTGAATATCTCATCCACTTGGCCAATCCTACTTATCCTTCAAGACTCAGCAAGTATCACTCTGTGTGTGTGTATTTATTTAATTAATTTTTTTTTTCCTCGGATACTCTATACAAGTGCCTGGCTTGTATAGATGCTTTATATATTTAATTCAATTCGACAAAAAAAATTTTGCGCACCAACTATGGTTAGGCACTTATTTTTTTTTTAACATCTTTATTGAAGTATAATTGCTTTTACAAGGGTGTGTTAGTTTCTGCTTTAAAACACCGTGAATCAGTTATACATATACATATGTTCCAATATCTCTTCCTCTTGCGTCTCCCTCCCTCCCACCCTCCCTATCCCACCCCTCTAGGTGGTCACAAAGCACCGAGCTGATCTCCCTGTGCTATGCGGCTGCTTCCCACTAGCTATCTATTTTACATTGGTAGGGTAGTGATTATGTCCATGACACTCTCTCACCCTGTCACATCTCACCCCTCCCCCTCCCCATATCCTCAAGTCCATTCTTTAGTAGGTCTGTGTCTTTATTCCCATCTTGCCACTAGGTTCTTCATGACCTTTTTTTTTTTTTCCCTTAGATTCCATATATATGTGTTAGCATACTGTATTTGTTTTTCTCTTTCTGACTTACTTCACTCTGTATGACAGACTCTAACTCCATCCACCTCATTACAAATACCTCCATTTCATTTCTTTTTATGGCTGAGTAATATTCCATTGTATATATGTGCTACATCTTCTTTATCCATTCATCCGATGATGGACACTTTGGTTGCTTCCATGTCCTGGCTATTGTAAATATTGCTGCAATGAACATTGTGGTACATGACTCTTTTTGAATTACGGTTTTCTCAGGGTATATGCCCAGTAGTGGGATTGCTGGGTCGTATGGTAGTTCTATTTGTAGTTTTTTAAGGAACCTCCATACTGTTCTCCATAGTGGCTGTATCAATTTACATTCCCACCAACAGTGCAAGAGGGTTCCCTTTCCTCCACACCCTCTCCAGCATTTATTGTTTGTACATTTTTTGATGATGGCCATTCTGACCGGTGTGAGATGATATCTCATTGTAGTTTTGATTTGCATTTCTCTAATGATTAAGGATGTTGAGCATTCTTTCATGTGTCTGTTGGCCATCTGTATATCTTCTTTGGAGAAATGTCTATTTAGTTCTTCTGCCCATTTTTGGATTGGGTTGTTTGTTTTTTTGTTATTGAGCTGCATGAGCTGCTTGTAAATCTTGGAGATTAATCCTTTGTCAGTTGCTTCATTTGCAAATATTTTCTCCCATTCTGAGGGTTGTCTTTTGGTCTTGTTTATGGTTTCCTTTGCTGTGCAAAAGCTTTTAAGTTTCATTAGGTCCCATTTGTTTATTTTGGTTTTTATTTCCATTTCTCTAGGAGCTGGGTCAAAAAGGATCTTGCTGCGATTTATGTCATAGAGTGTTCTGCCTATGTTTTCCTCTAAGAGTTTGATAGTGTCTGGCTTTACACTTAGGTCTTTAATCCATTTTGAGTTTATTTTTGTGTATGGTGTCAGGGAGTGTTCTAATTTCATACTTTTACATGTACCTGTCCAATTTTCCCAGCACCACTTATTGAAGAGACTGTCTTTTCTCCACTGTATATGCTTGCCTCCTTTATCAAAGATAAGGTGACCATATGTGCGTGGGTTTATCTCTGGGCTTTCTATCCTGTTCCATTGATCTATATTTCTGTTTTTTGTGCCAGTACCAAACTGTCTTGATTACTGTAGCTTTGTAATATAGTCTGAAGTCAGGGAGCCTGATTCCTCCAGCTCCATTTTTCGTTCTCAAGATTGCTTTGGCTATTCGGGGTCTTTTGTGTCTCCATACAAATTGTTAAATTTTTTGTTCTAGTTCTGTGAAAAACGCCTGTGGTAGGCACTTATTTTTGTAAGGCATTAGGAATAACAAAAAATATTAAAACAAACAAGGTCCCTAACCTTAAGGGAGACTACAATTTAGCATGGAAGTTAGACAATGAACAACTGATTACAAATGATATGAATGTGACAAAAATAAGGGAGTTCAGAGTATTCTGGGCAGATAAGGTGGGGGAGAGGCCCCAAACTTATTCTATGGTTTTAGGAGAGCATTTCCTAAATGTCTGCTGAGTAGGGGATTTAAGAAAAAACTCTATCCAAAAGATGTTAAGTCAGGATAAAAACACAGTCCTAAACTTTAGCCCACAAATCAAAATCAGCAAGCAAAATGGAGACATGACTTGGTAGTAATATATGTGAAAAAGAGTAATGAACTATATTTGACAGAAAGCACAATGTCTGATGTAACTGGAAAAAAACACTGTGGTTTCATGAATAGAAATACACTATACAGATCTTCCTCAACTTACAATGGAGCTGCATTCCAATAAACCCATTGTAAATTGAAAATATAAGTCAAAAATGCATTTAATACACTTAATCTACTAAACATCATAGTTTAGCCTAGCTTACCTTAAATGTGCTTACAACACTTACATTAGCCTACAGTTGGGCAAAATCATCTGACACAAAGCCTATTTTATAATAAAGTATTGAATATCTCATGTAATTTATTGACTACTGTACTGAAAGTGAAAAACAGAATGGCTGTATGGGTACAGAATGGCTGTAAGTGTGTCAGTTGTTTACCCTCATGATCACGTGGTTGGCTGGGAGCTGCTGCTGCCCAGCATCACAAGAGTAGTACATCACCAATATCACTAGCCTGGGGGAAAAATCAAAATTCAAAATCTGAAGTATGGTTTCTACTGAATGCATATCACTTTTGTACCATCTTGAAGTCAAAAAATCGTGACGTCGCACATTTGTAAATGGGGGACCGTCTGTATAGAATTTGGAGATACTCCATTATGCTCAGCATTCACAGTCTCTTTAAAAAAGAGGTGGGAAAAGCAGAGCCCATTCAGAGGAGAATGACCAGAATTGACGCACCTTGAACCCAGGTCACAAGAAGAATAGCTTCTGAAAACTGCAAGTCCTTGGTATGTGAAGACTCAGAGGGTACACAGTGTATACATAGTTAAAGGTCTGTCATGTAGAAGAAATATTTTATATTTAATCCTGTTGATTTATGGGTAGAGTAAGGAAGAGACAGAAAAGAAACAATTCGCAAACTGCCAGGGCTATTTAAAGCAGGTAGGCTTCATCCCAGGAGGTGACTGCTTCTAAACTTGTTGGCCACTGAGCAAAGCGCTGCAAAAGGGAATCCAAACACTGGAAGGGAGTTAGCATGTATGACTTTGTACTAAAGCCTTTTAAACCCTGATATTTTATGGTTTGAATACATGAATATTAATGTGTCTTTCTTTGTGCTAATCTATACTGTAGTGATGCCAAGTAGATCACATTTCCCACAAGGTTCTGTCCTACATAGTAAGTAGAATGAGAACAAAGAGATGGGCTTTAGATATCCTCAAAGAGTCTATCTATATGGCCTTCCTAGCAACTCTGCTCCTAGCAACGAACTATTTTATAGTTCATCTGTCTCATTATTTAATCTAAATCTTATGTTTAAGGCATGCATTTGTTTCTATAAAATCTGTAATAAATCTGGAGGAAAATATCTCTATGGATATTTGGTTGAGTTCAAAGGCAACTCTTGCCTGACATACTCAAGATCCCCAAGCAAAAGTTCTCTCTAATTAACTCTAATATCTGTATCCGTATTTTCAATTTCAACGTCTGGATTCAGAAAAATGAAATACAGATTTCTTCAGACTCTCTAACCTTTATTTGCAAAAGCCCAAAAGGAGGAGTATTTCCCAGTGTGAACAAAAATTACAATGTCTTTGACATGTATATCCCTGAGATGATGCTGGTCTTTCACCCTGTCCTCAGCTTGTGTCTTAAATATCAAAGAATTTACCATGCAAATGCTAAAAGAATGGTGCAACACTCCATAGAAAGTTATGATACCCAGTGTTTCCAATTGGTATCATTGCAAAAGAGAATACACAGAGGAGTTGAACCTATGCTTGTTAAGCAGGTCTTCTGAAAAACAGAAACTTGAGATTATGTGAAATGGCTCAATCTTCTGACACACTTACAAGGTTCTTAATTTTCCAGTACAAAGATAAATCCATTCTGAGTTCAATATGTGTACATAAGAAATATTTCAGATTTTGGACAGTCAGTAGGAGGTTCAAACCAATTTTGTTGGCTAAATAGATGCTGATCTGTAGTTTTTATTAGTTGAAAGCTAAACCATCTGTTTGAGTAGAAACAGATTTTTGCCACAAGGGAGAAAGAGTGAAAGTGATCTCACTGAAGCTAATGGGACTCTGAAGGTCAGTTAGGTACAGTGGGCTTGGCAATAGGCTCCTTTGGGTCAAGGAAGTCCTAATATCCTAGAAGATGCAGTGCAAACTGGTCTAATTTAAACCTCTGAAGTCTTGTGAAAGCTCCAATAGATTAAATGGTTGATTAGTAAATTACATACAAAAAAGACAAACTACTCATGGAAAAAAATTACCTGTACAACTGCCAATAAATCATCAAAATAATAATCATTCTTCACAAAGTGATAAGTATTCCAAGTACATAAAGGCAGATATACCATTAATCCTGGTTTTCTTCTATTTTAAAAATCTATTTTCAGATTTACTTTGTAGAAGAGGGTTCAGAAGAGGCTATACCAAGTAGGAATACCTAATGGTTTGGAAGGAGTTAAAAACAGATACCCTGATGACTTCAAAAAGTAAAAGAGAAACAAAGCCAACCAGAGGAAATGAGGGTGGCAAGAAACAGCAATAGGACCGCTATTTCAAGATCATGGAATCAGCTTTTACTTCTCTCTCCTTCAGTTGCCAAGCACTGTAGATTTTTCCTTTAAATTTCTTTGGACATTTTCTTTTCTTTCCATTCCAGGCCTTTAATGACCTCACCCCAAGATTGCTGCAATGTCTCCTAGCTCATCTTCTCTGAAGCTTCAATTTACCCTCCCCTTCTCCCTGGCTCAGCTTCCCTCTTATTTTTTTTTTTCTATTTACAGACCTCAGCCAGATCAACAGTCTCTTAATAGAGCTTTTATAGTGTTTTCTTAAATTTCGATAGCTTATTAAAGTCACTTCCTTAACTCATTAATGACCTAAATCATATAACTGTATCCCATGTAATAAATAAACACTTATTCCTCATCTCTCCTCAACATGAATCCTCTCTTTACTGTATCCTCCTAGACACCTTGCTCAATCCCAACACAGCGCATGATGGAGCGCTGCAGCAAGCAGCAGGGGCTAGTTTGTCCACAATATCCATTATTTCCGTACTAAGAGAAGTCCACATTTTTTTCAGATCACAGTGTGCCTAGTTAAAACATTACATTTCTGAGCCTCCCTTGAAGCTAGGCATAAGACTGTGACACAGTTTATATCCAATGAGACATAAAGTCTGCTAGAAATTTATAGACACAAAATCTGCTAGAAAAAAGGTACCAAATTATGTTAGTCACCAAGATTTTACCATCTATCATATTCCTCTAATTGTTGATCCTATACCATAGGCATTGAGATTTATAACTACCCAGTACCTAATTGATCTCTCTTTTAAAAAATCAATCAGCGTATTGTTTATGGTTTAGAACTGATCTAAGTCATCACTGTTGGTCTAGATCCACTTGCTAACTTAGCATCAGTGGATGCTATAAGCTAAAAAGGGACCTAAGGAATTGAACCAAATTTTACCCAAATTCTAAAGACAATTGGAGTCATACTCTGTCTCCCTTAAGTGACTCTCTTCTCACTAGAAAACTGCCAACTCAATCTGTGGCTCAAAAGGTAAAGTTAGGTCTTTACAAAGGTATTGCTTATCATAGTATAGTAAATGCTATTTACTGCTCATCATTTTACTTGTCAGTTATTACTGTATAATACATAATTAACAGATCTCTGTATATATTTTGAGAGAAAAAACTTCTTTTTGTTCAGGTGAATAGTGTGATTTTTCTCCTTGCCTTAGTAGAAATTCTCAGTATGGGAATTTTACTAGTGGTTTTAATACTGAGTCAAAAGTGAGAGAACAATTTGATAATGCATTTTAAAAAAATTGAAACACGGTTTCAAGAGATGACTCCATTTACTCAATTAGATACAATTACATAACACTGAAATGGAATGAACTGCAGTGAAAATGCAAAATTGTAAATATATCTAAAAAAATAAATAGCCTGTAGGCCTTTAAGGAGAAATGAATATATAAGAAGAAAAGGTACAACGTTCAGGCACAACTCTCTTGGGCAACCAGCCTGCTTGGGCAGAACAAGTCTAAAATAGGACAGTTTCCAAATATACTTTCTTTGGGATAGCACTTCTATGAAAGTGATTATCAAAAGCAGTTGTATCAACATTCTCATTATTAAAACCAATCCATTTATTTGGTTGGTTTGCTTCCTGCCCTTCTGTTATACCCTCTCCAACTAAAAAGATGTTTCATTGTTAGTGACGTCTCCTAGATTTTCTTTACATGGAAATTATTTTGAGATTAAATATAATTACAGTTTAGCCTTGTAGGCATTTCTTCACCCGCTCGGACCCTTAATAATGATAGGGTAGAAGTAGAGTTGCAGTTTTATTTTTATTACTCACCTACAACATTAACTTAGCTACATGGCATACAGAGGGAAAGAGAACAGTAAAAGCAAATCAACAAAAGCATTGGTCAAACTGTGAAACATATCTGCTAATGGCTGTGTTCATTCCCTGATAAAAGATGTCTACCAAGTAGCTACCATTAAAAAAATTCTTCTTTGTTCTATGTTCTATTTTGTTGAATTACTTATCAAGAGTGAAAGAAAGGTGGGGACACCCCTGGTGGCGCAGTGGTTAAGAATCCACCTGCCAATGCAAGGGACACGGGTTTGAGCCCTGGTCCGTGAAGATCCCACATGCCACGGAGCAACTAAGCCCGTGCTCCACTACTGAGCCTGTGCTCTAGAGCCCATGAGCCACAACTACTGAGCCCGCGTGCCATACCTACTGAAGCCCGTGTGCCTAGAGCCCATGCTCCGCAACAAGAGAAGCCACCACAATGAGGAGCCCACGCACCGCAATGAAGAGTAGCCCCCGCTCGCTGCAACTAGAGATAGCCCGCGCGCAGCAACAAAGACCCAACGTAACCGTAAATTAATTAATTAATTAATTAATTAATTATTATTTAAAAAAGAAAAAAGAGTGAAAGAAAGGAAATGAGCAATTTTACTATGAGTGGAAATAATTTAAAAGCAGGAAATGTTGACTTATGGTACAAGAAGACCTTCCAGAATCCTTTTCAAAAAAATAGCAATAGCTTTTAATTCATCACCAACTGCTCTGCCATCCATCTGCAATCATTTTTTTAAAAGCTTTTTCAAAGTATACCTAGAATTTCATTTTACTTCAATAATCTTCGGTGTGAAGACTTCCCCAAAGAAACACTTTCTTTCTTACAGCTTCAGTAACCTGTTTTCAACTCTCTTATGAGACAAGGGAAATTAAATAATAAAGAGAATTCAAAATGAAGAGTAATAAACTACAAAAATTAAATATGGCATGGAGAACACAGAATGATATGACTAGTATTTTCTAAATGGCATTAATTTCACACCCATATCCTACTCTCTTTAGCTATTTCTTTATATAGACTTTTTTCCACAGCTCAAAGCCACAAAGTAGAATCATTATACATTATAGTTTAAGGCCAGCCATTGACCTGGCAATCTAATTTACTTTGCTAAAATTGGAAAATCAAATTCCTCTTCCCAAATATCTCTATCCAGGATACTACAAAATCCAGTTGCTCAATAAAATCTGACTTTATGTCCTCTACACCCTCTCCAAAATTCTGCAGGCTCCACTTAAGTCAGAGAGAGGGATCAAACCCACAACTCATGTTTTCTTTCCAAGTTACATGTAACTTTTGAATTCAGAAATGGCAGAAAATATATTTTATTCAACTTCCTCAAGTCCTCATATTACTCAGGATGAAAAACTTTGATACTAGTGATGTCCTCACAATGACTTTGCTCAAATAAACAGGTGCCCAAATGTTTTTGAGCCCATATAACTTATACTCTTCAGATTATAAATGATATAATTATCTTACAGCTTGTCAAATTCATCGCCTAATAAGTCAAAGGAATCTATCTCTGAATCTTGGACAGTTTTATAGTTCAGTTTTTCACATGTGTTTTCCTTTGTAGAACAATTATTGAAAGGAGGTTAATAATTTCAATTCACTCTTTACTGTGAATTCCAAATTTTTAAAATAATGTGGTAGAAAGGTAACCTAGTACATATTTTAATTATTTTATATTTGAAAAGATTAGACTAAACTGTGCTTGCCAACTGTTTTTAATCAGAGTTAAAATAGTAAAGTCTTTCAAGTGACCACAAAGTAATGACCAAATAACATTTACCTCACTTACTCTGTCATTCAACAAACATGTGCCTGTCAAATCCAAAACATTATATTACATTGAATTATATTGCTCTCAATAAATGCACTTAACCTTTATACCACAGGGACAAAGTGGTATAAAAGTCTATCTGAAATTCTGGAGTCCAAATATTTTTAATATTTGCACATTCGTCTTTAATATTGATTTCATCAACAATATAATGATGGTCAAAATATATTTTATACAATGTACTTAGATCCTGGCTCTCCATTATGTAATGGTTGAATAAATGGTATGACTACTTCCATGAGCTTTAACATCTTAATCTGTAAAATGAAGATAATACTTAGCTGGCAGCTGAGCATTACATAAAGTAACAGAGATGAACATCCTGCAGTGTTTCCTGTGCCAGACACTGCTCTAGGTGCTGAGGTTATGGTCATAAGAGCAAACATAAGAAGCAACATTCCTGTCCTCACAGAGAAGGAGGAGCTGGCTAAGCTGACCGAGAAGGAGATACAGGAGGAAAACTAGACAAGCTGTGGTATCATAAAAGCCTACAAAATAAAGTGTTTCAAAAAAGGGAATATCAAAAATGAACTTGAGGTGACTGACTGCGAAGGGGCACAAAGAAACTTTCCGAAGTAGTGAAAATGTTGATATCATGATTGAAGTGGTGTTTCACAACTGTTTCCATTTGTCAAAACTCATTAAACTGTACACATAAAATTGGGTGATTTTTATTGTTTCTAAAAAAATGTATATGTCTGAAAAACAATTCTAAAAAGGCAGAAGAACTGTTCTAGATGAAAGGAGACTAAAGAGGTGTGACAAGTAGATGCCATGTATGACCTTGGACTGGATTCTGAATCCCTCCCCCCAAAAGCTATAAAGAATATTTGGGGGCAAGTGTGGAAATTTGAATATGGATTCTATATTAAACTCTATTGTATCAGTGTTAAACTTTGGTGTGGTCATTTTATTGTGCTTACATAGGAGAACATCCTTTTTTTTAGGAGATGCATATTCAAGTATTTACGGGTGAAGTGTTAAAATGTCTGCAACCAACTCTCAAATGGTTCAGAAAAAAACACATGTGAGTGTAAACAGATAGATAAAAATGAAGCAAATGCGGAAAAATGTCAACAATTGGTGAAATCTCGGTAAAGGTTCTCCATATACTCACTGTACTCATCTTTCAACTTTTCTGTAGATTTGAAGTTTTTAAAAATAAAAATTGGAGGACTGAAAACAAGAGGGAATAGTCAACCATGTCAAATACTGTTAAGAGGTCAGGTAAGATGAGAATGAAGACATGACCTTTGGCTTTGGCAAGATATTGGTCATTGGTGACCCTTTTGCAAGAGCATTTCAGTAGGGGCAAAAGCTAGGTAAGAGTGGGCAGAGGAGAGAATGGGAGATAAGCAAATGGAGGCAACGAGTGCAGGTAACTCTTTCAAGAGCTTTGCTATGAAGGGTAGCAGAGAAACAGAACGTGGAGTTAAGAGAGTCTCCCTACACCAAAAGGAATATTAAGACATTTTGTACGTTGATGGGGATGATCCAGTAGTGAAGAAACTGATCATTCAGGACAGAAAGACTAAAAATGCGGGAGCAAAGTCTTTGAAACTGTGAGAAGGACCGGAATGCACAATCCAAAAGGAAGGAGTCACCTTAGATAAGGGTGATGATGATGACAATGACAAAGGTGGTAACAGTGACTAACCTAACAGCTAGGCACTATTTAAAGCATTTTTGCTCATTTAATTCGCACACAAATCTAAGAGGAAGGTATTAGTAATATCTCCTTTTACAGGAAGCCAAGTACAGAAAAGTTAATTAACTTGCCCAACTATACTTATCCAATAAGTAGCAAAGTTGGGATTTCGAACTCCATGGAAGATGCTTTTCTCCCAGTGCAATAAGAAGGAAGGCAGAGTTTGTGGGTGTAGATGCAGCTGGTAGCGGAAAGATAAAGTAGCTCTTATACAATTACATCTATTTTCCCAATGTAGCATTTGGGTGAGTTCATCAGCTGAGGGGGTAGGGAGAGGGGATGTTGGAGATGTGAGAAGAGAAGGTGAGAAATTCTTGTTTCAGACGGAAGGCAAGTGAATTTACTAGCAATGACAAGAGGTTTTTTTTTTTTAACATCTTTATCGGAGTATAATTGCTTTACAATGGTGTGTTAGTTTCTGCTTTATAACAAAGTGAATCAGCTATACATATACATACATCCCCATATCTCCTCCCTCTTGCATCTCCCTCCCACCCTCCCTATCCCACCCCTCTAGGTGGTCACAAAGCACCGAGCTGATCTCCCTGTGCGATGCAGCTGCTTCCCACTAGCTATCTACTTTACATTTGGTAGTGTGTATATGTCCGTGCTACTTCTCTCACTTCGTCCCAGCTTACCCTTCCCCATCCCCGTGTCCTCAAGTCCATTCTCTACGTCTGCATCTTTATTCCTGACAAGCAGTATTGAATGCCCCTTTGGAATTCACGGTCATAAATTTGAAGTGAATCTACTTGTCCTGACTGGATGATATTTTGTAGCAATTTTCAGCTGCTTGAGAGCAGGCATAAAGAGGATAGCTGGGTTTAACTAGGGTGGGATTTTTACAGGCAAGTGGGACCTAAGAAAAGAGGAGCCAGGAGGGTGGTTTGCAAGAGAGTGGTGATAGTATGGGACATGGAATGTAGGCTGGGTAAGGAGGGGTGTATGGCCATGATGGATGTAATGGACACAGGAAAAGCGGTAGGGTCAGAGGACTGGAGATCTGTGAGGTCAAAGAGTAGCTGGAGTGTGGGTATTACAGTAGGAGAGTAAGTAAGAGTCAGAGGGGGATGCCTGAAGAGGAGATTTCAAATGGAGTGCCATTATGGATGATGATACGGTCTATAGAGTATGACCGTGTGGATGGGAGGCTGAGGTGGTGCAGAAATAAAAGATGACTGGATCTAAAGAGGCCAGAGTGCTGGATGAGTCCTCTCTGTGGATGCTGAAGTTTTACAGAGAGCTGACAAAAGCAGTGGTGGAGAGTCATCAGTGAAGGCGGGATAGAAGACAGCAACAAAGAAGGGTAAGAGGAGTGTTATAAACTTGAAAGATGTTAGGGAGACCGAAGAAAAAAGGAGAGGTCATTTGTAAGTTGTAGTGGGGAGCAAAGATACTACCCACCCCATCTGCAGGCTCAGAGGTATATGAGGTGGGGAAGAAAAATCAAGCTCTAATTTGAGAAGTAGCCCCAGTTAGAGCAAGAAGGTGAAGAGACGGTTCAGAAAAGAGGCTGAGGATGCAGCACAGTACTGAACACATGGTATATACTCAATCAGTATTTCCTGAATTTGAATCTTAAATTTTCTAATAGTATACTATATCCTAAAAAGGAAAACAAAACTTATTTACAAAGAAACCCAAACCAGATTAAAAAGGAAATGATCCTCTAATTATTGTATTTTTCAAATCCATGAAAAGGCTCATTTTCAAAAATTAGTCCCCTGGCCAAGAAAATCAGAATCAAACAGCATCTTATTGTTCTTGGCTTAATACAAACGGATAGCTCAGTGTTATGCAAGAGAATGCCTGGTTTTATTTTATAAGAATCTGAGATCAGAACAACAAAATTAAGTGAATTCTGCCTTGTTGAAGCTTAGACAATAGCCTTTCTGAGCATAAGCTGACCAGAAGTTAAATCTATTACGGTTCAAGCAGAGAAACCTAGGTACCTATGGAATAAGATTTAATAATATTCCCTAAGTATATTCTTTGGAGTGTAATATAGTACACTTTGAAATATACTGTTCCACTTGAAGTTGTAATATGATTGCTCCATGAAAGCTTCAGAGGTATGCCTTTACTGAAGGAAGATAAGTTCGTCTCAATGTTATAGTTTGTTTCTTTAAAAAATTTGTTGTCTTTGTAAGACTAAGAAAATGTCATAATTCTTTTATGCTTTAACAAAAAAAAAAAAAGTTTTATTTTGTGTCTATAACGTTGCCTCCCAAGCATTTCTAATAAGCTGTCTATATACAGCTAACTGAAATTCTATAGTCCTCTATGGTCTTAATATGTACAATGAATATCTAATACTTTTTCTCTAAGACTAAATTTTATTGGAGTTTATATAGAATCCCAGTGTTTTATTTTATAACTGTATTTGGTGGCTTAATCATGATCATCAATCAGAATGTGGATTGGTTCAACTGCAGGTTAAAGGGCTTTTCATTTTCGTCTTACTCATTAAACTATGAGGTTCCCGTTACTAGACAGAAAATTTACCAGTAGTTCTATTACACCAGATAAATGGACTTGAGAAGGATAGCCAATTCTCCTAGTTTCATTAGAGCCTAATATGATGTGTCAGAGGAAGTAATCAGCCAACAATATACACTGTGCTCATTTACGACACACAGCTGGTATTGGGAGTGAGAGATTTCTCTTTTCCATAAAGAACCCAGCTGGAAGTAATCTCTTCTTTACTGAATTTCTTTAGTACTTTCTTCATTCCTTATGGGACGTTCTCTTAGGGATACAGTGATTTCTGTGCTCATCTTATTTTTCCTCCTAGACTCTAAGCAAGTACGCTATGCCTTAACATCTTTGGATACTCTCAAAGTATTAATGGTATTATTTGTATTTTATCTAATACCCAGAACTAGTGGGAGAACAAAATGCAATAGTAATACTATCAATATCAAATTCATCAGTATTACGGATTAAATATAAATAGGCTTCTTAGGTTTGGTCTGGGAATCATATCACCATTTATTTGATATAGGAAACTGCTTTGAGTTCCAACAACCTAACTTACAAATTCACTCTCAGAACATAGCAGGGACTTCTTATACATCATGTATTACCAGAAAGGCCCCAGACAACAAGTGTATAAATCAGTAAAGATGTTAACTTTTCCAATTTTGTAAATAAAAGAGAATGATTTTTTTCTTTTAAAAATATAGTAATTTAAAAAGCAACTTTAAATTAAATCCTTTACTTTTTAAAAGAGCACAGGAATTTAAAAATAATATTTTGTGAAAACAGTGGGAAAATGTTTCAGAATTAATGCATGGACATATACCTAACCAACTGAACATTTTAAGTGTCTTTTAGTTTAATCCAGAGAATCTAGGTTAAACAAAGCAATTGCATGTCGTTCATAAACCAAAATTTCAACTTACCATTTATGTTTATTGCTGGTAATACAATTGACATCTTTGGTCTTGTAGTCTTGTTATGGGTGGTAGCTGGTAGCAGCAGGTGATCCTAAGAATAACGAAGAACAAGTTGTTACTCATAACAATTGGCTTAGTCCTATAACAAGCCAAATTCAGAGTTCCTAGGATGCCAACATTTCATCGCGATCATAAAAAAATGACAGTTTTTATTTGAACCTGGCTTTGGGGGTAATTAACTACAAACCATTTTACGATTCATTCATTCATAACGCAATAAACATTATGAATTACTGAATGACTATCATTACCAGGTACTATGTATCAATAGTATTCTTAGAATATTCCTAGGTTCTGATAACATATATGCTGCAGTCTATACTATAAAGAGTATTGGTCAAGCAGTCAGAACGGAGGGATTTTAATTCTAGCTCTGCCGCTGAATAGCTGTATGATCTTGGTCCGTTTCCAGTCCTGTAAAATGAGGAGGCTAGACTAGATAATGTCACAAGATACTAAAGTTATCTATCTAATAGAGTCATTTTCAAACTTCTTTTTTAAAGAAGAGGAACATTCCCTCCACCCCAAAAAAAGAATTTTGATCCCAAATTACTGATATATAAAAGAGAGATTCTGACTGAAGCAAGGCCAAGGCTGAGAGCCTTGCCTGCTTAGCCTCCTCTTCTTCCTTTGAAGCAGCCAGTGTTAGACTTTTCTTTTGGTAAGCAACAGGTATATACTGAAGAAGATACATAGTTCTTGCCCTTAAAAAGCACACAGCATAGTGGAAGGGTTAAAAAAATTACAAGTGCATGTCTAGCATAACTATATAATTCTAAATGTGATATTGCCAACCTTTGATCATCTATAAATGACCCAGGGCATTTGAGGTTTCTAGTTTCCAACCACACAAATACTGCAGTAAGAATGAGCCAAGAGGAGTTTAGCTTCAAAAACAGGGTAGTATGAGTGTTTTGGAAAAGATAAACACATCTGTAGGTATTCCAAAGCTGATTATGAATGACTTAATGACTTTGATATTAACTACTGTTTTCAGTAACTCCTTTTTCCTAGCAAAAACATGGGAATTGTCACAGCAAAAAGGAAAAAAAGAAAGAAGTATATATATATATAAGTGTTTCTATTTAAAGGAGCATGATTAAACTGAGATAAAGCTGACACACAGTCTAACTCCTCTTGCTTTCTTTTCTTGTTCGTTTCTCATTCATTCAACAAACTTGCTATATGGAAGGACTCATCAAAAAGTAGGATTTGACATAGCTGAGAGTGATAAAAATTCAATGCAACTTAATTCAAAGTCAATGTAATTATGAAATGTAAGTATCGACAAAGCTAAGAAAAAAATCTGTGAAAAACAAATTGAAATTAATGTACATGAACAGAACTGTACAGAAAACATTTGCAGTAACTGCTTGTGCTTTGTCTAATTCAAGGCAACATCTCCATGAGAACATACATGTTTTTTTAAAAAGAGGCGAAAAGATGAGTGAAATTGTTCTTTTAGAATTCCAGCCTTGCAGCATGAGAGGTTTTTTTTTTTTTTAAGTGCATTGTTAGACACAAAGATCACACGTTTCTGAGAGTAAGATAACATGATAGCCAAGACAAAACAAAACTTGCGGATCTTCATGCCATGAAAATTATAAATAGCTAAACTCCTATAATTAAAATACTGCTTCAGGATCCCCAAAATTGAATGAGAAAACAAACCAACAAACTTACAAGCCCCAAATTACGGCTACTGTAAAAATAAACACACTTAGATTCCATTGGTCATGGGTTAAGGTCAGGCTCAGACTTACAGCTGAGTTTCCTGCTAAGATCTTACGATTTTCCAAACATAATGCCTCCTACTTTCTTCATTAAATTTCAAACAAAGCAGTTACTTTTGCAGCAGAAAACCAAAAATCACATTATTATTTGTGAAAAAGAAGAATCACATCTTGAATGCATAAAAACTATTACAGTTAACCTGCCTTACCTCTAATTATTAAAGGTTTGCAAAATGGGAGGAAAACCTATAATTTAAAGTGCTTGTTTACCAAGAGGCCTACAGGTTAGAACGGCAGGGAATCAAAGCTGGTATACTACAAACTCTAATTGTGCTTATTTTATATTAAAAAATAATTTGTATACACACATGCCTGGGACAGCGTAGTTGTTTCAGTTAACATTTACTTCCTCTTCCTCAAGTTAAATGTTTCTTGCCATAACAATGAATTATCAATCATTTTTTTCTCTCCAACTATGTTCATTTCACTTTTTATGGCATTTCACTAATCCTAACAGTGACATCTCCAGAGAAAAGGAGCCAGTCAACAAGTATTTATTGACTTCTTACCATTCATTAAAAAAAATTTACCGAGCATAGTGACCTGCCACGTATTCAGCACTGTACTACAGACGATAGTTTCTTTTAAAGAACATAAATTCAAGCTTTTATTTTGTTAGGGAAAGAATGCTAATTGTGGCAGGAACAGTCATTTGTGCTCAATATCTGCTTTCCCTTCTATAACATTAGAATAGAAATAGGACCTTCCGTTTCCAATGGCATTTAGTTGGGCACAAAGCCATTCAGAAAAAGGACTATATTCCTTTGCAACCAAATGAAGCCATACATTCAAGTTCTGGTCAATGGACTATAAGGAGAAACGGTGCATGAAACTTTGTCAAGGTGGTGATGGTGGAAGGCAACCTTCCTCCTTCCCTTTTCTCTTCCCTGCTAGCTAGAATGCAGGTGTGACTGCTAGAACTGGAGGAGCCATCCTGGACCATGAGATAGAAACTGCAATCTGAGATTTATGGACCAATAAGATAAAGGAGCTAGGGATCCTGATGATCAAGGAGCTACTGTAAGATCTCCAGAACTTCACATGAGAGAGAAGCAAAATTCTAATTTGTCTAAGCCACTATCATTTTGGATTTTCTGTCCCTCGTAGCTAAACACAACCCTGATTACTTGTTATATTATAAATTTGTGAAATAATACTAATGGTATTTACTCAAGAGAAATCTCAATAAGGGTTAAAGTAATCAGAGACAGCTTTACTCTATTTTTGACAGCATTCCAAAAACCACATTTGTTATCTGATATTACCTGATATTATCTGATATTGTTATTCTTAATATTACCCCCCCCCCCTTTTACTTATTTATTAAAGAACCTGTATAGGAAATTCAATCCTGGAAAAATACAGGTACAATTAGATGAATCTGAACAAAACTCTTTCTTTCCTATTAAGTCAGTTAATATAATCCAACTGCAACAAAGGTGAAGCTACGTAAAAATAAAAAGGAAAAGTAGAAAAAAAGATGTTGCCATAGAGATAAATATGATATATTTTGTCACTGTCATTCAAAACTATGTTACTAACTTTAAGATATCTTCAAACGGACTCCTGAAAAGACTTTATAGGACTGAGATACCACGGGATATCTTCAGGGAGGAAACTATGTGCACAAACATTATAATCAAAGCTTTGTTATTTTTATTCCCAGAGGAAGTTAGAGAAACACTGGTGGGAAAACACCAAAACATTTCACTATGAGAATGAAGCATCAGTTTTCCAATGTTATGCAATATTGTGTTTGAGAAAATACACTATTTTCATACAGTTCTCCCAATCCCCTCTTCCAAGCACTTTGTTAGAAAAAGACAGAATATTAGTGTATAATACAGCATCCAAAGTTATCTGTTTCTTCTCTTTTTAAGACAGCTAAAGCATTGGAGACTACCTTATCAGAAGAACAGGACCACATTTTGCTCAGCTGGAGGTTATGATGGTAAAACACAATAAAACTGAGGTCCTACTAAGTTTTGCCAAATGTTGATTCTACATATCTGTGTAGAATAGAAACTGACCTTAACTTAAACTAACTCACTAGGATAAATGACCCTTCCCACTCCCCTCTAAAACTTACTGACTGATGCCCCTAGCACACTGAACATTCATGACTAGTTTTTGTATTTTGCCAAAACTACTTTTGCTAATTGCGTTTGTTACTAATTGTGTAATTTAATAAACTACTATGTAACTGATAAGATACAGTGTGAAAAGAGAGCACTGTGAGTGGAGTTTATTGCAAGAAAGACAACATGGAACTTTAGTAGATCTGGACCCAAAAGGAATTGGCCCTACCTCAAAACGTGGCGAATGAATGCACATTTATATAATTAACTGAAACAAAATAAGATACATATACATCTTTTTAAAAAAATGATCCCCTGCTTTAACCAATTTTGTTAATTAACAGATTACCCACTAGTCTCTGTTGTACTAGGTAAAACAGCTTTTCCTATATTAGGAAACTCTGACTCAAGGCTGGAGTGAGTGAGTGAGTGAGTTATTTATTTATTTATGCTTTTTTAAAATTTTTATTTATATTTGGCTGCGTTGGGTCTGCATTGCTGCACGCGGGCTTTTCTCTAGTTGCGGCGAGCAGGACCTACTCTTCGTTGCAGTGTGCGGGCTTCTCACTGCGGTGGCTTCTCTTGCTGTGGAGCACAGGCTCTAGGCCCACGGGCTTCAGTAGTTGTGGCACGCGGGCTCAGTAGTTGTGCTCACGGGCTCTAGAGCGCAGGCCCAGTAGTTGTGGTGCACGGGCTTAGTTGCTCCGCGGCATGTGGGATCTTCCCGGACCAGGGCTCGAACCCGTGTCTCTGCATTGGCAAGCAGATTCTTAACCACTGCGCCACCAGGGAAGTCCCTGGAGTCCTTTATTTTTGATAGAAAAGAAGGTCCTTAATATCTAATGATGCCCTGTAGGAATGAAGGAAACTCAATCTGCAACAGGTGGCACTTCTGACACTAAGCAGCTTTCACTTAGATCAACATGTCAAAAAGTTTTGCAAATCATGTCCACATTAATAACAATAGACTCTTAACATTTTATATTTGATCCATATACACTGGATTACATAGATGGGGTTGGTTTTCCAACACAGAAAACTGTTAAAACCAGACCAAAAATAAAAAGAGCATCTATCCTCATTTGAAAAATAGCTTTGTATTAAATTTTCTCTGATCTATGTTCCTACCCTAGAGAGCTTTTGTTTTCTATCACTCTACCTCATTTACCTTACCAAGTATCTTTCAAACTGCCAAATTGAAGAGCACATCAAATCTTAAAAATAAGAAGGTCAAAGTAGTAATTAAAAGTAGGCCTTTCACAGTTATTTATCAGATTCACAACATTCTGAACTAATGTTAATTTCTAGTAGTTATACTAATTGTTGATCAGAAACCAAATGTGTCCCTTCATTTAAAGCAATTAAAAAGCAAAAGCAATTAGAAAATTTGAAATCATTTAAATACACAGACACACATAGGGACATATCCTGAAAATAAGAATTGCAAAAAAAAAAAAAATTATAGGTGGTAAAATTAAGTAGAGTGTAATCATTTAAAAGCCTATTAAAATGTCTATGATGTAGGACTTCACATCATAGTAAAAACATAGGCAAAGTACATTACTTACCCCCAAACTAGAAACAGTTAATAGAAATAGCTATATGAATGCAGTATTTGTGCCACTAATGTATGCAATAAAACTACAGACCAATAAAAGGAAATGTAAAGTTTGCATCTGCACCATTAGCACACACGTCAGCCAGAGGCAGAATAAATCAAAACTATTAGTGCACAACAGATGGCCCAAGAGTGAGCCAAGGTTCACATTTTGACAAGAGGAAAATTTTGACACTAAATTCAAATTTGATAATGCAGGCAAGGTCACCAGAGGAAAAATTAGCTTGAAATCCTAATAAGTACAAACTCAAGTTTAAGAGATGGTTCTCGTATCAAACTCTATAGGAAGCCCCCAGAACTGCCCAACTGATCTTGAACTCCCCTTTTATTCACACAAAAAAGTGTATGACTGAAGCATACAAAACTGTCATTTTTGTGAGTCAAATCTCAGTAATTTCAGGGGACCGCGGCTGCGCAGGCCACACGAGGCCAGGTGCAGATGTATGGCGGCTGCCTTAAAAGATGCAGGTGTACAACCTGAAGAGATATCCTATATCAGTGCACATGCTACTTCCACACTATCGGGAGACGCTGCTGACAACAAAGCCATCAAACATCTTTTCAAAGACCATGCACACGCCCTTGCTGTTTCCTCTACCATGGGAGCCACCAGACACCTCCTGGGGGCTGCCGGGGTGTTGAGGCAGCTTTTACCACCCTGGCTTGTTATTATCGAAAACTGACACCTACTTTAAACCTAGACTGTAACAGAACCACAATTTGATCTCAATTATGTTCCACTCAAGACGCAGGAATTGAAAACTGAGAAAAGATGTATTGGACTCGCCAATTCTTTTGGTTTCGGTGGTACTAATGCAACACTTTGTATTGCTGGCATGAAGGACAAATCATTTGCAGTTAAATACTGATTTTTAAATGTTATAAACTGCATTAAGTTGAGAAATAATGTTTACATAAATGCATATTTTTATATATGAAAAAAAATCTCAGTAGTTTAATAAGGTTCGACCTAACAGTTATATATGTCTCTTTTTCAAACCCAGAATTAATTTTGAGTTTCATGGTCAAAACAAGTCCTTGTAAACTTTCCCAAGAATAAGACAGTAGCCTCCAAATCACTCTTCTCTCTTGATGAGAGTTTCAGGGAAAGTGTTTATAAACCTGGGTAGGATTGTTTTCCCTGAAGAAAGCTCTTAGACAAAATGTTGGTTACGTGCTTTGCACAGGTAGAGGGCTAGGAAGTTTTTGACTCTATACTTCCTATTACTTCATTCAATAATTTGAGCTCATCAAATTTCAAAACTTTGTCAGCTATAATACAGGGTTTCTTCAAAGGCTGGACCGTGTGTGATTTAGGAAAAATACATTAGGATTCCTGAAACTTGTTATCAATCATCATTTGTTGAGTGCCGAGAGTGGGGCAATCAGAAAAATGTCTTATTAAGCAAAAAGATCAAACACTAAATGCATAGAGTTTAACCATATGAGAATTTGTCAGACGTAATGTTTATAAGATGTTTCATTTTAAAAATTGACTTTACTCAGGACTACTGGCAGGAAGTGAATTTCCTGAGAATTAAATTGCATCCTACAGATATGCTACCAAAGCAAAGCATGGGGAAGGGACAGAGGGAGGGTCTGAGGCTATAGCAAACTGAGTCAACAAGTTTTCTGAAAAAAGAGATTAATTAGGAAACACTTCAAGGAAAAAGTTAGATATTGATATCAAAGAGAATTACTTTACTTTTTGTTGGAAAAAATGGGGAAAATGTTGGGTTGAGGCCCCCCAAAAATGATTTTTTAAAGTTCTAGGCAGAGGCTCTAGAAATGGGGTAAAGTTGTACAAGAGTAGTCTCAAATGCCCTAGGTGTGTAAGCAGGGGACGGGAACACAGGGAGACATTATTCTAGGTGATTCCTTTGTATCAATGATTCTACAACCTTCTAGAGGTGGAGGAAGAGGGGTCCTACTTAATTTATATTTCTAAAGGTATCTTTCCTTGCATGATTCTCAGTGTCTGGATATTTCCCCAGTCTTCACTACAGATCTTGATCCTTTTCTTTCCAAAGCAGTTTTTTTTTTTTTTTTTTTTTTTTATTTATTTATTTATTTATGGCTGTGTTGGGTCTCCGTTTCTGTGCAAGGGCTTTCTCTAGTTGCGGCAAGTGGGGGCCACTCTTCATCGCGGTGTGCGGTCCTCTCGTTATCGCGGCCTCTCTTGTTGCAGAGCACAGGCTCCAGATGCGCAGGCTCAGTAATTGTGGCTCACGGGCCTAGTTGCTCCGCGGCATGTGGGATCTTCCCAGACCAGGGCTCGAACCTGTGTCCCCTGCATTGGCAGGCAGATTCTCAACCACTGCGCCACCAGGGAAGCCCCCCAAAGCAGTTGTGATCTTGGTTTCACACAAAGAAATAGGGAGGACTGTAAAATATCCATAAAGAACATTTTAGGAAAGATTGGACTTGACAAGACAAACTACAAAGTGGAAAAAAAAAAAAAGTATGTCCCTTAAATTTCTTTTAATGCCCTTAAAATTTTAGTCCATAATCTGCAATAATCTGATTTATCTACCTTAGTGGACAACATTTCTCTTGAGATCTCACATTAGCAAAACAGCCACACTGAACACTTGCTCACACTAGAAGCTGAGCTTTATTGCCAGCTGCAATCCTTGCTAAGGACGGAGGTATGATACTATATAGACCTGTTCCATAATTCAGAGTTCTCTTTTCAGATCACACAGGGTACACTTTCTAGAACCTATTACAGTTCTCTCCATTCTCATCATACATGGAACAGCGTGTTCTCAGTTTCCATTCAGTTTTAAAGTGAATTTTTGCATTTAAATGCATTTGTGGCAAAAGAGTGAAAATTTTGTTTTCATTGGTCAGATATTATTCTAAGAAAGGATTTCAACTACATTTCAGGTAGAAATGATTTAACAAGACAACTATGGTACAATAGTATAAATTTTAAGTTCTGCAATAATAAGGTATCTCTCTGAAAGCATTTAATCTTATGCTCAAAGGAAGCCAGGATCAGAAGTGAACATGGTGACAGTACTAAGTCCTTTCGAAACAGAAGTTCTTAACAAAGGATACAGAGAATCACCTGCAGGACTTTACAATAGAAATACCCAGGTACTCTACTCCCTGAAAAAAAAAAAAAAAAAATGTGGCATGGTAAGTCTGAGGTGGGCCAAAATATTGCATTTTTAACAAGTATCCCTGGTGATTCTAATGCAGACCGTTCCAGGACGCTGATTTACAAGCACTGGCCAGCATGACACAGATAGAGGTAATGAGCATGGACTCTGGACCTGTACTGCCTGGGTCTGAATTCTGCCTCTACCGCTTAATCTCTAGCTGTAGGATCTAAACCAAGTTCCTTCATCTCTCTGTGCCCTCGTTTTCTCATCAGTAAAATGGGGACAGTAACAATACCTTTTGCATGGATTGTTCATAAAGATTAAACAAGTTAATACTTTAAAGCACTTGGAATAGTGACTTGGCACATAGAAAGCACTATTAGAAGTGTTTGGTAATTCCTTTTTAAACAAAGGATTCAAAAGTTTGAGGTCAGAGAAGTCCTTGAGGAAGTGCAACAGGTAACATGAGCATGGGCATTGACACTGCTGTCTGGGTTTATTCCTTTCCACCTCGCAGTGGAGAGCCACGGTTCCACTGCTGAATAAAGGAAACCAAGGGTGACAGGCACTTACAACTGATCCAAACTCCTGAGCCTAGGAATGAAAGCACTTTTATAATTTGAGCTGCGGCCTTTGTGTGACAGAAGAGCGACTGGGGCAGTGACTCTGTGTGTGTGTGTGGGGGGAGGGCAATGGGGACATTTTGCTGTCTGTTGTTTGATTTAATACTCCCTTTAAAGTAGCTTCAGTAGACTCCATTAAAGAGCTACATGACTTATCAAGTTTTGCAAGTTTGGGATTTGTATTTCTTTTGGATGTGTCAGTATGCCAAAATTAGTCTTTTAAAAGTGCAAGCAAAAAAGTCTAGTTTTATTTGAATTACACAGATAAAGGGTCTGTTCCTCTGTGGGGAGACTTCATAATGGTCTTCTGGCAGGGAAGCACCTTTAAAAATCAAGTTAAATCCTAGTACCAAAAAAAAAAAAAAAAATTTCACAGGCCTAGTTATCTGAAGAATTTGGGCAGCCACTATCTGTGCAACACATGCCTTTCTCTGCTTCCCTCCACTGATAATGTCTCCTACCCCACCCAATCCCTGGCCTGGCCCAGCCACTCAGCTTCTGCTGTGGCCCAAAGCACGTTTCCCCTAGCCTCAACCCAATTTGCTCTTCTGCAGAGTGGTATTTTTCTCTTTCCCCTCCAAAGGGTCACAGCTACTCCTAATATCCATCCAGGTCTAGCTGAGACTAATCTCATCCCTAGAAATGTGCTCCTACTAGTAGTTTCAGTAGTGTTGCCTCTATTTAGTGTGATCAGGCTGCCATCATGAATACCAGTGTAGGTTATAGGGGCCCAGAGATTTGGGAGAGAGGACACTGAAGGGCCTATACTATATGGTACAAAGCAGGAGAGATCATAGCCAAGTTTTTAATTTGATACTCTTGATATTTAATATTGGTAAGGCAAGCCATGGATTACATTCCTGAGCTGATTAAATAATTTTCATTTTGGTCATGTGAATTTCAAATTAGTTTCCCTAATCTTTAAGATTTTGTACTTAGTTTTTATAGTACTAGCTGTTGGTTTGGCTATCCAGCATTCCAATAGCTTTTCTATTTGTTGGTATCACCACTGAGTGTGTTTTTGTGAGGGAAATATCTCCAACTACAGAAGCCTGAAGCAATGAGACACAGCCTCTCTCCCAGCTCTCCGGCAACTAGAGCATGGACATGTGACCTAAGCTTGGCCAATCACATACTCCTTTTAAGTTCAAAGACTTGGGCATTAGTGAATAAAGACTCAGAGAGATACAGATTATTCACAGCTGTGAAGAGAGTCTGCCACTGGCAGCAGTGCTAGCAAGCTGTGGGGTGCTGAGTGGTTGGTGGTCCTAACCCAACTTCTTGAGCTGAGACAATGGCTGTGTTCTTGGCTGTGTGGCCTCCTTTGGTTCCCACCACGTTTCAAGCTGAATTCTCCAGCCTTCCATGGAGTCTGTGAACTAACAAATGGCCTTCCAATAAATTCCTTTTCTGCTTAATGTCTGCAGTTTCTGCTTTAAGTTACAGTAGGTTTCTGTTGTTTACAACCAAGAAACATTACTAGCACAGAGCTGTAATTTCATTTCTGACATATTTGATACTTCCAGTTAATGTCTGACCTAAATATTAATTTTAATTAGATTAATCATGGCATTATTTTAGGTAGATAAAATACAATCGAGTGAGTCATAAATCAATGGACCTCCTTATTTCCCATTTGATGCCCAAAGTAATGAAAATTGACTCTGTCACTACCATTCTACCGTAACCGTACTCATAAATATTATATTCTAATTGACAAAGCCACTTGCTTTTACCCAGTCCTCACCCTAGATTTTTCTCTGCAGCATTTGACATGCAACTTTCCCTTTTCAAAATCTCTTAGTTCTCATTCCCCTCCAATGTTTTTGTTGTTGTTGCCTTCTCTTACACCACATCCAACATTAATTACTCGTGTTTCTTACAGATGAATCTTTTTTCTTTTTTTAATTTTTAAAAAAATTTATTTATTTTTGGCTGCATTGGGTCTTCGTTGCTGCGTGCAGGCTTTCTTTTCTTTAGTTGCGGCGAGCAGGGGCTACTCTTTATTGTGGTGCATGGGCTTCTGATTGCAGTGGCTTCTCTTGTTGCGGAGCACAGGCTCTAGGCGCGCAGGCTTCAGTAGTTGTGGCTCGCGGGCTCTAGAGCACAGGCTCAGTAGTTGTGGCGCATGGGCTTAGCTGCTATGCGGCATGTGGGATCTTCCCGGACCAGGGCTCAAACCCGTGTCCCCTGCATTGGCAGGCAGATTCTTAACCACTGTGCCACCAGGGAAGCCCCCCAGATGAATCTTTTTTCAATCCATATTGTCACTTGGCATTCTCATCTAGTCCCATGACTTGAAGTATATGTCTGGCTCAAACCTCTCAAAACGTAACTGAAGACCCATATTTACAACTGTTCACTAAACATCTCCACTGAAATATTCGTTAACAGGGTATTTAAACTACAATTTATCTTCCCCCTGTGTTTCCTATTTTAGTTAACTCATCTATTTCTATCTAGTTATCCAAACAGAAACCTAAAATCATCTTAGACTCCTCCATTTTTCTTACCCTCAACACTAAATATGCCCCTCATTCCCAAGCATAAGCCCACATTAGCTCCTCTCGTATACCTCTACTCACTCCTTGGTAATCTCATTTAGTCACAGGGTTTTAAATATTATCTATATACTGATGACTCCCAAATTTACATTTCTAGTCCATCTCACTCCCTTGGCCTTGACTCCTATATACAACTGCCTACTCAAAATATCCCCTTGGACATCTCATGGTTAAGATATCCAAAACTGGGGCTTCCCTGGTGGCGCAGTGGTTGAGAATCTGCCTGCCAATGCAGGGGACACGGGTTCGAGTCCTGGTCTGGGAAGATCCCACATGCCGTGGAGCAACTGGGCCCGTGAGCCACAATTACTGAGCCTGCGCGTCTGGAGCCTGTGCCCCGCAACAAGAGAGGCCGCGATAGTGAGAGGCCCGCGCACCGCGATTAAGAGTGGCCCCCGCTTGTCGCAACTAGAGAAAGCCCTCGCACAGAAACGAAGACCCAACACAGCCATAAATAAATTAATTAATTAATTAAAAAAAAAAAGATATCCAAAACTAAGCTCCTGGTAGACCTCTCAAATGTACTTCTCCCATAGTGTTTCCCACTGAGTGGTAAGGCCATTCTTCTAGGGTGCTCAGGTCAAAAATATTGTAGTATGCTTCTCATACTCCACATCCAATCCATCAGCAAAACCTACTGATTCTACCTTCTAAATATATCCAGAATCTACCCATCAGTCCAAGCCATCTTCATCCATTGTCTGTATAATTACAGTAGCCTCTTAAATGGTCTGCCCACTTCTGCTCTTCCCTCCTTAAAGTCTATTCTCATCACAGCAACCAGAATGATCCTGTTAAAATGTACATCAAAATGCTCCAATGACTTCCAATCTCAGAGGAAAATTAAAATAACCTCAATGGCCTTTAAAGATGTATATGTTATGACCCACCTAATTACTTCTCTGACATCATCTTCTATGGTTCTTTCCTTAATTATGCTCCAGCTGCAACAGCCTCCTTTCTTGTTCCTCACAAATGCAAATGTTCTTGCCTCAGGGCCTTTGCACTTGCTGTTCCCCCTGGAATATCCTCTCCTAAAATATGTGCATGGCATGTACCTTCACCCCCTTCAAATCTTCACTCAAATGTCAACTTCTCAGTGAGGCCTTTCTTGGCTACCTTGGTTAAATTGTACAACACATCCCCACCAAACACACTCAAATCCTTTCCCTTCTCTGCTTTACTTTTCTCCCTAACGCTTACTGTCTTTATCCTTTATAAGCAAGCTCTACAACAGCTGGCATTTTTATCTGTTTTGTTCATTGGTGAATCCCCAGGATCCATTACAGTCTTTCACATGATAGATACCCAAAAATGGTTTATAATATAAATAAGTTAGCTACAGGAGAGTTTTAATAATAGCTTTTTAACTAGCTCTCTGCCTCCAGGAGGCAAGGGCCCCTAAGACCCTTTCAGCAGCTCTGTAAGGTCAAACTATTTTCATAATAATAAGAAGACATTATTTGCCTTTTTTCACTCTGTTGAAATCTGAACCAATGGTGAAAAGGCAAGGTAAAACTGCTGGGCCTTGGCATGAATCTATGTGGTAGCACCAAACTATAATAGTAATCATGTATTCTTCACTGCCACATACTCATAGTAAAAATGAATCAATGAATGAATAAGTAGATGAATATAAAAACTTTAAAAGCCAATTCCAATTAAGAATATCCTTGTCAAAGCAGTAAAAATTATTAATACTCTCTGTGACGGGAAAAAAAAAAACTTAAGTGACTAAGTTGCCAGCTGAACTACACACTTTATTTTTTTTTAATATTTATTTATTTGGCTGCACCGGGTCTTAGTTGTGGCACGCAGGATCTTTTTTTTTTTTGGTTGCAGCATGCGGGTTCTTTTAGTTGTGGCACGCGGGATCTAGTTCCCTGACCAGGGATCGAACCCTGCACTGGGAGCACGGAGTCTTAACCACTGGACCACCAGGGAAGTCCCATGAACTACACACTTTAACTTGAAATAGTGACTGACAAACTACTGTTACTCAGGCTTGGGTATTCACCAGACGTTTTTGTGAAAGTAAGAGAAGCAAGCATGTCACTTCAAAGAAAACAGTCAACAATATGTATTGCAAATGATAAAATTTGAGCTGTCAAGCAAAAATCAGAATTTTGGAAACATAGTATCCACCACCATGAGCATGACTTTCTTGATGTGATTAGTAGTGATATTAATGAATGTGATTTTTTAAATATTGTATAATGAAATATGTTAATATCTGGAAGATATGGATAGTTCAGTGAATCAATATTTTTCAAATGACCGGTGGATGATATTACAAAATCATCCATAGGTAAAAGTTCCATTCAAAGTACAAGACAGATCGATGGCTTTTAATGTTACAGAGTATACAAGTTACACTGATATGATGTCAGATTCCATCTTGAACTAATCTTTTAAGAAATGATCACTTGTTGAGCTTTGATGCTGTATCAAAAAAATAACCCACAATTATCTGAAAAGAGTATTAAAATACTCCTCCCTTTTCCAATTACATAACTGTATTTTCTTCATATATTTCAACCAAAACAACATATTACAACATAATGAATGCAGAAATACATGAGAATCCTGCTACTTTATTAAATCAGATTAGACATTTGCAGAACTGTAAAACAATGCCACTCTTCTCAGTAAAAAAAATTTTTCCTCTTTAGTATATAATTATTTTTCATTAAAAATGTTATCGACCCCGAATAGCCAAAGCAATCTTGAGAACGAAAAATGGAGCTGGAGGAATCAGGCTCCCTGACTTCAGACTATATTACAAAGCTACAGTAATCAAGACAGTTTGGTACTGGCACAAAAACAGAAATATAGATCAATGGAACAGCATAGAAAGCCCAGAGATAAACCCACGCACATATGGTCACCTTATCTTCGATAAAGGAGGCAAGCATATACAGTGGAGAAAAGACAGCCTCTTCAATAAGTGGTGCTGGGAAAATTGGACAGGTACATGTAAAAGTATGAAATTAGAACACTCCCTGACACCATACACAAAAATAAACTCAAAATGGATTAAAGACCTAAGTGTAAGGCCAGACACTATCAAACTCTTAGAGGAAAACATAGGCAGAAGAACACTCTATGACATAAATCACAGCAAGATCCTTTTTGACCCAGCCCCTAGAGAAATGGAAATAAAAACACAAATAAACAAATGGGACCTAATGAAACTTAAAAGCTTTTGCACAGCAAAGGAAACCATAAACAAGACCAAAAGACAACCCTCAGAATGGGAGAAAATATTTGCAAATGAAGCAACTGACAAAGGATTAATCTCCAAGATTTACAAGCAGCTCAATAACAAAAAAACAAACAACCCAATCCAAAAATGGGCAGAAGACCTAAATAGACATTTCTCCAAAGAAGATATACAGATGGCCAACAGACACATGAAAGAATGCTCAACATCATTAATCATTAGAGAAATGCAGATCAAAACTACAATGAGGTATCATCTCACACCAGTCAGAATGGCCATCATCAAAAAATCTAGAAACAACAAATGCTGGAGAGGGTGTGGAGGAAAGGGAACACTCTTGCACTGTTGGTGGGAATGTAAATTGATACAGCCACTATGGAGAACAGTATGGAGTTTCCTTAAAAAACTAAAAATAGAACTACCATATGACCCAGCAATCCCAATACTGGGCATATACCCTGAGGAAACCATAATTCAAAAAGAGTCATGTACCAAAATGTTCACTGCAGCTCTATTTACAATAGCCAGGACATGGAAGCAACCTAAGTGTCCATCATCAGATGAATGGATAAAGAAGATGTGGCACATATATACAATGGAATATTCCTCAGCCATAAAAAGAAATAAAATGGAGGTATTTGTAATGAGGTGGATGGAGTTAGAGTCTGTCATACAGAGTGAAGTAAGTCAGAAAGAGAAAAACAAATACAGTATGCTAACACATATATATGGAATCTAAGGGGGAAAAAAAAAGGGTCATGAAGAACCTAGTGGCAAGACGGGAATAAAGACACAGACCTACTAGAGAATGGACTTGAGGATATGGGGAGGGGGAGGGGTGAGATGTGACAGGGTGAGAGAGTGGCATGGACATATATACACTACCAAATGTAAAATAGATAGCTAGTGGGAAGCAGCCGCATAGCACAGGGAGATCAGCTTGGTGCTTTGTGACCACCTAGAGGGGTGGGATAGGGAGGGTGGGAGGGAGGGAGATGCAAGAGGGAAGAGATATGGGAACATATGTATATGTATAACTGATTCACTTTGTTATAAAGCAGAAACTAACACACCATTGTAAAGCAATTATACTCCAATAAAGATGTTTAAAAAAAATGTTATCTATTTTAAAATATAATTGTTTCATTATTGTTATTGTCAAGTGAATCATTAAATAAATACTTTAAACACTTCTTAGTTTTAATTTCTACTAATGGCTAATGATATTGAATATCTTTTTTTGTGTTATTAGCCTTTTTGTATATCTTCTTTGGAGAAATGTCTACATAAATCCCTTGCCCATTTTAAAATTGAGTTGTCTTTTTATTGTTGAGTTGTAAGATTTCTTTATATATTCTGGATATAAGTCCCTTATAAGATATATGATTTGCAAATAGTTTCTCCTATTCTGTGAGTTCTCTTTTCTCTTTCTTAATAGTGTCCTTTGAAGCATAAAAGTTTTTACTTTTGAAGAAGTCAAATTTATTTTGTAAAATTTTCTTACTTGTGTTTTTGGTCTCATATCTAATGCAGAGTGGCTATATTATCTTACATTCCCATCAGCAATGTATGAGTGATCCAATTTCTCCATATCCTTTCCAGCATTTGGTTTTGTCACTGTTTTGATTTTTAGTCAACTGTTAAGGTATAATTAAAGTATCAACTCCATTCTCAACCTTCTGGGACCAATCCTACCCACCCACTTCTCTTTGCGTTTCCATTCTCTACCACCTAGGCCTAGGCAAAATTAACTGCCCCTCATTTGTGTTTCCACAATCCCCCCCCATTAAATCGCTTAACATATTATAGTTTATGTTCATATGTCTGTTTCTACTGGGCTGCATTCCTTCAGGGTAAGATTCATAATGGTGGGCTCCATGGGCTTCCTTAAGTTATAAGAGACTTTCTACTTAAATATGTAAATACATTTTTCTTGGGAGAGGGAAGCGGTCCATGATCAAAAAAGGATGATGAATCACTGCTTTACAGAGAAAACATCTCTCAATTCCCAGCATCTCAGACTAAAGGTACTCAATAAATATTTTAACATGAATGATTTCTTTTTAGTGAAAAAAATTATCTCACTCAAAATTGTTTCATATCTTGTAAACAAATGACTTTCACGCTATAACAATTACTTTATTTACATTGAAACAAAAAGATTCACTTATAGACAAAGTGTCCTTAAATGGTTAGATTTCATTTACAGTGAAACACTGAGAAATCTTTAGTAAAAGCATTTTATAAGAGACTATTCTCGCAATTAATGACCATTTCATTTCAGATTATCATTTTCTAACATCCCAGACATGATTTAATAGAAAATTGTTGATTTAATAGATTAAATTGCTCTGGTCAGTTTGTGGTTATTCTATCATCATGGTTATTACTCACTCATATCCTTAGAAAATCTTTTTAATCTTAATCTCTTTCCAACAATTAAATGCACTCTTTTCCCAATACATCTTAAATTCCACCAAAACAAATATTATTCCCGATCTGTATTCTTAATAAGATGAGATACACTACTACGAATAAAAGGAATTTAGGGCTGGTCACTACAAAGATGACTTAGAATAGGCTGGTCACTACAAAGATGACTTAGAAGAGATAAGAAGTTTGGAATTTCTGTACCCACAGCACTAGAGTAAATTGGGCAAATAATAGAAACTCATTAAAACTTAAAAAAAAGTGAATAAGTGAATGGGTGAATCCTTTTTCTTATTGTTACAGGGAGTCAAGTCAATAGAACATGAAGTATACTCATTTTAAGAGACTTATATGTCTAGAGATGTTATAATGTTTCTTTACAAACTTCCTTAGTTTTAAAGATGGCAAAAACAAAACAAAGCAAAACACACATGCATAAAATAGAGAAAGGAGAAAGTTTAGGGCACCCAAATAGAAAATATCTTCCTCATCAGAAACAGTAAAATGAGGAATACAACTGGAGGAGATCACACTTATTGGAAACCACTTACTCTCCTCATCAGAGTTCAGCTGTTAAACAGATGCCTCTAAGAAACAGAAGCCATCATTTTAAGATACTGCCCAACACTTACCTATGGAAACACTCAAAACAATGTAACAAGAACCTAAGCTGGAGTTCACTCTGCAGTGTGAGACCTTCACAAGTGCTGATATGAGTAATTAATGGTGAAGCACTAGAGGAAATAAGATGTGCTGAGCCCTGCCCTGGAATGCCAGGTCACACAAAAGAGGGTTCCTCATAATCAGACTCTGAATAGATGGGAGACCTTAGGCAAGATACTATACAAAGATAATGTTCCTTATTCTAGAAGGGTTTTTTGGGTGGGGGCAGGGGGATTTTTTTCTCTGAGTTTTGAATCTTTACTCCCAATAAGTAAATATTTTATTAGGAAATATGGTTATAGATATGCTCTTTAGATCTATCAAATGGTTGTGAGCTCTGACATTCAAAGATTGTAAAAAATCATCTACCAACACAAAACTCAAAAGATGTGTAGAATGACAATCTGAAATGCCTGACTGAAGTATCAGGCAATTATAAAGAGGATCAATAAACTAAAAAGGAAAATAAAAGACTAACAATAAGGAAAACAAATAGGTACTATTTTAAAAAACCCACCAAGGAAAGTGTTTAGCAAGTGAATACCAAATAATAAAGGCAGGAAAAGACATTCAGTTGACTAATCTGACCCTTTTCTTTGTTTCAACATACTCACAATTATTAAGCAAACATACCAAACTGCTGCTTTCTAAAATGTTAAAAAAATAATAATAATAATCCAAAGCAATCTAACATTTTCCTGAAGTTTTTCTATTTCCCAACTTCTGCTATATATGGGACATTCAAAAAGCATATAAATATAGAATACATATTTAACTAAGAAGGTGATAGCCAATAAACTGAAAATCTGGTCCCAATTTCCTTCTCCAACCTTATCTTGTACAGTACTCCCTGAAATTTAATAAACGCAAAAGATTTCCTTTATTTCCTTTCTTTCCCACCACATTCTTTCAGGTATACTTAACTTAGCAGTGAGGGTCCTTGTGTCTGTATTGCCCTTGATCTTTATTATTCTGTGCTGGGATTACCTTTCCACCTTACATGACTTAGCTCATACATTTCTTTTTCTTTGAAGGCTTTATGATCATCTCCCTCCTGACCCACAAATCTCATGTCTCAAGTCTCATGTAGGAGATTTTCTTAAAAGTCTGCTATTACATTCAAAAAGTCAACCAAAATATGACAGAAATTTTATTAGCAAAATCACAGAGTCATAGGGCAGGAAGAGACCTCAGAGATCTTGCAGCCCATGCCCTCATTCAAAAAAATTGAGGCCTAGCTGGAACTTAGACCAAGCTCCGTCGATAACAATTTTATTCAAATATACCAACAATCACCACATCAAAATAAATGTTTCTAAAATCACCAAGAAAAAATGACGGTGAGACCTCCAAAGAAGAAAATACAATTCACTCATGAAAGGCAATTTATCAAATTGCTAAGGGTGCTGGATTCTGCCCATTACCTAGATAGGTTTCTGGGACGTCCCTAAATAAAAGGAAATCAATATCCATCAGCAATTTAACCAACATAATTATCTAACACGTCGTATTTGTCTATAACATAAAATTTCCACTCTTTCCCTTGTGTACTTCTCGTCTCTCTTTGGTGTGTGATCAGGAAGCATATGCCACCTGTAACATAACTCTGAATCATATAATATCAGGATGTTAAATACACTGGGAAAAAAATTTTTCATCAGAGATAATCTTTACAGCCTCTAACCTATATGAATGATAGATAATTATATGAAAGAAAGAACTAGGGATGATTATAAATAAAGGTGAGTATAATTATTTCAATATTATCAATAGGATCCTAAAATGCATTTGCATGAACAATTCTAACACAGTCACATATTAAAATGTTAATGTCAAAATAGGTATAGGCAATCTTATATGTTAGGAATTATTCTTGTATGTTTTAAGTCATGAGTAGTGGAAACAGTCCTATAAATCTTTGAATCTATTATTTCCACAGCTCCTAGGATATATCTTGTTCATGAAAAGAATTGAGAATTGTTAAACGATTTTCTTTGTTCACAGAGAGGAAATAAATGTGTGGCTATATTGTGGGCAGTCAAAGAATGATCAAAGTACAATTGGATGACAACTTTCAGAATATAAAACTTTTCTAGAAAATAAAATCACTCCAATATAAAATAGTAGGTTAAAATTATAGTATAGTGGTTTTATTTTTTTTATTTTTTATTTTTTTTAAGTTATACAATTTTTATTTATTTATTTATGGCTGTGTTGGGTCTTCGTTTCTGTGCGAGGGCTTTCTCCAGTTGCGGCAAGTGGGGGCCACTCTTCATCGCGGTGCGCGGGACTTTCATTATTGCGGCCTCTCCTGTTGCGGAGCACAGGCTCCAGACGCGCAGGCTCAGTAATTGTGGCTCACGGGCCTAGTTGCTCCGCAGCATGTGGGATCTTCCCAGACCAGGGCTCGAACCCGTGTGCCCTGCATTGGCAGGCAGATTCTCAACCACTGCACCACCAGGGAAGCCCTAGTATAGTGGTTTTAAACCACCAAACTTCAGGTGAGTATATACCTTAGCTATTTATTTATTTATGATCCAAGAGCAAGTTCAAAATCTAAAAAATAGCTGCTGTCTGCTGCACACATTAGTATTGCCAAAACTATGAACAGAAATCCAACTGATGTATTTCTTAAGTTTACTGGGGATGGGGGTAGGGAGGAATGTTGGGACTGAAGAATATGCTTGGTCATTCAAGAGTAACTGGCTTTAAAAATTACTTCGCATAAATACATTCAAACACTTCATATGTATGACAAACAGGAAAACCTGTTCTATGACAGTTAAGAATAATGTTTGTTGGTTAACAGGACAGAATAATGTTTGGGTGATTGACACAGTGGTCTCTCTACTGTAATTTTATACTAAAACATCATAACGATGTTACTAAGGTTATACAGCAAAAGTATTGCCAAATGTAAGTCAGTGAATGCATTAATACTAATGGTGAGCCCAAGATCATGTACAGAAAGAGTTTCATATACACTTGAACAAAATAACAGATCAGTAAATCCTCAGGATATGTTAATCAATGGGCAGGTACAATTTGATGGTTTAATGAAATAATACTGCTTCTTTAAATTACTGAGAAGAGATCAAGTTTGGGATTAACATATACACACTACTATATATACAATAGATAATCAGCAATGACCTACTGTATGGCAGAGGGAACTCTACTCAATATTCTGCAATAACCTATATGAGAGAAGAATCTGAAAAAGAGTGGGTATCTGTATATGTATAACTGAATCACTTTGCTGTACACCTGAAACTACCACAACATTGTATATCACCTATACTCCAGAATAAAATAAAAATTAAATTAAAAAAAATTAGCCATTAATCTGACAGTGTAGCTAAAACTTTCAGAACTAATTTCAGAGTAAATCTAGTTAATTTAGAAATTAATTAAGTTTCAATGAGACTAAATAATTAAAGGAATAACTATATCCTAGCATTAGTTCATTAAAAGGAACACCAATCTGCCTCTTGTATAAACATATACTTAGAATAGTACTACTGTGAAGTAATACTAAAAGTCTCAAATTTATTTTCTAGGCAGAACTTTTATATTAAACCTTTCTGAATAAATTTAAATAATTTCTGAGGTAGGAATGGAAGAGCTAAAAGAAATATTTTATATTTATTTAATATTTCTTTCTGACTACAATAATTCTTAATAGCCTTTGCTACGGGAATTATCAAAGTTTTCATTTTTCAAATGTCATTTTTAATTTTCAAATTTTCTTATGGGGCTAAAGTTCATTAGTTTTACACAAAAGTTTTACAGAATGAGCATGTCTCAGGTAATACATAAATTTATGTACTTGAAAAGCAAAGAATTAGCACATACTATAAGATTAAGGAGATATTCTTTTAATAAACTACAATTATTTGCTTCCTTTAATCAAGCTATTCTGACTTCATTTGTTGCCATTACTCTTAATTCTTTCTAAAAGTATAAACAGAAATTAGATTCTTAAGTAACATTTAATACTTCCTACCATATGAACTATGTGGTCTTTAGGACTTCTTATAATACAGTGCAATAATGTGGAATTTAAATGCAAAAGGTTATATTCAACTTATTGGTTTCTTATTGAAAATATTAACCCTCAGCTCATGAAACTCATAAAAATGGCCTTTTCATTACTCCTCTACAGAATAGCAAGCATATTAGTCTGTCAAATTTCTTCAGCTCCAGATGGGTGCCTAATAGAAGTACTGGAGTAAGCTATGAAATATATAGATAATGGGTTCAATAATTTTGAGCTTGTCTCACAGCATAAAATGTAGGAAAGAAGCAGAGAAAAATGTTCACCGATATTAAAAAAGTAGAGGAATAAGACAGTGATGGTTGAGTTCACTATACTTTTCAAATTGTTTAAAACTTATGAAATAATTTTTAACCAGAATGCTTTGTCTTTATATTTATTAGCAAATAAAACTTAAAATCTAAGAGAATTCTAATACTTAAGAGAATACTTTTTTAAGTATTTAATAAACTATGTAACTTTTAAGTATTTAAGAAATTATTTAACTTTTTAAATACAGAAGTCTGGAAGGGTAAAGCATTATGTTCATGACCACAGAGAATCAGTTTTGAAGAACAAAATTCTTCACTCTTTGATACACTAGACTTATTTCTCCATAACTCTTGGTTAGAAAAGTAGTAAGAGAATTACTGATGCTGTTAATGGGGTGAGAGAATTGTTTTCAAATGGGCTTACACAGCATGGGAATTCAGTACACATGTTTGGAATAACTTGCAGCTGTTGCAGGGTGAAAGGCTTAAGGAAATCACTGGGAATATTGAAGGAGAATTACCAGAAGTACTTTAAAACATTTATATTATTGTGATAAGAAAAAATGTTTAATTAGATGCCTAAAATTGGTCTTTGTTTAATTCTGAATCAAATTTTTAGATGTCTCTCGTCATTACATATTCCTGGGTATACATCCACAAACATGCTCAATTGTAACAAAGTGGCTCACTTACTATATGTCTTATGAGAAAACAATTTCCTTTAGTTTGATCCAGTTTTGGTTTAGTTCAGTGTAATTCAAAATACTTTATAAATTTACTATATGCAAAACACCATGAGAGATAAAGAGTGAAAGACCCTCACTCTTCTCAAGAAACTTATTTAGAGAAAATAGACATTATATATTATACAAAAATAATACAAAGAAACAGTATTACGGGAATTCAGTGTAATTTTCGGGATTTAATTGAGTGCTCAAATGCTGCTCCCTGAGGAAGAGCCTGATTTTGCCTGTAGGTATTTGTAGGTACCAGAGGTACATTATTCTTTCATCCAGGTAAAAACTGTTAGGAAAGTGTCTCAATCATCAAAATAAGATGCTAACCTTGTCATCTATTTGGTTTCTAAAGCATATGGAGTCACCCTGAATTAGCAACATAGAATATCAGTACTCTAAGCTCTCGCCGTAAGTCTGGATAAGAGATATGATATTTAGAAGGTATGCTTAAGGGGCACGCTAGCCAACCACTCCTTTAGGCATTCCAAGTTCCAAGATCAAGCTGAATTCTGAGAAGGCTTGATTCACTTTTACTGAATTGTACATTATGAAAAGATGACAAATCAATGTCTACGGTTAATGTCCCCATCATATATCACTGTAGGTTTTGGTTCAGCTTCAAGACTCATCCCAATTACTTTAGAAACCTTAGCTCTAGAGCATGCTGTCTAATGCAAATATACTGCAAACCATATATGCAAGCCACATGTAAACTTACTAGTACACAGTAAAAAGTAAAAAGTAAAAAGAAATGGGTGAAATTAATTTTAATAATCTATTTTATTGAACCCAATATATCCAAAAATATTATCATGCAACACGTATGTAATCAATGTAAAAATTACTGAGATATTTTACTTTTTCTTCTTCAAGCTCTTAAGTCTTCAAACTCTAGTGTGCAGTTTATACTTACAGCACATCTCCATTAGGACAAGTTACATTTGAAGACTAGTGGCTACTGTAGTGAACACAGTGCAGCTCTAGAGGATAAACTTCTTTTGGGAAATGGCCCTTTGAGCCTTCGTCTCCAACAAAAAACTACAGCTCCTCTGCTTTCCCCCTTTATTCTGTAGGTTATTAGGGACAGAGCCATGACAACTCCACTTAGCAGTTCTTTGGTGGTGAAGAATGAGGGTTGGGGTACTGGGTCAGTAGGATATTTTAAACCCATATATTCAAAAGTTAAATAAACAAAATCGTGTACTAAACTTCTCCAAATGCTCTAACAGCACCTCCTTCCAACACAAGTGGCGTAGCTGATAGTATAGAATAATGCCTCCTCAGAAGGAGAAGTGGAACTGGAGGTATTGAAACTCCTGAGTTTTGTTTAGTAAGGGTCATTTTTATGACCCAAATAAAGTTACAGTTAACATATAAATTTAGAGATTGTTTTAGATTTCTTTATATAATCTTTAATTAAGTAAAAATATTACAGCCCATTCTGGTTCAGAAACATTTCAACTTCTCTTAAATTTCACAGAATAAAATAATACACCAGTTCATAGGGATATGTTAATTTATGGAATTCTACTGGTTTGCACGTTTTTAGAACTCCCTTTTAACATAATCTCATTTATTAATAAAAAGGAGGTAGTACAATGCAGTGAAAAAAGCACTAGCCTGAAATGGAAGATGATTTGGCTTCTAGACTTTTGTCACACGAGTTGTGTGATGTTATATAATTCTCTGGATCTAAATTTCTTCATCTGTAAAATTAATGGGGCAAAAGTACATCCCTCAATCTCCAAAATCTTAATTGGAAACTATATATTTATTCAAGAATTTCAAAATGCTATATTATCTGAAGCAAATGGTATTTCCAATGTAACGCTGTAAAACTTTGTAAGAGTGAGATTAAATAACAAAGCCAAAATAAATGGCCAAGTTGTAAAAGGGACTCAATTCTGATTGCAGGTTTAATTCCTGTCCATTAGCTCCTGCTAGCTTTTCACCAATAAGTAAAAATAACACTTGACATTCTCTATGTGAGAGAATTCATTAAATTCAGTTTAGTACTGAAATATTTTAAATTTGAGTGACGGGGATCACTAAGCTTCACTGGTAAGATTCTGCTAATTGAACTTTAGGAACTTGAAGACTTATCACAATAAAGAAAGCAAAGAAAAAATATATACAAATGTATAATCATCTAATATTAAATACCTATTATTGTTGATGAAAAGAAAAGTCATGAAACTTCTATATTTCTATTCTGCTTCCCATGGATAATTTCAGTTCGAGGTAGGCAGATAATGTGTTAGCAGTACAGTGTTGTAATGCAGAGAACAAGGGTGGTCCAGCACCTGTTTCTGTAACTGACTGAGTCCTTTGTTTTTTCAAAAAGATCAGGAATTTTTAAAAAATGCCTTGATGTCAGTGCACAATAGCATCTTTCAGAAATGTTTAAATGTTGACAGAGGAAGTAGGGTTCCCTCCTACTCGTACCAAATCATGTAAGCAGGAACAACTCATCTAATCAGTATAAGACAATGTAATTGCTTTCTTGAACATATTTATAAGGTAATAAAAAAATTTTTGAGGGGGGAGGGGATTAACACTAAATAATAAAATGGCTAATGCCATTATGGAACCTCAACACAAAAGCAGAGTAAAATCCTAATATAAATATCTAGACATTCTCATCGTCGTCTAGGCAACATGTCTTCCTTGCTACTTGATCTCTATTTTCCATACTCTACTCAAAACCCCTGCCCTAGATGAATATCATTCTCACAGTTAGGTAACAGAGCCTTAAGAATCCTTGAAAGACAAAATGAAATGGGGTTTATTGCTATCTGGATCTGGGGATATCGGCCAAATGAAATTCTAATTAGTAAAACTGGGTTTATATATAAATGCTTATCTGCTACAGAAGTATGTATAATCTTTGTTGCAATAATATAAAGACATGTATGTATTCTTTAAAATAAATGAAACCCACAAATACATTTCAGTAATTTTGTTAAACTAGTGGGTTATGGATGATTTCTCCCGGTTCTTCAAATTTCTGAGCATTGAGATAGTCCTTTTGAAATTGAAAAAACATTTTAAATTGATAGCATAGTTATCTATTAATGGCTGAGGTCATTTGGTAAGAGTTCTGTAGAAATATGAAAACCTCATAAAGACTAGAAAAAAATGTTGCCTCTAGGGCTTCCCTGGTGGCGCAGTGGTTGAGAGTCCGCCTGCCGATGCAGGGGATATGGGTTTGAGCCCTGGTCTGGGAGGATCCCATGTGCCGTGGAGCAGCTAAGCACCACAGCTGCTGAGCCTGCGCGTCTGGAGCCTGTGCTCCGCGGCAGGAGGGGCCGCGATAGTGAGAGGCCCGCGCGCAGCGATGAGGAGTGGCCCCCACTTGCCGCAACTGGAGAAAGCTCTAGCACAGAAACAAAGACCCAACACAGCAATCAATCAATCAATAAATCTTAAAAAAAAAAAAAAATACAATACCATGTGCAATTGCTCAAAAAAAAAAAAAAAGGACTTTAGGTATAAACCTAGCAAAACACGTACAGGACTTGTATGTTGAAAACTACAAAACAAGTTTTCTTAAAAAAAAAAAAAAAAGTTGCCTCTAACAAAAGAATTTATAAACAATTCAATAATTTTAAAAAACCCTCTAAGCTCCAAAGTTTAAGAACTTTAAAATTAAACCTCTTCTATATCATTTATATGGCTTAAGAAAGGTATTTCACTCAGTTCTAAAAACCAGATCTACCAATTTTAGAATTTCCAATCAAATCTGAGTTAGTAGTTTTCATGAGTCACAAAAAGAACTTAAAACTAAAATTATTTAATTTCAAATGATTTTTTCAAACCATTTCCTAAGAACAAAACATCATTACACACATTCTTTCTCAATTCAGCTGACTTTTAAAAAGGAATTAAAAGGGGCTTTAAGTGCTAACAATTAGCAAATGATTCATATTGGATACCATGTTTTGACACCAGTTCCTATAATAGGTTTATTATTATAAAAGCTTTTGCAACCATTTGCAAGAAGGGGAAATAATAAAGGACTTGATTTTTGCAGAAGTAGGGACTTTATAAAAGCAATCCAGCTCCAATTTTGATATAGTGTTAGAACAGGGAATAAAATGCAAATACCAGAATTCCTTAACTACAAAGGACATGCATATTTTTTTAGTAAAAGACATGTTTGGGTATTAGAGACAATTTATTTCAATCTGGCATAGGGTTTGACAGCTTAAGAGTATAAGGAACAAGCAAAAGATGATGGTTGTATTATATATGGAACAGATATTTTAAACCTTAGATGATTAACTATGGTTGAAAAACAAGCAACAATTGGACTTCCCTTACATCGTCCACTACACACTGGCATGCAATTAAATGCCTGTCAAATGATATGAACTGATGTAGGATTCCTGGCACTTATCTGAATCAGATTTAATACCTTACAAGGAAAATAAAAAGAACTCTTTTTTAAATTTTTATTTATTTATTTATGGTTGTGTTAGGTCTCTGTTTCTGCGCAAGGGCTTTCTCTAGTTGCAGCAAGTGGGGGCCACTCTTCATCACAGTGCGCGGGCCTCTCACTATTGCGGCCTCTCCCGTTGCGGAGCACAGGCTCCAGACCCGCAGGCTCAGTAATTGTGGCTCATGGGCCTAGTTGCTCCGCGGCATGTGGGATCTTCCCAGACCAGCGCTTGAACCCGTGTCCCCTGCACTGGCAGGCAGATTCTCAACCACTGCGCCACCAGGGAAGCCCAAGAGAACTCTTGAGGAAGAATGTTAAATGCAAACAAAAGTCTTTCTATTAGGCAATATCTTTTGTTGTTTTATAAGGTGCAATGTGAAAGATTCAGGCTTTTCAGAAGTTCAATGAAAGAATAAACTTGTTTTACCGTGGCATCATTTTTTAGAAGTTCACTTTGAAAATAAAGCTTCCACTAAACCAGTTACAAATTTTTTCTAATCTATATAGGTCAGAATAGACACAAAGTCATATTCATTTTAGTAAGGACAGGCCCAGTTATAAGGTTATAAGTTATACAGATATAACTGTAAGTGAAAATTTTTAAAAAGGTGATTGAAACAGAATTTTATCTCTAATTCACTTCACTCATGAAGAAACAGTTGTTTTACTCCTTCAGGTCAAACAGATAAGGAAAATGAAAAAGCAAAAGAAAAGCCAAAAATCATTAGGCACTTCCTGGGTAGACTCAGGTGGTAGACACCACCTCAGAAAAAACTTAATGGGCATCACTATTCACCCTAGAAAAACAAAAAAACCACCCGCTAGAAATGTGGTGTGGTCAGACTAAGAAATATTTCTTTTTTTAAAAAAAGATGTAAAAGGGGCTTCCCTGGTGGTGCAGTGGTTGAGAATCTGCCTGCCAATGCAGGGGACACGGGTTCGAGCCCTGGTCTGGGAAGATCCCACATGCCACGGAGCAACTAAGCCCGTGCGCCACAACTACTGAGCCTGCGCGTCTGGAGCCTGTGCTCCGCAACAAGAGAGGCCGCGATAGTGAGAGGCCCGCGCACCGCGATGAAGAGTGGCCCCCGCTTGCCACAACTAGAGAAAGCCCTCGCACAGAAACGAAGACCCAACACAGCCAAAAATAAATTAATTAATTAAAAAAAAAAGATGCAAAAGAAAACATCTCTGCTTTCATCTTAAACAATTCTTGCTGTTAAATAGGAAATGCTTTCATAGCAGCTTTTAGAGTCAAGTCTGTATAATAAAGGTTTGTGCTGGTTTTCACCCTTGGCAACCAAAACGCATTGTTGAAAAGAAACTCCTAAATAGTCTCATTCAAAAGTGATTTCGCTCATTAAATGGGGAAAGGGGAGAGGGGAGGGATGATTAGGATCAATTAAAAGAGTAGACAAAATAATCATGTTTTGACCCTATCTAAAGCAAGATCTGAAGGTAGTTTCATTTGTAGCAAGAAATATATTCCCACAAAGATATTGCACAAAGGGGGAAAAAAGGTAGAATTATGTAAGTTTCAGTAATAGATTCTGGACTCTGACTTATATAGTTACCTAGTTTCAGAGGGTCTTACATTTTGTGGAAAAGAAATTTCAATAGGAAATAACATTCTCATTTCTCACAAAAAATAAATTTAATTCCTCATAATTTCCCTACCAATAACTCATTTGAGAAATAATTTATTGCATGAAAATACTACTATAAAAATACATTAAAAGATTAAGCTCACAACTTACGTATGTATACAGTCTTGAAAATATTATAAGGATTCAGGGTGCAGTTAGTTGAATAGGAAAAAGAGATGAAGCTGTCACTTGTACACAGGGATAATCTCATTCCTATCTATAAAAAGGCTCCCGCTCTCACTTTTTCTAAGTGTGTATTATGTAAGTTCCACAGGTGGTGTTTTTGAGTGATGAAGATCCTCAAATAATACTAAAACTGAAAAAAGAAATGTTTCAATAAATACACTTCAGCTGGCTGAAGTATCTTCATCATCAAAAAAGATAAAATTCTGAACAAAAATCACTACGGAAGAATGATTCATCATATCACGTCACAAGAAATTCTCTGATGCAGAAGGTGACTCGGGGTACAGTAATTTATCTTACCTGCAAATGAAATCTGAAAATGTTGGACTTGAAATATACCAACAGTATAGATCACTATTGAGAAGACGACAACAGTTTCCCCTCAACCAGGCAGCAAAAGCAGTCAGGAGGAAAAAACCCAGTCACATTTTAGAGTATTTAGATTTTTTAAATGACCCATATAATTTGAGAGGAAAACTCTTATGAGAGCCTATAAGAAATATCTTAAGAGACAAAAGGGGAACGGAGATGAAAATTGGTTGAGAAAAAAATGTGATATAAAGCTTGAAGGACTTGGCAGGGACTTAAGAGGTAAATGGATACATAGAAGAAATTCTAAATTGTGTGTAAAAGGAAAGTAGAAGACACTGAGATGGTAGAAGGTTGTGCGAGGAAGCCGCTGTCACAGATTTCTCTTCATTCTAAGGGAGGTATGGATGTCCATTTCTTTAGAACAGTTAAGACCTATGGCTCCTTACATGCTCATTTTTCTTACGCATCAGAGTTGAAAAATATCAAGGGTACGAGTCCAGCTGAGGAGAAGGGAAACTATACATCTGAAAATTAAAGTTCAGATAAGCACACTTAGGCCATCAAAATACGGTAAAACTAAGTTTTATTTCAATCTGTTAAATTGAAAGCATACAATGACCTAAACACATCCCTTTAAACTCCTTTTCTTGCAAAAAAGAAATGATGGTATAAATGGAGAATTTCTGACGTTTGAACAAAGTAACATAGAGTGGAACCTTAGGAAAACCTTCATTTAACTTTCTTTTAAACTTTAGGGTTTTTTTAATTAACCCCTGAAACCATTCAATGTCACCAATGCCATAAAAAAAGAAACCTTGGCCAACATTCATCTACAAAGCTACTTTTAAAAATGGCAGTCCTTTCTCCCTGTCCAACCCTACTACCTTCTACCAGATGGCTTCTTCCCATTCTCTCTCCTGGAAGAAAAATCAAATAAAAATCACACCAAAAGAGGATTCAGTATGAGGATAAGCTATACGAAACTGTCACTAAAGAGTAACGCACATTTCCAGTCGTTTCATCACCTGCAGAGTCATCAAGAACCAGCCTTCCAGCTGCCTGAACAGCTCAGCCAACTCCTGAAGGAAAGTGGGGTGGAGAAAGGTCCTCGGTATAGGTTGTCGGTGTTGGTGCTCCGAGGGGTCTCGATCTTCTCAATGTTTTTGAGGGTTACATCGTGCAAGGTGGCATACTGGTTCCGTACATGGAGCAGGATCTGGCGCACACTCTGGTACTCCTTTTCGTTGACCTCGGCTACAGTGCGGCGATAATCTTCCACCTGGGGGTATTTCACTGTCTTGGATACCAACTTGGCCTGGGTGTTGTAATAGGTGGAGAAGCGGCGTAGATAGGAGGCTGCTGTGCTCTCCACGGTCCACAGCTGGTCTGCGGTGTCTTCCTGGATAGACACTCCGAAGTTGTTGCCGTCCTCCGCCTTTGGGAGGAGCAGCTGCACCCACATCCGCACGGTGTTGCATTTCTCTCTCAGCAGCTCGATCTCGGGTTTTACGTGCTGAATCAGCTCCACCAGATGCTGGTTGCTTCGCAGAAGCTGCCCCTCGCCGCCTGGCAGTACTAGTACTTTGATGGAGGACTGGGTCTGCAGAGGCAGCCGATCCCGGTTGGGCCCATCCCCCGCAGTGTCTGGGGAGACGGGGGTCTCTGGGGCTGGCACCGAACGTATTATGGATAGGTCTTGCAGGCAGAGCTCCTGAACCCAACTATCCAGCTCTGACAGCTTCTGAGGGAAGAAGGTGGACACCAGATCCTCGGCCTCCTGGGCGATGCGGGCCCGAAATGAATCTACTTTCCCCTGCACGTCCTGCTCCAGCTTCAGCGGGGAAGCCATGACCTCCAGGGTCGTCGAGTGTTGGGGCGGACACGGCCTGAGTTCCTCCCTCCTCTGCAGGCTGGGTTTGCGCTTCCGCCGCCACCACCAACTCCCAACAGACCAGGCCCTGCCAGGGCGAAAAGACGTCCCGGAGGTCCCTGCGGGCCGGCGCGCGGAGAAAGCGGGAGCCACACGCTGACCACGCCCTCCGGACGGCGCCCTGGCCAAGAGGCTGGCAGACAGGCTTCGTGAGACCAACCTAGGCTTCGAGTGCCTTGCCGCTAGAGCACCGAAGACCACGTGTTAGGGGACCCAGCTGGATCTAGTTATCTGAGCTGCGCCTCCCCTACCTACTGGCCTGGCTGGCGGGAAGCCACTTTCAAGAACATCGTTAAACTTAAGCTGTGAAGACCAGGCAATGACAAGTCGGTGCGCTTTACATAGGAGTTCAAGGAAGTCCACAATCCCTGGATCCAGCAAACACGATCTCTTTTGAAAGGCATCTTACAAAATGGGCTCTCCAGAGCAAGGCTCACTTCTGGAGAGCCTCAAGTCACACCTTTACAGGTAACCTGGGCCTATCCATGCTTTCCTCTTAGAAAGTCAGAAGTGAGTTCACTTCACTATTGTATTTCAATCAAGTTAGTAGACTTCTGAGATCTTCTATGGCTTACTTCATACAATTTTTAGTTTAAATTACAAATGTTAAGTTATATGACTCTTCTTAAAATTCATCTTTTGGGGAACAATTAACAATTGAATCTGGACTGTAAATTAACGTAACACAGTCAAACTTCCTGAATTTGATAAGTGTATGGTTGTTACAGAGGTTATGTCCTTGTTTTTAGGAAGTACACACTACAGTATTAAGGGATAAAGTGACATGATATATTTAATCTATTCTCAGATGGTTCAGAAAAAGTGTGTGTGTGTGTGTGTGTGTGTAGAGAATGAGAATGCTAAATCATGTGGAGAAATGGTAAAAATTGATGAATCTGTATAAAGAGTGTATGAGAATTCAGTATTATTCTTCTAACTTCTCTGTAAGTTCAAACTTATTTCAAAATAAAAAATGAAAAAACTACCTTTTCCTTAAAGGTTTCCAGAATCATAGAGACAAATTCTGTAAACTTCTAAACTTTCACCCTATTTATTTATATTCATTTTCCTTTCCCTGAAATATTTTCCTTTTGTCCTCTGCAGTACCACAGAGCAAAATCCATGCCTTTGTGACTTTTATTCTAAAATTATTGAAGTATAGTTAAAAAAAGGATTTTTCTAAAGATGCTATAGTATGGTTTCAAATGTAATTGTCACCTCAGTCAGACTGTAAACTCCTTCAGGGCAGGGGCCAAGTCTTAATTCATTTCTTTTGCAGCTGGCATGGAGCAGGTGCTCAATACATGTCTGATGAAATGATCCTGACTTAGTAAGATTTTAGCTAACTATAACTTCACAAAATCTAGAACTGAAAGGGAAAAAAAATCAACAAGACAAACATGTTACAGGTTGGGTTCCCCAGCAAGCAGAGAAGTTGCTTACAGGAGGTTTATTAGGGAGTGCTCTTAAGATAAACACCTGCGGAAAGAAAGAGACAGAACAGGGAGAAGTTGGATTTCGATGCAATCTCAAGGCCTCAACTGACCCCATGGGGAACTGGGAAATGCCCTTCAGAGTTGTCCTGAGGTGGGGTCAAAGCAGTTCCTGAAGAGGGCTCTTTGGTAGCAAGACTTTTAGCAATTGGGAAATAAAAACTTTAGTCCTGAGGAGGGATCTGGGAAGCTCATCATAGCTTCAACTACACATGTAAGATATTAAGATACCTATACTAACAAACTAGCAATTAAGTTGTTCAGCCCCAGTCAGGAGTTGAAAATTCAAAGATGGTTTCTGTGTTCAGATCAATTCAAGTCTCTCAGGAATGACAAAGAAGGTTGTGGTGACAGTAATTATATGTTCAGAGGTGGGGCAGGGGAGATAAAGGTGTGTATGTATGTGAGGGAGGTAATGGGGGATTACTGGTAAATTGGATCTTAAGATATAAGGGAAGTGGCAGGAAATGAGGCAGGAGAAGTAAGCAAGGACCAGCTCATGGAGGCAGGGCCCTATTTGCCATGCTTTAGGAACCTGGATTTAATAAAAGCCAATGAAGGACATTTAGGCAGGGAAAAAATACACACAGAGATGTATGATTTCAATGGTGGAGGTGAATTTGAAGAAGAAACTAAAGGAAGAGAGACTGTGCCATAATCCAAATGAGAAAGTATGCCTCATTTTAAGTGGTGGTGATGGGGTTGAAAGAGAAGCATCAAGAATATCTTAGGAAAAAAAAAAAAGAATATCTTAGAAGTAAAATTAACAGTATGTAGTGATCGTTTTAGATGTGGATAGATGAGAAAAGGCAGAATTCAATACTATGTAATTTTTTGGGGGGGCTTAGGTAGATAATTTCTATTTATACTTATATTAAACCTCTCCTAAGAGGTGAATTAGATATACATTTTTACACACACATATTTACATTCAACTTTATGGAAATTTAGATAGGGCTATCAAACAGAAAAGAAAAAGCAAATCTTAAAACATGACCACAATTTCCCATATGTTGATTTTCTTCATAACTTTGGCTATAAAAGATTACGATGGTGCCAGCATGGAAATTCCCTCTTATACCAAAAACACCCTCAGTGGTATATATGGTTTAACAAATGGTTACTCTGTTTTCAAACAGAAAACATTTCTAGTTGCTCTTTTAAAGAAGTAGGGAAGTTTCTTTCTACTTAAATTATGACAGTGATTAATGAAGCCATTTATATGAAATTATTTTCTTTAGTTGTCTAATGATAAAATATAAAATCCTTTGGGGGATTCAGCTGCTCTTTTTTCTAGTGGGACGTAAGAGTTTTATTTTTTCGTAATGTTTCCTGTCCTTGTTAATGAGATAGCAGTTGGTAGGAAAGTAACAGCTCCTAATTTTTCTACCCCCATCAATCATCAGCAATCAGTGGTTGTTTCTAAAAATTATTTAATGCACTTGCATGCCTTGATTTGACCCATGAAATTAACACTGAGTGCCAACAGGTGGAGGAAGGCCAGGGACAGCTGTGTGGAGTATTGTCTTGTTCAGGTCAGTTTCTCCTTTCTCCACAGCCCAGCAGGGTTCATTATGTACTGATGCCAATAACTGACACCCCACTCTTCTTTTAGGAATGCCTACAGATTTATGGATTGGTTTATCCTTTAAATATCCTCCAACTCTGAAACTATGCCCTGTGAAGAAGGGATTCTGTGGTCCTGTGTATGGGTTCCATTTACCGAACTATTCTAAGCAACTGTTGTGTCAACTATCGGAGATACCTGTAAGCTTGAGATATGGATTGAAATTTAATCATTCAAAATAAGCTGTTTTTCCCACTGATTTCTTTCTATCTATAAAAGTTAGGAGAAATATAATCAGTGGTGCTAAATCTAGATAATCTTAAGGCTCTGGTGGATGGTAATATTTATCCCCTTATATTTATAAAATTTTTCATCTCTGGGTTGCAGTGGATCTTACGTTATCTAGACCCTCAAATGAGCAATTTCTAGGGCTGACAAATATATCACGTCCTCTTCCTTCATTCTTCCTCCTAGATTGCTGCACATAAAGGTACAGAAATAAACGATGTAGAGGTACTCACTGCAGTGCCCTTTTGTCAGAATCAGCCTCCACATCTAACATAAGCATGGCTCTAAATGAAGAGGAGTTGGCAATATAGCATTGTGGTTAAAGTTACGAAGTTAGTCATGTTCAAATCCTAGCTTTGCTACTTACTACCCATGTGACCCTGGCTAAGTTATCTAATCTCTCTGTGCTTTATTTTCTTCATCTATAAAATAAGCATTATAATAATACCTATAAAAGTTGTTTTGAGGATTAAATTAGTTAATACATGTAAAGAGTTTAGCACAGTGCCTCAAACATGTTAATTGCTCAATAAATGTTAGCTGTTATTGAAGGAGAGTCTATCAACAATCCAAAATCTCCCTTCACTCTTTGAAATGGAGTAGAACTGTGTATTCTAGACAAACCAATATATAATTTTCTTGTTCACTATCTTGTTATTTAGCAGTAGTGACTAATTGCACTACACAGTTGAATATAAGTATCTTTTTTTAATGGCTTGAATTTCTGAGATCATCAGTATTTAGAGACCATATCACAAAGGGCATAGGTGAAGCAAGCACAAAGTTTTACTGGCTACCTTGGCTGAAAAGTGCATTTCTGAATAGAACCCCTTCTGGCAAAAGCCATGTCTTCATCAAGTTCACATTATTTTATCTTACAAATTACATAATTGGGATAGTTTGGAAACAATGATGTCTACTGTCAAGGGTCCTTAAGATCACTGATTTTAACAAAAAAAACACTGATCTCTAGGTCCTAGATTCCTGACTTTTTAAGATGCTTTGGCCAATGACTCTCTACCCAAGTCACTGATAGCTTCCTTGTTTACAAAATCCCTGGATCAATAACGTACTGGATGAACAATGAATCTTTTAGTTCAGCATTTTTCAAATTGAAGTCCATCGGTTCCCTATAATTATTTGTGTGTCTTCATTTTGATGATTCATTAATTGATGTAAGCATATTCTGGGTCATATTATAACTGACATGCAATTTGGGCCAGCGATTACATTTTTATGATTGTGACAGCACGAAGTACATCTACCTTAATTGATGAGAGAGGAGCCTATTAGGTATGATTATCCTTTTTCTCCTTTTCCCAAATAACTGTAAATCAGATAGAACAAAGGTTTTCTTAGTGGTTCAAATAGAGAAAACTGGAGGGAGAATTACGTTATCACAGAGTACTCAATAATATGGAAATGTTTAATTAATTGAAAAGACTTGCACCATGAGAGTCAGTATCACCTTCACTTATCAGTAGCGACACAAAAACATGGTCTATTACATAAATTCAAGTTGTTGATTTGTATTTTATCTGTAATATTATTTATATTTAATTTATATATTTACATAAATAACATTTATATTATATAATTATTTTGGTTTTGTAGTTGCAAACTAAAAGTAGAAGATGTTTCAAGTTTTGTGTTTATATGTACTTAATAAACATAAGTCAGTGCTGGCAGATAATTTATTCCTTTAAAAGTAAAACCCCTCTTATAATGCCTTGTGCAAACAATTCCAGAGCTCTCTTCCTGAAATGCGTTTTTGATCATATTTCTATCTTCTACAGTGTCAGGACCAAATTCCTTAAGCATGGTCCACAAGTTCTTTCATGATCTGGATCCTGCCATCTTTTATTTCCCAGAAACTACTCTACATTCCAACAACAGTACTCTCACATGTCCTATGGTTTACATATTCACCTCTCTCTGCATAAAATGCCCATTGTATCATCTTCCTCCCGCTCTCTATCCTACCAATTCATCCTGCTGTAATCAACTCAAGAACTGTTTCGGAAAAAACCTTCCCTAATACCACCTTCTCCCTTCCTAGATGAAGTTAGTGCTCCTGGCACAAGTTAAATAGCATAATAATATCTACCTCATAAAGCTGTTGAAAGGATTAAATAACTTACATAAAACAGCTAGGACACTAAATTCTTCATAAATGGTAGCAGTTTTATTTGTATCTCAAAGTATTCTGCATAAATCTTTTTTACAGTTCCTATCACAGTGTTGTAATTTTGGATTTACAAGTCACTTTTCTCTACCATAATAAATTCCTTGAGGACAAGCATTTTAGTTTTTTCATTTTTATATGTTCTTTGGTAGCAGTGTGCCAGGTAACAATAAGTGTTCAATGAATATTTACTGAATAAATGAATTAATTAAAGAAATAGGATAAAATTTATCAGACAGGACCTGACTAGCAGAAGAGATGGGACTCTCAAGCAACTTATCTTTTTCTTATTTCCCCTGAAAAGTTGCTAGATCTAACAGCAGTTTTCTGGGCTGAATGCTTTAGGGATTTATAGGAAAAGTAGGAATTATATTTCTTTTTTTCTCCCATCAACAGCATGCAGAGTTTCACATTCTGCTTTTGACTCTGGTAATATTCCAGAATTCTACCAGTCACAGTATTGCTTAGTTCTGAAAAAGAGCACTCACTTAAATAACTGGAGTTGGTCTGCAGAACAGTAGTTATGCATTACTACATGTTTGTGCAAAGTGAACATATCAGGGAGTACCAGAGAGGTACACACACAAGAAATAAGGGTGGTGCTGGCTCTGACTCATGCTCCTACTGCTTATTTATAGCTTCTTATTAGTATGGGATTTGTTTTATTTGGCAAAAATACAAGATCTAACTGACTGAGAGAGGAAGATGTAAGAAAATGCCTAAGCATAAAACTTCTACAGCTGAATAATAATCTGTAATTCAGTGCTGTATCAACAGACTCCCCAGGGGCTGGTGCAAGCGGAAACCACTCCAGAATTACAGACTTCATGAGCTGCAGACTTTACTGCTAAATGTAAAATAGTGGTTAACTAAAGATTTTATTCCTCCATAGACACTTCCATTTATAAATGCTAAATTCACCAGTTAGGGCTAAATTAAGTTAGTATACAAAATATGTACAGTGAGTTTCTAATTTCTCTAAATAATTTTCACCAGCAGAAATAGTCAAAAGTAAATTTTAAAAAAACAAGCCAAAGAATTTATATGCTTCAACCTGAAAAAATGTACTGTCTCTGTATTCATTTAAAATTACTGACATTCACAGAAAGACAGACAAGATGAAAAGGCAGAGGGCTATGTACCACAGGAAGGAACAAGATAAAACCCCAGAAAAACAATTAAATGAAGTAGAGATAGGAAACCTTCCAGAAAAAAATTCAGAATAATGATAGTGAAGATGATCCAGGACCTCGGAAAAAGAATGGAGGCAAATATCGAGAAGATGCAAGAAATGTTTAACAAAGATCTAGAAGAATTACAGAACAAACAAACAGAGATGAAAAATACAATAACTGAAATGAAAAATACACTAGAAGGAATCAATAGCAGAATAACTGAGGCAGAAGAACGGATAAGTGACCTGGAACACAGAATGGTGGAATTCACTGCCATGGAACAGAATAAAGAAAAAAGAATGAAAAGAAATGAAGACCTAAGAGACCTCTGGGACAACATTAAATGCAACAACATCCGCATTACAGGGGTCCCAGAAGGAGAAGAGAGAGAAAAAGGACCCGAGAAAATATTTGAAGAGATTATAGTCGAACACTTCCCTAACATGGGAAAGGAAATAGCCACCCAAGTCCAGGAAGCGCAGAGAGTCCCATACAGGTTAAACCCAAGGAGAAACACGCCGAGACACATAGTAATCAAACTGGCAAAAATTAAAGACAAATAAAAATTATTGAAAGCAGCAAGGGAAAAATGACAAATAACATACAAGGGAACTCCCATAAGGTTAACAGCTGATTTCTCAGCAGAAACTCTACAAGCCAGAAGGGAGTGGCATGATATACTTAAAGTGATGAAAGGGAAGAACCTACAACAAAGATTACTCTACCCAGCAAGGATCTCATTCAGACTCGATGGAGAAATAAAAAGCTTTACAGACAAACAAAAGCTAAGAGAATTCAGCACCACCAAACCAGCTCTACAACAAATGCTAAAGGAACTTCTCTAAGTGGGAAACACAAGAGAAGAAAAGGAACTAAAAAAACAAACCCAAAACAATTAAGAAAGTGGTCATAGGAACATACATATCGATAATTACCTTAAACGTGAATGGATTAAATGCTCCAACCAAAAGACACAGGCTTGCTGAATGGATACAAAAACAAGACCCATATATAGACCTAGGGACACATTCAAACTGAAAGTGAGGGGATGGAAAAAGATATTCCATGCAAATGGAAATCAAAAGAAAGCTGGAGTAGCAATACTCATATCAGATAAAATAGACTTTAAAATAAAGAATGTTAAAAGAGACAAAGAAGGACACTACATAATGATCAAGGGAATCAATCCAAGAAGAAGATATAACAATTATAAATATACATGCACCCAACATAGGAGCACCTCAATACATAAGGCAACTGCTAACAGCAATAAAAGAGGAAATCGACAGTAACACACTAATAGTGGGGGACCTTAACACCTCACTTACACCAATGGACAGATCATCCAAACAGAAAATTAATAAGGAAACAAGCTTTAAATGACACAATAGACCAGATAGATTTAATTGATATTTATAGGACATTCCATCCAAAAACAGCTGGTTACACTTTCTTCTCAAGTGCGCACAGAACATTCTCCAGGATAGATCACAACTTGGGTCACCAATCAAGCATCAGTAAATTTAAGAAAACTGAAATCATATCAAGCATCTTTTCTGACCACAATGCTATGAGATTAGAAATGAATTACAGGGAAAAAAACGTAAAAAGCACAAACACATGGGGGCTAAACAATACGTTACTAAATAACCAAGAGATCACTGAAGAAATCAAAGAGGAAATCACAAAATACCTAGACACAAATGACAGTGAAAACACGATGATCCAAAACCTATGGGATGAAGCAAAAGCAGTTCTAAGAAGGAAGTTTATATATACAAGCCTACCTCAAGAAACAAGAAAAATCTCAAATAAACAATCTAACCTTACACCTAAAGGAACTAGAGAAAGAAGAACAAACAAAACCCAAAGTTAGCAGAAGGAAAGAAATCATAAAGATCAGAGTAGAAATAAATGAAATAGAAATGAAGGAAACAACACCAAAGATCAATAAAACTAAAAGCTGGTTCTTTGAGAAGATAAACAAAATTGATAAACCATTAGCTAGACTCATCAAAAAAAGAGGGAGAGGACTCAAATCAATAAAATTAGAAATGAAAAAGGAGAAGGCACAACAGACACCGCAGAAATACAAAGCATCCTAAGAGACTACTACAAACAACTCTATGCCAATAAAATGGACAACCTGGAAGAAATGGACAAATTCTTAGAAAGGGATAACCTTCCAAGACTGAACCAGGAAGAAATAGAAAATATGAACAGACCAATCACAAGTAATGAAATTGAAACTGTGATTAAAAATCTTGCAACAAACAAAAGTCCAGGACCAGATGGCTTCACAGGTGAATTCTATCAAACATTTAGAGAAGAGCTAACACCCATCCTTCTCAAACTCTTCCAAAAAATTGCAGAGGAAGGAACACTCCCAAACTCATTCTACGAGGTCACCATCACCCTGATACCAAAACCAGACAAAGATACCACAAAAAAAGAAAATTACAGACCAATATCACTGATGACTACAGATGCAAAGATCCTCAACAAAATACTAGCAAACAGAATCCAACAACACATTAAAAGGATCATATACCATGATCAAGTGGGATTTATCCCAGGGATGCAAGGATTCTTCAATATATGGAAATCAATGTGATACACCATATTAACAAACTGAAGAATAAAAACCATATGATCATCTCAATAGACGCAGAAAAAGCTTTTGACAAAATTCAACACCCATTTATGATAAAAACTCTCTAGAAAGTGGGCTTAGAGGGAACCTACCTCAACATACTAAAGGCCATATACAACAAACCCACAGCAAACATCATTCTCAATAGTGAAAAACTGAAAGCATTTCCACTAAGATCAGGAACAAGACAAGGATGTCCATACTTGCCACTATTATTCAACATAGTTTTGGAAGTCCTAGCCACAGCAATCAGAGAAGAAAAAGAAATAAAAGGAATACAAATTGGAAAAGAAGAAGTAAAACTGTCACTGTTTGCAGATGACATGATACTATACATAGAGAATCCTAAAGATGCCACCAGAAAACTACTAGAGCTAATCAATGAATTTGGTAAAGTAAAAGGATACAAAATTAATGCACAGAAATCTCTTGCATTCCTATACACTAATGATGAAAAATCTGAAACAGAAATTAAGGAGACACACCCATTTACCACTGCAACAAAAAGAATAAAATACCTAGGAATAAACCTACCTAAGGAGACAAAACACCTGTATGCAGAAAACTATAAGACACTGATAAAAGAAATTAAAGATGATACAAACAGATGGAGAGAAATACCATGTTCTTGGATTGGAAGAATCAACATTGTGAAAATGACTATACTACCCAAAGCAATCTACAGATTCAGTGCAATCCCTATCAAATTACCAATGGCATTTTTTATAGAACTAGAACAAAAAATCTTAAAATTTGTATGGAGACACAAAAGACCCCGAAGAGCCAAAGCAGTCTTGAGGGAAAAAAACGGAGCTGGAGAAATCAGACTCCCTGACTTCAGACTATACTACAAAGCTACAGTAATCAAGACAATATGGTACTGGCACAAAAACAGAAATATAGATCAATGGAACAGGAGAGAAAGCCCAGAGATAAACCCACGCACCTATGGTCAACTAATCTATGACAAAGGAGGCAAAGATATACAATGGAGAAAAGACAGTCTCTTCAATAAGTGGTGCTGGGAAAACTGGACAGCTACATGTAAAAGAATGAAATTAGAACACTCCCTAACACCATACACAAAAATAAACTCAAAATGGATTAGAGACCTAAATGTAAGACCGGACACTATCAAACTCTTAGAGGAAAACATAGGAAGAACACTCTTTGACATAAATCACAGCAAGATCTTTTTTGATCCACCTCCTAGAGTAATGGAAATAAAAACAAAAATAAACAAATGGGACCTAATGACACTTAAAAGCTTTTGCACAGCAAAGGAAACCATAAACAAGACGAAAAGACAACCCTCAGAATGGGAGAAAATATTTTCAAACGAATCAACAGACCCAGGATTAATCTCCAAAATATATGAACAGCTCATGCAGCTCAATATTTAAAAAAAAAAACAACCAAATGCAAAAATGGGCAGAAGACCTAAATAGACATTTCTCCAAAGAAGACATACAGATGGCCAAGAAGCACATGAAAAGCTGCTCAACATCACTAATTATTAGAGAAATGCAAATCAAAACTACAATGAGGTATCACCTCACACCAGTGAGAATGGACAACATCAGAAAATCTACAAACAACAAATGCTGGAGAGGGTGTGGAGAAAAGGGAACCCTCTTGCACTGTTGGTGGGAATGTAAATTGATACAACCACTATGGAGAACTGTATGGAGGTTCCTTAAAAAACTAAAAATAGAATTACCATATGACCCAGCAATCCCACTACTGGGCATATACCCAGAGAAAACCATAATGCAAAAAGACACATGCACCCCACAGTGTTCATTGCAGCACTATTTACGATAGCCAGGTCATGGAAGCAACCTAAATGCCCATTGACAGACGAACGGATATAGAAGATGTGGTACATATATACAATGGAACATTACTCAGCCATAAAAAGGAACGAAACTGGGTCATTTGTAGAGACATGGATGAATCTAGAGACTGTCATACAGAATGAAGTAAGTCAGAAAAATATCACATATTAACACATATACATGGAACCTAGAAAAATGGTACAGATGAACCGGTTTTCAGGGCAGAAATTGAAACACAGATGTAGAGAACAAACGTATGGACACCAAGGGGGGAAAGCCGCTGGGGGGGTGGGGGTGGTGGTGGGATGAATTGGGAGATTGGGATTGACATGTATGCACTGATGTGTATAAAATGGATGACTAATAAGAACCTGCTGTATAAAAAAAAATTAAATTAAAAAAATAAAAATAAAATAAAATAAAATTACTCTCTGTCCTCTCATTTTGATTTTCCTTCTTAGCCCTTATCACAAACTGATATTCCATTACATATTTAGTTGTATATTTGTTGTGTCCATCTTTAGAACATAAAAGCAAGGGCTTTTTTGTTTTATTTATTGGATTCTCTGCAATGAGGATAGCCTGAAACATAATGGCTACTCAATAAATATTTTGTTGGATGAATGACAGCAAAATTGTTTAAATCTCTTGAATAAATAATAATTCTTTGAGGATAACTGCATTTTGAAAAACTTTTTTTAATTATAAAAGTAAAGCAATTATTCAAATAGACAGTCACAACTTAGCATGAATAAAGTTTTTTGAATAATAAAATCAATCCTTAAAAGTTTGAAGAAAAAGACCTTTTATATTATGAAGATATCTCATACTTATGTTTTCTCTCAAAGAGCAATAAAGGAGACGTTACTTGTTTTTAAAAAAATTGGATTTTGCTATTTATCACTTCCATTCACCTTCTTAAAATACAAGTGTTAGTTTCAAAATGAAACTGAGATTCACATTTTGATAGATAGAAATTATGCCTTCTTATCTTTCTATTTTCAACTAATGTGAACTACACCAAATTGCAGTAAAATCAAAAAAATATAGATTAAAAACAATTGAGTCTGGACTTGTTTTGGTTCTAATAAGTATTTTGCTTAAGGAGATACTGTATTCTCCTGAATCTAAGCTGAACACACAGTTGGTAAAATAATCCTTGGAGGATAATAGTTTTCAAAAAAATCAGCAATCATATATGCACAGAAATTAGGTTGACCACTTCTTTTTGTATGGTATAATAATACATATTCTTACATATTTTACTAAAAAAAATAAGATAAACTGTATAGCTAAAAAGCTGATCCCAAAGCCTCAGTCTTAAGTGAAGCTGTTTCATCAGAATAGACTTGAATTATTTTATAATCTGAATTCAAATTATTTTATTATTAATTTTTGATCTACTTAATAGCCTATGAACTTCCATTATATATAAAAATGTCAGGTAACAGGCTTCGTCTAAAAATGAGCAACAGAATTGGAAGCCTGTACAATAACATCTGTTAATAATACTAAACCTATGCTGATGTAACTGTTTTAAAATCTGTGATTTTGTGTATGTTATTAATACTTACAGGAAAACAAGACTAGTTTTATCCTACAAATATGTAATGTTTATTATATCTTCTGGATGATCATATATACAACATATCAGTCATATGGCTCCTATCTGATATCAATATGGAAAGGTCAGATTAAAGACTACAGAGTTTCTTTTCAGTTATCAGCTGATGTCACTAAATCCATCAAAATGAATGTGACATAGTCAATTTGAATAAACCCTAAAAACAGCTGAAAACCTGGTGTCTTCTGTTACTTAGTTTTCTGTCTGTAATCTAAGTATCTAGTTTCTATCGACATCACATGAAATGAACATTGAAATAGAGTCAATTCAGGAAATCACTCTAAAATCACTTTTTAAAAGGCCACTGTAAGAGGTTATAGACTACTGAGGGAGATTCTGGCTATCTTTCTGTTTGGAAGAGCTCTTCCTTTCAAATTTATGATTCCCTTTACCCCAAAAAGGGATAAAGGGTAGGTCTAAATTATCTAAATAAAGCGTTCATAAACCTAATCAGATAATGGAGAGTAATATAAAAGTCACTTGTAAAATCTTGCACATTTCATACTCTTTCCAAATGTGCTAATTTTATGTCTGTTGATGGATGATAATGGCGTTAAAATGCATCTTTATGGGGAGTTGGGGCTGGGATGGGATCATGGATGATTGTGCTATATCTAATGAAAAACAAACTCTTTCCCCTTGTCCTATCCATTTATGGACTCTTCAAACTGTAGCCATAGGCTTCAAAAGGTCAGTCCCCTGATGACAGAGAAACAGACATATATTGAACACCTACTATGTGTTAAGTACTGTTCTAGTACCTGATTTATTATTTTATTATTCTGTTTAAATTTCTTAACCTATGAAGAGATAATTATTAATATTGCTGTATTAGAGATAAGACACTGAGGCTCTAAAAAGTATTTCCCTAAAGTCTGAGTTTGTAAGCAATAGAACAATGCTGGTTGAAATCCAACTTCATTTGACTCCAGAGCCTATGCTACATGATTGCCTACAAAAAAAGAAAAAAAAAAAAAAAAAAAGGAGGCTGTCTCAGCACCTCCAAAGTTATTTTCTCCACTAAACTAAAAGGTAATGACTCATAGCTGAGTGGAAAACCCTTTTTTCTTATTTCTGAATAAGGCTGCACAATGCTACAGGATAAACTATCTATACCCTCTGTCATTTTTCTATTCTTTAAGCCAATGCCTAAACTATGTGTATGTCATGTGTATGTAGGAATGTGTATGCACACACACACACACACACACACATTCATACACACATAACATATATTTTTAAAAGATTAATTCTAGGGTCTAATGCTGTAGCTCTCTTTTACTAAAAAAGGGGGAAAACACTAGTAGATTAGACAAAAAGTAGCAGATAGTTCTTTTAAAAACTTTATAGTTAGTTCCTCTTTCACTTACTTTTCTGTGTATTTCTTAGCACTGTGATCTATATAGGCACATGTTATGTGTTTATTTCGTCTGGTCTCCAGAACCTTGGTTTGGCAATATCTTCTGCTACCCATTACACTTTTGCTATAATTATCTACAGTATATGTTATGTTTCCAAAAGAATATATAAATAACAATTCATTGGTTAAGTATAAAGACGGGAAATTTGAGGTTGAAGGAGTTCAATCACAGGATACTGTTTTAAGAAGTTCCAGCAAAATGTACAACAAGAAAGTTTTAAGGATAACACAAGAAAACTGACAGCCTACCCTTTTAAGCTTGGCTTTGCTTTAACTCTATTAAAAGCTACGGGACACAAGGAAAAAAGTTTTTTTCTATTTATTTAATTTTGTATCTATATGAGATGATGGATATTCAATAAACTTATTATGATAATGTTTCATGATGTGTGTAAGTCAAATCATTATGCTGTACACCTTATATGGTGCTGTATGTCGATTATATCTCAATAAAACTAGAAGAAAAAAAGCTACTGGATGAAAACACAGCATTGAATATTATACAAAGCTGGATATCCATATGCAAAAAATGAACTTTGATCCATCCCTGCACCATATACAAAAATTAACTTAAAATGGATTATAGACCTACATGTAAAACCTAAAACTACAAAACTTTTAGAAGAAAACATGAGAAAATCTTTGTGACCTTAGGTTAAAAACATGATCCATAAAAGAAAAAGATGATAGATTGGACTTCATCAAAATTAAGATTTCTACTCTTTTAAAAACACTTATAAGAAATTGAAAAGAAAGCAACAGACTGGGAGAAAATATACCCAAATCATGTAACTGACAAAGGACCTGTATCTAGAATATTTAGGAACTCTCAAATCAATTATAAGAAAACAATTGGGCTTCCCTGGTGGTGCAGTGGTTGAGAGTCTGCCTGCCAATGTGGGGGACGCGGGTTCGAGCCCTGGTCTGGGAGGATCCCACGTGCCGCGGAGCGGCTGGGCCCGTGAGCCACAACTACTGAGCCTGCGCGTCTGGAGCCTGTGCTCCGCAACAGGAGAGCCTGCGATAGTGAGAGGCCCGCGCACCGCGATGAAGAGTGGCCCCCACTTGCCACAACTAGAGAAAGCCCTCGCACAGAAACGAAGACCCAACACAGCCATAAATAAATAAATAAATAAATAAAAATTTAAAAAAAAGAGTTCTCATCACAAAGGAAAAAACTTAAAAAAAAAAAAAGAAAACAATTACAACCCAATTAAAAATGGGCAAAAGATTTGAACAGACACTTCACCAAAGAAGATATATGGATGGCAAATAAGCACATGAAACGATGGTTTAAATTATTTGTCATTAGGGAAATGCAAATTAAAACCTGAGATACCACTACACACCTGTTAGAACAGCTAAAATCAAAAAGACTGGCCATATCAAGTGTTAGTGAGGATACAGAGGAACTGGAACACTCATATACTGCTGGTGAAAATGCAAAATGGTACAACCACTTTGGAAAATAGTTTGGCGGTTTCTTAAAAAGCTAAACACATACATACCATATAACCCAGCCGCTCTACTCCTAGGTATTTCCACAAGAGAAATGAGAGCATATGTCTTTACAGAGACTTGTACACCAATATTCATAGCAGCCTTATCTATAAACTCATGATGGTCAAAGGGTACAAGTTTCCAGCTATAACATGAATAAATTCTGGGGATCTAAGATACAGCACGATAACTACAGTTAACAATTATGTGTATTAGTCAAAAGTGGAAGGTGAATGGATAAACCAATTGTTATATCCCTACAATGGAATACTAAGCAATAGAGGACTGAACTACTAATAAAGCAACAATATAGATGACTTTCAAAATAATTATGCTGGAAGAAAAAAACACATAATGTATGATTTCTTCATATAAAATTGTTTTAAATGTAAATTAATTTATAGTATCAGAAGGAAGGTCAGTGGTTGTCTATGACAGGGGAAAGAATGGGTGGGAAGAAATTACAAAAGGGCAAGGGAAATTTAAAACTTTCAGGAATGATGGGCATGCTGATTATCCTGACTATGGTGATGACTTCACAGAGATATACATTTGTCAAAACTTATAAAATGGGCAATTAAATATGTGACATTTCTTAAATGTCAGTTATACCTCATTAAAGCTTTTTTTTTTTTTTTTAAACAACAACAATGACTAATGCACCATGGAAAACAATATGGAGGTTCCTCAAAAAATTAAAGATAGAACTACCATATGATGGAACAATCCCACTTCTGGGTATATCTGAAAAAAATGAAATCAATATCTTGAAGAAATATCTGCACCCCAGTGTTCACTGCAGCATTATTCACAATAGCCAAGACATGGAAACAACCTAAGTGTCTACTGATGAATGAATGCAAGAAGAAAATGTGATACACACACACAAGTGGAATATTATACAATAAAAAGGAAATCCTACTATGGAGAACAGTATGGAGGTTCCTTGAAAAACTAAAAATATAGTTACTATATGATCCAGCAATCCCACTCCTGGGCATATATCCAGAAAAGACAAAAACTCTAATTTGAAAAGATATCTGCAACCCATGTTCATAGCAGCACTATTTACAATAGCCAAGACATGGAAATGTCCACCGACAGTGAATGGATAAAGAAGATGTGGTATATATATGCAATGGAATATTACTCAGCCATAAAAAGAAATAATACCATTTGCAGCAACATGGATGGACCCAGAGATTATCATACTAAGTGAATTCAGACAGAGAAAGATAATACTGTATAATCGCACTTACATGTGGAATCTAAAAAAGCTGAAACAGAATAGAATGTTACTCATAGAAACAGGGTAGAATGGTGGTTGCCAGGGGCTGAGGGGTGGGGGAAATGGGGAGATGTTGGTCAAAGGGTACAAATTTCCAGTTATAAGGTGAATAAGTTCTAGAGATCTAATATACAGCATGGTAACTGTGGTTAACAATACTGTATTATATACTTGAGAGCTGCTGAGAGAGTAGATCTTAAATGTTCTCACTACAAAAAAAAAAGACAATTATGTGAGGTGATGGATGTGTTGACTAACCTTATTGTGATAATCATTTTACGATATATATGTGCAACTAATCATTATGTTATATACCTTAAACTTACGCAATGTTATATATCAATTATATCTCAATAAAGCGCGGGGGGGAGTGGAGAACGCTAATCTTCACCTTAAAAAAATGGCATTACGTGATATACAAGATCTTACTATCAACTTTAATTACAAACTATGTTAAAGAATAAGTCTTTGCTTCATATAGCAGAAAATTAAATTCAAACCAGTCACAAGGTTTTATTCTTGTTTTAAGAGAATTAGAGTCTTCCAAGTGGTATGGTTCCCTGATTGCTAATAAGGGTAACTCCTCAGAAGGCCATAAGGCAGAAATCCAAGTTAAATGCTAAATGTTCAAATATTCCTGATTACAACAGCATAAAATTAGTTAGAAAATGATAAAAGAAAAACACACCAAATAAAAACAAAACAGTATTATTAGGTTGCATCTACAAATTCTTGTAATTTTCTAGCTTCCAACAGCTGGAAGAAAGGTGTGAGGGGAAAGAAGAGGGATAAAGAAGAGAAGGACGGCCCTTTTTCTCACAACATCTCAAAGTGTTAATGAGGTGCCTGATGATGTTAGCAGAAAGAAAACAAGCTACTGCATCAAGATGTAATAATATAGTTGTGACTATCACACCGTCTAGAATATTCTTGTCACCATGAACTAAGATGTAATAGTTTTAGGTAAGGTATCTCAGAGCAGTCAGGTCTCAGCTCTTAAGTCTCCAGGAGGAGTTCCCTGCACAGGACTGTACTGTAATTATTTGGCTTTCATTCTCCAGATTATAAACTCCTTGAGTGCAAGAGCTGTGTCTTATTAATCAACTGTAACCCCACACCTAGCACCTTCTTGCAGAGATTTCAGTTATCGCATACTGCAAATTGGCACCCCACCATGGCCTGGCAATCCTACTGTTTCTCTGGTAGGCACACAATCCGTTAGTTAAGACGACAATTTCACACCTGCTCCTCTCTCCTCAAATCCCCTATCCCTCCTCCAACAGACTCACCTGCAGCTGATCACATTGTACTTCAGTGGGAAAACAGAAGCCATCAGAGATGTCTTATCTTCCTAGAACCAAACGTCCTACCTATAAACTGGCCTAGCCTCTACCACAAGAGAAGAAAGGTCTCACCTTCTAGTGCAAAGGGCAGTCTTTCTACTTTTGATATGAATTCCACCCTTCTGCCCCTCCTCAAGGACTTCATCACTTCTCCTATTTAACACTGCTCTCTTCCTATCCACTGGTTCATTCCTTTAAAATTTTAAATTGTTATTTGGGATTAAAAAAACAACAATTACCGTTTCTCTGTTCCCTTTGTCAACTAAAAAAAAAAAAGCCCAACCTAAAAGTTGAGAATTACGTTTTATTTGGCGGACAAAACTGAGGACTTAAGATAGCTGGGAGACACTGCTCCAAAGAGGTAAGGGAGGAGCCAGGATATACAGGAGTTTCTGCTGCAAAGACCAGGTGGTTGGAACTTCAAAAGACTACTGTGAATTAAAGAAAACCAGACATCTCAAGTTGAGAAATTTAGCGCTTTTCTATGTAAGGGAAGATTCAAGAGTCTGGGCTCACTGAAATCATTCCTTTGATATGCACTGCACCCTAGCCATCCAGGACCAGTATCCTGTGCTTTCCCATCCTGAGTTCCCTCCAGGCTCAAGGTTGGGGGGGCCATAGTGACTTGATGACTGCAACATCTTTTATTTACTGATACGGCAGGCAACAAATTTCATTCACACCTTGTATAGGCAGTTCTCAAAATAGTTATGCTGTCCTCATTTCCTTACCACCTAATCCATCCTTAATCTCACTTTCACTTCCATCTCATACCTAAGGGCTCTTGTGAAGGATACCAATGACTTTCATGTTGACACATCCAGGAGATACTTACCTTCATCTTACCTGACCTTTCAGCAGTATTCAAATCAAGTACTCATTCCCTCTTGAATCCATCTCTCTTGGCTTTCTTGGCTTTCCTCCTACTTTGCTGGTTGCTCTGTTTCAGTTTCCTTTGCAGGCTAGCCTTCTCTAATGGAATCTCTAATTCAATCCTGGGCCCTCTTCTCCCTCTACACTCTCTTCCTAGATGAAATTCGCACAGATATTTCAAAATTAAATGGTTCCAAAAAGAACTCAATATTCATATGAAATATATTATCCTGCCCTACACCAAATCGTTCTCATCTCAGTAAATGGTGGCACTATCTATCTAGTTACCCAAGCCAAAAATCTGAACATCTCCAATTCCCACTGAATCTATCTGCAAAATGTATTTAGAACCCATTCATCACTCCATTGCCATCATCATATTGCCTGGACTACTGAAAAAGCCTTCTAATTGCTCTCTTTGCTTCTACCTTGTCTCCTTCTAATCCTCGGCCCAGAGAGCAACTAAAACCATCCTACAAACTAAATCATTCATGTCATTCAGCTGCTTAAATCCCTTAATTGGCCCTCAGAATAAAATTGAAAATCCTTACCATAGCTCACAGACCTTGTGTGATACGGCCCCTTCCAGTCTCTCCAACCTCATTTTCATAACTCAGCCTCACCTCCCAAACCATTCATTAAGTCTTCTGGAGAGGAGTTTCAAGATGGCGGAAGAGTAAGATGCGGAGATCACCTTCCTCCCCGCAGATACATCAGAAATATATCTACATGTGGAACAACATCTACAGAACACCTACTGAACGCTGGCAGAAGAACTCAGACCTCCCAGAAGGCAAAAAACTCCCCACGTACCTGGGCAGGGCAAAAGAAAAAAGAAAAAACAGAGACAAAAGAATAGGGACGGGACCTGCACCAGTGGGAGGGAGCTGTAAAGGAGGAAAGGTTTCCACACGCTAGGAAGCCCCTTCACTGGTGGAGATGGGGGATGGGCGGGGGGAAGCTTCGGAGCCACGGAGGAGAGCACAGCCACAGGGGTGCGGAGGGCAAAGCGGAGAGATTCCCGCACGGAGGCTCGGCGCCAAGCAGCACTCAGCAGCCCGAGAGGCTTGTCTGCTCACCCGCCGGGGCGGGCGGGGGCTGGGAGCTGAGGATCGGGCTGCGGTCGGATCGCAGGGAGAGGACTGGGGTTGGCGACGTGAACACAGCCTGAAGGGGCTAGTGCTCCACAGCTAGCCGGGAGGGAGTCCGGGAAAAAGTCTGCAGCTGCCGAAGAGGCAAGAGACTATTTCTTGCCTCTTTGTTTCCTGGTGCACAAAGAGAGGGGATTAAGAGCGCCGCCTAAACGAGCACCAGAGACAGGTGCGAGCCGAGGCTATCACCACGGACCCCAGAGACGGGCATGAGACGCTAAGGCTGCTGCTGCAATTACCAAGAAGCCTGTGTGCGAGCACAGGTCACTCTCCACACCGCCCCTCCTGGGACCCTGTGCAGCCCTCCACTGCCAGGGTCCCATGATAGAGGGACAACTTCCCCGAGAGAACGCACGGCACGCCTCAGGCTGCTGCAACGTCACACTGGCCTCTGCCGCCAAAGGCTCGCCCCGCATTCCGTACCCCTCCCTTCCCCCAGCCTGAGTGAGCCAGAGCCCCCTAATCAGCTGCTCCTTTAAACCCGTCCTCTCTGGGCGGGAACAGACCCCATCAGGCGCCCTACATGCAGAGGTGGGGCCAATCCAAAACTGAACTCCAGGAGCTGTGCAAACAAAGAAGAGAAAGGGAAATCTTTCCCAGCAGCCTCAGGAGCAGCAGATTAGATCGCCACAATCAACCTGATATACCCTGCATCTGTGGAATACCTGAAGAGACAACGAATCATCCCAAACTGAGGCAGTGGACTTTGGGAGCAACGATATATATTTTTTTTCCGTTTTTCTCTTTTTCCGTGTGGATGACAGGGTCTTGGTGCTCCGACCGGGTGTCAGGCCTGTGCCACTGAGGTGGGAGAGCCGAGTTCAGGACACTGGTCCACAAGAGACCTCCCAGCTCCATGTAATATCAAACAGCGAAAATCTCCCAGAGATCTCCATCTCAACATCAAGACCCAGCTCCACTCAACGACCAGCAAGCTCCAGTGCTGGACACCCTATGCCAAACAACCAGCAAGACAGGAACACAACCCCACCCATTAGCAGAGAGGCTGCCTAAAATCATAATAAGGTCACAGACACCCCAAAACACAGCACCAGACACGGACTTGCCCACCAGAAAGACAAGATCCAGCCTCATCCACCAGAACACAGGCACTAGTCCCCTCCACCAGGAAGCCTACACAACCCACTGAACCAACCTTAGCCACTGGGGGCAGACACCAGAAACAACAGGAACTATGAACCTGCAGGCTGCAAAAAGGAGACCCCAAACACAGTAAGTTAAGCAAAATGAGAAGACAGAGAAACACACAGCAGATGAAGGAGCAAGGTAAAAACCCACCAGACCAAACAAATAAAGAGGAAACAGGCAGTCTACCTAAAAAAGAATTCAGAGTAATGATAGTAAAGATGATCCAAAATCTTGCTAATAGAATGAAGAAAATACAAGAAACGTTTAACAAGGACCTAGAAGAACTAAAGAGCAAACAAACAGTGATGAACAACAAAATTAATGAAATTTAAAATTCTCTAGAAGGAATTGATAGCAGAATAAATGACGTAGAAGAACGGATAAGTGACCTGGAAGATAAATAGTGGAAATAACTACTGCAGAGCAGAATAAAGAAAAAAGAATGAAAAGAATTGAGGACAGTCTCAGAGACCTCTGGGACAACATTAAACGCACCAACATTTGAATTATAGGGGTCCCAGAAGAAAAATAGAAAAAGAAAGGGACTGAGAAAATATTTGAAGAGATTATAGTTGAAAACTTCCCTAATATGGGAAAGGAAATAGTTAATCAAGTCCAGGAAGCACACAGAGTCCCATACAGGATAAATCCAAGGAGAAACACGCCAAGACACGCATTAATCAAATTATCAAAAATTAAATACAAAGAAAAAATATTAAAAGCAGCAAGGGAAAAACAACATAACATACAAGGGAATCCCCATAAGGTTAACAGCTGATCTTTCAGCAGAAACTCTGCAAGCCAGAAGGGAGTGGCAGGACATATTGAAGTGATGAAAGGGAAAAACCTACAACAAAGGCTACTCTACCCAGCAAGGATCTCATTCAGATTTGATGGAGAAATTAAAACCTTTACAGACAAGCAAAAGCTAAGAGAATTCAGCACCACCAAACCAGCTTTACAACAAATGCTAAAGGAACTTCTCTAGGCAGGAAACACAAGAGAAGGAAAAGACTTACAAAAACAAACCCAAAACAATTAAAAAAATGGGAATAGGAACATACATATCGATAATTACCTTAAACGTGAATGGATTAAATGCTCCAACCAAAAGACACAGGCTTGCTGAATGGATACAAAAACAAGACCCGTATATATGCTGTCTACAAGAGACCTACCTCAGATCTAGGGACACATACAGACTGAAAGTGAGGGGATGGAAAAAGATATTCCATGCAAATGGAAATCAAAAGAAAGCTGGAGTAGCAATTCTCATATCAGACAAAATAGACTTTAAAACAAAGACTGTTACAAGAGACAAAGAAGGACACTACAAAATGATCAAGGGATCAATCCAAGAAGGAGATATAACAATTGTAAATATTTATGCACCCAACATAGGAGCACCTCAATACATAAGGCAAATACTAACAGCCATAAAAGAGGAAATCGACAGTAACACAATCATAGTAGGGGACTTTAACACCCCACTTTCACCAATGGACAGATCATCCAAAATGAAAATAAATAAGGAAACACAAGCTTTAAATGATACATTAAACAAGATGGACTTAATTGATATTTATAGGACATTCCATCCAAAAACAACAGAATAAACTTTCTTCTCAAGTGCTCATGGAACATTCTCCAGGATAGATCATATCTTGGGACACAAATCAATCCTTGGTAAATTTAAGAAAATTGAAATCGTATCAAGTATCTTTTCTGACCACAATGCTATGAGACTAGATATCAATTACAGGGAAAGATCTGTAAGAAAAACAAACACATGGAGGCTAAACAATACACTACTTAATAACCAAGAGATCACTGAAGAAATCAAAGAGGAAATCAAAAAATACCTAGAAACAAATGACGATGAAAACACAATGACCCAAAACTTATGGGATACAGCAAAAGCAGTTCTAAGACGGAAGTTTATAGCAATACAATCCTACCTGAAGAAACAAGAAACATCTCAAATAAACAACCTAACTTTACACATAAAGCAATTGGAGAAAGAAGAGCAAAAAAACCCCAAAGTTAGCAGAAGGAAAGAAATCATAAAGATGAGATCAGAAATACATGAAAAAGAAATGAAGGAAACAACACCAAAGATCAATAACACTAAAAGCTGGTTCTTTGAGAAGATAAACAAAATTGATAAGCCATTAGCCAGACTCATCAAGAAAAAAAAGGGAGAAGACTCAAATCAATAGAATTAGAAATGAAAAAGGAGAAGTAACAACTGACACTGCAGAAACACAAAGGATCATGAGAGATTACTACAAGCAACTATATGCCAATAAAATGGACAACCTGGAAGAAATGAACAAATTTTTAGAAAAGCACACCTTCCAAGACTGATCCAGGAAGAAATAGAAAATATAAGGAGACCAATCACAAGCACTTAAGTTGAAACTGTGAATAAAAATCTTCCAACAAACAAAAGTCCAGGACCAGATGGCTTCACAGGAGAATTGTATCAAACATTTAGAGAAGAGCTAACACCTATCCTTCTCAAACTCTTCCAAAATATAGCAGAAGGAGGAACACTCCCAAACTCATTCTACGCGGCCACCATCACCCTGATACCGAAACCAGACAAAGATGTCACAAAGAGAGAAAACTACAGGCCAATATCACTGATGAACATAGATGCAAAAATCCTCATCAAAATACTAGCAAACAGAATCCAACAGCACATTAAAAGGATCATACACCATGAACAAGTGGGGTTTATCCCAGGAATGCAAGGATTCTTCAACATACACCAAATCAATCAATATGATACACCATATTAACAAATTGAAGAATAAAAACCATATAATCATCTCAATAGATGCAAAAAAAGCTTTCGACAAAATTCAGTACCCATTTATGATAAAAACCCTCCAGAAAGTAGGCATAGAGGGAACTTTCCTCAACATAATAAAGGCCATATATGACAAACCCACAGCCAACATCGTCCTCAGTGGTGAAAAACTGAAACCATTTCCACTAAGATCAGGAACAAGACAAGGTTGCCCACTCTCAACACTATTATTCAACATAGTTTTGGAAGTGTTAGCCATAGCAATCAGAGAAGAAAAAGAAATAAAAGGAATCCGAATTGGAAAAGAAGAAGTAAAGCTGTCACTGTTTGCAGATGACATGATACTATACATAGAGAATCCTAAAGATGCTACCGGAAACTACTAGAGCTAATCAATGAATTTGGTAAAGTAGCAGGATACAAAATTAATGCACAGAAATCTCTTGCATTCCTATACACTAATGATGAAAAATCTGAAAAAGAAATTAAGGAGACACACCCATTTACCACTGCAACAAAAAGAATAAAATACCTAGGAATAAACCTACCTAAGGAGACAAAACACCTGTATGCAGAAAACTATAAGACACTGATAAAAGAAATTAAAGATGATACAAAGAGATGGAGAGATATACCATGTTCTTGGATTGGAATAATCAACATTGTGAAAATGACTATACTACCCAAAGCAATCTACAGATTCAATGCAATCCCTATCAAACTACCACTGGCATTTTCACAGACCTAGAACAAAAAATTTCACAATTTGTATGGAAACACAAAAGACCCCAAATAGCCAAAGCAATCTTGAGAAAGGAAAACGGAGCTGGAGGAATCAGGCTCCCGGACTTCAGACTATACTACAAAGCTACAGTAATCAAGACAATATGGTACTGGCACAAAAACAGACATATAAATCAATGGTACAGGATAGAAAGCCTAGAGATAAACCCACGCACATATGGTCACCTTATTTTTGATAAAGGAGGCAAGAATATACAATGGAGAGAAGACAGCCTCTTCAATAAGTGGTGCTGGGAAAACTGGACAGCTACATGTAAAAGAATGAAAGTAGAACACTCCCTAACACCATACACAAAAATAAACTCAAAATGGATTAAAGACCTAAATGTAAGGCCAGACACTATCAAACTCTTAGAGGAAAACATAGGCAGAACACTCTATGACATACATCACAGCAAGATCCTTTTTGACCCAGCTCCTAGAGAAATGGAAATAAAAACCAAAATAAACAAATGGGACCTAATGAAACTTAAAAGCTTTTGCACAGCAAAGGAAACCATAAACAAGACCAAAAGACAACCCTCAGAATGGGAGAAAATATTTGCAAATGAAGCAAGTGACAAAGGATTAATCTCCACAATTTACAAGCAGCTCATGCAGGTCAGTATGAAAAAAACAAACAACCCAATCCAAAAATGGGCAGAAGACCTAAATAGACATTTCTCCAAGGAAGATATACAGATTGCCAACAAACACATGAAAGAATGCTCAACATCATTAATCATTAGAGAAATGCAAATCAAAACTACAATGAGATATCATCTCACACCAGTCAGAACGGCCATCATCAAAAAATCTACAAACAATAAATGCTGGAGAGGGTGTGGAGAAAAGGGAACCCTCTTGCACTGTCGGTGGGAATATAAATTGATACAGCCACTATGGAGAACAGTATGGAGGTTCCTTAAGAAACTAAAAATAGAATTACCATACGACCCAGCAATCCCACTACTGGGCATATACCCTGAGAAAAGCATAATTCAAATAGAGTCATGTACCACAATGTTCATGGCAGCTCTGTTTACAATAGGCAGGACATGGAAGCAACCTAAGTGTCCATCGACAGATGAATGGATAAAGAAGACGTGGCACATATATACAATGGAATACTACTCAGCCATAAAAAAACGAAATTGAGTTATTTGTAGTGAGGTGGATGGACCTAGAGTCTGTCATACAGAGTGAAGTAGGTCAGAAAGAGAAAAAAAAATACCATATGCTAACACATATATATGGAATCTAAAAAAAAAAAAGGTCATGAAGAACTTAGGGGCAGGACGGGAATAAAGACACTGAGGTAGAGAATGGACGTGAGGACACAGGGAGGGGGAAGGGTAAACTGGAGCGAAGTGAGAGAGAAGCATGGACATATATACACTACCAAATGTAAAACAGATAGCTAGTGGGAAGCAGCCGCATAGCACAGGGAGATCAGCTCAGTGCTTTGTGACCACCTAGAGGGGTGGGATAGGGAGGATGGGAGGGAGGGAGGGAGACACAAGAGGGAAGAGAAATGGGGATATATGTATACATATAGCTGATTCACTTTGTTATAAAGCAGAAACTAACACACCATTGTAAAGCAATTATACTCCAATAAAGATATTAAAAAATAAGTAAATAAATAAATAACTTAAAAAAAAAGTCTTCTGCCACATTGGTTTTCTTACAATACCTCAAATAACGCTTTATTCTATGAGGCCACCATTACCCTGATACCAAAACCAGACAAAGACAGTATAAAAAAAGAAAATTATAGGCCAATATCTCTTTGATGAATATAGATGCAAAAATCCTCAACAAAATATTAACAAAACAAATCCAAAAATACATTAAAAAGATCAGACACCATGATCAAGTGGGATTCATTCCAGGGTCACAAGGATGGTTCAACATTCACAAATCAATCAATGTGTTACACCACATTAACAAAAGGAAGAATAAAAATCACATGATCATCTCAACAGATGCATTTTTTTTAGAAAATTCAACATCTATTAATGATAAAAACTCTCCAGAAAGTAGGTATAGAGGGAATACATCACAACATTATAAAGGGCATTTATGACAAAGCAACAGCCAATATAACACTCAACTGTAAAAAGCTGAAAGCCAGGAATTCCCTGGTGGTCCAGTGGTTAGGACTCTGTTCTTCCACTGCAGGGGGGCAGGAACAAGACAAGGATGTCCACTCTCACCACTTCTACTTAACATAGGGTTGGAAGTCCTTGTCACAGCAATCATACAAGAAAAAGAAATAAAAGGTATCCAAATTGGAAGAGAAGAGGTAAAACTGTCACTATTTGCAGATGACACGATACTTTATTAAGAGAACCCTAAAGAATCCACCCCAAAACTTATTAGAATTAATAAATGAGTTCAGCAAGGTTGCAGGACACAAGATTAATATACAGAAATCTGTTGTGTTTCTATACACTAATGATAAAGTATCAGAAAGAGAAAGTAAAAATAAAATCACGTCAAAAAGAATAAAATACCTAAGAATAAACTTCAGCAAAGAGGTGAAAGCCCTATACTCTGAAAACTATAAAACACTGATGAAGACTTCTCTGGTGGTCCAGTGGCTAAGATTCCACGCTCCCAATGCAGGGGGCCCGGGTTTGATCCCTGGTTAGAGAACTAGATCCCACATGCCACAACTGAAGGTCCCGCATGTGGCAACGGAGATCTCGCGTGCTGCAACTAAGACCTGGCACAGCCAAATAAATAAATATTAAAAAAAAAAAAAAACACTGATGAAGGAATTTGAAGATAATACAAAGAAGTGGAAAGACAGTCCATGTTCTTGGATTAATTTATATTGTTAAAATGGCCATACTACCTAAAGCAATCTACAGATTTAATGCAATTCCTATCAAAATATCCAGGACATTCTTCACAGAACTAGAATAAATAATCCTAAAATTTATATGGAATCACAGAAGACCCTAAATTGCCAGAGCAATCTTGAGAAAAAAGGAACAAAGCTGGAGGTATAACCCTCCCAAACTTCAGACTATATTACAAAGCTACAGTAATCAAAACAGCATGATATTGGCACAAAAACAGACTCATAGATCAAGGGAACACAACAGAGAGCCCAGAAATAAACCCACACACCTATGGTCAATGAATCTATGGTAAAGGAGGCAAGAATATACTATGGAGAAAAGAGAGTCTCTTCAACAAGTGGTGCTGGGAAAACTGGACAGCCACATGTGAAGCAATGAGATTATGACATTCCTTCATATCATATACAAAAATAAACTCAAAATGGTTTAAAGACCTAAATGTAAGACTAGAAACCATAAAACTCCTAGAAGAAAACATAGATGAAACACTCTTTGAGATAAATCATAGCACTATTTTCTTGGATCCGTCTCCTAAGGCAAAAGAAATAAAAGCAAAAATAAACAAATGGGACCTAATTAAATTTAAAAGCTTTTACACAGCAAAGGAAACCACTGACAAAATGAAAAGACAGCCTACAGAATGGGAGAAAATATTTGCCAACAATGCGACTGACAAGGGGTTAATATCCAAAATATACAAACAACTCATACAACTCAATATCAAAAAAAAAAAACACAAACAAAACAATCCAATCAAAAAATGGGCAGAAGACCTGAATAGACATTTTTCCAAAATAGACATACAGATGGCCAAGAGGCACATGAAAAGATGCTGAACATCATTAATTACTAGAGAAATGCGAATCAAAACAACAATGAGATATAACCTCACACCTGTCAGAAAGGCTATCATAAAAAAGTCTACAAATAACAAATTGCTGTAGAATGGATGTGAAGACAAGGGAACCCTGTACACTGCTGGGAATGTAAATCAGTGCAGCCACTATAGAAAACAGTATGGGGATTCCTGAAAAAACTAAAAATAGAACTACTATATGATCCAGCAATTCCACTCCTGGGTATATATCTGGAAAAAACGAAAACACTAATTTGAAAAGATATATGCACCCCCAATGTTCACAACAGCACTATTTACAATAGCCAAGACATGGAAGCAACCCAAGTGCCCATCAACAGATGACTGAATAAAGAAGACATGAGATAAATACACACACACACACACACACACACACACACACACAAACAGTGGAATATTACTCAGCCATAAAAAAATGAAATACTACCATTTGTAGCAAAGTGGATGGACTTAGAGAATATTATGCTTAGTGAAATAAGTCAGAGAAAGACAATTACTGTATGATATCAGAAATATGTGGAATCTAAAAAATAATACTAGTGAATGTATACACAAAACAGGAACAGATTCACAGATAAAGAAGACAAACTTGTGGCTACCAAAGGGGAAAAGGAAGAGGGGAGGGACAAATTAGGGGTATGGGATTAACATAGATAAACTACTACGTATAATATAGATAAGCAACAAGGATATACTGTATAGCAGATGGAATTATAGCCATTGTTTCATAATAACCTATAATGGAGTATAATCTGCAAAAATACTAAATCACTATGCTATACATCTGAAACCAATATAATATTGTAAATCAACTATACTTGAATAGAAAACCAAAAGATTTGCTTCCTTAACCCTCAGCCATACTGTCTACAACTCAGATGCTGAAAAAGATAAAACTAACGTACTAGAGAATTCTGTGACTCATGGAAGGGCAGAATCTACCAAGAAACTGGTTGAAACTGTTAATAAGAAATGACCATATGCTGAAAGCTATCTTCCTCTTGCGTTATAGGTGTCAATAATCTATCTTATTGTCTCTTATGCAACAAAACATTTCAAATACTATTAGGGTGTCAGTTAAGTTCCAGTGTTATTCTGAGACCAATCATGTAGAGTTTAAAGACCACTGAAATATCTTACATGGTAAATGCTGACAAAGTACATTTACCTGAGAGACTAATAAAGTCTTGGATAGTTGGCCTTGCTCAGTGCCTGCTGGATGAAAAGTCAGTGAAAGAGATCATGGCACTGCTACTTTCTAATCATATAATAACCCATCAAATTAAAGATTAGCTGCAAATATGAAGACTGAATTAATATTTCCAATACAGAATTGTGCTTTTGTTTTATAAATGAAAGAACCTACAGACTGGATGTTTTGTTTGTATTCATTGAGTATGAGCACCAAGTAATCAGGAACAAAGATCTTATATCGGAATGTTTGGCAACAAACACAAGCAGTACTAAAATATTCAGTGTTGAATAATGTTTTTGAATCTCATCACTTATCCTAGAACAACTGTGTTGATATTTACACTGATGGTACAAAATCAATTCTGATACCTTAGCCTGAATCAAGACAGTAGTACCAAACTGTATTAGAGTTCACTGCATTACTCATCACCTCATGTTCAGATACACACACACATGCACACACACACACAGACACAAAGTCAGTTTAAGGATATAAAAATCATTAATTTTATTAAATCTTGACCCTTGAGTAGACTTCTTTTTAATATTCTGTGACAAAATAGGAAATACACTTCTGCTGCATCTCAAAGTTTTTTGTTTTGTTTTGTTTTTTGGCCGTGCTGTGTGGCTTGCAGGATCTCAGTTCCCCAATCAGGGACAGACCTGGGCCATGGCAGTGAAAGCCTGGAATCCTAACCACTAGGCCACCAGGGAACTCCCTAGCTACTTTTTAGTTAATGTAACACCACTTTTACTTTAAAGAATGTCAGATAGACAAATTATAGTTATTTTGACTTGGGTATTTGATAGACAAATGAATTAAAGGAAGCTGCCACTTGAAGGAAAACAACTGACAATCTTTTCAACAGTGACAAAATTTGAGTCTTCAAACAAAAACAAGAATTCTGAAAAACCTGCATCTGCTACCATGAACTTAACAGCTTCCTAATATTAAAGACTTTTCAGATAAGACTTGTGGTGGTATTAAACAATGTGATTTTTTTAAATATTGTATAATAAACCATGTCAACATTTAGAAGATCTCCATGTCTCAGTGAGCCAATTTTTTCCAACTGACCAAAGTGTGATGTTACAAAATCATGCATGGGGAAGAGATCCACTCAAAGTGCAAGATAAACCAATAGGTTTTTTTTTTTTTAAACATCTTTATTGGAGTATAATTGCTTTACAATGGTGTGTTAGTTTCTGCTTTACAACAAAGTGAATCAGCTATACATATGACCAATAGATTTTAATGCATCAGAGTGCTAAAAGTTCTCAGATTTGGCTTCTACACTGCAACTACCCTTTAAGAAACTATCTCTTGTTGAATTTTGGTGTAGCATCAAAGAAGAATACCCACAATTATCTGAAAAGGCTTTAAAAATATTCCTTCCTTATCCAACTACATTATCTGTGTGAGGTCAGATTTTCTTCATATATTTCAACTAAAAGGAAATGATTAATGCAGAAGCACATATAAGAATCCAGCTGGCTTCTACTAAGCCAGATATTAAAGAGATTCATAAAAATATAAAACCATGCCACTCTTCTCACTAATATTTCTTTGAAGTGTTTTGGAAAATATAAGGAGTTCTGAAACCAAAAAGTTTGAAAACCACTGATCTACATCAGCCTAAGGACCTCTACTTTCTTATTACTCAGTTGAGTCTGAAGCCTGATTTTTTAGGCAAAATAGAAGCCTGGAGATCAGAGTCAATTATATAGAAGATGAGTGGATAAATATCTGATCAGATAAATGTCTGACTGCAAAACTCTGAGTTGGATATTTTTTCATTCCAAAGCCAAGGAAAAATTATTTTTTGACTATATATCATTCTCTTTGTAATGCTTGTACCTCCACTCGAATAGATATCCGAAAGTTACTAATTCAAAGCACATTTAAGAGGAAGAAAGCAACCAGTCTCTTTAAGGAACTTCAAATTAAACATTTGACACCCCCTCCCAAGGCAGATTCATACTTAACAGAATAAAACTTATTGAATTTCTATTCAATAACAAATGGAACGAGAAGAAAAATAGCTATAAAACTTAAACTGAATAACAGAGGCCTTTTATTCTGTATGATGTATTTTAGTTTTAAGATTTATTTCTAGGTGTATTATAATCAGACATAGATGACTCTAAATTATTTGAAATATAGGTTATGGGAGATTCGTTTGACAAGCTTTTCTTGAACACCTTACATATTCAAATTAAACACTGTGCAGGAAATAAAAATGCTAATATCATCCCATCCTTCTAGGACACCAAAGACACACATTATAGATGGGTCTCTATACACATGGAGTTTATTCAGTCTGCGGCTTATTAATTCCAGTGCTTAAAATGGCACTACAGTCTGTTTAACACCCTAATTGAAAAAAATCTTCTCTATCCACGTACTACCAGGCTCAATGTTTCAACTCTGAAACACAGAGAAGACCTTACTGGGTATACAGTTCCCTCATGCAACATGGTACTTAAACTTTTAAAAATGCGTTTATTTATTTTTTTAATTGAATAGTTGATTTACAATGTTATATTAGTTTCAAGTGTACAACATAGTGATTTAATATTTTTATAGATTATATTCCATTTAAAGTTATTATAAAATATTGGTTATATTCCCTGTGCTGTACAAAATGCATTTAAATTTACTAATTTTCAAAGACTGATTTCTAGATTTACCATGAGACATAGATGGCCCTGATAAAAGTAGTTAAGAAGCTGGTCTGTCACAAATTGTCTATCACATCATGGTGATGGTATAAACTAATTTAGAATATGGCATGTCAAACTGATGGATTTTGTATCCAGTTTGTTCATTCATTCATTCAATATTTACTGAATACCTGATAGATGCCTGGTACTATGCTGGATACTAGGGATAGCATGATGACTAAGATAGAGATGGTTCTTGCCCTCAGGGTGCTTAAGGCCTGGCAAGGGAAACAGACATTAAGCAAACAGTTGCATAATTATTTAGTTAGACATATACCACACTCCTGGTCTCAGCTAATCGTCCATCCTGCTGGCTTCCAGTGTGATTCCTATACTAGGAATTGGAAAATTCCTCAAAGCCCATCCATAACAGACTCTTTCTAGATTAGCATCAATGCCTTGAAATAAATACCACATACCTATTAGAGCCTTAGGATCTTTCAAGAAAAACCAACTAAGTGTCAGTGCTCAGATTTGCTGATGGGGTCAAAGTTAAACAAATCAGAGTCCAGAAAAAGAAATCACTACATATGGGGGAGGGGAGGACACAAGCATTTCAGATCTTACTCCTGAGTCAGATGATAAATCATCAACTTTTCCTAACTATAGTAATTGCTTGCTCCATATTTAAGTTTTGTAACATTATCAAAAAGCTTGCATCAAATTTTGTTTAAACATAAAATGATTTAACAGTCTACTTTGCTAGTTTTCTTGACTTTATATGAGGAAAAACTCCAAGACCATCTATGTATTAATTAAATTAGAAATAGTTCTATCAACTTTTATATTTTAAAAACATTTTACCATTATTAAAAGCCAGCTCCTTATTTAAGATTTAGAAGACTTTTGATGTCTCAAGGAATACTTTAAATATGATTTTATTTTTTAGAAATCTGGTTTTAATTCCACATTCTCTTTTATTTTTTATAGTCCTACTGCAAATAAACAAAAATTTTTCTTTAACTTTCTTCATGTTCTGATTTAAATAGAAAAACATTAATATAGATGAGGAACAAACATTGACATGTTTATTTTCCTTTAAAACATCTGTCAAAAATAAAATATGCACTCCATTCTTACATTTATATGCATATAAATTAACCACAATAGTCTCTCTTTACTTCATACTTTACCTTTATAGCCCTCCTATCCTTAAACACACGCACACACGCACAAACACAAACACCTTACACAAAGGGTTCTCTTCCCTTTACCTGTCTCCAGGCTATTTCCCCTTCCCTTCAATTCCAAATTTACCAAGCCCACCGCTTTATTTCCTTCACAATCTCTCTTAGCCTCTAATCTGGATTCTGTTCTGATTACTCTACCATAACTGTAATCTCAAGTCACCAACGATTTCCATGTTTATATAGGCCAAATGGGCTTTTCTCATTTCTCATTCTCAGTGAGCTCTGTGACACCCAATACTGCTGACCACCTCCTTTTTGAACTCTTCTTCCTTGACTTCCATGTTTTAAAATAAAATAAAGTTGATTTTTTTCCCCTTTCATCTGTAGCACTATTCCAATTCTCCTTCTATATCTCTAATCATTTCCTCTGTGTTTCCCTGGTAGCTCTTATTCCTCCTACACTATTACTCTGCGTAGCATGGTTCTTGGTATTTTTTTCCACTGGGCTTTATCTTTGGTTTTGCCCTCTTTGGAAAATGAACCTAAAGCAACTCAAATGATGTTTTGAACAGACAGATCAGTGGAATTAAATTCCAAGTTGAATATTCTGAAGGATAAGGCAGCATTTGGACATAAAAGTGCTAGAAAGGCAATATAGGCAAGTGGCCAGAAACACCGACTCTGGAGCCAGACTCTCAGTTAAATTCTGGCTCGGTCACTTCCAAACTATGTCACATTGGACAAATTAATTAACCTCTCTGTGCCTTAGGCTCCTCATCTGTAAAATGAGGATAATAATCGTACCCACCTCAGGATTAAAGACTGGCATATTATAAGCGCTAAAAAGATCATTATTAAATAAATTACAAGACCACCATCTATTAAAAAATCAAACTCATTAATTTATAGGTCTACCTTGTAACTCGACATTTTGTTTTTGTTATGGTTGTTTTTCAAAACCCTTAAAATGTTGTAACTCCAACTGACTGAGAGTCACTCTAGTAACTTTAACGAGTTTTAACACAATACTATAGATTTCTAAGAGGACAGTGTTCACACACAGAAACATATATACACACATATACCTACACACACACACACACAAAGAGTTAGAAGAATACTATAAATTTCTAGAGATAAAAGGAAAATGTAAATCTGCTCTAACTTTATCATTTTACAGATCAGGAAACTGAAGATAGGAGAGACAAGTGATTTGCCCAAAGTCAAAGTGACAGTAAGTGACAGAATTGGGGCTAGAATGCAAGTCACTAAGGCCTGTATCTATGAATTATTTAAAAAACATTTTCCCTCACATATTTATAATGTGAAGAAATATCTTTTCTTAGAATGCAGTTTTGCTCTCAGGAAATGTTTTCTTCCCTCATTATGAAAAATCTGAAATTTTATGAGAAGGAAACTATCAAAACTTTAAACTATCAATTATTAAATCCTACCTGAAGAATCAGGGTAACTTTAGATGTCTTTCTTTAGAAGTCATTCTATTCTATAGCTAAAAGTTTGTCCACATCCAAGTAGACCATATATTTTAAATTTTTTCATGGTATTCAATATACAAAAGTAATTTTAAACATTCATTGAGAAAAATTTCCTTCTTTGTCTCTGCAAACTCCATCTCTACTAATCTTTTGAACAGTAGGACATAAAAAATAAGGTAAAAAGGCACAAACAAACAGCAGTTTGAGCCCTAACATTTATTTAGGACTTGCTCTGCACAGTCTGCAGTACATTGCAACAGACCTTGTAGAAAGACAAAACAGAAGGAATAGACTTTATCCCTGCCCAGAGAAAGCATGCAACCTAAAAAAGGAGCTTAAACAAATGCATATGAAAAACACATTATAAAATAAAGACTATTAAATAGAGCACAAGAATAACGAACAGTTGGAAAATTTTCCTGACTCAGATGGACTTGCCCACTATCCTGAGAATTTTGAAGACTTCAAATTATTCATGAGTTATAAGTTCTTTGTGCCCATGGCTATTCTACTTACAAGTCTAGTTACAGAGACTGTTGAACAATCATTTTTCAAACATAAAACAAGTTATATTACAGTATGCAATTGAAAAATCCAAATAACAGGTTGTTGTTTTTTTTCTAATGTTAGCTAGGAATCTGTTACAGAGCCAAGGAACAAATGACTAAATCCCCTAAAACCACACAACAGTAACTCATATTTAACAAGGAGCTTGAGATCAAAAGTTTCTGATCTCAAGAATCCGGCATGCCATATAGAGAATGCATAATAAAATGCATTTACACATGCATAAAAACCACTCTTCTCTATGAGAAGTTCTAGGGTACCAATCATTAAAATACTGTCTATTTTGGCTAAAGTACTTCCTTTTTAAGACACAGAAAAGATTTTTTTCCCTCAAATGTTTTAAAAAGAAACCAGAAACTCTCAAAGCCTATTTATTCTATTCTCTTGGTTTGAAATCTGAAGCTGTACTATAACCTTTCAGACCATTAAGTTATTCTTTACTATTATCAAAGTGTAACCTAATAAAGCACTTAATCTACAATCAGGTAATTAACAAACAAAAAATTTTAATTGTTATTCAATAACTCCAGCAAAAACTGTCCAGCAGATTTGGCAACAAAACATGGTTGGCTTCGGAGGAATAGAGTAATTTTGCTATTTAAATATTCTGCAATCTAAAATGCAGCACCAGAATGTAAAGGAAAAAAAAATCATTGTATTAAATTAGAACACTTCAATTATTGCCCTAGTTCTACTGCTTACCATTTTTGTGTCCTTAGAGAAGCTACTTACCCTCTCTGTGCCTCAATTTTTCCATCTGTAAAACAGGACTAGGAATACTTACTTTATTATATGTAAGGAACTAACAAGATGATATATGTGAAAGGGGTTTGTAAACTATAATGGCCGTATACATTAAAGGTGTCCGTATTTGTATATAAATGAAAGAGAAAATGGATATATAATGTTACTGATGTAATCATTAAGTAAACTCAGGTTAAGTGGATCCTCAGACAACTCTGTTCTATTTTTTACAATATGCTTAAGACCTGGATAAGAGTAAATCTCAAAGTAAGCTAACAATTATTTAGAAAAAGCCCTCTAAAAGAAGGTTTTTCAAAAAGTCTTTAAAAAGTCTTCTAAGATAAGGCTTTTTTTAATGCAAGTATCTTTCCAAACTCATTTAGTCACATTTTTTTTTCCAGCCAGAGAAAGAATCTGGCTAAAAGGCCATGAAAGCAGAGATAAGAAAATGGCCAAACTCCAAGATCCATGTGCACACTCAAGTTGTGAAGTTCCAAAACAACAGGAGCTGTATCCTTTTGAAGTAGACTTTATAAACTAATTTCCTTTGATTTCTAAGGAAATTCCTCTTGCCTCTGAAGATTTTATATAAAGTTATATATACTAAACAAAAATTTCCAAGAAATAAATAATATACATTAAGAAAATATGCCATTCTTCCAAGCATGTATTAGGTATTAATCTAGGCATTAATTTAGAAAATATCATTGCCATTCTGTGAAACTCTTTTATGGCCTTCCATGGGAATAAACCTTTGGCAAACCTTTTGAACCAATAACATCACCAGTCAACCTTTCTGCATTAATTAGCATCTTTCCTATTCTTTGTCCAAAGTTTCAAGTTTCTGGCCCATGCTGCTTGAATCTGTAGAGATACTAGACACCATCCTGTCTCCACAAAAGAAAGCAGTGAGGTCTAACAACAATCCACTCCAAAATGATTCAGCCAAATATTAAAAAACAAGGATGCAAGTACCTCAAATTTCTCCCTATTGACTATTAAACATTTCACAGTCAAACATTTCACCAAGGTGATTTTTTTTAGCTCTAAAGCTTAGATTCAGAAACAAGCGCAAAGCTGATGCATCTCTGGCTAGTACAACCATAAATAAAGAAAAGACAGGTCATCTCTAACTGAACTTTCTGCTGGACTTCAGCACTGTTTGTTACTTCTTAGATCAGTAAAATAGATTTAAATTTCTCCAAGCAAAACATGTAAATATACCCTTTAAATGATTATGGAAAACAATGAACTTCCATCACTGTGACTTCTCTTAGTGAATCATACTTAAAATTGTCCTGTTTAATAAGCACTGAGTGGCTAGCATTGTGCTGAGTGTCAGGAGTGGTAATAAAAAAGCACGTGGCACTTCCTGCCTTTCAGAGGCTTATGATACAGATAAGAAGACAAGCCTTTTAGATCAAACAACTAGGGAACAATACAAGAAAGAACTTTTTTTTAAAGCAGGTGTTGTGTAGCATAATAAACAGTTTATGAAGCTCTAAGGGCCCACCACAATCATTTTCTCAGAAGAGTGGCCCAGGCTGTTCCTTCTGCATAGCTGCTGGCTTACAAAGCAAGAGAATAATTTAATGAAATCAACCCTATTTCCCTGGTCACAAAAGAATGGACCACGGATCATGAGCCAAGGTTATCACAGCAATTCTACCCAACTATATATATAATCAGATCCTCTTTCTGCTTGGGGAGTCTGAATGAGCAATGCGTGAAAAAGACTAAAATGGAATTACTGGAGCTGCTGTTGAATCAGGAATGACAACAAGCCACTATTCCAATTCTCCATGAGGACAAGTGTACGTTGCAAGCTATGAAGCATAAGAGTTGGTTTATTAAATAATGGTATACTAAACAGTCAACAGCTACATCTACTTTTTTAGATATTAAAATATTTTGTTAAACACATGTCCAATTATACAATAAAACCACATGGTTTGCTTATTGGCTCTGTTAAGTCTGGTTTATACTAAGCAAAACCTTGAGGCATGAGAATCCCTATATTTCTTAATTTCTAATGTAATTGCACAGCATCAATTACAGTAACTTCTGTCAATGAAATTAAGAGCCTAAATGAAAGAAAAAGTCTACATCTTTCTACACAAGAAATGATGCCACTTGCCTTTTTGATGAAACTGTTAGAATATTTTATATGGAAAAATGAAAAAAAAACTAAGCATGAGATCATTATGTCTTTCATTTTCATTTTAGCAAGAAAAGAACAATCCAGTATTTAAGAATCAAATTCCTGTCCAATGACACAATTTATAGTCATGATGATAAAATTAACTTCCTTATCCCTACTGTTAAAACAAAATAAAGCAAGAAAGAAAAAGTGAAAAAGGATGCTGTCTCTCTCTCTAACTACTGTTATCTAGTTAAGTTCATGCTTATCCTCACTTTACCTTGATATAAAACACTAAGATATGATAAATCAGTAATTAGGAAATGAAAAACTCAAACAGAATGTGAAAGAGAGTCCTAACAGTTTTCTTAAACATGAGACTGTTTCTTCTACAACATCAAAGGATTGGAGGGAGGGTGATAAATAATTTTCTAGTAGCACTTTTCACAGCAAACTAATGAGAAGTAGCTTTTACAAATGCAAGAAACGCAATGCATTTATTTAAAAAAAGAACACCATTCATCTTCCTTTGTAAAAATACAGTCCCTTTAAGGCTAGGATAATTTTCTTCATAACAAATACTTGTTCTCTTCCCTAGAAAAATGTTACTAGTCATGAGGTCAATCTGTGGCTGGACAATTGCTACTTTTAATATATATTGTACTGTTTTCATCAAATAATAGAGAAATTATCCCAAACCTAAGAAAATGTATTCAGCTATTTCAGTGTTAAAAATATTCTTTTGTGGTAACTTCCATAACATATACTTCAACACATTCATTTTAACATCTATCAAGTCTCTTCTTCATAGTGCTGGATCCCGTCTTAAAAAGTTTACTCCCCCCCGCAATCCCCCGCCAACTTTAAACATGATTGTGTCAACCCAAAGCTTATACTAAGTTCTGGTCAGCCAATACAGTTGGAGCCTTGCTGAAACCCTGTTCTCAGCTGCCCCCTTGCTGCTGAAAATGAACTTGGAGGCTGGCACAGTATAGAAATATACCAACTGTGTCTGAGAGAACAGGCTGAACACAGGAAATTTTTGAGAAAAGGCAGAAATCATGAGATACCATCACTATAGTATTCCAAATCTCCTTAACATATTTGATTAATAACTAAAAACACATGAAATGTTTGGTTTCCCTAATCTTCAAGTGTCAAAGTTCTCTGGTCCAAAATTCTGAGCTGCTAGATATTTATACCTTAGGAAAAGCATTGAGTTAACTGAGAATTTCAGTGACAGTGAGTGGTGACAATAATCAGAGAATGAATCGTTTATTGTTAGCATATGCTTATTTCTATCATACACTCTCTACATTCTTTAAAAAAAAAGACAAAGAAAAAGAAAAACCTAGGATACAAACTACCAAGGAATTCTAATTCATTCATGTGTTACTGGATTAACATACAGCACTGTAACCGAGATATTCATATGGCAACTCTATGCAGAATGTATTTTCATTTTAGAGGAAAAGCAGATGGAATGAAAGTAAGCTATGCATTTTTTTCCCCATTTAGTCTCACATTTGTAACATTCAAAAGTGCTCGTATAAACATTTACTTTTGTATAAGCTAACTGATTATCTTACACATTCTTCACTAACAAGAGTAAATGCTTGATGAAGGACAGAGAAAAGAGGGATAGAAAGTCTCAGGAACATAGCCTAACAAGACATTTTTATGTTTTTACTTCTCCGTTGGTTATAAACAAACAATATGGCTATAGGGATAACAAAGAATAAAAATCAATAAGCAGCTTATATTTTCTAAATATTGCCTGACATCAACTCCACGTTCCTCTTCATAACCCTGAACAGCTCAAAATCAAGCTTGTATTATAGCACTTAGACTGTTCCACTCATACAATTTATTTTATATTGCTTCCTATCTCTCATATCTTTTTATCTTCCACAGCATTCAGCTCAGTGCCTCGTATATAGCAGGTATTCAAAAATATTTCTTTTATTCTTTCAAAGTGAACTTACCCTTCGAAACGACACAACATAAAACGTGTCTCCCCTTCTGCGGATGGCTTCAAAAAAGTCTTGATAACTTCTGGGTGAAGCATAATATACCTGTAGCTCACTCCCTGAGTTCCTGCTGAAGTGAGAAAATGGCAAAGTGTTCTTTAACTAATAAATTTCTATCCTCTCAAAAATGCTTCCCATTCTAAGGTAACATCTGAATTATAAGAATCTCTCTCAACCAAAATATTAGTAGCATTTTGGCAGTAATTTTTATAGTAACATTTTGAAAAGCTCAAGGTCAGGATATTTGTAAGATCCAATTCACTAAAGCCAAAAGTCTCATTTCTGTATCAAGGCTCTAAAATGTACCAGTCAAGTGCATTGCAAAGCATGTAAAAAAAATAGAAGTACCAGAAAATAGATTTCTGCATTGGTTTGCATGATTTTAAAATTTTGGTAACACAAATTAAGTCTGAGGAAAAGTTATTTTTCACCATTCTGTCAAATCTGTGAAGGCGCACTTGTCTATGAGGCTGTGTGAAAGGTGAAAAGCACTTAGGATTTGGAAACAAATAGACCTGGCTCTGAACTCCTGCTCCACCTCTCAACTGGGTATTCTTGGGGAAATCAATCTCTGAGGAACCTCAGTTTCCTCATCAATAAAATGAGGGTAACCACATAAACCTTTCAGGGCTGTTACTGGGGTCAGAGATGTTAGTACCAAGCATGGGTCCTCTTCCATGGGAGTCACTCAACAATTGCTAGCCATAGATATTAAAAGTACCATGTCAGTGCCTTGGTAAAATTATAACTAAAACTATATTACCTCAAAGCACATCTTATCCCCAAAGATATACTCAAATGATATTAATATAGTTCTTAATAATGTTTTCAGGGTCTTTTATTGTTTCGCACAATAGGCCAACACCCAAAAGTTAAGAGTTAAAAACAAATACTTCATTTTTCTGCAAAAAGAAAAATCATATATATTTCTTTCCTATATGTTCTTTTATGTCTTCAATCAAACTTTTATTAACTTAAGAGGAGGGCAAGATTGACCTAAAAGGAAATTATAACTGAGTCATAAGAACTTCCTTTGAGATAATTTCACGTGCTCAAGAGGCCATCTCTGACTATAATATTTTAAATATACAGTCAATTCTTATTCTTTATGGTAGTTATAGTCCTATAAAGTCAGTGCAAACACTGAATTAGCAAACACTGAACCATTCTCCTAAGGGAAATACAGGTTAGGTTCCTGTGAACGCTTAGTTACAGCATCTTTTTTTCCCTGAATTTTTTTTAATTTATTTTTTTATACAGCAGGTTCTTATTAGTCATCAATTTTATACACATCAGTGTATACATGTCAATCCCAATTGCCCAATTCATCACACCCCCACCCCCACCCCCATGCCGCTTTCCCCGCTTTGTGTTCACATGTTTGTTCTCTACATCTGTGTCTCAATTTCTGCCCTGCAAACTGGTTCATCTGTACCATTTTTCTGGCTCCACATATATGCGTTAATATACGATATTTGTTTTTCTCTTTCTGACTTACTTCACACTGTATAACAGTTTCTAGAGCCATCCACGTCTCAACAAATGACCCAATTTCATTCCTTTTTTATGGCTGAGTAATATTCCATTGTATATATGTACCACATCTCCTTTATCCATTCGTCTGTCAATGGGCATTTAGGTTGCTTCCATGACCTGGCTATTGTAAAGAGTGCTGCAATGAAGATTGGGGTGCATGTAGCTTTTTGCATTATGGTTTTCTCTGGGTATATGCCCAGTACTGGGATTGCTGGGTCATATGGTAATTCTATTTTTAGTTTCTTAAGGAACCTCCATACTGTTCTCCATAGTGGCTGTATCAATTTACATTCCCACCAACAGTGCAAGAGGGTTCCCTTTTCTCCACACCCTCTCCAGCATTTCTTGTTTGCAGATTTTTTGATGATGCCCATTCTAACTGGTGTGACGTGATACCTCATTGTAGTTTTGATTTGCATTTCTCTAATAATTAGTGATGTTGAGCAGCTTTTCATGTGCTTCTTGGCCATCTGTATGTCTTCTTTGGAGAAATGTCTATTCAGGTCTTCTGCCCATTTTTGGATTGGGGTGTTTGTTTCTTTAATATTGAGCTGCATGAGCTGTTTATATATTTTGGAGATTAGTCCTTTGTACATTGATTCGTTTGCAAATATTTTCTCCCATTTTGAGGGTTGTCTTTTTGTCTTGTTTATGGTTTCCTTTGCTGTGCAAAAGCTTTTAAGTTTCATTAGGTTCCATTTGTTTATTTTTGTTTTTATTTCCATTACTCTAGGAGGTGGATCAAAAAAGATCTTGCTGTGATTTATGTCAAAGAGTGTTCTTCCTATGTTTTCCTCTAAGAGTTTTATAGTGTCCGGTCTTACATTTAGGTCTCTAATCCATTTGAGTTTATTTTTGTGTATGGTGTTAGGGAGTGTTCTAATTTCATTCTTTTACATGTGGCTGTCCAGTTTTCCCAACACCACTTATTGAAGAGACTGTCTTTTCTCCATTGTATATCCTTGCCACCTTTGTCATAGATTAGTTGATCATAGGTGCGTGGGTTTATCTCTGGGCTTTCTATCCTGTTCCATTGATCTATGTTTCTGTTTTTGTGCCAGTACCATATTGTCTTGATTACCGTAGCTTTGTAGTATAGTCTGAAGTCGGGGAGTCTGATTCCTCCAGCTCCGTATTTTCCCTCAAGACTGCTTTGGCTCTTCGGGGTCTTTCGTGTCTCCATACGAACTTTAAGATTTTTTGTTCTAGTTCTGTAAAAAATGCCATTGGTAATTTGATAGGGATTGCACTGAATCTGTAGATTGCTTTGGGTAGTAGAGTCATTTTCACAATGTTGATTCTTCCAATCCAAGAACATGGTATATCTCTCCATCTGTTTGTATCATCTTTAATTTCTTTTATCAGTGTCTTATAGTTTTCTGCATACAGGTCTTTTCTCTCCCTAGGTAGGTTTATTCCTAGGTATTTTATTCTTTTTGTTGCAATGGTAAATGGGTGTGTCTCCTTAATTTCTGTTTCAGATTTTTCATCATTAGTGTATAAGAATGCAAGAGATTTCTGTGCATTAATTTTGTATCCTGCAACTTTACCAAATTCATTGATTAGCTCTAGTAGTTTTCTGGTGGCATCTTTAGGATTCTCTATGTATAGTATCATGTCATCTGCAAACAGTGACAGTTTTACTTCTTTTCCAATTTGTATTCCTTTTATTTCTTTTTCTTCTCTGATTGCCGTGACTAGGACTTCCAAAACTATGTTGAATAATAGTGGTGAGAGTGGACATCCTTGTCCCGTTCCTGATGTTAGAGGAAATGCTTTAAGTTTTTCACCATTGAGAATGATGTTTGTTGTGGGTTTGTCGTATATGGCCTTTAGTATGTTGAGGTAGGATCCCTCTATGCCCACTTTCTGGAGAGTTTTTATCATAAATCGGTGTTGAATTTTGTCAAAAGCTTTTTCTGCATCTATTGAGATGATCATATGGTTTTTATTCTTCAGTTTGTTAATATGGTGTATCACATTGATTGATTTCCGTATATTGAAGAATCCTTGCATCCCTGTGAGAAATCCCACTTGATCGTGGTGTATGGTCCTTTTAATGTGTTGTTGGATTGTTAGCTAGTATTTTGTTGAGGATCTTTGCATCTATATTCATCAGTGATATTGGTCTGTAATTTTCTTTTTTTGTAGTATCTTTGTCTGGTTTTGGTATCAGGGTGATGGTGGCCTCATAGAATGAGTTTGGGAGTGTTCCTTCCTCTGCAATTTTTTGGAAGAGTTTGAGAAGGATGGGTGTTAGCTCTTCTCTAAATGTTTGATAGAATTCACCTGTGAAGCCATCTGGGCCTGGACTTTTGTTTGTTGGAAGATTTTTAATCACAGTTTCAATTTCATTACTTGTGATTGGTCTGTTCATATTTTCTATTTCTTCCTGGTTCAGTCTTGGGAGGTTATACCTTTCTCAGAATTTGTCCATTTCTTCCAGGTTGTCCATTTTATTGGCATAGAGTTGCTTGTAGTAGTCTCTTAGGATGCTTTGTATTTCTGCGGTGTCTGTTGTAACTTCTCCTTTTTCATTTCTAATTTTATTGATTTGAGTCCTCTCCCTCTTTTTCTTGATGAGTCTGGCTAATGGTTTATCAATTTTGTTTATCTTCTCAAAGAACCAGCTTTTAGTTTTATTGATCTTTGCTATTGTTTTCTTTGTTTCTATTTCATTTATTTCTGCTCTGATCTTTCTTTCTTTCCTCCTGCTAACTTTGGGTTTTGTTTGTTCTTCTTTCTCTAGTTCCTTTAGGTGTAAGGTTAGATTGTTTACTTGAGATTTTTCTTGTTTCTTGGGGTAGGCTTGTATAGCTATAAACTTCCCTCTTAGAACTGCTTTTGCTTCATCCCATAGGTTTTGGATCGTCGTGTTTTCATTGTCATTTGTCTCTAGGTATTTTTTGATTTCCTCTTTGATTTCTTCAGTGATCTCTTGGTTATTTAGTAACATATTGTTTAGCCTCCATGTGTTTGTGCTTTTTACGTTTTTTTCCCTGTAATTCATTTCTAATCTCATAGTGTTGTGGTCAGAAAAGATGCTTGATATGATTTCAATTTTCTTAAATTTACTGATGCTTGATTTGTGACGCAAGACGTGATCTATCTTGAAGAATGTTCCGTGCGCACTTGAGAAGAAAGTGTAACCTGCTGTTTTTGCATGAAATGTCCTATAAATATCAATTAAGTCTATCTGGTCTATTGTGTCATTTAAAGCTTCTGTTTCCTTATTTATTTTCATTTTGGATGATCTGTCCATTGGTGTAAGTGAGGTGTTAAAGTCCCCCACTATTTGTGTGTTGCTGTTGATTTCCTCTTTTATAGCTGTTAGCAGTTGCCTTATGTACTGAGGTGCTCCTATGTTGGGTGCATATATATTTATAATTTTGTTATATCTTCTTCTTGGATTGATCCCTTGATCATTATGTAGTGTCCTTCCTTGTCTCTTGTAACATTCTTTATTTTAAAGTCTATTTTATCTGATATGAGTATTGCTACTCCAGCTTTCTTTTGATTTCCATTTGCATGGAGTATCTTTTTCCATCCCCTCACTTTCAGTCTGTATGTTTCCCTAGGTCTGAAGTGGGTCTCTTGTAGACAGCACATATATGGGTGTTGTTTTTGTATCCATTCAGCAAGGCTGTGTCTTTTGGTTGGAGCATTTAATCCATTCACGTTTAAGGTAATTATCGATATGTATGTTCCTATGACCATTGGGGTTTGCCTTTGTAGGTCCTTTTCTTCTCTTGTTTCCCACTTAGAGAAATTCCTTTAGCATTTGTTGTAGAGCTGGTTTGGTGGTGCTGAATTCTCTTAGCTTTTGCTTGTCTGTAAAGCTGTTGATTTCTCCATCGAGTCTGAATGAGATCCTTGCTGGGTAGAGTAATCTTGGTTGTAGGTTCTTCCCTTTCATCACTTTAAGTATATCATGCCACTCCCTTCTGGCCTGTAGAGTTTCTGCTGAGAAATCAGCTGTTAACCTTATGGGAGTTCCCTTGTATGTTATTTGTCATTTTTCCCTTGCTGTTTTCAATAATTTTTCTTCGTCTTTAATTTTTGCCAATTTGATTACTGTGTGTCTCAGCATGTTTCTCCTTAGGTTTATCCTGTATGGGACTCGCTACGCTTCCTGGACTTGGGTGGCTATTTCCTTTCCCATGTTAGGGAAGTTTTCGACTACAATCTCTTCAAATATTTTCTCGGGTCCTTTCTCTCTCTCTTCTCCTTCTGGGACCCCTATAATGCGAATGTTGTTGCGTTTAATGTTATCCCAGAGTTCTCTTAGGCTGTCTTCATTCTTTTTCATCCTTTTTTCTTTATTCTGTTCCGCAGCAGTGAATTCCACCATTATGTCTTCCAGGTCACTTATCTGTTCTTCTGCCTCAGTTATTCTGCTATTGATTCCTTCTAGTGTAGTTTTCATTTCAGTTATTGTATTTTTCATCCCTGTTTATTTGTTCTTTAATTCTTCTAGGTCTTTGTTAAACACTTCTTTCATCTTCTCGATCTTTGCCTCCATTCCTTTTCTGAGGTCCTGGATCATCTTCACTATCATTATTCTGAGTTCTTTTTCTGGACGGTTGCCTATCTCCACTTCATTTAGTTGTTTTTCTGGGGTTTTACCTTGTTCCTTCATCTGGTACATAGCCCTTTCTCTGCCTTTTCATCTTGTCTATCTGTCTATGAATGTGGCTTTTGTTCCACAGGCTGCAGGATTGTAGTTCTTCTTGCTTCTGCTGTCTGCCCTCTGGTGGATGAGGCTATCTCAGTTACAGCATTTTTATCAACTGATCAATATTGAATCTTTTTTATGTGTTTCTATTTAAAGACACTTTCTTTAACAAATGCTGTTCACTCATTAACACTGAACTCAGAGTCAATAGCACTATAACTCATGCGTGAATGAAGCTTACCTAACATGTGTATTTTCTCCACATGGCACAATACAGCTTTCTCAAGCTTATGAACACTAGGCAGCACTTCAGTACTATGCTTGGGGGCCATTTTAAAGGAAGAATTCACAAGCAAAAATCATAAAATGTGAAAAATATGGCACTAAATAGACCTCAAAAAGGACAACTGTTTACAGTATGAGAGCTGAAACAGGAAGGCAAAGTATTGCTTTGTTAAACTTTTGGGAATGCAAATGACCATGAAAGCACTTTCAGTATTGATTTTGGGGGTACAAATAAATTTTTGCAAGTATGTGGATTCATAAATACAGAATACATGAATAAGCAAGGTCAACTATAATTCACTTTAAAACATTTTTTAAAGACTATTTTTTATATAGCAGTTTCAGGTTCACAGCAAATTTAAGAGGAAGGTACAGAGATTAAAAACATTTTTAACTAATGAAGAAATAATATACATATATTTTTAAATATACATATAGTAAGTGAATGAAATATTCTGGTTACAGAGAACTGTTAGTTTCTACATATATCTGAATTATCTATTTCTACAAGATAATGATGAGAACAAGTTTAAGATGGAAGAGAAGTGTGTATTTCAACTTTACTGAAATCCTAGGTATTTAAAATTCCTGGGACCTCCCTGGTGGTCCAGTGGTTAAGACTCCACGCTCCCAATGCAGGGGGCCCGGGTTCGATCCCTGGTCAGGGAACTACATCCCACATGCCACAACTAAGAGCCCACATGCCGCAACTAAAGATGCCACACACGGCAACGAAGATCCCAGATGCCACAACTAAGACCCGGAGCAGCCAAATAAATAAATAAATAAATAAATAATAAAATTCCTTAGCCAAGAGCTTCCACACTTTCTTACCTGATACTAGTCGTTTCTGTGTATTGGACAGCCATGAGCTGAGAATTTGAGCCCTGTTCCAGAGCACCCTGAAAGAAAAAAAATGGTTAGATGTCATATAATGAAATTATATGAAAAGCTTCCTATATTGACTCATTCTACATTTACTAAACTTCATTAAAGCATCCATAAACTTTTTTTGGTTTTTTTTTTTTGGCTGCTTTGGGTCTTCGTTGCTGCACGCAGGCTTTCTCTAGTTGCAGCAAGCAGGGGCTACTCTTCGTTGCGGTGCATGGGCTTCTCATTGCGGTGGCTTCTCTTGTTGTGGAGCACAGGCTCTAGGCACACAGGCTTCAGTAGTTATGGTGCACAAGCTCACTAGTTGTGGCGCACGGGCTTAGTTGCTCCACGGCATGTGGGATCGTCCCAGAGCAGGGATCGAACCCATGTCCCCTGCATTGGCAGGCAGATTCTTAACCACTGTGCCACAAGGGAAGTCCCCATAAAGTTTTTTTCATGAATATACTGACATATTAAGTTCACATAACTAAACACCAATATAGAAATTAGAACTCTTTTGGTCACATTCTGGGCTGAGAGATGTGTCTTACAGACAGTAAGACATTTAAGGCACTTCCCACAAAGATTAAAGAAATAGCCCAAAAACTTAGTCCAAGTATCACAAGTTTTATGACCAAGTCATACAAGTTATTACTGAACATATAACAACTTACATTTGTCTAAAATAATTATTTTCCCAATGAAAATTTCCTGAAGTATGAAAGGTCCATAATGAAACTAGATCCCATTGTTTACTGAGTTAAACACAAAGATCTTCATGCTTAAATACACGTGTGGACTAATCCATCATTAAAGAGATCTCATCAATGATTCTTGGCCAGAGAACAGTCCAATCTGGAACCATTAGTGGTCCACACAGACGACACTGGAAACCTGTCTTCCACATAGCACCTGCTTTGCACTATGCCTTCTTATATACCCCAGCAGCTTTGTAAGCTGATCTTCAAAAGTTTTATAAGAGCATCAGAGTTCAAGAGCACATTACCAATTATTATGTTAGGAAGTGACCTTACTATTACCCTGTCAAACAGTGACTTGAATAACTGTTTAATCATAAGATTACTAGCATTTGTTCATAACTATATCCATCCATCCTTCCTTCAGCAATCAAACTTTCATAGAGTGCCTACTACATGTACTGGTGCTACAAAATTTAACATTTGACTTTCACCCTCTAGAAGCTTGCAGTTTAACTGGGAAGACAGATATGTGGAAATGATATAATGTGATGCTAAAGTAGAAGAATATACAAAGGGTTAAGGGAAGAGAAGAGGGAACAATTTTGTTTGGTGGTAGATGGAACCAATATGCAGGGATGAATAGAGGGCTTCCAATTTCTGGCTCTGTAACAAGTCAAGGGTCTAATTTTATGAAAATCTAATGTCGGTCTTACATATAGTAAGTTTAAAAATGTGTTAAACAAAAATAAAAAGAGCACAGATAAAATGAAAAGAAAAACAAATACATTTAAATAATAAAATACTGTATTTATTGATATGCTTATCAGCTAAGTAGTAAATCAAGCCAAAGTTAAACTACAGCTAGTGGATAAATATAAAATTTAAAATAAACAGATTAAATAGCTGGTGAATTTTAAATGATTTTGCTACTCTGGCACACATGAAATTAGCAGAGAAGTCTGAAAGAAGCCAGACTTCTTTCTCTAGGCTCAGAAATGAGTGGGTAGGCTTTAAGGAAAGCTGAGTTACAGAGACATCAGGCAAACAGCAACTGAATATGCCATTTACCTATCCAAGATTTACACCAATAAACAAAGGGACTTCTGAAAACTTGGCCATGAACTTCAGCATTTTTAGCTATGTGGATTTAGCAAAAGGTCACAATCAGCAAAAAAAAGTGAGACAGACATTTACATAGAAATGAGAAAGATGTTAAAATCTCCAATTATGTTGCAGATTTATCTGTTTTTCCTTTAGTTCTGTCACTTTTTTGCATTATGTTTTTGAAACTTTGTTACTTGGAGCCTATACATTTAGAATTGTTATGACTTCTTAATTTGTCAAAATATAAGGCAAAAAACTCATTTAGGCCAGTAATTTTAATCTAATTTTTCATAAAGCCCATTTTACCAGCTGTGTGGAATTCTCTACTGGCAATTATCTCTTCCTGCCTCCTTTTTGCTCTTCCCCTGTATAACAAGGGATGAAAGCCTGAAAACTATATTACCCAAACTTTTTTGCTACCAGGGTCTAGACATAATTTAGGTTCTACAAATAATATATACTTGCACCAGATTTGGAAAGCAGAAGGGAAACAGAGTCCATTTTTCCTCCAGCCATGGAGGCAGCTAACGTGTAGGCTTTGGCAGATTGGACACTGTATTCCAACGTCAGTAAACAGCTTTGGGACTCTGAGGTAACTGTGACATTAGTAATGAAGTACTAACAACCAATAAAGATGCCATAATAGGTGAACAAAAAGTGCCGGAGAGGCCCAGAGAAACACATACTGGATAATAATGGAATCTCAAATGTCAGAGCTTAAGCTCATTTAGACTAACCCTCATTATTTTATAGTTGAAAACAGTCCCTTAATGGTTAAAAAAAGTCCATGTTTCTCAACATACTTTTAATGTACTTAGGAACCTATCATGTGCTGCTTCCACTTAGTCTCCAAATAATCAAATAGCTAAGGAATTTCCATTAGTAGATAAACAGGTAAACCTGGTGAAAGATATCCCATCCCAAAATAAAACCTCTTCCTTGATTCTTACAGCTACTCCATTTCTCTGTTTCCATTAATGGGGATCATCCTGAAACAATTTTCTCTATTTCCTCATTTTATTTTTACTTCCTGAACCCACATCACTCAGACTTTTGTCATCACCACTCCAATGAGATGACCTTCATCAAAGTCACTAACAAGTTCTAATAATCAAATCCAATGGTAATTTCCCAGTCCTCATCTTAATCAACATCTCTTAACCTTTGTAACAGTAAATCACATCCTCTTCCTTAAAAACTTTCTTTGCTTGGGTTTTTGGATACAACTATCCTACATTTTTTCCTATTCTACTGGCCAGCCACTCCTCTTCCTTCTCAAGTGCTGATTTTTCCTTGTCTTTCAGCCTCTAATGTTGAAGTTGTTCCAGGGTTCAGTTCCTTACCTCTTTTCTCTTCTTTTTACCTTCTCTCTAGGTGATATCATCCCAAATTAAACTACCAGTCTCAACCTCTCCCCTATACTCCAGACCTGGATATCTGAGTGCCCACCTGACTTCTCCACTTGAATTTCTAGTAGCCATCTCAAACTTAATATATCTAAAACTCTTTTTTCTTGCCTCCAACTCCTCCTTCCCTACTCTCAGTCTCAGTAAATGGCATCATCATTCATCCAGTAGCTATAGCATAGGAATTATCACTGTTTCCTTTTTATTTTACAACAGCAATTTCTATAGTCTATACTTTCAAAATATATTTGGCATTCAAGTACTTTCCTCCACCTTCAAATCTACCGCTCTAGTAAGGGCCGCAATAATCTCTCACCTAGACTACTGAAATGGCTTAACTGGTCTCCCCTACATCCACTCATGTTCCCTGCTGTGGTCTACTCTGGGTAGCAGTTAGAGCAATCTTTTAAAAATATAAATCAGATCAAGTCACAGCCTTGCTCAAACCTCTCAATGCTGTCCTCTCACACCTAGGATGAAAACCAAAGTTCTCACCATTGCATGTGAGATTTGATATGATTTAGCCTCCTCTGTCTTTCTGACATCATCTTTGGCTACTCTCCCTTAGTCACTGTAATCCAGCCTTACTCAACTTCTTGATGTTCCTCAAATATGCAAACTGTTTCCTCCTGAGGGTCTCTATACTTTCTATTCCCTTGGTCTAGAAGCTGTTTCTCCAGATTTTCTCCTAGACCTTTACATTTTCTACTTCATTTTCTGCCTATGGCAAAAGCTATGCTCTCACCGAACCCCTTCTTCATCCCAAGCACATAGGAAGACTACATTTGCCTAACCTTCTGCAAGGGAGGCTGGGAAAACTGACAGAGTTTTAGTCAACTGAACATTGACTAAAGTCCAGGCCTGATCCCTAAAACATGCTGCATAATCTTCCAAACTTTCTTCCCCAACACCCAAAGCTAAAAGCAAAGGATTTCAAGTTGCTGGGCTACAATGTGGAAGAACCTGGATTCCTCAGTCACTGCTTGGAGGAAAGCCATTCTAGAGAGCTACCTCAAACTCTGGGTGAGAAACAAATTTTTATTCCATTAAACTACTGAGATTTTGAGGCTAAATGTTATAACAGCTGGTAATAATTACCTTGACAATACCTTACTCATGTGGCATCTCTTTAGAGAACGATTCTCTAACCACCCAATCTAAAATAGCCACTCACCTCTCAATTCGAACTCTAACTTCCAACCCTGCTTTTTCTTTAGAGAACTTCTAATTTTTAGTATATTTATTTACTTGTTTATTTATCTTTTACTTTAATTTTTTCCCTCATGATGAGAACTTTAAAGAACTTTAAAGTCTTAGCAACTTTCAAATATACACTACAGTATTATTAACTATGGTTATCATGCAGTAAACTACATCCTCATGACTTCTTTATTTCATAACTGGAAGTCTGTACCCTCCACCCACCACCTCTGGCAACCACAATCTGTTCTCTGTATCCATGAGTTTGTTGTTTTTTTTTTAAGATTCCACATGTAAATGAGATCATATGGTATTTGTCTTTTTTTGTATGACTTATTTCACTTTACTTGTTTATTGTTTATCTTTCCCATTAGAATGTAAGTTCCACGAAGGCAGGGATTTTATCATACCCTCTACTGTATTCCCAGGGTCTAGAACAGTACCTGGTTCATTATTACTACCACAGGTAACATTTGCTGGGAGCTTGCAATGTGTCAGTCTAAGTGCTTCAGAAGTAGTAATAAATAGTTGAATGACAGAAAGACTATAAATGGTGCTTTGTGGTAAACAATATTAAGATAGAAGCCCAATTTAATAGGTTCTAAATAAGAGCTGTCATTAACCTGTAGTGCTTCAAGTCTAAGTACAAAAATGCCCTCCATGAAGATGTGCCTTCACTTCCAAGCTGTCCTACATTTGAAAAGCTCTAAGAACAGGGGAGATAAACAGTATCATTTATTATATTATTTGTGCCAAAAACATGTCATACAGATGTCCATGCATAAAACCCCTGGCTTGAAAGCAAATTTGAGGGAGAGAGCAGGAAACAGCACTGTGCCTGAGCAGGAAATACTAGTGCTATAAAACCTAAATGAGTGCTGTGAAACCTGGGAGGAGGGCTTCAATGGCAGTGACACCTGCTTCAGTAGCAGCAGGAGGTAATGGGAAGTGGCTAAAGTTCAAGCTTCCCAAATGTTCCAAGGAAGAGAGCAACCCATCTGCAGGAAGCCTTCTAACAAATATGCCAACTATTGTTCAAAGACAAGCAGAAACAAACCTGAAGAATACGGGTTTTCTGTTGATTATTCGTCGTTCTTCTCGACTTCGTCCTTTCCACTTCGTGTCTATGAACCCACCCTCGAAGTTCATGATTTAACCTATAAAATAGCTTAATTAGTTAAACATATTTCATAGAAACAGATGTCTCACCTTTGGTTGGAAATGAATTTAATCATATTCTGAGGTTCCAGAGAACATTCCAAGTGCCTAATGGTTCAATGTTCTTTTTTGATTTGAGAAAGCTAAGACACTTAATGTTAAGTTGTTTTTAATGACATGCATTTTTATATGGTAGCCTCCTCAATCATGAGTTCAAATTCAAAGAAAATTAGAGCTAAATACCTGGCAAACATCAATATTGGATGCAAAGGTTTTTCCACAAAAAAGTATTTCCTGTTTCTGCTCTTGGACTATGTACACACAAATACTGGAGACACTGGAGAGCACAAAACAAGTCACAGGACTCCTAACAACAAATGGATTCATTAAAGCCTTTGAAAATCATGCTTTTTTTGGGAGTAGAAAAAGAATGAATCAACTGCTCAGGAGGAGAAATTTTAAGGTACTATAATCCAAATTTTCCAACACTGGAAATTTCAAAAAAAAAAAAAGGCCAGTTCAAATATAACTTCCCTTTATTCTGTTTACTCTTTAGAGCAGTTGTGAAGATGTCAGACTATACTTACTTAACTATAGTTGATTACTACGTATCACAAAAAAACTGAAGCAGTTTTTGAGGTTCAAAGATAGGATCCAAAATCACAGGAAAAAATTCAAGGGAAAAGTAGATAAAGAAAAGTACACTAATGTGAAAGTGACTCCAGAATCACATATCTTCAAATTATTATCTTCCTAATTTGAAGAAAAAGGTACTTTCCACTATGAATGTTACCACTGCAAGTCTAACACTTACCCTGAATTTTTATATTAATATCATTCTTCAGTTTTCAAATAAGACATATTTAAGTATACAACCCCAATACCATCACATGAAATAGACCCATCACCATCTCTATCAGGTTGGTGGGGAAACTGGACAACAATTAATATGCCTATGGTTATTCAATAAATAATTCAGAGTTTTCTCAACCACTTGGTTAATCTGAACAAATACTTTTCTAGGTTCCAAAGCTAAACACAGGAACCCACTCAGATATATCTGCAACAACTGACAACACTCACCTGAGAGATTCTGTTGTGTTAATCAGGGGCTGACAGGGAGGTGGAGGAATATAGAGTAGTGGTTCTTCAGTTAGCACCATCAGGGCTTTGTCATTTGAAACAGAATGATCATATCTGAAACACAGATTTACAAAATGTGTTGCCTTCTGTCTTAAATTCCTAAGAAGATTGCTATAAGAAAGTCATTGCTAGTATTAAGTTTTCATGGAAATAAAAATATTGTATAAACAACAAAGTCCTACTGTATAGCACAGAGAACTAGAGTCAATATCCTATGATAAACCATAATGGAAAAGAATATGAAAAAGAATGTGTGTGTGTGTGTGTGTATACATATAAAACGGAATCACTCTGCTGTACGGCAGAAATTAACACAACATTGTAAATCAACTATACTTCAACAAAAAAATTTTTTTAATATTGTAAATAGAACATACTGCAAGAAAGAAGTGAATGTAATTTAAAAAGCAGGGAAGTATAGACCACATAGCACAAATTTCATTTTCCAATTTTCTACAGAGATTATCATGGTAGTTCACATTTACTGCTCAATTATTATGTACCCGAAACTAGGGATACAATGATAACACATGGCTCATGTCTTCAATGAGCTCAAGGCATACACAGTGCTGCTGGAACAGAGGTGGTGACAAAGTAAGAGGGGAAACTGGGGGAAAGACCCACTGATTGATAGGAAAGACTTATGACTGATAGGAAAGTATTATTGTAACCAGGACTGAAGTTTTGTGGTCATTCTCAACTCTGTGATAACAGAACTGAATAGTCTCCTTAAAACAGTGTGTGTGGTAGGGGAAAGGAAAAGCATAAAATACTTGGCAGGAGAAAAGTAAAAGCCTTGAAAAGTTAAATATAAATTTTAGAATCCCTAATAAAACACCAGAGTGACATTAACCAGTTATTCTATTAGCTTCAAAAAATAAACTTTCCTAATCATCACAGTGATCTATATCATGCGAATTCATATCCAGGGTGTGATGTAGGGAGTAAAATCTGAGTTGAAAATTAGAATCTGAACTGAGAGCATTATTGTTATTTATTCCCTTCAGTTGGCTATTTTAACCTTTCTCACTAAGAAATCTTAGCTCTATCTTGAATTTCTTTACATACAATACTCTGGATTTAGAAAACTGGATATATTAAAATCCAAAAAGAAAAACTATAAACACAAAATTGGACATAGCTAGATTTGTGCTTTTCATTAATTCAATCAACAAATATTTACTGAATACCAACTGTGTGCCAGGTACTGTGCTAGGTGCTGGAAATCCAATAGGGAACAAGGGAAATGAAGTCTCCATCCTCAAAGACCTTAATGGAGAAGATGGACCAAATACAAGAAAACAAACACATAAAATAAATCCAAACTGTGGTAAGAGCTATGAAAGAAATAAACATATGGTTGAAATAGAAAACCAACAACAATGTCTACTTTAAATAAAATGGTCTGAAAAGGAGATGGTATTTAAGACAAGGCATAAAGGATGAGAGGAAGCCAGCCCTATAGAAACTGGGGTAAGAGCATTCTAGACACAGGCAGGTGGGGCAAGGGAGGGTTTAAGGAACTTAAGGAAAACTACTCACCAGCTGAAGAGTTGTGAGCAGTGAGGGAGGCACAAGATGAGGTTGGAAAGACAGAGACCAGATTATGATAAGGAATTACTAAATGTAATAAGAAGCCACAAAAGGGTGTTAAGTAGAGAAGTGATATATTTTAATTTACGTTTATGCCTTGCCATTGTTACCAAAAACAGTTTTGATAGAGGCAAAAGGGGAAGCTGGGAGACCAGCTAGAAGAGATCTATAGCAATCTGGGCAAGAGCTGAAGATACTATGGACTAAGGTGGTGGCAATGAAGATGAAGAAGAATGAACCAATTCAAGATAATATTTGGAAGGAACATCAACAGCACTTGTTGAAAGGGAGGAACCAGGGTTTCTGGCTTGAGAAACAGAAATGAAGAAGCCTGTTGTAAGCATTTTATCCTGGGTTGTCTGGTGGGCGAGTGGTGAAGCAGTCCTCTCAGAGATGAGGGAACATGGTGCTGCTCCCAAGTGCATCGTAGTCTCTGTGTGTACAGTGTCCAAACCACAAGGCTTGATTGATCCAGTTTCACTGTTTCCACCTGAGCTGATAAGGGCCTGCCTCTCTCAGGATCCTTGTGGAGCAGTGTGGCTGGCAGGGTCTTGGTGCTCCGGCCAGGTGTCAGGTCTGTGGCTCTGAGGTGGGAGAGCCGAGTTCAGGACATTGGTCCACAAGAGACCTCCCAGCTCCACGTAATATCAAATGGCAAAAGCTTTCCCAGAGATCTCCATCTCAACGCTAAGACCCAGCTCCACTCAACAACCAGCAAGCTCCAGTGCTGGGCACCCTATGCCAAACAACTAGCAAGACAGGAACACAACTCCACCCATTAGCAAAGAGGCTGCCTAAAATCATAATAAGATCACAGACACCCCAAAACACACCACCAGACACGGTACTGCCCACCAGAAAGACAAGATCCAGTCTCATCCACCAGAACACAGGCACTAGTCCCCTCCACCAGGAAGCCTACACAACCCACTAAACCAACCTTAGCCACTGGGGGCAGACACCAAAAACAACAGGAACTATGAACTTGCAGGCTGCGAAAAGCAGACCCCAAACACAGTAAGTTAAGCAAAATGAGAAGACAGAGAAACACACAGCAGTTGAAGGAGAAAGGTAAAAACCCACCAGACCAAACAAATGAAAAGGAAATAGGCAGTCTACCTGAAAAAGAATTCAGAGTAATGATAGTAAAGATGAACCAAAATCTTGGAAACAGAATGGAGAAAATACAACAAACGTTTAACAAGGACCTAGAAGAACTAAAGAGCAAACAAACAATGATGAACAACACAATAAATGAAATTAAAAATTCTCTAGAAGGAATCAATAGCAGGATAACTGAGGCAGAAGAACGGATAAGTGACCTGGAAGATAAACTAGTAGAAATAACTACTGCAGAGCAGAATAAAGAAAAAAGAATGAAAAGAATTGAGGACAGTCTCAGAGACCTCTGGGACAACATTAAACGCACCAACATTTGAATTATAGGAGTCCAAGAAGAAGAAGAGAAAAAGAAAGGGACTGAGAAAATATTTGAAGAGATTATAGTTGAAAACTTCCCTAATATGGGAAAGGAAATAGTTAATCAACTCCAGGAAGTGCACAGAATCCCATACAGGATAAATCCAAGGAGAAACACACTAAGACACATATTTTTTTTTTAAGACACATATTAATCAAACTATCAAAAATTAAATACAAAGAAAAAATACTAGAAGCAGCAGGAAAAAAGAACAAATAACATACAAGGGAATCCCCATAAGGTTAACAGCTGATCTTTCCGCAGAAACTCTGCAAGCCAGAAGGGAGTGGCAGGACATATTTAAAGTGATGAAAGGGGAAAACCTACAACAAAGACTACTGTACCCAGCAAGGATCTCATTCACTTTCGATGGAGAAATTAAAACCTTTACAGACAAGCAAAAGCTAAGAGAATTCAGTACCACCAAACCAGCTTTACAACAAATGCTAAAGGAACTTCTCTAGGCAGGAAACACAAGAGAATGAAAAGACCTACAATAACAAACCCAAAACAATTAAGAAAATGGTAATAGGAACATACATATCGATGACTACCTTTAATGTAAATGGATTAAATGCTCCCACCAAAAGACACAGACTGGCTGAATGGATACAAAAACAAGACCCATATATATGGTGTCTACAAAGGACCCACTTCAGACCTAGGGACACATACAGACTGAAAGTGAGGGGATGGAAAAAGATATTCCAGGCAAATGGAAATCAAAAGAAAGCTGGAGTAGCAATTCTCATATCAGACAAAACAGACTTTAAAATAAAGACTATTCAAGAGACAAAGAAGGATACTACATAATGATCAAGGGATCAATCCAAGAAGAAGATATAACAATTGTAAATATTTATGCACCCAACATAGGAGCACCTCAATACATAAGGCAATGAGAAAACCATAATTCAAAAAGAGTCATGTACCACAATGTTCATTGAAGCTCTATTTACAATAGCCAGGACATGGAAGCAACCTAAGTGTCCATCGACAGATGAATGGATAAAGAAGATGTGGCACATATATACAATGGAATATTACTCAGCCATAAAAGGAAATGAAATTGAGTTATTTGTAGTGAAGTGGATGGACCTAGAGTCTGTCATACAGAGTGAAGTAAGTCAGAAAGAGAAAAACAAATACCGTATGATAACACATATATATGGAATCTAAAATTAAAAAAAAAAAAGGTCATGAAGAACCTAGAGGCAGGATGGGAATAAAGACACAGACCTACTAGAGAATGGACTTGAGGACACGGGGAGTGGGAAGGGTAAGCTGGGACAAAGTGAGAGAGTGGCATGGACATATATACACTACCAAATGTAAAACCGATAGCTAGTAAGAAGTAGCCGCATAGCACAGGGAGATCAGCTCAGTGCTTTGTTACCACCTAGAGGGGTGGGATAGGGAGGGTGGGAGGGAGAGAGACGCAAGAGGGAAGAGATATGGAGATATATGTATATGTATAGCTGATTCATTTTGTTATAAAGCAGAAACTAACACACCACTGTAAAGCAGTTATACTCCAATAAAGGTGTTAAAAGAAATAAAAAAGTAAAATAAAAGGATCATACACCATGATCAAGTGGGGTTATCCCAGGAATGCAAGGATTCTTTAATATATGCAAATCAATCAATGTGATAAACCATATTAACAAATTGAAGGAGAAAAATCATATGATCATCTCAATAGATGCAGAGAAAGCTTTCAACAAAATTCAACACCCATTTATGATAAAAACCCTCCAGAAAGTAGGCACAGAGGGACTTTCCTCAACATAATAAAGGCCATATATGACAAACCCACAGCCAACATCGTTCGCAATGGTGAAAAACTGAAACCATTTCCTCTAAGATCAGGAACAAGACAAGGGTGTCCACTCTCACCACTATTATTCAACATAGTTTTGGAAGTTTTAGCCATAGCAATCAGAGAAGAAAAAGAAATAAAAGGAATCCAAATCAGAAAAAAAGAAGTAAAGCTGTCACTCTTTGCAGATGACATGATACTATACATAGAAAATCCTAAAGATGCTACCAGAAAACTACTAGAGCTAATCAATGAATTTGGTAAAGTAGCAGGATACAAAATTAATGCACAGAAATCTCTTGCATTCCTATACACTAATGATGAAAAATCTGAAAGTGAAATTAAGGAAACACTTCCATTTACCACTGCAACAAAAAGAATAAAATACCTAGGAATAAACCTACCTAAGGAGACTAAACACCTGTATGCAGAAAACTGTAAGACACTGATGAAAGAAATTAAAGATGATACAAAGAGATGGAGAGATATACCATGTTCTTGGATTGGAAGAATCAACACTGTGAAAATGACTATACTACCCAAAGCAAACTACAGATTCAATGCAATCCCTATCAAACTACCACTGGCATATTTCACAGAACTAGAACAAAAAATTTCACAACTTGTATGGAAACACAAGAGACCCCGAATAGACAAAGCAATCTTGAGAAAGAAAAATGGAGCTGGAGGAATCAGGCTCCCAGACTTCAGACTATACTACAAAGCTACAGTAATCAAGACAGTATGGTACTGGCACAAAAACAGAAATATATATCAATGGAACAGGCCAGAAAGCCCAGAGATAAACCCATGCACACATGGTCACCTTATTTTTGATAAAGGAGGCAAGAACATACAATGGAGAAAAGACAGCCTCTTCAATAAGTGGTGCTGGGATAACTGGACAGCTACATGTAAAAGAATGAAATTAGAACACTCCTTAACACCATACACAAAAATAAACTCAAAATGGATTAAAGACCTAAATGTAAGGCCAGACACTATCAAACTCCTAGAGGAAAACATAAGCAGAACACTCTATGACATAAATCACAGATCCTTTTTGACCCACCTCCTAGAGAAATGGAAATAAAAACAAAAATAAATAAATGGGACCTAATGAAACTTAAAAGCTTTTGCACAGCAAAGGAAACCATAAACAAGACAAAAAGACAACCCTCAGAACGGGAGAAAATATTTGCAAATGAAGCAACTGACAAAGGATTAATCTCCACAATTTACAAGCAGCTCATGCAGGTCAGTATGAAAAAAACAAACAACCCAATCAAAAAATGGGCAGAAGACCTAAATAGACATTTCTCCAAAGAAGATATACAGATTGCCAACAAACACATGAAAGGATGCTCAACATCACTAATCATTAAAGAAATGCAAATCAAAACTACAATGAGGTATCACCTCACACCAGTCAGAATGGCCATCATCAAAAAATCTACAAGCAAGAAACGCTGCAGAGGGTGTGGAGAAAAGGGAACCCTCTTGCACTGTTGGTGGGAATGTAAACTGATACAGCCACTATGGAGAACAGTATGGAGGTTCCTTAAAAAACTAAAAATAGAACTACCAGACGACCCAGCAATCCCACTACTGGGCATATACCCTGAGAAAACCATAATGCAAAAAGAGTCATGTACCACAATGTTCATTGAAGCTCTATTTACAACAGCCAGGACATGGAAGCAACTTAAGTGTCCATCGACAGATGAATGGGTAAAGAAGATGTGGCATATATATACAGTGGAATATTATTCAGCCATAAAAAGAAATGAAATTGAGTTATTTGTAGTGAGGTGGATGGACCCAGAGACTGTTCTACAGAGTGAAGTAAGTCAGAAACAGAAAAATAAATACCATATGCTAACACATATATATGGAATCTAAAAAAAAAAAATGGTCATGAAGAACCTAGGGGCAGGACAGGAATAAAGATGCAGATGTAGAGAATGGACTTGAGGACACGGGGAGGGGGAAGGGTAAGCTGGGATGAAGTGAGAGAGTGGCATGGACATATATACACTACCAAGTGTAAAACAGCTAGAGGGAAGCAGCCGCATAGCACAGGGAGATCAGCTTGGTGCTTTGTGACCACCTAGAGGGGTGGGATAGGGAGGGTGGGAGGGAGGGAGACGCAAGAGGGAAGAGATATGGGGATATATGTATATGTATAGCTGATTCACTTTGTTATAAAGCAGAAACTAACACACCATTGTAAAGCAATTATACTCCAATAAAGATGTTAAAAAAAATAGAAAAAAAAAAAGAAGCCTATTGTAGAGAAGTGGGTGGAAACAGAATACGGAGAAGGACCTCGAGTTTCACTGTGCAGGTGTTAAGTTTGAAATGTTAAAAGAGAATTCAAGGAAACTACTGGATATATGACTCTAGAGACTCAGAAGTCTGGACGGGAAACATAAATTCAAGAGTCATCAGGATATATAGAAATGGATTGTGTGCTAAAATATGGCAGAAGGAAAACAAGAAAAGTTCACAGTTCCAAGCCTTAAGATTTGGATAGCGGAGGAGCCTGCAAAGATGAAGCAGAGCCCATGAAAAAAGAGGAAACTAAAAATGTAGCAATACAAAAGGAGAATGCTTCAAGGAGGAGTGATCTACACAGCGAAGTGCTGAGGAAAGATCAAGTAAGATGAAAACAAGTTTTCACTGAATTTGACAGTGAATTCACTGGCCCCCTTGACAAAAATAATTTTGGCAGAGTGGAAAACTAACTTCAAGATAAAAGTCAGAGACTTCTCTGTATGCCACATACAAGGGGAAAAAAGCAACAGCTGAGGGTATATAGATGATTCTTCCCTGCAGGTTGCACCAGAAACATTCTTGATGTCCTTTCTTCTGCCTGTTAGGGTTAAGTTATTTGAAATAAAACAGAGATGGTGGTACACAAGTAACGACTGCACACACAAACGGAAATCAGCCTAAACTAGCTGTTGAGGGAGAAGAAAAAAAACTCTGCCTTGCACTTGGTAAATTCTGAATGCTTATAAGAAAAGGCTGTTTGCCACACTAAAAAAAAAAAAAACACTGCCAAGAACAAAGATCTGTCACATACTTGTTATTTTAAATATCAGGCCTGGGCTTCCTTGGTGGCGCAGTGGTTGAGAATCCGCCTGCCAATGCAGGGGACACGGGTTCAAGCCCTGGTCTGGGAAGATCCCACATGCCACGGAGCGGCTGGGCCTGTAAGCCACAACTACTGAGCCTGCGCATCTGGAGCCTGTGCTCCACAACAAGAGGGGCTGCGATAGTGAGAGGCCCGCGCACCGCGATGAAGAGTGACCCCCCCCCCCACTTGCCACAACTAGAGAAAGCCCTCGCACAGAAACGAAGACCCAACACAGCCAAAAATAAATAAATTAATAAATAAAAATTTTAAAAAAAATAAAATAAAATAAAAATAAAAATCAGGCCTAAAATAGAAATGCTTAAGTCCATCAGAAAAGTCTAAAACTACTATTGAAAATGTAATTCTGATTTATAATTTTATTTCCTTGTGATAAACTCTAGTAATGATTTCTGCACATCTGTGCCGACTGGCTTTGTTCTATCAGCCAAAAATATTCTTTGGAAAGAAAAAAAAATCTGATAGGAAAAATATCAGGAAAGGGACTGGGTGGAGTTGAAGGGGAAAGAAAAGGGGGAACCTCAGCCAACATGCAATCTGGAGGCAATTAGATCCACACTAGGCCTGAGATGGTCAGGGTTCTAGGCTGCCTGCAAACCATTCCATACCAACAGAAAACATTTCAACAAATAAATCACTAAAGTGAAGGACAGTATTAAGGAGCTAGAGTGAATGAGAATTCCTGGACTATAGGTTCTGGCTGATGCCTTATGTGTAGGGTGACTATCCTTTTCCCTTTATCTAAGACAGTCCTGATTTATGCCTGCCGTCCTGACATAAATATTACTAGCACCACCTTTCATTCTTAGAAGTGCCTCAGTTTGGTTGACAAACTATATGGTCATATTATTTATATACGACACATTTCTAAGACTGAAAAAATATATGCAGTTAATTATTAAATAAAAGGCAAATGCAATATTATAAATTACAACATCAACAATCTACTCCTTTTTTATTTGAACCAGTTCTCGTAACTCTCCTAAAAAATGTGACATAACATAAAATAAGCTGCATTAAAAAAATAAATACAAATGTCATGGCTGAGTATAAATACACCACCTAAAATTCAGTTTAAAACAAATTCATACTTGGTGCTTCCAAATGTTTCACAAACATGTTTTTGGTATCTGTTATTCAGTATCTATAATAATAAAAGAAAGAACATCAAATAATGGACCAACACCTAAATCTCCCAAGTGCCTCAATAATAACCTTAGATATTTCAAGAGACTTACACGTAACCTTTACAAGAATCGATAATCACATCCATTTTTTACTAAGACCAGTAACCCAGATTATGCACAGGCAGTGGTGACTCTGGGGTCAGGGACAGAGAGATGGCTTGCATTTCATGCACTACTTTGAAAGCTGATAAATTACAGCCTAAAAGTCATCCAGACCTCTAGTTTGAACTAGTACAATCAGTGTACTGTGCTTTCCGGGAACCACCATATTACCTTACTCACACATATAATGGACATGTAATAAGTGAAGGCTTCTATTTATTGTAGTTAGTGCAAAATAAGTAATATTCTTGTCAAGCTTACCTGAACGGTAATTTCTGGTGTCTAATCTCATTCCATTTTTAGCAACAAGCTATACAACCTAAGCGGCACACTCTCAACTCTCACACATCCAAAGACTATCTATTAAAAATGTAACCTTTGCTGGATCTCATGTAGACAACAACAGAACTCAAAATTACAGGACATGTAGGGCAAACTTGGAAAAATTATTTAGTAAATTAAAAATTCTATTAAACTCTAGCAATATTCAGGGACACTCTTATATGATCACTAAGATCAGTATTTCAGAAGTATGGTTAATTTCGGCACGTAAAAAAAGAAAGGCAGGAAATGTTAGGTTTTCCAACATCATGGCATCTATCACATTCTATGTTGCATTACAGTCACTACCATATAATTCTTTGGATCCTCTGCCACATTTAGCATAGTACTTTGCACACTGCAGCTTCCTAAAAAACAAAAAATGAATACTAGCATTTTTTCCAGGAAGACTAAATGAAGACAAGCCTGAAGGACTATGGTAATAATCTCATTAAATGGTATGGGTGTAACAAAGTAAAAATCAGGAGAATGATTCCCCTATGCCTTTGGCCTGTAAAACCTTAGTTAAGAGTAAACAAACCTTTAATGATTTTCAAGCATTATTCTGTGCCACAGTTGCCACACTATGACCTCCCTTTGCCTTGTTAGTCAAGGACCTAGCTCCATTTGGCTCTAATAACAATTACAAATAACACAGGGAAATGTTTATCAAATAGTATACAGGTCTGAAAAGGTCCACTATAACCTTCTTCTAGTTGACGTAACATAGAAATTGTATTTTCATAGAGTTAAGTCTTTTACTATTGACAAGCTATATGGAAATTTACCAAGACAGAATTAAATTATAACAAGGGAAGGAGATTCAACAAAAATCACAATAAACAAGTATAAATGATTTTATCTAATGACTACAAATAGGTTCAACCATATCATTCCACCAAATCATATCTATCACAGATGATATAGTAACAAATATTAAATACATTATATGTATAAACATATGATAGACAGATAAAATAACTATATTAAAGACATTATATACAATATAATATGTAATATTGTATGCGTTTCAATCTGTATATTAGTGCACACAAACTGAGATCTTTAAGGTCACATCTCTATAAGAATTCTGAAACTGGGACAGCTTTTAAAAAGTATACTTATTCTTAGAACTGATCTTAAGAGTAAAATTAATGAATGTCCTTGTAACTTGTTTGCTCTACTAGTTAAAATTGTGTATAAACAATTTAGATGTAAATCTAACCTGTAGCTGTTTTTCTGGATGATACCATCTGATGTGTCTTGCTCCTCTTTAGCAGAAAATTCTAGAAGATGCCTCCTTTGATTTGTAGGGTTCACACCAGGATTCATTCTCCTGGAATCTCGTTCCAACATACTGAAAAGTTTAAAATGTTAAGAAATAATTGAAATAAAAATATGTCATACATATGCATACGACATGTAGCTCTGAAGCAAATCAAAATTCCTTTTGTAGCTCTATACACACAGCAAGAATACTAGGCATAGAAGCAAGTCAAAACAGCTTACTGATATGGTCAAATCCCTAGCTTGGCATCCTGTACATATATGAAAAATAATTTTGAAAATAATTTTTATAAGTATAGAAATACCTTATTTATAACCTGTTTAGACAAAGTCAGTATTCTATATGCTTTAGAAACTATAATTATGTTATGTGTATATATATATATATATATATATATAAAGTAGAAACAGGTACATAAAAAGAAATAGGTACATATAAACAAATTCTAAACTCAGATAACAACTGGAATAAGAAGTCTTGCTAGATGCTGCAAACTGATTATTTTCAATGAGGAAATACTTCGAATGAAATGGGAATTTTTCTCTTTATCAACAGCCAAATTCTTTAGATTTTCACAATCCCAGAAGGCAGGCTATCAAATAAAGCTAACAGAAATTTTTTTAAAAGCCTATGAAAATTTCCTATTTACTTCTTTCTCCCCACTCTCCCTAATTCCTTCTTCATGTATTTGGGGCAAACATATGTATATCAATATCAATCAAATAATGCAATAGTTATTTAACACTTTTATTCATTCATTCATTCATTTATGGCTGTGTTGGGGTGTTGGGTCTTCGTTGTTGTGCGTGGGCTTTCTCTAGTTGCGGTGAGCGGGGGCTACTCTTCGTTAAGGTGTGCGAGCTTCTCATTGTCATGGCTTCTCTTGTTGCAGAACATGGGCTCTAGGCGCGCAGGCTTCAGTAGTTATGGCACGTGGGCTCACTAGTTGCGGCTTGCGGGCTCTAGAGCACAGGCTCAGTAGTTGTGGCACAGGGGCTTAGTTGCTCCATGGCATGTGGGAATCTTTCTGGACCAGGGCTCGAACCTGAGTTCCCCTGCATTGGCAGGTGGATTCCTAACCACTGTGCCACCAGGGAAGTCCCAACACTTTTAGCTCATTAATCAAGGGCTTAGAAATTTGGCTCATCAATAAGATATCTTGTGTGTGTGTTTAATTTTACAATGCCACACATATAACTTACACTAGTCATAATCTTCTTGAAATTCAACACAAAGGGAATTTCCCTAGAGAAGCACAAAAGAAGGGATACCAGATTCTATTTAGAGGGATGAAGTAGAGGAGGAAAATAAGGCTGACGAGAGCATCACAGTTAAGGGTCCTGTGATTCTTAGAGAAAAGGAGTTCTTTGAGGTTTAGTAATTTGCCTCCAAATTTGGGGAAAGGGATGTCAGGTGGAAGCAAAAAGCAGGTATACCTCTCTAGACTCTTTTTCTGATATCTTATTATGTTCCCTATTCTCCTCAATTCTTTACGCCCAGAATCACTGCCTTCCAGCGGTTCTCACAGGCATGCTGTGGCACTTTGGCATACTACAAACTCTTCAAAGGTGTACCACCAAATTATGACCACTGTGTAAAATTTAATTTTGCTACAACTGAGGCTACATTTTGTTACAATTGTATTTTTCAGACAGAATGTTTACCTGAGTGGTCACAAACAGTATAAACCCTTCTGCAAATGAGGTAAGAGGCCTAATGGAATGTCCAACTAAACTCAGGAAAACTTAGTTTGGTGATTATTTTAGAAAACATGAGATAAGCAGTAAACAAAACAATTTTGTCAGGAAGCCAAATGAAGAATGTGATGATAACTGCAGAATATATTTTTTCTTTTCGAAACTTATGTTTTTGAAAAGTGTTTACTTTTTTTTTTTTTTTTTTTTTTAAAACATTGCTTTTATTTATTTATTTTTGGCTATGTTGGGTCTTCGTTTCTGTGCGAGGGCTTTCTCTAGTTGCGGCAAGTGGGGGCCACTCTTCATCACGGTGCGCGGGCCTCTCACTATCGCGGCCTCTCTTTTTGCGGAGCACAGGCTCCAGACGCGCAGGCTCAGTAATTGTGGCTCACGGGCCTAGTTGCTCCGCGGCATGTGGGATCTTCCCAGACCGTGGCTTGAACCCGTGTCCCCTGCATTGGCAGGCAGATTCTCAACCACTGCGCCACCAGGGAAGCCCAAGTGTTTACTTTTTAATCCTTTCAAGTGTAATGCTAAAAATTCTACTTAGGAAAGTATGCAGTGAACAAAATCAAAGTTAAGACCTTTCCTGGCAGTTTACAGCATCTCAATTAATTCATCCCCTACTGGCCCACCCCTCAATTGCATTAGTGAAATATCCACATAGTAACATTCCTGTTTGGTGGAAGTACCTCCCTCAACCCCGCCAATCCCTAGGAGAAGCTCTATCACCCTAACTCTTTAAGAATTGCATATGCGGCCCACCCACATTTTATTTCCATTGGACAATGTTGAGCTAAAGCTCCTGGGAAGGAACGGTGTTTGGGAGGGGAGCAAATTCTGGGTGTCCCTCCCTGGGATTCACTTCAATAGGGTCCTCTTTTTTTTTTTTTAACTAGAAATGCTTTAACTAGTACCACCAGTCTTGGTACTAGTTCTGGACTCTGTGGCTATTCAGAACAAGTCTAAGCAAGCCTTCTTCCAATGTCCAAAGACACCTAACGTCCCCCGCCCCTCACTCCAGGCTTTCTTTTTCAAGGTTTTAGTTTCTTCCATACGTTCCTCTTTATAGTACAGTCTTAGGTCCCTTCAGCATATTTGGTCACTCCCCTATCAATATGTTTCTCAGAGATGGGTCCAGAACTGGCCACACTTCTGAGGTAGTATGACCATTATAGGATGGAACAGGGTAATTCCTTCCCATGTTCTAAATATTATTCTTCCACCAATATACCTAATATCAGGTAGGCTTTTTTGGCAGTTACATCATACTCTATATTGAGGCTGGCTTAATTAAAACTCCAACTGTTCTCACAAACTGATTTTGGACTATTACCTCCCCTTCTTTTCCTCTCTCACTTCCAATTCTGAAGTTATATAATTGAGCTTTTTGATCCAGCTGAATAATTTACATCAAATTCCTCTTAAAATATCATTCAAGAACTTTTAGAATCCTAATTAGCAAAAGAAATTCTCCTTCTAAGCAAGGAACAACATACCATCAACATCCTCAACTGAGTTGTTATTAAGATATCGAAAAGAACAGAGCAAAGAAATTGAGCCCTGCAGCATGCTCCTAGGGAGCGCCTTCCAAGTTTGTAAAAACATAAGTTAAACCACTTATGAATTAATTGTAATATATCCTAGACCAAAATTCCCTGTCTTGACCACAGAGATATTACAAGACTGTTAAACATTCTTCTAAGATGCAAATACAGTATAACAGCAGCAACCATTTTTTGAGCACCTACTGTGTACTAAGGAATGAAAGCTCAAAGAAAGTTGAGGCTCAAAGAGTTTAATCAGTTTGCCCAAGGTCATGCTGTGATATGGTGATTTCTTTAAGAAGAAATATATATTTGGTCACAACATTTTCCTGGCACAGAGCTCCTAAAACCCTTGGAATTTCCCAAGTGATAAGACCCATAAAAGGTGCCTTTTGCTATGTCAATGAGGTGACGCTGGAAGGCCCTTAGGTTACCTAAGGATAGAGAGTAGAGAGAACCATAAGAATAGAGAGTTGGAACTTTCAGTCCCACCCATCACCCCCCAACTCCAGGGAGGGGAAAGGAGCTAGAGATTGAGCTCAATCACCAATGGCCAATGACTTAATCAATCTGTCTCTGTCAAGAAGCCTCCATAAAAACCCAAAGGGAAGGGATTCAGGGAGCATCTGGGTTGGTGAAGATTCAGGGACAGTGGTGAGCTTGAAGAGGGCATGGAAGTTCCCTGTCCATTCCCCCATACCCTGCCCTATGCAGCTTTTCTATTTGGCCGTTCCTGAGTTATATCCCTTTATAATAAAAAGGTACTCTAGTAAGTAAAATGTTTCTCTGACTTCTGTGAGCCACTATAGCAAATTAATTGAACCTGAGGTCATGGGAACCTCTGATCTATAGCCCGTTAGCCAGAAACACAGGTGACAACTTGGATTAGCGATTGATGCCTGAAGGGGGTGTAGGGTAACTCTTGTAGGACTGAGCCCTTAACCTGTGGGATCTGACACTATCTCCACACTGTCTGTGTCAGAATTAAGTATAACTGTAGGACACCCAGCTAGTGTCTGAGAATTGCTTGGTGGTATGGGAAAAACCTCCCCACACATTGGAACTGGGTGATCAGAACCCTTAGAGAGAACTGTTTGGTGGTGTGGAAAAACATACACTGGAATTGGTGTCAGAAATGTACGTGCTCTGAGTAATTAACAAAGCCAGGATTTGGGTCCAGGATTAGAACATCATCACTGCATTATGTTGACAACATTTCCCAGAATGACTGATTGATTCACTCATTTATTCAACATGTACTAGATACCTATTATGTTCCAGGAATCATATTTGATGCTAAAGACTCAAAGATAAAAATCAAATACAGTGTGTGTGTGTGTGTGTGTGTGTGTGTGTGTGTGTGTGTGTGTGTGTATGGTGGGGGGGGGGAAGAGTGATACAGACAAAAGATAATAGAGGGATTAGCCGCATAATAGGGGTTAATGCCGAATGTTATGGAAGCATATAGCTAGGGCATTTGATCTTTACCAAGAGGATCATGAAGTTATCTTAAATTACAAGCAGTAAATAAACAGGTGGAAAGGAGGATGTGAGTGAGAAGGCATTTCATGTAGATAGACTAGTATATGAAAAAGGACACAGTCATAAGAGAGTATGTTTTGCTCAGGGAATTGCAGATAAAGCAGGAGAGGGTATGTAAGTGGACATGTGCATGTGCAAGCACAGTGAGAAAGGGATCATCTCAAGAGAGAAGGAAAAGAAAGGAGACTAACCGTATTGCAAGGCTAGATTATTTATGGATGGCCCTGTCTGCCACATTATCATTAAGTCTAGCAATTTATTCAATAAAATAAACAAAACTGGTATGTTTTGTTCTTGTTTTAATTGTGGCTCCCAGTTAACATATCCCTTTCTATATCAAAATCTTCCCTATGAATAATATTAAATTCCCTGGTCTAATGGGGAAAATCTACCTTCTTTCTTTTAAAAACTGGTATTACATTTGTCTCCTATTCATCTAGACTACTTGATGATTACCACTGCCAGAAAAACAGCAGATTACTAGAACGGTTCCTCTGCTTTCCTATTTCCTGGCTAGGGATCTTAAAGCTGTTTGCAAGGCTCTCATAGTTAACTGCCAAGTCAAAGTGGCTGCTATGGCTGCTAGGAGTAGCTTCTACACTTTTCCTTTCTTGAATCCTACTGTCAACTAGCAGTTAACACACTTTGTTAGTTCCTCTGGGTCAGAATGCACCTTCCCCTAGCACAGTGATTCTCAAAGTGTGGTGCCTGGACCAGCAGCATTAGCATCACCTGATAACTGGTTAGAAATGCAAACTCTCAGGCCCCATTCCAGACCTACTCACCCAAAAACTCTGGGAGCGGTGCCTAACGATCTGTTTTAATTAGCTGTCCAGGTGATATACGCCAATGTTTGAGAGCCACTGTTTTAAACTAATCTTGTTTCTCATAACATCTTTCCTACCTCAATTCCCTAAAAACTACACGTTGTCCACAATAAATCCAACAGAAGTGGACAGTTTGGGGAAAAAGATGGGGAAGTCAGACGAGAGGGATGTGGAAGGACACAATCAAAAACGATTTATGTAGGCTTCCCTGGTGGCACAGTGGTTAAGAATCTGCCTGTTAATGCAGAGGACACGGGTTTGATCCCTGGTCTGAGAAGATCCCACGTGCCGCAGAGGAACTAAGCCCGTGTGCCACAACTACTGAAGCCCACGCACCTCAACTACTGAAGCCCGCGTGCCTAGAGCCCGTGCTCCGCAACAAGAGAAGCCACTGCAGTGAGAAGCCTGCACACCGCAACGAAGAGCAGCCCCCGCTCACCACAACTAGAGAAAGCCTGCGCGCAGCAACAAAGACCCAACACAGCCAAAAATAAATGAATGAATTAATTAATTTTTTAAAAAATGATTTATGTGGTTTATGGATGATTTACGGAGTAAATTACAAGAGTTCACAATCATTAGTACTTGGAAGTTTTTAAAGAGCTCTTCTACTGATCATTGTTCTTTTGATGATTTTATTACCACTGTGAAAACTGGCATTTCAACTCACAATTTGTGACTGTTACAAGCAAATGCCTTGAGTTTAACTATCAGTTTAGGTTATTCCTTCTGTAATTGGACTGTGCTATAATCACTTAGCAGCTACAATTCCTAGGAATCAGTTTTAATGTTGATTGGTTTGGCTCATAAGTGATCACTATTTTTTCCCACTGCCCAGGTGAGTAATGATTTTCACAGTGTAATGACAATATATGTTTAACCATAGCTACTTTAGTAACTTTTACCCTTTTTTAGCCTGAAGGGTCACTCAGATCTCATTCAATGGACTCCACAAAAAGGATCTTCACAACACTTTTATTATACGGAGTCAACAAAGCATTTTAAACAAGGAAGTGGGTCAGAGAAGAGGCAAAAATAAGGATCCAAACAGTCTATAAGTCTCAATTTTATTATCTACCCATTGGGCCAGAATGTATTTTGAAAAGGCAATATATTAAGAAATTTTAGAAAGAATCTTTTAAAGTTTTTCACTTTTTTGTTTTTGGTTGTTGTTGTTGTCATTTGGTCCCAATTCCTTGTAAATTTTTTTTGAAGTCTTAAAATGAAATTTCTAAAAAAATAAATTAATTAAATAAAGTGAAATGAAATTTCTCTTAAGCTAAACTACAGAGAAGCTGACTGTCCAATTCAGCTCAAAACAACTATATATGCTTGAACCTATGAAATGACCTATAGAAACTAATTTTAACCATCTAAATAACTGCAAATTTACATTTTCCTTGTTTTTATTAATATCTGAAAGACATAAAGGAGCTTTATTTTACTGCCAGAATTCAAGACTGTCTTAGTACAATTTGGACGACACAAATATTAAGAAAGGAATTTGACAGTCCTTATAATGGCCAAATGTACAAAAGAGTATGAGAAAATTACTGTTGATATGAACTTTTAGATTCTTGGCATGAGTGTTTTACATCATTCAATGTCCCTTTTTGTTAATTTTGGGAAAAATAAATTTCCAAGAACACAAGGAGATGACTCAGAGTCACAATAAGAATTAGTATAATGATTAACTGTTTATAGATCATATATTAATATGGCAATCTAATCACTTTTCATAATTAGCTTAAATCAGATTCTATTCAGTATTTTTAAAGAAACTAATAAATATTTTTTAAAATAGAAGTCTCTATGACCAGAAACATGCTACCCTGTAAGAATCACAACCGTTTTAAGCCTTAGAATAATCATTACACCAATAAACCTTGCTCATGTTGTGGGTCAATGGGCCTGAAAAGCACAGATTAATAAAACACAAGTAATTTCAATTTCCCCAAAAGTCTGGAAAAAGTGTTATAAGAACTGTTACTTTACTGTTTCATTTATGAAATTCTAAAAGCCAACAACTGTTTTAGATTATTTATGAAGCCAACTTAATCCTTAAGATATGATTTCAGATACCCAATGTTCATACCAAGTAGCTGAACAAAAAATGGCAAATCCTCCAAATCTATTCTTCCCTTTGCAAACCTGTTTCCTTATGGTACAAGTTGGTCAATTTTAAGTTCAAGCCATGTCAGCAGGTAAGAATCGTACTGGTTCCCATCCCCGAAAGAAATCCATATGCTGCTATTCCTCTCCCTGAGAACTGCACATGAAAAAGTGAAATCACTTTAAGCTGGAAAGAGCATGAAGATCCTCAGGTTTTAATGTGGAATAGAGGAAAGAACACAAAATTTGGAGTCAAGAGATATGGATTCAACGTGTGGCTATGAGACTCCCCAGTTGAGTTGCTCTGGGAAAGCTGGTTAACTTCACTGAACCTCCAATTCCTCACATGTAAAATAGGAAAAATAAATATTTCACAGGGTTTTTCAAAGATTCAAATGAAACGATGGATGCGAACATGCTTTATAAATCGGAAAGTGCTATGTGTCCCACAGATGACACAGCAGTTAGTGGCACAGCTTGTCTTCCTGCCTGCCAGGTTCAGGCTATTCTCAACATAGCAACTGGAATGATTGCTTTAAAATCTAGGTCAGATTACTATGTCACTCCTCTGCTCAAAATCTTCAGATGGCTCTTCATTTCTATCATGGTAAAAGCCCAAATCCTTACGATGACCAAGGCCTCACTAAATTTAACCCCTCCTTCCACCGTATCTCTCTGGCATCATCTCCTATTACTCTCCCCCTTGCTCACTTTAGTCCAACCACACTGACCCCCTCGCTTTTCCTTGAACATGCAAGGCACACTTCCACCCTAGCACCTTTGTACTGGTTGTTCCTTCTGCCTGGAATGCTCTTCCTCCATATATCCATATGGCTATTTATCACCTTCAAGCCTTGGTTCAAATGTCTACTTTACAGTGATCACTATTTAAAACTACAGTTCCAACAACCACTCTCACACTTGTAAAACCATTTACCCTACTATATTTTATCCCTTTGTTCTATTATTTCACTTATTATGTTTGCTGTCTGGATGTCTCTGTAGGTACAGAGACCTGTTTTGTTTGAGGACAATGCTTAACCCATAGAAGGCATTCTTTTTTTTTTTTAAATAACAGATAAATGAATTTTATGTAACATTCTGCCTCATGCCAGGAGAAAAAATCCAGATCTTTATTTTAGGGAAACTAACCCACAACTCAAGAACAGCAGGTGGTAAACTCATTATTATACCATCTCCAGATCCAGGAACAGGAAATTATGTTAATTTTCATTGCAACTGAGGCTAAAGACAGGGAGTTCCCAAGGGAGCTCTCCAAATCTTAAAAAAGCTATTTTTCTCTGTTTATTGAATGGTTCACAGATGATTTTTGCAGACTTGTAGTAAATGGGGGTAATTTACTAGAAACAGAAATTTGACTGAAGGAAGAAATAGATCAATAGTTGAGATTTTTTTTTTAAAAATCCTCTAAATAGCAGTTCTCAGAACCAGGGATTACCAGACCCTGAGAAGAAACACGTACTTTACAGTGGCAGTTTGCCAAGTGAGCCAACAAGAGCAAGAAAACAACCTGAGATTCTTTCATCCATTCAGTGAACAATTATAAAGCAAGCACTCTTCTAACAGGCGATGATCAGTCTTGGAACCCAGCCACTATACTCCGAGGAAGGCCAAGCAGCTTGTGGAGAGGCCCAAATGAAGAAAAACCGAGACCCTCTAGCCAATAGCCCTGGCTCAGGTCCCAGCTCAGGCCAGCACCAACCTGCTGGCCTGATGAGTGAGCCAGCTCGAAAGTAAGGTCCTCCACCCTGAGACAACCCCGTTGATACTCCATGGAGCAAAGAAGCACTGTTTCTACTGAGATGTTGAATTTCCCAAACTGCAGATGTTTCAGCAAAGTAACTGACTGCTATTGTTTTAAGCCTTTAAGTTTTGGGGTGGTTTGCTACACAGCAATAAATAACTAATACACTATAGTTATTAAATTGCTGAAGTCAATGAGTCAATGTTTAATACAAAAAGTCTGTGTGCAAACAACTCTTTGGTATCCTCTCACTTGGGAAAGGCACACTCTACTCATTCTCAATGTCAAAAAGATGCCTGTAAATTTGAGTGCAATCTCTTCTATTATATTCCCACCAACCCCATCAACCCATAAAATATATATTTTCTCCTTTCACATCCAGTCTTAAGCTTTAGGAAAACGGGTGAAGTTATTGGATGGAGTCCTAACTCCTCTATCTGTAAACACCAGCTTCTTCTCTGCATGGATCACTGTTGTTCTATTAATGACTAATACAAGGGCTCCAAAGGCAGGCTGTGAATCCTAGCTCTGCCAAATGCTAGCTGTGACTTCAGTTTCCGCATCTGTAAAATGGAGATAATAACACTTACCTTAGAGTTCAAGGAGGAATTGATTTTGTATAAAGTGCTTAGACTAGTACTCGGTGCAGAGCAAATGTTTGATAAATAAAAGCTTAACACGACAAAACACACAAAAACTGCTACCGTTACCAACCAAGCACAGGTGGTATCAACATACAGCCAAACCCAGATTATTTTGAAACTGCCTTCACTTTTTTATTCATCTTCTTTTTTCCAACGGTCTTATTTCCATTTATCTCTCATTTTCAAATTCACATCACACAAAAAAAAAAGGGGGGAGAAGGAAAAATGAAAGCAAGTAATGCTGTTTTATTGAGAATTCCAGTAAAAGAGTTGAGATAGAAAGCCATATAAGGCATACAGAGTATCTGTGATTCCCCAATATTAGCTCCTCAGAGCTCATGGATTGTGACAAACTGCCTGGGAACATAAGACATCAATGCCAGCTTATGTTCACAACACACAGACACCATGAAGTCTAGATGCACAGCACACACAGTTCATGCTATACTAGCCATAACTCTGTTAAAAACAATCTGTAGAATAACCCTTAAAATATGTTTCAAATGCTTACTGAAATGACGGAACAGGTCAAATCTGGAGAAAATAAGACATTAACGGCAAACTGCCTAGAAGTGATAAATAATTACATATATATTTTGAAAAATCAAAAGTTTCAAAGTTATCTTATACTACCTTAATATTAGGCTAGACCTTCACTTATTACAAAGTAAAGCTGTGTATTCCTCTATTATTTATGTTTTGCACAGCTCAGTACTGAAAATGGTGCTTGAGAAAGCTATTTCAGACGAACCATCCACTGGTCCTTGTTTTATGTTAAACTAAGATTTGTAGTCTAAAGAAAATATCAAAGTAACCAACTTAAACTCTGACAGTTTTCTCATCTGCCCTAGTCTCTCACTGATGCCCTCTCACAAGACAGAAGCAGCAGAAGTTACCACATTATCTCCTTTTATCTTTGAAAGTGACATAGTGACTTATTCAAGGTAAAGAAGGAAGTTAGCAAAGGATGTACGTTTCTGATTTCAACTGCCCTTCCCTTCACTGTAACAAATCAAGTCTGAGGGGGAAGGTAGCCAAGTGATATATGATAAAGCCACTGTGATACCTCCTCATAAGCCTCCCTATATATAACTCACACGAAAGCCAAAACTAAAGAAAATCATCAACAGAATTTTCCACGCCCTCAAAACTCAGCTCTTCACTGCTGATAGACTCTAAGCCATTTTTTTAAAGGATGGAATCCACAGGGGCTAGAAGAAAAGAGAACCAATTACTTTGTGCAGATACTTTTTTGAAGAACATGAGTAAATTAGACTATTTGGGAAAAGAACTGCCCTTAGCTCTGCTACCTCTCTGCAATCCCAGATTCAATAACACCTGGTATTTAGATGTATTTCTTCAGTTTATGTGTCACTTTGATAAATGTGGAAAGTACTTTTAGCCAAAAACTTGAACTAGATTTCATTTAAAAACCTGGCTGAACAAAACCATGTACACTTGGTGGTTTGAAGTCTGACATTTAAATTATACAGTAACTTTTAACTTACAGCCAATAGTGATATCATGCAGCAAAGTGTGCTCAGCAATTGAATAAGGAAAAAAAACTGAAGCCAGATTTGGGGACAGGCTCATCTCAGGATAAAAAGCTAGAATTCTTCCTATAAAAATAATGAAAAGCTGACAAACTTGGAGAATATTGGAATTAGAGACATTTTATTTCTAACCAGTTTCAGGCCACTCAAATTCAATACCATATTCGCTGTGGTTACCTTTCCCCTATAACATAGTCTCATAAGAAAACCACAGAGTAGCTGGTCCTTAAGTAGTACAATTTGCCCTTCCTCATCCAAGTCTGATGTCTCAAACTGTAAAGATTCTGGTTCTTGTGAGGGGACAGCACCCAACCAGAACAAACAAGGGAAAAGTATTATCAATTTCAAACACTTGTTAATTTTTTTTAACACCTAATATATTTAAAACCGCCTCGGGATGTTGCCTTATTATTTGCAGAAAAGGAGAATGGTTATAGTGACTTTTTAAATAGTAGAAAGGGAAAAATGTAACAAAGGAATCTATATACTGAAGTCTTATGTGCCAGGAAGAAGTTCCTCTCACAGGGTTCTGTAATGATTCCTGTTCTGTCCAAAACACAGGTCCATAAATTTCCTCAATTATATAATACAAACCTATGACTATACAAGCGTCTGTCTAGAGATTTAATAAAATTTCTCTTATATATATATCATCTTCTAATTTAATGGATAAGTGCTCTTACAATTACCATAGGGGTCAATATATAGAAAGAAATATAAAACTATACACAGTAGTTTTCAACCCTGGACATACCTCAAGATCACCTAAAGAAAAATACTTTGTTTAAAAATAAGTGATTTAAGGACTTCTCTGGTGGCACAGTGGTTAAGAATCCACCTGCCAATGCAGGGTACATGGGTTCGATCCCTGGTCCGGGAAGATCCCACATGCCACGGAGCAACTAAGCCCATGTGCTGCAACTACTAAGCCCGTGTGCCGCAACTACTGAGCCCGTGTGCCGCAACTACTGGGCCCACGTGCCACAACTACTGAAGCCCGTGCACCTAGAGCCCATGCTCCACAACAAGAGAAGCCACCGCAATGAGAAGCCCGCGCACCACAATGAAGAGTAGCCCCCACTCGCCGCAACTAGGGAAAGCCCGCGCACGGCAACGAAGACCCAGTGCAGCCAAAAATAAAATAAATGAATAAATAAATTTTTTAAATAAAAATAAATGATTTAGACCCATCTCACTAGATTCCATAGGTTTGGGGTAGGGCTGAGTTAGCTCTCTTTTTAAGATTTTGTAGTGATTATGTACAGGAAAGGTTGAAAACCACTATGAGAGAATTTACCAAAAAGTCATCCAAACTGTTAAGGAGAAAAAGAAAATTAGCAAAACATCAGACAAATTTCTATGATAAAAACTGTAGCCCTACCATTACTCAACAGTCAACAAAACTCAGAACATAACAAAGCTGATAATAAACAACAGATTGCAAGTAGCATTTAGACTGATGTTTTTCCAACTAGCTCTTAATCACCCTGTTTTATAAAGAAGGAATTATTTTTAACACAGTTTGTTGCTGGTTAAACTTTATGTTGATAACAGAATCTTTCAGAAATTCTTTTCTTTCTATCAAAATTAATCTATTTTCCCTTCTTCTTCCCTTATTTCCCCCTCATTTCTTAAATAAATTCAGCTTCCCTCTGCGAAGAAATATTTTTACCAGTGTCTAAAATGAACACTGCTCATTTCCCCTACCTCACTGTATTTCCTTGGTATCTGTACAAGTCTGAGATTTACATCAATCCTTGGGGTCTGGGAGCAAGTTAAGCTTACCTAATGTCAAAATAGTGATGAAGTGCAAACTTAAAACAACAACAAAACTTACAAATCAAACAGAAACACAGCATAGAGAAGTAATGAAAAACCATGCCTGTGGTATGAACAACATCAGGTATGAACTTTGACCACTGCGTTAAGGAAGTACGAACCCAAGAGGAGGAAATTCTAAAGATTAAGTCCTCTCCCTAACAAAGAAAATATCTTTCTCAACCTCATAAAATTTAAATGTAATAACGATTTATACTGTACCCTATCCAATTTCAACGTCTGTTAGAAGGTTTAGTGTCTGAAAAATGACTAGAAGAAACTACATTTATAGTGCAGAAAGTAGTAGTAATGAGATAAAGAGAACAGCTATGAAAATTAAGGTTATCTTAGAAAATGTACAATCAGAAAAACATAAAGAAAATGGAACCAGTCATACAGAGTGAAGTAAGTCAGAAAGAGAAAAACAAATATCGTATATTAACGCATATATGTGGAACCTAGAAAAATGGTACAGATGAACCAGTTTGCAAGGCAGAAATAGAGACACAGATGTAGAGCACAAACGTATGGACACCAAGGGGGGAAAGCGGTGGGGGGGTGGGGGGGGGTGGGGGAGGTGTGATGAATTGGTAGATTGGGATTGACATATACACACTAATATGTATAAAACAGATAACGAATAAGAACCTGCTGTATAAAAAATTAAATTAAATTAAATTAAATTTAAAAAAAAAAAGAAAATGGAACCAGTCATAAGAGGCCCAGGACTCGAAAAAAAATTTTTTTTGCCATTTTTATTCTTTTAAGAGGGGGGACAACTTCTCTTCCATTTCTGTATTATACCTTGGTTACTGTCATGTGTCACACACTTCCCTTGGAATGTCCTTCTCTCCTTCTCTCCTTCTAAATCTTTAATTCTACTTTCCTCTGTGAAGTCTTTCCTTATAATAACTCTCTCCATTTATCTCCCTCTTCTCAGTACGACACTCACAACATACACCACATTACTTGGTGCTCACTATGACATTTCCTTGCACTAGTCACTGTTTCATGCTGTTCTCCTTTACAGTGAACATGATGGCCTATGTGACCTGAACACAGCCTACCCTTTCAGCCCAACTGTTTACCATTCCCCACCATACATTCTACGCTCATTAACATTCAATCATTCATTCAGTCACTCAACGATCATCCAACAAATATTTATCAAGTAGCTACAACACGTCAAGCTCAATCTAAAAGCAAGGTAAGCTCTAGCCATCCGTGACTGCTTCTTACTGTGGGTAAAAGCCATCTTCTTTCACCTCTCTAAGCATTTGTTCAGAATATTGCCTCTGCCTGGAATGCCCTTCCCTCTCTGTCACCATGACAAAAACCTTCTTTGCAATTCAGTGCAACATGTGTCTACCATGTACTGCATACACTATGCTAGATGCTGAGAATATATAAAAAAAGGAATAAGGCAGAACTTCTATTCTCAAAAAAAAAAAAGGAGGGAATTCCGTGGCAGTCCAGTGGTTAGGACTCAGCACTTTCACTGCCAGGGCCCAGGTTCGATCCTTTGTTGGGGAACTAAGATCCCACAAGCTGCTCAGTGAGGCCAAAAAAAAAAAGAATGGTCCATGGGAAACTGTGGAATCTCAATAAAGTAAGCACCACAAAGAATTAAAAAAAGGAAAAAGGAGTCTATAGTGATGAAGACAGATACACCAACAAATAATTAGTAAAATATGATACATTCTATTATATGTATACAGGATAATTTGGGAACACCAAGAAATACTCAGCCCAGCCTAGGGGTGAGCTGAACTTGCTCAATGCCACTTTTGAAATCTGTAATAACAATTCCCTTGCTTTTCTTTATAGCTATACCATTTATGCACATGCATTCATAATGTACAGTTTTTCTGATCTGAACTTTCTACAAATGTAATCATATTGTACATATTTTTCTGCAATTTGCTTTTCCCACACAGTATGGTACTTTCTACAAGGTCTGATAAATAGCATTTTAATACCATAATTTAAAACCAAATTTCATTATGACTTCTTTGATCTATGGGTTATTTAGAACTGTGCCTTTTAATTTTTAGTAGTATAGGAGTTCTTTGTTTCATCTATTTGTTATTGATTTCTAGCTTAATTGCACTGACAGTAAATGTAGTCCATATGTTAGTTTTTGAAACTTGCTGATATTTCCTTTATGACCTAGTACAGATTAATTTTTAACACTTTCATATATGGTTGGAAAACTATGTGTTGATAGATGCCATATATATACATAAAGCCACTAGATCAAATTTAATAATGACAATAATCAAATCTTCTGTATCCTTGCAGATTTTCTTGTCTATGTGGTCTATCAATTACTGAGAGAGGTATGCTAAAATTTCCCACTATGGCAGCAGAATGTCAATTTTCTCCTGTAGGTCCATCAGTTATTGTTTCCAAGCTATATTATTAGGAACACACTAATTTAGAATTATTATATCTTCCTGATAAACTATACTTTTAAATCAGCATGTAGTGACTAGGCCTAATAATACTTTTCTCCTTAAAGTATATGTATCTGATATTAACAGAGTAACTCCAGCTTTCTTTTAGCTACTGTTTGCTTTTCCATCCTTTGATCGTCTACTTTTCTGTAGCTTTGTGCCTTTAGGTGTTTCTCTTATAAACAGCATGAAGTTGAATTTTGCTTTTCTCCCACATCCAGTCTGACAATCTTTGCCTTCTAAATGCACAGTTCAGTACATTTCCATTTACTGTGATTACAGATAATATTCTAGATTCACTTCTACTACAATGTTTTGCGCTTTCATAATCTGCTTGTTCCTCTCTTCATGCCGTCTTTTTGACTGAATCTGTCCACCTCATTCCACAATACTACTTCTAACAGATTTTGAAATGATATATTCTAACTATATTTTGTTAGATGTTACCCCTCCAAACTTTAAAATGCCAATTAATTTAACAAGTCTAAACATAGTCATTATCTTTACCTACTTCCCACACAATAGAAACTTTGAGTGCTTTAAGTTCAGTCACACCCCTCACAATGTATCAGATGTTATTGTCCAGAAATTATAGTAGTCCCCCTTTACCTGTGGTATCACTTTCCGCGGTTTCCTTTACCTGCGATCAACCACATACTAAAAATATTAAATGAAAAATTCCGGAAATAAACAATTCATAAATTTTAAGTTGTGCACTATTCTGAGTAGCATGATGAAGTCTCGCACTGTCCTGCTCAGTCCCGCCCTTTCAAGATGTCAATCATCCCTTTGTTTAGTGTATCCCACTGGTTTAGTCACTTAGCAGCCATCTCAGTTACTAGGTCAACTGTCGCAGTATCAGTATTGCAGTGTTTGTGTTCAAGTAACCCTTATTTTACTTAATAATGGCCCCAAAGTGCAAGAGTAGTGATGCTGGCAATCTGTATATGCCAAAGCCGTAAAGTGCTTCCTTTTAGTGAAAAGGTAAAGTTCTCTACTTAATATGGAAAGGAAAAAAATCATATGCTGAGGTTGCTAAGATCTACGGTAAGAACAAATCTTCTATCCATGAAATTGTGAAGAAGGAAAAAGAAATTCGTACTAGTTTTGTCGTCACATCTCAAGCTGCAGAAGTTATGGCCACAGTGTGTAAGTGCTTAGTTAAGATGGAAAAGACATTAAATTTGTACCATAAGCTATTTTGAGAGAGAAAGAGGTCACATTCACATAACTTTTATTACAGTATATTGTTATAATTGTTCTATTTTATTACTAGTTACTGCTGTTAACCTCTTATTGTGACTAATCTATAAATTAAACTTTATCATGGGTATGTACGTATAGAAAAAACATAGTATATATAGGGTTTGATACCATCCATGATTCCAAGGCATCCATGCGGTCTTGGAATATATCCCCCAAGGGTAAGGGGGGAATACTATACTTCCATCTTTATTTGTTTTAACCTTACAAACTAGACATTGTTAATGTTTTATACCATCAACTTTTTAAAAAGTTTCATTCACATTTATTATTTTTGTTGTTGTTGGCTCTTCATTTCTATATCTCAAAATCTTCTTTGAGGTTATTTTCCTTCTTCCTTAATACCTTGACACTTTTGAAGATTACAAAAATATTTTAATGTCCCCCTCAATCTGGCTTTATCTGATATTTCTTCATGGTAAAACCCAGGTTATGCCATTTTGGCAAGAACGTCACAGAAGTGATGTTGTGCCCTTTTCAGTGCATCACATCAGGAGGTACAAGATGTCAGTATGTCTCATGACTGGTGATGTTACTTTGATTACTAAGTTATTGTAGTGTAACCCCATAGTTATGGTAGTGTCTCTTAATATCTCTCAAGTTTTCCATCTCTATGTCTCTCTGTGTTACATTCTGTATAATTTCTTCAGATCCATCTTCCCATTTACTATTTCTTTCTTCAAATGTGCCTAATTTTTTGTTTTAACCTGTGCATTGTTTTTCTAATGTCAACTTTTTAACTATCACATTTCCAGATTCTTTTTCAAAATGTCCTGATTAATTCTTATAGTCTTTTGTTCTTTTGTCATACTTCAATTCCCTCTTTTATTTAACATATTTATTTTACCTCTAGTATCTGTTAATTCAAATATCTGTAGTCTTTCAGAGTTTTATTCTGTAGTTTATTTCCTCTAACTCTTATTCATGGTGGCCTGTTTCCTGGTGTGTTTAATAATCTGGGGGAGGTGAGAGGATGTGGATTCATGTTCAGTTGGAACCCTACCTTTGGCAATTTTTTAGATGTCTGTTTAAAGTGCCTTTCTCTGAGAAGGATTTACATTTGATCCTGCCAGGAGACTAGCAGTACCACCAACACAGGACTGCTTAAACTAAATTTCTGTCTTGGTTTTTTTGGGGGCCACACAAGTGGTGTAAATTCAGGCTCAAACTAACTGCATGAGTTAGGGCTTGTGGTAAAGAGAAAATTCTTTCTTTATTTCTACTCTACTCAAAGCCAATACCAAGATAGGTACTTACCAACACTCTCCCTATGTGGTATGGCAATCTACATTTTTCTCTTTTAGCAACCAAGAATGTCATTCTTTGGAAGTTCCGGCTTTATTTGGGTGGGGGTAGGAGGGCTTCAGTTGTGACTTCTCACCTTGTTTGGATCCAGAGCTTTCTTTCCTCTTCCCAGATGCTAGGACAAAAGGATGAGGAAATAACTCTAGGACAAGCACCACTTCCAATGTTAGCTTACCATTATGGATTTATGTTACCTTAATATTCTGGCCTCTGAGAAGTGCTTCCTTTTCCTCAGTTCAGCCATGAAATAAAAGAGTTTTGATTTGTTTTTTAATCCAGCATTTTCCGGTGTACTAAAATGCAAAGTTTCTCTGTACCTCTAGCCCACCATACTGCCAAAAACAGAAGTCCTTAAGGTTTCTTGAAGAATGGTAGGAAAAAAAAATGCTTTATGGTTTAGTAGAAAAGGCAGAGTTTTCAATGATCATTTCTTAAAAAGAGATCTGGGTTAAATTTCAGGTTCTACAACTATAAAATACGGCTAATGATCATAGAATCAACCCCAATGAGTAGTAAGTAAGAAGAGGGTTTCCTACCAATTCACATTTGTCCTGTTAAGCCATTCCGTGCTGCCTAGAGTTACTATTTTTATAGACCACCCAGAGTAGGCCAGTTCTTTGAATCCTGTGCCAAAAATAGCTAGATGCCTTCTTTACCATCCACACAATATCAATAAGGTCAGAAAAATTAACCCTTTTAAGTCTACTTAGTTTATTTTCTTTTTCTGTGTGATGACTATTCAGTAACCCCAAACTCTCCAAACTAGTCAGTTTTGCTACACATTACTTTGACAAAACTCTCTTACTTTAGATGTAAGATGTATTTACATTTCATCACCAAGTGCCTTCAGGAAATGTTTCTTAAGGCATACCTATATTTGGCAAATGTGTGTTATATATTTTCTCACTTGGACCCATACCAGTAAGGCACAAAAGTTCAATTCTACATTGAACATCTGAAACAACATTAACAACACTACTATGGTAATGTGATCTCTTCTGAAAGAGTTTAGCTTCCTAAATTTAAAATGCTTTCGAAATCTCTGATTAAAATGTCTATTTGTCTGGCCAGACTTAGTTTTGTAGTACCTGAGAAAAGCTGAGTTAGAACTCACAATCTATTATTTAAAAGCCTATGCAGTTTCTGCACCAATTAAAACATAATAATGCTTGCTTTATAGATATTCAAGGCCACGGATGTGAAAGTTGTTCAATAAATATCTTCCAGGTGGTACTAATAAGGTTCAACTGGGGATTTCCCGCTCCTCTGGCAGATTCCCAGGTCTGAGAAGATCATTGGTTTTGCAGTGAAAAGACTGCAAACAATGAGGTCAATTAAGAGATGCTTCTGAATAATATACATGATGCAACATCTCCATTCCCAACATTTGGTTCAGGGGTAGATTTCAGTCTTTCAGACATTGTTGCTCTCTGAGCTTTGATATTTCACTGTGCCAAATTTTCTCCAGAAGAAATAGTTCCTGCTTTTCATGAGTTTCATAGCCAGTTTCTTTCCTATTTCCTTCTTGGTATCTGGAGATATTCCAACTTGTTAAGACATTTTGATATTTCTTCATTCCTTCTAGCTCTTCTCGTTGTCGTTTTTCTTCAATCTAAGCCTTTTAACATGTTTTTAAAATCTGAACAGTTCCTAATATTCCCACTACTTCTTGGCTTTCTGTTCCTAAAGCCTTCACACAGAGACAGACACAGATTTCCTTAGGTTGTTGCTCAGTATTTTCAAGTATTTAAACTGTCTCCTATTCTTAATTCTCCTTTTTGTACTGTCCATCTAATTTTTTTAAACACAAACCTTTATTAATAAATTGAGACCATTATCTCCTCCATCCATAATGGATCAATCTACTTGCTCATGGAAATAAGACCCAACCCGTGATACACCCATCACTTCAGCATCAGTGAAGATCATTAATTCATTAAAAATTTTTGTTCCAGTCTTATTTTTCAAATCTCTGTTGACTTATGAGGGCTTTCACAGCAAGACGTCCCCAATACCATCCTCACTTCCTGCAGCATAATTCCATTCTCTTTATTCGTTCATCAAATGCTACTCCATAAAGCCTCTGTGACTACCATCATCAGAGTCACTGATGTTCCTTCAACAATATGCCCCTAATGGGAATTCCCTGGTGGTGCAGTGGATAAGACTCTGCGTTCCCAATGCAGTGGGTCTGGGTTCGATCCCTGGCCAGGGAACTAGATCCCACATGCATACCGCAACTAAGAGTTCGCATGCCACAACGAAGGAGCCCACGTGCCACAACTAAGGAGCCCACGCGCCGCAACTAAGGAGCCCACCTGCCGCAACTAAGGAGCCCGCCTGCTGCAACTAAGACCCGGTGCAACCAAATAAATAAATAAATACTTTAAAAAATATATATATATTAAAAAAAAAAAAGAATATGCCCCTACCTTTATACAACAGCTACATAATTCTTTTTCATACTACAGTTGTTTACATATGTGCTTCTCTTACTAGACTTTTATTCACGTTTGCATTCCTGGCTCCTTGCTCAGTACCTGGCAAACAACAGTCCTCTAAAAATATTTGCTGTATGTCTGACTGAATAAATAATGAGTACCTCATATAGCCTAGATAAGAAATGAGGAACTAAAAGCACACAGCTTTTGAGAAATAGCAAATGAACACACATAACTGTGTATCTCCTCCGGGATGAACACTGTCTTGTCTCTACAGGACAAAATTAAAGAACTAGACAACATGATCTAAGACCTTATACCTGTGGCAAAATATGCATAAGAAACAATAACAGCACAAAGCACAACTTCAACAAGTGGGAGAAAATGTAACAAATTGATAACTGGTGAGAAGCAGTTGAATAAAGCAATATCAAGAATGTCAGTGGGGAGAGACTAAAACACATGAGTTGAAAGACAGAAGGAAGTTCTTTCAGTTTAGGAATGGTGTACATAAACATACAAAAATAGGAATTAGTAAATATATGCAGAGTATGGCAAGCAGGTTACTTGTCAATAAACACTAGATACGTGTTTAATACATGCAAGTAGGTTTATAGCAACTCATACCAAAAGAAAAGATTTTTTGGTCAAGACTACAAGTAATCCTTTTAAAAGAGAAATACAACTAGCTAAAGACTTATCAAAAAATAACTTACTACTAATGGGGGGCGGGGGTAGGGGGGAACATATTCATTCATACCACAAATATTTATTGAGAGACCACTATGTGCCAGGCACTGTTCTAAGCACTGTAAAACAAAAAAGAGATGAAAATCTCTGCAAGGAAATAAAGAAAATAAATAAGTAAATTATATAGTATACTAGAATAGAAGAATCTTCAGGGTATAACTACTAATGGTCACCTTTAAAAACTGGTATTTAAATATAAGATAATAATTGAAACCTATGGCTCTGTTATCCTCAATGGCTGTGGCAAAAGTCACAGAGGAAAGTCAGTGGAAAAAGTCATTATATAGAAGAGACTTTGAAAGGAAGAAATGAGTGTAGCTGGAGAAGTTCTAACAAATGGCCTACACCCATGAAGCCCCCTCTGGTACTGAGGGTCCCAGTATAAAACGCTTCATTTTGAGAGCTGCTGGTGACTCTATATTCACTCCACAGTAATCTGATTCACTTTATTCAAGGAATTTAATTATATTCAAGTTCCTAAGTCAGGATGACAAAGTTTTGATTAGCATGTCTCTTTTCTCCTTTATTAATCAAGAGATAGATCTTCATGAATAAAGAAGTCCCAGTCCTCAAATACAAAAATTAAAATGACAAAATAATTTTAATATGAAAAATATGGGTAAAATGTCAAGAGTAAATAATGAATAAAGTAGTAAAATAATTTTTTAATAATTCAAATACTTACTCCAGGCATCTCTTCAGCATATTCTATGTAACTTGTCTAATGTAGTGTGAACTTTCAAAAATAAGTCAACTCAGAATTATGACTTCTTTTCACTGAGTTGCTTTAGTGAACTAATTAAAAAGTAGATAGGTCTCTGGGGCTCCATGATGAGATATCAAATGCTCTGGGGAATTGTGCTAACACCAAACAATAACAAAAGTCCAATACGAGATCTATATTTTATTTTTTAGAAACCAACTACATAGGAATAAAATGGGAGTGACCTAGTTTGGCCATCAAACATATGAAAAAGGGGGTCATTATACAATTTTTCTCTAATTTCTCTGTTTGAAAATCTTCATAATAAAAAGTTTTATTAATAAAAAAGAGATTATTCAACTTACAATTTTCAGTTCTCAACTAATTTTAATATAGATTTCGCTCCTATCCCTAATAAATCTGCTTTCCAAGATTACTACTGACCTGCTAATTACCAAATTCAATGTTCCTGTCTCAGCGTTCTGCCTCTCTCAAGCCCTCAGCATATGATATCACTGCTCAAGCCCCTCTTGAAACTCTTTTCATCCTTAGCTTCAGAAAACCATTCTCTTCTCATTCTGTCCCTAACCCTATTCACTCTAAGTTTCTTTTCCTGAGTCCATCTACTGCTCATGCTGATTCCCTCAGATTCTTATTACTCTTCTTCCTCTATTTTTCTCCTTGGATAATCTCAGCTATTCCACTAACATCTCTGTTTGTCTGTCTACCTATCTATCATGGTAATTCCCAATATCTAGTCGCTATCTCAAATTTCCCATACTACTAATAAAAACCATTGTCTTCCATCATAAAACCATTATTCTTTCTATGTTGGCTACCTCATATTACAGCATCACCATTCAGTCCCTCAAGATAGAAATTTTGGAATTATGTTTAATTTCTCTCTTTTCTTCCTCATGTTCCACATTGTATTCGTCATCAAATCCCACAGAGTCTATCTCAGAGATGTACCCTGAGATAGTCCATCCTTTCCATCACCATAGTCTAAGTTCAGGCTCTCATCTATTACCTTAAATACACCAACAGCCTCCTAATGCTGTCTCTACCAATAGTTTCTCTTCCATCCAATCCATTCTCAATACCACCCTCAGAGTCATCTTCCTAAGATACAAAACTGATTGTTACCCTCTGCCTAAAAACTCAGGAATGCCTGGTTTATAGTAGCACTGTATATAGCAGCATACAAGGCCCTTCATTATCTGGCCCCCACTTATACTGCTAGCCATATTTCCTCATACACAGTCCCACATATATAAAAATGCACTGAATTTTTCATTTTTTTCCTGAAAATGTCAGGCCATTTCATAATTGTGCCTTTTATCATGCTGCTCCCTCTGCTTGGCATGCCTTTCCCATACTTTCCACCTGGCAAACTGTCATCACACTTTAAGATTCAGCTTCCTCTATGGGATGTCCCTTACCATTCTGTCATTCAACAAAAAAAATGTTTTGAGCATCTATCAATATGACATGAAACTTCTCCTCAAGGAATCCATATTCTCATTTATATTCTCTTAGTACTTTGTTCATACTGATGTTATGACATTCATCACATTATCCTGTAGTCATCCTTTTACATGTCTCTCCTCCAGCTGGATCACGAGATCTTTAAAGGCACAGCCCCTGTCTAACTACTCTTGACTCCCCAACACCTAGGATGCTAATTTTGTTCATGTGTTGAGTGTGCCATGGTTAGTGGGAGTCTGAAAAAGATGATTTCTAAGATCCCTTTGAATTCTAGTATTCTATGACTCCAACACAAAAGCAGCATTTCTCAGTTGTGATTTAGCTGAAAACCTGAACCAAGTTCAGCTAGAGGCTTAAAATATTTATACTGATTCCCATTCCAAATCTACTAAAGAAGAAACTGAGAATTATTGCTCTACCTACTTATTTTATAGCTAGGGAGGAAGCCACCCAAGTGCCTTATAATCTCTGATACTCAAGTATCATAGTATTGAGGTAGGTAATATTATTCTTATAAACACATTTTAAAAGTAAGTAACTGAGGCATACAGAGATTAAGTAACTTGCCTAAGACAACAAAGTTACTAAGTGGAGGAGATAGGATTTGAACTCAGGCAGTCTAATTTCAATGCCCATGATCTTAATCAGTTCATTATTTTGCTTCATCAGTGATCTGTTGAATAACTTAAGGCTTTCATCATTAAAAAAACATGAACTTGGGCTTCCCTGGTGGCGCAGTGGTTAAGAGTCCGCCTGCCAATGCAGGGGACAAGGGTTCATGCCCCGGTCCGGGAAGATCCCACATGCCGCGGAGCGGCTAGGCCCGCGAGCCACAACTGCTGAGCCTGCGCGTCTGGAGCCTGTGCTCCGCAACGGGAGAGGCCGTGACAGTGAGAGGCCCGCGCACCGCGATGAAGAGTGGCCCCCGCTTGCCGCAACTAGAGAAAGCCCTCGCACAGAAACGAAGACCCAATATAGCCAAAATAAATAAATAAATAAATAAATTTATTGGGAAAAAAAAAAGAAAAACATGAACTTTCTGCCAGACCTAGGTGAAGAACAAGGAGGAGGAACCAATCTTTCTTCTCCCTTCTTGTCTCTGAGAAGAACAAAACAAATCCATTTTTCCCTAGCTTATGACTAGAGCTAGAATAATAACAAGAATTAAAATTTTTAGCATTAGTATCCAAAATAAATATCTATACACTTACCTCATGGGTCCATAGTTCAGTATTACAAATGCCAAAACTATCATCACACAGATAGCTCTTCGCTTTGGACTGGGAACTTTAAGCCTCTGGTTCTAAAGAAAAGGACCATATTAAATACAATTGAACTACACATCCCTCTCACAAAAAGCAACAACTCTCCTCTTCACCAGTTATGTGAATACTTAAACCAAAAAACAAAATGCAAATGTGAGGAAATAGTACTTTTCAAAAGACTAGAGCAGAACCTTCCAGAGAGAGAGAAAAGGAGAGTAGCAGGAGAGAAGAAACATAGCAGCCACACTGTGGCAGAGGCATCCTCACCCAAAAGGAAATAATTCAACAATTTTTATAATTTTATGGATCTTCAAAGAATCCTAAGATACTTCTGTGGTTTGTCTCCCTATTAAATCATTGTTTTCAGTAACATAATGGAACATTCCCATACGCTCAAGGAAAGACAGAAAGAGCAATATAAGAAGCCCCACTCAGTAGGCAGAGGCATCAATTTGGTTCAGGACAGCACTGCAGTAGGAAATCCTGAAAGCAGCAGATTTCATCAACAGAACTGAGGAGAAGATTAACCTCGTTGGGACCAGCATGGCAACAAAACAGAAAACATAATAGTGGGCATGTAGACCAAGAAAACATTAACAATTTTTTATTTTGTATTGTTTTCTTCTTTAAAAGGGACGACCTAGTGGGACTATTTAGGAGCCTCAATGTGATTCATTTAGTCAAAAAAAAAAAAAACAAGAGAGTGCTATGGTAATAAGTGAGGAGAAACCCAGGAAAAGGAGACAACTTTTGTGTACAGCTTGTGAGGTACAATTCAAAACCTCCTCTTGCCAATACTTTATCCTTACTACAAATGTTTTGGGGTTTACTGGGCCTGCCTTTTCCTAGTACTATTATTTTACACAATTTAATTTAAAATATAAAATTTCCAATTGATTTATCAGAAGAAAAGAACACTTTAACCCATTATCCTGGCTCTATCACTACCATCACTCACCTCTGATACAACTTCATCCAGCTGCCGCTTCAGGGATCCGTTCTCTTTCTTCAGCTTCTCATTCTCCAGAAGGGCAGCCTTTAACCTTGCCTCTAACCCTAGCATGTATTCTTTCTTCTTCTTGCGGGACTGACAAGCTGACTCTCGATTTTTTATCATACGTTGCTGTCTCCTTAGCACAGCAATCTAGGAAAAGTTACAGTGAATCAAAATATTTGGATTTTAGGATCAGATCAGTTAAGAATATACTGATTTTTACAATTATCTTTAAACAAATTGTTCAAAACACAGGTTACTGGTTGTTTTAAAAAATATTACTCAAACTAAGTAAATTGAAATCAAATGATTAAATAAGGCCTTCTAAAACCTGTTAAATGTTTTCTTCCGGTGTTTTCTAAGGCTTATTTATTGATCTTCCAATTTTCCCTTTAGAAACACTATGTATATATGTATGTATATATACATACACCTTTAATCTATATCGCAGGCCCTGAATTGACTATTTTTCAGAACCATATATCCAATTACTTATAAGGCCACTTCTATTTGTAGAGTTACCATCACTTGAAATTCACTATGCGCAAACTGAACTCATTATCTCCCTCTATTTTTTTAAAATCTATTCATTTTATATCAGTGGTATCTCTCAGGATATAATGGAAGATGTGACGAGTAACCTATTTTTCTTTCATTGTCTAAATTTACTCCCTCTCTCAACCTCCCACTTACTCACTAAATATGTACTGAGGATATACTAATGACCAAGTTTCTTACAGTGAAAGTGTCTCTCAGTCATTCCTTTCTGTTTCCACTGCCATTCTCCTAATGCAGGCACTCATTAACTCATCTCTAGACTACTACAATAGCCTCCTAACTACTTTAATTGGCTTCAGGCTCCTTCTGTCTACCATTTCTAAGATAACTTCCTTCCCCTAAAAACATTTTAATCTTGCTATTCAATTGCAAAAGCAAGCTAGTCATGCATTCTAGCTACCCACCTTTGCTTTCAAAATCTTCCATAATGTGACCACCCCCTACTTCTCTAACCCCACAACTATTCACACCACACCCTCCAATCTTAACATTTAAGGCTACTCCATGATCTTCATACACACCTAACTCGTTCCTTTATTCATACTGTTTGTTCCAATTTGGAATGCTGTCTCCTCTACTAAGTTAATATTAAGGACCATCCAAACTCTAAATATGATAAACCACTCGGAGTTTTTATATTGTCTGAATTTCTTATGCCCTTATAATTTGGCAGATACACCTGAACACTCTAATGGTCTCAACTGTTTCAAAAATGTTGACTCTCTCTCTCTCCACCTAGATTTTATACCCTGGAAACCAAAACCATGTAATATGACCCACAATAGCTACCATAATCAAAACTTACTGAGCAAAATTATTTTTGTCATATTTTCTAAACTAAGGTGTGGAACCTATTTGTTTTAATTTTAGTCTAATTTATTTGGGAGAGATGGTGAGGTAGCAAAAGTCCATAAAAAGCACCAAATAATATTACATTTATTATTGTAAGAATACAGATGACTGAATTACTGAGTTCTCTGTTTTGTAAAGGACTTTAAAAAAATAAACATTTTACTGTGGGTGTTTAATAACGCTTAATCAGATTGGTAAATAAAATTAAATAATTTAATACTGATTTCTTTTAAAATAACAACACAATTCCCACCCCATACTACATTTGCTAGAAACAGAGGTATACCAAAGCCAACCAAGCAATCAGAATCCACAAGGAAAAGAAACATTATATGAGATGTCAAGAAGAGTATTTTTTCCTTTTTTTTTTCTTTTTTAACTGAAACTTCACAACAATGCTGACTTATATAACCATCTACAAAATTTACAAAGTTTCCCTGTGGAATAACTATCCCACTCTTCAGTAATGCTAAACACACACACACACACACACACACACACACATACGTGCGCGCACACACACGTGCGCGCACACACACACACAGAGGTGGCAAAGCCACGATGGATTGATTATTCATCAATTTCAAACTATTCTCTGGACAATGCCACTTTGTTCAAACTACTGTTACTCTCAGTGATCTTCATTGTTACTTAGAATGCCAGTATCCATAATTAATACTTAATACTAGAGTGCTTAAGTACACAGAACGCTGAACAAACACATAAAAGAGAAGGTTCCCAGATGGAAGAGTTTATACTAAAAGTTAGATAAAAGGTAACCTTACTTTAAAGGCTAATTAATGTATGGAATTTAGGAAGGCTTACAGATGGCACACCATTTAATAAATTTCAAACAAGGATTAAGGATTTCTGTAAACAATAAAAGCACCTGCATATTATACAGCATAAAGTTTCAAAGGCTGTCAATGCACATGCCTCATACTAAAAAAATGAAAACCACCTGTGGCCAAATATTCATTTCTTCCCATAGAAAAAGATACAATAGCTCTGAAAATGCAGTAAATACTCAATATTACCAACAAATACAAAGGATAAATACAGTAAAAATATATAAAATCCACAGGAATCACCAAACACAGAGTTCCAACTTTACATTTCAGCAAGCTGTCTTCAGCTATCTAAATAAATAATATTTAAATTATTCTGTATATTCTAGGCAAAAAACCATAATTTTCAGATTAAACACACACATACTGTTTGGTTTTTTTGATGGGGAACGATATTTTATACGAAAAAAAGGATTACACTATAATAACTGTTTTGTAAACTGATTTTTCCCCCCAATTTTTATTTATTTATTTATTTATTTATGGCTGTGTTCGGTCTTCGTTTCTGTGCGAGGGCTTTCTCCAGCCGCGGCAAGTGGGGGCCACTCCTCATCGCGGTGCGCGGGCCTCTCACCATCGCGGCCCCTTGTTGCGGAGCACAGGCTCCAGATGCGCAGGCTCAGCAACTGTGGCTCACGGGCCCAGTTGCTCCGCGGCACGTGGGATCCTCCCAGACCAGGGCTCGAACCCGTGTCCCCTGCACCGGCAGGCAGATTCCCAACCACTGTGCCACCAGGGAAGTGCCGTAAACTGATTTTTTAACATACAGTGTATCATGATCATCTTTGACATGCCATGAGAATGGCAGCATAGTATTTCAATTATCTTGGTGTTCCATAATACATTTAATTAATCTCCTCCTGTTGAAATTTTTACAGTTTTCAAGATTTTTAAAAATAAGCCTTATCATTTGATGCTGTTAGAGAGTAGAAGAGCCAAGGCTAGAACTTAGGACTGTTGATTCCAAGCCCAGTGCTTCTGACACAACAGCTCCACACTGCTTTTAAATACCAAACAGGAAGTCTTGCATCACAGTATGGAACTCTAAACTCAGTGAGCTGTATGGTTACTTTAATTATGTGCCTGTTTGAAATTGAAGGCTTACGGAACTGCTTGAATAGAAGCTTACTCTCCTCTATTAGCAGTCTGCAAACATAAAATCAATACTCTGGCCCATTAATCAATTGACACATCTCCCTTATGGGTGTATGAGAAGATTCAACATGACTCAAATGAGTGAACAGCTAGCAGTTCACTAACAGTCACTGCTAACAGCTAACAGTCACTGCTTCTGGTCATCCTGCCTTCAGAAAACTCTTCCACCAAGCATTGTGCCTTGGAAAAAGAAAAAAGAAAAAGCTCCACGGCAGCAAAATATTCTCCCTTTAGTGACACTGCACTATAAAATATGGTGTTTCATTATCAAACAAACATTTATTTGACTGTAAGAAAGAATCTCGTAAAGGGAGAACTTCCACAAATGGACTAGTACTTTTTGAAGGCTGGATCAATTTAAGAGTCAAAATTCTAAGTCTCTTTCCATTATGTTTTTTAATTTTAAGTTAGTGACTGATAAACACTATAAGATATTATGTTCTTCTTACAAATAAAATAAGACTATTTAGACCCTTGATTCTGTGATGTTGCTAAGAAATAAGCTTCAAAGTCCTGAATGGCTATAAATTAAAGGTATTAAAATAAAATATTTTACTGCTAAGAAATACATCCTAACATCACACACAAGCTCAAGAGAGATCAAGTACTGGTAACATACAGGTGAATCAATCACTGGCTTACTGCACATCTGTCAATTCTAATTCTCATTTTGCTGAATCTTTCCCTCTAAACTGACGTATGAAGCAGAAACTGTCACTGATTAACCTCTTCATCATATCAAACAAAAATTTTTTTCAATTAAATAAAAAAAAGAAATAAACTTTGTTTATTTGAAATTGATTTAAAAGGCAAAGGAGTAAATTTTCTTAAATACTTCTTTTAATTTACATAACTATTATATTATTGTATATCATAGTAAATATACTTATTATAAATACATCCTAAAAAAGATGTACAGCAAAAATCAATGGCAAATTTAACTTATGGCAACCTTATTTTAAATATTCAAATAAATTAAATATTTTAATTTGATTTCTCTTAAGAATCTTAAGTACACTCCTTTTTTTCTCATAAAATTATTTAAAACAGAAAAACAAAATCTTTACATCTACTTTTCTCAAATCTTATGACAGAAAGCCAGAATTTTATTTTACTCTCTATTAAGTTGTGTGTGTGTGTGGTATAACCTTTTCCTACTCATTAAAAGTTAAATAAAGACTCTTCATTACTGGTAACAGGAGCCATTAAATTGGCAGAGTCAAGTAGATAATTTTCACCCCGAAGTTTTCCTTTCTCTCTCCCTTTTTTATTTCTGAATGAAGAATGCCTTGTGGCATGTAGTATGATTTCCAGAGTGAGAAAGGATAACAGACAAAATCCCTACTAGATTGTAGGTCCAAGCTGCTCTATCCAATCCTATCTTCTGAGTGAAAAGAAAGAACTGGTAGAGAGGCAAAGACAAGAGTATCCACCAGATCCCTCAGGAAAGCCACACTGCTGGCAGAGCCTCCTGAAGAATGGAGGAATCTTAGTCCTGTGCACAGGATCTTCAAAGATCCTCAGAGCAGTTTCCTGTGCCTTCAATTAATGACTCCTCTGCTTCATATGTCCCTAGAAATACCTGGTGTAGCTATATAAGAGTAATAGTAATTTAGTCATCAAATGACAACACTGGGTGCTTCCCTGGAGGTGCAGTGGTTGAGAATCCGCCTGCCAATGCAGGGGACACGGGTTCAAGCCCTGGTCCGGGAAGATCCCACATACCGTGGAGCAACTAAGCCCGTGCGCCACAACTACTGAGCCTGCGCTCTAGAGCCTGCGAGCCACAACTACTGAGCCCACGAGCCACTACTACTGAAGCCTGCTTGCCTACAGCCCATGCTCCACAACAAGAGAAGCCACTGCAATGAGACGCCTGTGCACTGCAACGAAGAGCAGCCCCCGCCCACCGCAACTAGAGAAAGCCCATGCACAGCAATGAAGACCCAACACAGCCAAAAATAAATAAAACAAAATAAATAAATTTTTTTTTAAAATGACAACACTGGAAGTCGGGAGTTTTTTTTGTTTTATGATTTTTTTTGATGAGGACCTTTTTTTTTTTAAACATCTTTATTGGAGTATAATTGCTTTACAATGTTGTGTTACTTTCTGCTGTATAACAAAGTGAATCAGCTATATATATACATATATCTCCATATCCCCTCCCTCTTGCATCTCCCTCCCATCCTCCCCATCCCACCCCTCTAGGTGGTCACAAAGCACTGAGCTGATCTCCCTGTGCTATGCGGCTGCTTCCCACTAGCTATCTATTTTACATTTGGTAGTGTATATATGTCAATGCTATTCTCTCACTTCGGATGTGGACCATTTTTTAAAAAAATATTTATTTATTTATTTATTTATTTAATATTTATTTATTTATTTGGCTGCACCAGGTCTTAGTTGTGTCATACGGGATCTTTACGTGCGGCATGTGGGATCTAGTTTCCTAACCAGGGATTGAACCTGGGCCCCCTGCATTGGGAGCGCAGATTCTTAACCACTGGACCACCAGGGAAGTCCGAGAAGTCAGAAGTTCTTAATTCTTGTCCCAGCACTGCAATAAATTAATTGGAAGATCTTAGAAAAATCATTTCTTCTCCCAGAGTCTATTTAAACATTAATAAAAAGAGGGAGTTAGTAAGAGCTTATCTCTTGTTTCATTAGACTGTGTATGTCAAGAGAAATGTAAAATACATTTCTTACTGTGGATTATGGACAAAAAGTTTAAAGCCGCCGCTTTAATCCTCTAAAGGTCTCATCCAATCCAAAAACAAAATGGTTCTAGCACTGATGTTAAACATGTGTGCTTAATTACCATGTAGCACAATAATGACTACTGTATCATAAAATATGGATGATATTAACTTTGCTGTTTTATTTGATACCAGATTGTTCAAATAAGGTCCATCTTTATACTTTGTCTCTCAAGACGTAAAACCATCTGCTTGAATTTTTTTTTTTAATTAAGAGAATACATTTGCAGAGGGAGAGAAAAGGGAGCAGCAAGTTTCAAGACGTAGGTAATTTGAAGTTTGCACTGCATCAGGGCTGCTTTGAAAGTAAAGCCCCATTAATGGAGCACAGAGTAATGACAACAGCACTGGACTCAGAGAAGGCCTAGGCTTGAATCCTAACTCCATTATCGCAGGTCATATGATTGAGGTGAGGATCAAATGAGTAATGGACATGAAGGTTCTCTGTAAACTATAATGTACCATACACATAAGTGTCAGTAAAAAGAAACATCCTGCAGCTATGAATAAACTGGGTGAGGAGGCAAAAATTCTTAATTCCAACAACAATGTGCCTCACAGCTGCCCTGATAAACTGCGCAACTAAAGTAATATTGAAAATATCTGTCCTCACTCCATCTCCTATTTTTACACATTTCAAATTTTAAATATCAGACTAAAACAAAAACAAAAACAGACAAAATCTGGAAATCTCATTTAATTCCTACAAAAGCAGAAAAACAGAGCCTAAGAATAAAAATCTAATCTCCTCCCAAGATCGCTCAGTCTGCTCCTTATTCTGTATTTATCGGGACTTTCATTCACCTCAAAAGGCCAACAGGAGGTTTTATGCACTTAGAAAGTATCTGGCACATACCACTTTATCAATATTAGCCATCTAAGTAATATGGCCTTGGCTGAAATATTTAACCAATTGATTTCATTCAATGGTAAAATGGGAATAAAGCCTACTTTACAAGGATTCTGTGAGAATCAAATAGGACTATGCAAAAATAAATGTGAAGTACTTATCAAAACTATATTAGAGGGACTTCCCTGGTGGCGCAGTGGTTAAGAATCCGCCTGCCAATGCAGGGGACACAGGTTTGAGCCCCAGTCCGGGAAGATCCCACATGCCGCAGAGCAACTAAGCCCATGCGCCACAACTACTGAGCCTGCGCTCTAGAGCCCGTGCTCCACAACAAAAGAAGCCACTGCAATAAGAAGCTCACGCACCACAACAAAGAGTAGCCCCCACTCACCACAACTAGAGAAAGCCCGCGTGCAGCAACAAAGACCCAACGCAACCTAATTAATTAATTAATTAATTTAAAAAAACTATATTAGAAAAGAGATGAATTTCTCAAAGGTGTCAAAAAGACAAAGGCTGTGGAAATGTTCCAGATTAAAAGAAGCTAAAGAGACATGACATCTATATGCAATATCTGACCCTAAACTGGATCCTGTATTGGAGGGAAAAAAACTGAACTGATAAAACTGTAACATTGACATTTGAATAAAGTATTTTATAAACATAAATGTATGGGTCTGTACTACAGGTATTTAAGAGAATATCCCTATCCTGAGGAAATATACACTGAAATACTTAGGGGTAAAGGACTATGAGGTATGTAAGTTCCTCTAAAATAGTTCAGGAAAAAATGTGAGTATGTATGTATTGATAGATGGATAGACAGGCAGATAGATAACATGAACTAATAAAGCAAATGTGGTAAAATGTTAAGAATAGGTGAATCCAGGTAAAGGCACGTGGGTGTTCTCTGCACTACTTTTGTTTTTGCAACTTTTTAAAATTTGAAATTATTACCATATACAAAGTCTAATACACATGTACACACACACACACACATACGGCTGCAGTGCACACATAACACTAAGGAGTTACAGGAAACGAAAAAAGAAACTTTCCTTTAGAACTCATAATCAAGGGGGGGTAAGAGCCACAGAAAATTTTAACCATAACAGGTTTAATCCTTGAGTATCATTTGTTAACCACCTTTAACCAGTCAAAAGTCCTCTTCTGTTAACAATTAATATTCTTTCACATATTTGTAAAGCAGTAATGTTCTGGAGAACATACACCTTCTAAGACTATACAGCTATTGATCCTTTCATTGAAATCATTTGCCATTCTCCTTTGTAAATTATCTATTCACTTATTTTGTCCATTTGATGGCTGGATTAACTTGCATTTTTCTGATTTGTAAACACTTTATATACTAAAAATGGTTTTTAAAAGACTATGAAAACTTGTACATGAATGCTCAAAGCAGCATTATTCATAACAGCCAAAAAGTGGAGACCATCCAAATGTCCATCAACTGATGAATGGATAGTCCAAATGTGGTATATCGGAACAATGGAATATTATTTGGCCATAAAAAGGAGTAAGTAAGATACATGTCACAACATGAATGTCTCTTGAAAAATATGCTAACTGAAAGACGTCATATACAACAGCTACATCCTGTATAATTCCATTGACATGAAATGTCCAGAATAGGCAACTCCATACAGAGAGCAGATCAGTAAGTAGTTGCCAGGGGCTGTGGAGGTTGGGGGATGAGGAATGACTGCTAATGGGAATGGAGTTTCTTTTTAGGGTGATGAAATATTCCGGAATTAGATAGCAGTGATAGTAGCACAACTCTGGGAATATACTAAGCAACCATTAAATAGTACATTTTAAAAGGGCAAACTCTATGGTGTATGAATTTTAGCTCAGTTAAGCTATTAGAACACCAAACAACCAAGGACTTTCATTCACCTCAAAAGGCCATTAGGAAGCTATGGACTCTCTTTCCAGACAAATGTACATGCACACAAAGTATTACAAATAATTATGCAAGGAATGAGTGAGGCGAAGAAAAGGGAACTTGTTTATGTAAACACTGAAACCTATCTATGGGTTCCATTAAGAAACCCTGTAACTGTCACTCTCATGCGCTGAAAGTGGAAGAACAAATTACAGCTGTGTAAAAGAACAGTTTACCCCTAAGGTGAAAAACTACCTACCTTCTGACTCTCCAATTACAGGAATTTCTCCTACAGGTATACTTGCGCATGAACAAAATGAAATAAGTAACAAGTTATTCAGTGGAGGAATGTTTACAAAGAAAAAACCTGCAAAACTCTTAAATGATTATGGCACCCCTGTGAAGTAAGACTACCATGCATCTATTACAAAAATAGGAAAACTTCTTATGTACTGATGTGGAAAAAATCTCTAAGATGTATTAAGTGAGAAAAGCAAGGTGCAGGACAGTGTTTATAGTATGTTACCATTTCCATAAAATAGGTAAATAGGTAAAAAGACAAATACTTATATATTAAAGAACTGTCTCAGGAAGAATGCATAAAAAACTAGTAACAGTGACTGCTTCTGAACAGGGGAACAAAATGGCTAGAAAGCATCTAGGGCATGGGAGGACTGTCTCCTTAAGAATGAGTCTCCAGGGACAGGTTACAGGAAGGGAGATCAGAGAAAGGAGAGAAGTATTTAATTATTTATTGATATAAATCAGCACCCCTCTAAAAATAATTATTTATTAACCTTATCAAGATGCTACACTGAAAAATACAGAATAAAGAATGTTAAAGTCGCCACGACATAAATCTAACCTAATGCAACACATCACGGAAAAAAAGAAAAAACCTTCTGTTCACTTCCCATTCCAAAGATACTGTAAACACAAATGAGATTACTTGTCAACGTCTTTATTCAAGATAAATTTTTAGAAGCCCCAAATCTCCATCTAAAAAGGAACTGCAAATATTTTAACAAGGCATGTTTTTCTTTTATTTGCAGAGTCCCTGGTAGCAGCAAAGCCAAAAAGTAGTCAACACAGAAGTGATTTTTTTTACTAGAATGTGGATAGCTTTTCAGATCTCCAAATCTTCCTGTTGAATTTGTTCTGATGGATTCCTCTACTTTATAGCCTAAAGAAATATCATAATCTCCATGTTTCTGTTACAGACTTTAGTCACTAAAAAGTATCTATTCATTATTTACCTTCTTAGATCTGAGGTACCCACACAATTTAAGGATATTCAGCTCACACCTTGACCCAAAGAGTATCTATTCTTGGGTGTTACAGATAAAATAAGCAGCTTAAGTGTCAGTAAAAGTTACACTTTTTTTTTTTTTCTGAAATAGAACATAGGCACTCTCCATTTTTCTAAGAGTTTCTCTGCACTGCTTTGCATTGTAAACAGATTATTTTAGATTCATATTTTCCTTGGAAGATACTCCTTTAGGGGGTCCCCTGTGAGTCGTGCTACTACATGTCCTCCTGGGTACAACAAGAATACAAGGCCCTGACCACTCTTTACCTAGGCCATTTCTCAGGGTTGAAACCTTGAGAGATGAGGTAACATCTCCCTCGGGACAATTAGGAGGCTTGCTTACTCCTTGCTGTAAAGGTAGTCAATCCCCAAGTTCAGCATTCCTCCACTGCAATAAAGGAACACTGTGTGCACAGCCCCCATCTGGGCCAGTATCACATTACCTCAGTGGTGACAATACTAACAATACCTGAAATCTTGAACTTAACTGTATAACACTGTCTCCACAGGAAAGAAATACAAAGTTTTAATTTGGTATGTATGCTAGCGGAATCCCCTTCACACCATTCAAATACTTGAAGGACAGTGGAAAGGGATCCCCCCAGCAACTACCTTCTCATGATGGCTCTAGTGACCCAGGGCAGGGACTTCCAAAGGATAGGGACTGGGATGGAAGAGGTCAGGTCACTAAGTAAAGAATTAGACAGAGGGTCCAAAGTAATAAAGGGTTTGGAAGATGTTCAACAGAGTGAACAGGCTGAGAGGAAGACCTGGGCCTCCTGTCAGTATAGCCTGTACCCCTTCATCAGCCTCCTATCTGATGTTATTTCTAGTTCTGACCTAGTTCCTGATCATTTTCTTTCCATTGTTCCCACCAACTGATTTCTATTAAGGGTTTTTGCTCCACCTTGACCCACTATGCGACATGTAGAATAGAATTTCACCACTTTTTTTTTCCTGCTCTGTTGTCCCAATCACCAGAAAAATGTAGCTCCACAGCCTTAAAACCAGGGCCGTAATGTCTCATGAACTTTATGGAATTACAATGGGTAGGCGGAAGTACTAAATGCAGATTTAAACGGACTGCTGTTTCCAAGCCCTTGGTTTGATGTTTGGTCACATTCGATAGCACTTTAAAGAAAGATAAGCGTGCTCTCCCATGAAGGCATCTTTGTAGTTCCAAGATTACCATTTACTAAGAAACTGCTTAAGAGAATGTCTACACTGAAATAAGAGACCATGTTCATTTTTTCCATCAGGATCACAGCCAAAAACCAACCATATTTCTTGAAAACTTAGATGAGCTTTCCAAGAGTTAAACAGAACAGATTTACCAGCAAAAGGCAGAAAGAGTGAGATTATAATTTGAACCATGCAAACTGTTTCATAACAGAAAATGGGGCACTTAATGTAGTTTGCAGAATATGGTATGCTAAAAACGCTACTTTATGGCAGTAGCAGGCCTCTAGAGAGTGAAACTAGCCAAACAAAAGAACAAAAAAGGTAGAAAAAAAGAAGCCATGTCAGCAATACAAAGCCACAAAAGACTGATGCACTTTTTTTTTTTTTTTTTTTTTTTGGTGCTGAATTACAACTTTTTCACCAGACCTTTGGTTTAAAAACACAAAAAACACTTGATGAAAAAATTTTCATTTTGGCCATTTTAAACCAGGAATTTATACTAACTCAAATTTATCCTACTTTAACAGGACTTGAGTCTAACAAACACATGCACTATTGAGGTCACAGAAGACTATATACATGAGAAGATCAAAGGTTTCTGCAGCTCCTTCTGGAACAGATTTACTCTGGGTTCCTGAATGGCTTGGCCAGCAGATAGGACAGACTGATGTTTCTTTACTTGAAATAAACATTAAGTCAAAACCTCTACCAGAAAACTCATACTGAAAAGGCTTGGCTCATTTCCTGATGTGCTAGCCAAGGAAAAATAAGCAAAAAAACCTCCGTGCAGGTTGACCAGAAACTTTATTCTAATCGTCTTTAGGTCTCTTGCACCAGACACACAGTACTTGAATCTTTCTTGTGTATTACTGTCAACTCTAAATTTTGAAAAGTAATAAGAATGCTAGTCAATAAATAATGCTTAAAAAAAAGCTAATACTTGTTGGTTCTATACTTTCTCATCTCACACATCCCCCAGTTCTTCAATGTTGACTGAATTATTCACCAAAGTTACATCAGTAAATTATTCACCAAATTTACAGAGCACTCTTAAGAGTGCAAAAGCGGAACAGACATAGTCTTTCACACCAAAGAACTTCTAAAGGATGTCTGGCTAAAAGACCAACAAATAATTATAATTGAAATGTTTAGAGATTACAGAATGGGTCAGTGACATACAATGACTGCCAACATTAAGATGCTCACTATTCAGATATTAAGCCTAGAAAAAAAAAAAGACCCCTTCTGGTTTTTAAATATAGTTCCTATATCAAAGAATCTTAGAATTAGAAGAAACTTTTCTATAACTTACCTGAACCTGTTCTAGATGAGTCCTCTGAAATAACCCAGAACAATTATCTTATTTTCCGCATGACAACCTTCATTTCCTAGAAGATAGCTCTACTTTCAGTCTTCTCTCCTTCAGCTTACTGAATCATACCAACCCTTAAACCATTCCTCTCCCCATGACATGGTTTCTAGACCTCCTCCCCATCCTAGCTATGTTCCTCTAGACTGTCCAGTGATTGAATGTCCTAATTCTATGAACGTAGACTAAGAATATACTAATATTTTTTAACAACTGTGATATACTGTTTATATTTTTTAAATATCTAATTAATCATTACCTTTTTCATGTCTAAAATATTTCATAATACATATTTTAAATGTCTAAACAAATTACATAAAGACAACTTTGAATATTTTCTATTGCAAGTTCTATTTGGGAATATTATAGAAGAAACATTCAAATTCACAATTTAAAGAGTATTAAAAGAAAATTTTAAGGGATCATTTTAAAAATCCTTCTTCAGGACAGAAATTATTTCAAGCATCTTATCTGACCACAAAGGTATGAAACTAGAAATCAACCACAGAAAGAAAAATGGGAAAAGAACAAACACATGGAGACTAAACAACATGCTACTAAAAAAACAATGGGTCAACAATGAATCAAAGAAGAAATCAGAAAATACCTCAAGACAAATGAAAATGAAAACATAGCTTTCCAAAATCTATGGGATGTAGCAAATGCAGTTCTAAAAGGGAAGTTCATAGTGATACAGGCCTTCCTCAAGAAACAATAAAAATCTCAAATAAACAACCTAACCTGCCCCCTAAAGGATTTGAAAAAAAAGAACAAACAAAACCCAAAGCCAGCAGAAGGAAGGAAGTAATAAAGATCAGAGAGGAAATAAATAAAATAGAGATCAAGAAACAACAGAAAAGATCAATAAAACCAAGAGCTGTTTTTTTGAAAAGATAAAATGGACAAACCTCTAGCCAGGCTCACCTAGAAGAAAAGAGACAGGACCCAAATAAACAAAATAAGAAATGAAAGGGCTTCCCTGGTGGTGCAGTGGTTAAGAATCCACCTGCCAATGCCGTGGACATGGCTTCGAGCCCTGGTCCAGGAATACTCCACATGCCGCAGAGCAGTTAAGCCCGTGCGCCACAACTACTGAGCCTGCGCTCTAGAGCCCGCATGCCTCAACTACTGAAGCCCGCGTGCCTAGAGCCTGTGCTCCACAACAAGAGAAGCCACCGCAATGAGAAGCCCGCACAACCGCAACGAAGAGTAGCCTCCGCTCACTGCAACTAGAGAAAGCCCACACGCAGCAACAAAAACCCAACTCAGCCAAAACTAAATAAATAAATAAAATAAATTTTTTTTTAAAAATCCTCTTTCATCATTCTTAACTTCCTCAGTCTCCTGTGAAAAACATACTCTTTTTTTATTGGTTGTACAACTTTTTAATTGAAAATATCATGAAATATCTTTAATCTTTGTTATTGTTGTTCATCTACTTATTGTAGAAAATTTACCAAACACCAAAAGGAAAGAAAGATTACATACCCAACTTAAATGATTACCAACATTTTGCCAATCATGTTTCCTCTATCCTGTGCTCATCATCTCCCCATAGAGTATTTTAAAGCAAATTCCAGCTTCATATCATTTCATCTTCAACTGAAACACACACTATGCATTAGTGCCTATTATGCCATAAGCACTGTGCTTACCTTTTTTAGTCCTCAAAATAAACTAACATAATAGTCAAGCTTAATCCTGTACTATCCATGTCTGTTCTCATATGACACTAATGTTCCTCCTTCATGTTTTGGCACACACTGTTTTCAATACCTATGTAAACTGTGGGAATTACTATAGAACTTCGATGTTCTACTTCCAGTAGATAATATTCTTTTGTTATGGGTCCTTACAATATTTCTCATGGAGATTACTTGGTTGTGTTTATGCAACAGTAAAGCAATTTCACAACTAAATGGGCTACCGACGTGCTAGTTAATAATTCTGGTAGACAGATCAGTCAGTAGTATGATAAACAACCTTACATAACTCACAGGATTTTAAAAGTACTTTGCAATACCTAAAGAAAAGGTGGAGTAGCAATATTAACAACCAGTAATATCCACTTTTATTTTAAAGAAAACTTATAGGCTTTGCTTTCCCAATCACAATTTTAGAGAACCCACTTTTAGACTGATTATTTAACTTTCATTGAACTTTAGGACCATAATGTTCAATTACTATTTAATACATAACATGAGGTATTTTGTATCACTTTTAAAGAAAGCAAGAGTTAGCTGGCAAGTACTATAACCGGTTCTAGATTGTGACAGATCTTAGGAAACTTTCTGTGATTCATAAATTACAAGAAGTCCCTACAACAGAAATTTTGAAGTTTTGCAAAGATGGGAAAAAACTAAATAATCATTAAGAAACAGAATTCCTGGGCTTCCCTGGTGGCGCAGTGGTTCAGAGTCTGTCTGCCAATGCAGGGGACACGGGTTCGAGTCCTGGTCTGGGAAGATCCCACATGCCGCGGAGCGGCTAGGCCCGTGAGCCACAGCTACTGAGCCTGCGCGTCTGGAGCCTGTGCTCCGCAACAAGAGAGGCCGCAATAGTGAGAGGCCCGCGCACCGCGATGAAGAGTGGTCCCCGCTTGCCGCAACTAGAGAAAGCCCTCGCACAGAAACGAAGACCCAACATAGTAATCAATCAATCAATAAATAAATCTTTAAAAAAAAAGAAACAGAATTCCTAAGAATAGCTAGTCATCATTATGCAGTGGTGAAAACCCTTCAATAAGTCAAGAGAGAAGATAAATATAAACCCTGACTAGAAAGCAGTCTACAGACTCTTATCTGGGGAGTTGCCAAAAACATTTCAATCAGGAAACATGAAAGAATCCTGTAAAATACTAGTGTATGATTGAGTTGGGGGTGACAGTCTGGAGGAATGTGATGAAAAGGTTCAAAAGAAGGGATTAAAGAATAGGGAGGTATGCATACTTCTCTTTTCATCAAACCACTTCAGACTTTTTTAAACCTTTTCACTTAGATTCTAACATAATAAGCCTTACCCTAATTTTCCACCAAAGACTGGATCTGCAATTTCAGCACATTTGACACAATATAACAGACTTTAAAAAACAAAAAAGTGTTTCGTTCCTTTTTCTGTTTTCATTTTTTAAATCAGGCATTAAAAAAGCACTAAGCTTCAAAACTTACATCTGAACCCACACTTCTCATGGTACTTTGTAGGACAGGTTTAGTCACAGAAAGTTTTCCATTCACTGGGCTATTTGCCACTGGGGCTGGTACCACGTTCACCACGTGATTAGGTAGCTGTGTGGTTGCCCCAGTGACAGCAAGGACTGGTTGAGGAGGGGACAGAACTCCAGGTGCCTGGAGTTGTACCATGGTAGGCTGAGAGAGCACCACGGTCTGACCTGCAGTAGAGAAAAAAGAAAAGGAATCAGAGGGTGCATAACTACTGTGGCAGGAGAAGCTATTCAACATTTAGGTCTCTTCTGCAGATATAATAGGTAAGACCAAACAGAGGGATTTGAAACCACCAATTAAAACACAATCAATAGCAGCACACATTCATACTGACTTTTGTTGTGTTTTTAATGAAACCGACTAAACTCATTCTCTTTGAAGTTATCATTAACGATGTATTTCCACGCTTTTTTTCAGCTAACACATATCAAATTTGCTAAGTTATACATAGATTTCTCTAAGTATTAACCTCTGAAATTTATTAGTGCTAAAAGTATTTATCATATTACAAATATCAAACCTTCTATTCTGAACATAGAATCATATATTTTAAATTAATGGGATTTAGAAATACATATAACACCAAAAATATATGACAGAGATTCAGTAACTCAATACTTGGAAGAACCTGAGGCTACAAATATCAAAAATGTTCAAACCACTTAGCTAACATGGGAAATGTAAACCTGTAATTTAAAATAGTCTGCAGATAATATTGACTCCCCTACCCACCAAAACGGTCTACAAATCTTTTCTTAATCTTTACATTTAACCTTATTTTAAAATTACACTAATCTGAGGAAAATTAGTATCATTAACCTAAAGAAGGCTCATACAACTCATAACACTGGTCTATTAAAATTTTTACTTGCCTGCTGAGTGTTTGCTTTCAGATCTGGCCAGTTTTATAAGGTGTTGAAAGCCTCACCTAACATCCACAACTGCTTGAGCCTATTTAGCAAAATAAAGGTACTAAAGTAACTGGCAACTAAAATTTCATATAGTATATTTATACTCTTCTTTAAAGGAAAAAAAAATACTATACTTTCAGACAGTGTAACATGATCCATGTAAAACTCAGCTCAGTATTTCAAAGGATCAAGGAAAACTAAAAATCAAAATGATGCTTCAGAACACCTGTTTGTTAAGAACATCTGTCTCAGCTTAAAAAAAAATCACTTGCATAAAATCAAAGTCTTTATGTTTCAGAAGGCCTCAGAAAGCATACGAAAACTAGAATTTAATTAATAGCATTTTATCCCAGGTAAATTAGTAAGAAAGACCTAAAAATAATTTCACAGATTTGTAATATATACAATTTATTTGAGCATAAATGATCACTAAATATTTTTATCTTCTAATTTTCCCTTGGCATAATTTATTTTATGAGATGAAAACATATAAAATACAGAAATGACTCATAAGCAGATATATATTTGCTTATGCCAAATATTCAAATAAAAATAATTAACAGGGAATTCCCTGGCAGTCCAGTAGTTAGGACTCTGCGCTTTCAGTGCCGAGGGCCCGGGTTCAGTCCCTGGTCAGGGAACTAAGATCCCGTAAGTCGTGTAGCGCGGCCAAAAAAGAAAATTTATAAGTAAATTTATAAATAGCATATTTATTTAAACAGTAAATGTTAAGTTTTTTAATTACACTTATTGAGATATTACAGTCAATCTGGTACTATGAAAAGACATACTCATCAGAATGTAAAACTTAAACCAAGGGTTCCCACCCTGAGTATAAGGACCCTTCTTTAATAGCAAAAATATCATGGTCACCCAAGATGATCATGGCTGTCCTTTCAGTTTTGTGGATTGAGAAAATACGTGATGAGAAAAGGCTGTTAAGAATTTAGTAATGATTTTAAATGAATTTGGAGTTTAGTAATCAGAAGTATAACCACAAAATTTAAAAACATCAGTACAAAGATATATGAAACAAATTATTTATTCAGTCTACAGAAAATATGGATTTGCAGATGCCCTGCAAAAAGCCAAAGGTTACTACTACTCCAACCGCACATATCCCAGGGCCCACTGTCTACAGGTTGAGAACCACTGACTTAAACCAATACTTTGAGAAGAGCATTATCAGAAGCCGTGTTCCATATCTTCTGAGTTTAAAAATTATGATAAAAAGACCCTAAAAAACTAAACAATGTTCAATGAATTGTGGGATTCTTCCAAAGAACAGAGAAGGTGGTAAACATAAAGAATTAAGTCATTTCAAAGAAAGGATCCTACTTCTAGCTCCAGTTACAGATTTAAAATATTAGCAGTTAACATATGCAGATAGCTTTGTAATATTTCTTAAAACTAATTGAGAAAAATAATCCAAGTCTGTAGTATCCAGTGTCTGGTTATCACCATTCTCGTTGCTGAAAGAACTGCAACACGGAGTGAGGGAGATGGAGCAATGTCAAGTCAAGGTCTGCGTACCAAATGTGGCTACAAGTCCTACCAGGCCACTGATGCCTCCTTTTTTTCCCAAAATGCACATCAAGCCCTTTCATCCCAGAGTGCCTAACTAACCTCAAATTATTGAGCACCTAAATCAAAGATCCTATAAATATACTAGGCATGTTTGGGTTCAAGACAAAATGTGGAGAAACAACTAAATTTCCATGACAATGTGTTCAAGGTGACTTGCTAAACCTGACATGCTAGATGCCCACCAGAGCACAAAATGCAGTGCAAAGGACTGTTTCGGGTCTTAAATAGTTAGCAGCTGAACATAGTTACTACTGTTCCTAGTGTGGAAACACTTAAAAAGGACATATCAAAAGGCTGTTTATCCATTTCAGCATGCTCAAAACCCTCTTTGGCATTACACACAAATCCCCCTTAATGGACCACGGCTGGTTTCAATGCTGGATACTTTTGACTACGTATGACTCACTGATAGTGATAGTCAGTTTCTTCCTTTTCAGTTACCTTCAAAGATTTCAAACTTTGTATCAAACATTTATTGAATGCCTGCTTTGTCTAAAACAGTATGGCTGTGTGACAGTAAATTTCTCTGTGTATTAATTTTCTCATCTATAAAATGGAGATGATAATAATAGTACCCATCCTCACAGAGTTGATGTAAGGATTAAATAAGATAATGCACTTAAGCACTTAGAACAGTGTCTGGCACGTAATAAGAGCTTAAATGTTAGCTAGTATTAATTATTTTTATTATTATTAATTACTATTAACCTCCTTTTATGTATAATAATAGCTTCTATAAGGGTACTGCATGTATTATCAATTCATTAGTTCTCATAGTTACTGTTATTTAACTATTGATATAAATTTGTTAACTCCCCAATTAGACAGAATTCTTGAGATCAAGTACCACATCTCTGCATTCTTTTAGAGGCAATAGACTATAGTGATTAATTACACAGACTGAGCCAGACCACCTGGGCTCAAGTTGTGACTCTACTGCTCATTAATAGAATGACCTGGAACAAGTTATTTTACCTCTATCCTCCATTTCAATGATTTGTTACCACTATCTACCCAAAAAGCCCAAGACAGGATACCTTCCTCTCTATCCTCCATCCCCCTTTCACATGACCTAATTACCAAGCCCTGTGATTCTACACTTTTTAACATCTCTACTGTCTGTCCTGGCTCTTCATTTTCATTGATATTCCAGGCTTTCATCATCTCTCACCTGCACTACTTGTACAAGTCTTAATGGATGTATAGGACTTAGATGTAGAAGTAGGCAGAAGCTGTTTCAGGCAGATAGAATGGCATGTCAAGAAACGAGGAAAAAAAAGAAAAGTTAAGGGACAATGGCCAGATTAGTTGAACTAAAAGATTTATAGAAAGGAGAGTTATTATAAGGTAAAGTTAGAAAACTAAACTGGAGTCAAACCATGAAGGGTTTTACATTCCAGGCCAGAGAATTTGAACTTAATCCTGTAAGAATTACTTCTTTTTTAATGGCAAAATATTTACTTCTGATACTTATATCGATTAACTGTAAAATGCCTTTCCTATATTTCTCTTCTTCTTCCCTCCCCATTTTCAAATAAATGGAAGATATACACTTAAATCTATATGTTATTACAATATACCTCTCCAGATTGTACTATAAAAACAGACAAGTGCCCTATATTAGCATATGCTCCCCCAAAATAAAACTGTCTTCAGATAATGGGAAAGCACTGAAGTTCTGAATAATGTATGATTCAGGTTTCTAAAACTGATAAACTGCTCAGAGAAGTTTCTCTTCTTGCTATAGGTGGGAACTTCTATCATTCAAACATAGCCAATGGTCTGCTAAGAGCAAATTCTTACGAATACCCCTTGCTTTACATACTTGTCATATTAATATCAAACTTTTACTTTTTATACATGTGTTTTAACAGCTTATGGGAACTATAGTGAAGTTCTTCACAAGTTTAGATTCTCAGCCTTTGGGAAAACACAGACCCTTTTGAGATCCTGATGAAAGTTTTGGAGACTATCCCTAGAAAAATCCACAAATAACATACACTAAATCTTGCATTTTATTTCAAGGGGTTTATGAACACTTAACATCCATTCACAGGCCACAAGAATACCCATTCTACAGGACTGCTATTTTTCACATGAAAAAGGCAGTAGTTTTCACCCTGTCCTAAGAGGGCAGGTATTTCAGGTTTGTTTGGTTGGAGTTTTTTTGGTAGGGATTGGTGGATTTTCACGGATCCATCCAGTCTCTCGCCTAGTTCTTTTTATCAATGTCATATTGTCTATGACCATGGAATAGAATAAAGATAACAGAGTACCTGGAAACCAAATTTATGACCTTGCCCTCATTAAAACCATGCTCCAAAGAAATGAGCTAACAATCCACAGCTGGAAATACAGCCATAAATGTAACACTGGTATTTATTTACAACCCATTCCCCATTGACCCCAGTCCTACTTGGTGCCAACAAGCTAAATCCAGGGAAGGAACGCTGCGCAAGTTTCCCTTTAGTCATGTGTACACATATCAGTGTAAGTACAATGATGAATAATCTTCCCAAGAGATCTCTATGCGCAAATGATTCCTATATCTGAAGAGTACCAAATCCTCAACTTGAACTTCTTTCAGTATAGACCTAAACTTCTTGTAGAATCAACTATGGGAGGCCATCTAGTGGACAAAATATAGAAACACACATTCTTAGCTACTTGAAGACAAGAGTTTCAGGTTTCTTCTTAATGCCCCATACAAGATCATGTTACTAAACAGTGCTGCCTCCTCAGAGATTAAGAGTCTGACTCTATTGCCAAAACACATCTATTAGACCTGAAATGGACCATATTATTTTAAATACTGACTTCTCCTTAAAAACAAAAAAGTTCATGGACACAAAAATCTCAGAATAAAATGGCACCGAGAAAGTTTCCCAGATCTTCTTCTTCGTTACAAGTGGTTATATAAAACCACAAGCCTTAGAGACAGGCGTTTTCATAATTAAAACTGTGAGAAAAAAGAACTATCAGATGTAAATAATCTCGATAGCTATCTCCCTTGTTAGGATAGGAACCACATCTCTACAACATCCTCAGAACCAAGGACAATTCTTGACACACAGCATGTGCTCAGAAATTATAACCTGAATTAAAACAAGTCATATGACACAAGCCTCAGTGCCCTCCAATTAAACATACACAGCCTCAGATTCCATTCAGGTACCTTTAGTGGGTGCAGGATGTATACTGATAATTGGTTGCTGCTTCGCCAATGGCATAAGTGTTGGTAGTGTTTGAATAATGATGGTTTTTGCTGGAACGCTGGGGTTTGTTTGAGTCTTGGGTGCTGCTGGAAGTAATAAAGGCTTGGGATGAATTGAAGGTTTTGAATTCATCTGAATTTTTTTCTTTGGAGTCAGTCCATTTTCTGGAGAAAAACCAAACAAACCACAGATCAGTTTAAGGGCAATTAAGCAAATCCTAGAAAGCAGATTCTATTATACACCTTTCCCTAAACATTATCTTGACCTCTGACTACCCTTACTGAAGTTTAAGCATAGCCACTCTATATCTTAATGGACTGAAGAAAAGTCCTCAGTCTGAGGTCTTCCTTTTTGACCAAGCTGCAGCTTTGCCAAAGGGACACATGAACCAGTAAAGAAGAATAGCTAAAATCCCTGAATAAAGCATTGAGGTGAATAAGGTTAACAAATGTCACAGCCAAATGGCCCTCACATTCAATATCTTTAACTGAAACTTTGAAATTTCTCCTGAAGATGGTGGGGCCCTAAATCTATTTAAAGTATCATTCACCTATAAAGACAAAAACAACCAAAGAAGATTATTTCTTCCCTTTCGTCTCCACATTAATCATCCACAACAAACAAAACAGGTCCACTAATTTAAAAACAGCAAGCCAGCTTAAAAAACATACACTGAATCCAACATTTTCTTTTAAGAAATGGAGCCTAAGCTCAGTCTAAAACAGAGATAACAGAAGTTAGGAGATGGATTAATACCAGTTTTGCTCTTAGGACTTATGATGGGCTTGTCTTCCTTCAGTGGCTCTGCTGAGCAGGGACTATTAAAGCTTTCGCCATATAAGGAAAAGGGAGACATCTGGGAAGTAGAAGACAAATCCAACTCCTCCTGTAGCAAAATAAAACACAAACAAATTCATTCAGAAGAATACTATCCTTGAGCAGAGAATTGCTTACAAAGAGAGGCAACATCCATATATAAACAGAGAAACACTTCAAGACAACTTCAAGGCAAAGGTGTGATATATTAGAACTACGTCTATATATGAAGTACTAAGAGATGATGGATAAATCAACATTATCCATCTATACTAAAGGAAAAATAACTAAAAATGAAGTATGTCTATTTCATCCTCTTATATGAAAGATATGAATCACTGATCTGATCTGCTTCTACATTTTCTCCCACAAACTTTCCTAGTCATACAAACATTTAGTATCACTACAGAGTTACAGTTAAAATGCTAATATCTTTTCCCCGCCATCTCTTATTCTGTCTTACAGGAATCTCAAAAGCAAATAATTCTCACTATTTGTATCCTTTTCTATTTCTTAACACTGCCTTTGTCCCGAATGTTTTGAAAGAAAAACACTGAAAGGAGCAGGGCTATTTTATTTTATTTAATGGGTAAACTAATAATACAGAGGGACTTCCCTGGTGGTCCAGTGGTAAAGAATCCGCCTTACAAAGCAGGGGACATGGGTTCGATCCCTGGACGAGGAACTAAGATCCCACACGCTGCGGGGCAACTAAGCCCACGCGCCACAACTACTGAGCTCACACGCCTCAACTAGTGAGCTTGTGTGCCGCAAACTACAGAGCCCACACGCTCTGGAACCTGGGAGCCACAACTACAGAGCCCACACACCCTGGACCCTGTGCGCCACAACTAGAAAGAAGCCCGGGCGCGGCAACGAAGAGCCCTCGCACCACAATGAAAGATCCTGCATGCCTCAATGAAGACCCCGTGTGCCACAACTAAGACCCAATGCAATATACAAAAATAATATTTTAAAATAATAATAATAAATATTTTTTTAAAAATACAGATATATAAATATTAATATCTTCTAAAAGTCTTTTACTATTCAGTGGATCTTCTCATTTTGTTAGAATAAAGAAGCTTAATATAGGATAAAAGTAGCATTCCAATTCCAAGAGAAAAAGATGTTATGTATAACAATGGAATGGGCACAAGTACATAAATACATACATCATACCATCTTCAAAAGAATCTATAAGATTACTGAAAGAAGAATTAAGAGAATACTTGTTTACTCTCAGCATGATGTAGGCTCCCTTACATCAAAAAATCCAGAAGCGGGCTTCCCTGGTGGCACAGTGGTTGAGAGTCTGCCTGCCGACGCAGGGGACGCGGGTTCGAGCCCTGGTCTGGGAAGATCCCATGTGCTGCGGAGCAACTAGGCCCGTGAGCCACAACTGCTGAGCCTGCGCGTCTGGAGCCTGTGCTCCGCAACGAGAGACCGTGCTGGAGAGAGGCCCGCGCACCGCGATGAAGAGTGGCCCCCGCTCACCACAACGAGACAAGCCCTCGCACGAAGACCCAACACAGCCAAAAATAAATAAATAAATAATTTAAAAAAAAAATCCAGAAGCCATAAAGGAAGAAGAAATAGATTTGAACAAATAATAATTAAAATATTTTATAAGAAAAAATAGAACATAAAGTTAAAAGATACATATTGGGAGAAAATATTTGCCAAAAATGGACGAAGTAAAGAAACCACCATTTCATTGAAAAGGAAATGTAAATGGTATCCAAAGGCAAATTTAAAAGAAAATCTTTTTTTTTTAAATCATCAGATAAGAAAAAGTTAAAATGACCTGAAAGAGTATATGGGAGAAATGGTCATTCTCAGTAATGCTGGTGAGAATGAGAATTGTTTCATTTATTCATCCTCAACACCTATTCAGCATGTAGCCATAAGCAGGGCTGTATGAACCTTACAGAGTATATTATAACAATAATATATTTGGAAAAAAACAAAGACTATGAGATAACACAGGAGGAAATGATTATCTTCATGGCCTTAGTTGCCTACAAGGTATTTGATAAAATTCAGCAAAGATTCCTCATAAAAGTCCTAAAAAATAAGGACTGGAGGGACACTTTCTTAACATTAAAAAAAAAAGCTATGCATAATTGCATAGCCAAAGTCATACTTAATGGTAAAATACTAAATGCTTTGCCATTAAAGTCAGGACAAGAAAGAAATAATTGCTTTTTCTGTAATTCTAGCAAACATAATTATACTAGAAAATGAAATAAAAGGAATAAATATTAAAATAGAAGAAACAGACGTGCCTTTGTTTGCAAGGTGATATGCTGTCTACTTGGAACACATTTAAGAACCAACTAACAAAATTTTCACTATGAAAATATTGTATTAATAATCACTTAGAAAATATAATTTAAAATAGTTCACTCATAATAGTAATAGCAATTATAAATACCTTGGAATTCATTTTCTAAAGAATGTGCAAGACCTATATGAAGAAACTTAACTGAGAAGCATAAAAGAAAATCTGAGTAAACAGAGAGACATATAATATTCTTTAACAGAATGATTATAAGGGTGATACAACTGGGAAAACTGGTTCACTTATACAGTGAAAATTAAAACTAGATTTGTACCTAACACTTCATACTAAGGTCAACTCACAGGCCCACAAGGGGACATTTTTGACAATGTTCACTGTGGTGTAGGTGAAGTGTTGTGCAGTTACATGCAACAGATTTTGATGTAGACAGAGCAATATGACTTGATCTTAAAAAAACAATGTGCTAATTTTGAAAAGTAAGAAATAAAGAGATCTGATATAATAGCATTTACATAAATTTAAAATACGTACACAAAACTGAAATCAGTGAGAAAAAGATGAGCTTTTTAATAAATGGTGCTAAGGACTTCCCTGGTGGCACAGTGGTTAAGAATCCACCTGCCAATGCAAGGGACACGGGTTCAAGCCCTGGTCCCGGAAGATCCCATATGCTGCGGAGCAACTAAGCCCATGTGCCACAACTACTGAGCCTGCGCTCTAGAGTCCATAAGCCACAGCTACTGAGCCTGCATGCCACAACTACTGAAGACCGTGCGCGTAGAGCCCGTGCTCCACAACAAGAGAAGCCACCGCAATGAGAAGCCTGCCCACTGCAACAAAGAGTAGCCCCCACTCTCCACAACTAGAGAAAGCCTGTGAGCAGCAACGAAGACTCAACGCACACAAAAATAAATAAATAAATAAAATAAATTCATTTTTTAAAAAAAGAATTGATTTAATAAATGGTACTGGAACAATCCTTCTGATAGTCATTTGGGAAAACAAAAAACTTGGATTCGTATTTCACATCATAAACCAAGATAACTCCAAATGGATCGGAGATCTAAATATTAAAAATAAAACCTTATGAAAAATATGTATTAACAGTCACTTGGAAACTACTACTTCCTGAATAATTTGATCCTAAGGCCACTAGATGGAGCAGTGCAAGACCAGCATCCATGCAAAGAGGCAGGCTGGTGGAGTATCAGAGTCTAAGGAGAGGAGGTAGGGGCAGGCAGCCCAGCACAGGGAGTCAGAGCAGATTACCCTGCTCATATTGGGTCAGCTTGATGCAGGTGTCAACGCCCAGCAACACAGGAGTCAGTGTGAAGGGACCTGCACTGGCCAAATCCAGGATAACATAAGAATCAGAATAAATAATTATAGTAATAGGTTATAATCTGTTGAATAAACTAGGAAACCATGAGTCCATACTGATATAAACAAATAAATGAATAAATTTAAAGTCTGATGAGAAACAGGTTATTTTTACATAGCTTTAAAGTACCTCCTCATAAAATACTTATTTTGGGCAAAGGAAGAAAGAGCAACTTCACAGTGGAATAGCCTGGCAGACACCACCTTAATCAAATGAACAAAGTGAACCTCATCAGTAGTAACAGGACAAATGAAAACTGTGTGCCATCACATCAAAAGTAAATGAGACAGACACAGCATCACTTCTGTGATATTCCTGCCACAAACACAAAACCTGAATCTCATCCTGAAGAAACATCAGACAAACCCAACTGAGGGACATTCTACAAAATAATTAGTCTTTAATCTCCAAAAGTGACAAGGTCATGAAAGTCAAGGAAGAAGGAACTGTTTCAACTGAAGGAGATTAAAGAGACAAGACAGTCAAATGCGATGCGTGATTCTAAACTAGATCCTTCTGCCCAGTAAAGGACATCTTTGGGACAACTGGCGCTATCTAAATGGGAACTGAAGATTAGATGATAGTATGGTATAAACATTCATTTCCTGATTTTAATGGTTTTATTGTGACTAGAAGACATATCCTTGCTTGTAGGAAGTAGACACTGAAGTATTTGGGGGTGACAAGGCATCAAGTTGGCAACTTTCAAATGGTTGAAGAAGAAAAAAGTTCTTTGTAATGTACTTGTCATATTTCTATAAGTTTAAGCTTTTTCAAAACAAAAAATTAATATAAGCAAGAAAACAAGAATAAAAATATTATAACCTATGAGTGGTGAAAACCCTCCTTTGAGTAACAACAACAAAAAGCAATAAAAGATTGATAATTCAGCTATGGAGAAAATAAACACCAGAAATAAAGCTTAAAGACAAATGACAAATTGGAGAAAAAAACACTTGTAACTTATTTCACAAACTAAACACTAATAATCCTAATATGTAATAAAGCACTTTAAAAATTGAAGAGAAAAAGACCAATAAAATCCAACAGAAAAGTGGACAAAAATTTGAACTGACTGTTCATAAAAAGAAATGCAAATAGGCCTTAGACATATGAAATATACAAAAAGATGTTTAACCACACTTATAATAAAAGAAATAGAAAACAAAACATGCTGTGTAGTGATGAAGGGAAAATTGGCCCTCTTACATACTGCTGGTCAGAATACACAACCGTACAACCTGTGGAGGGAAATCTGGCAATAAACAGTAACATTAAAAAAGTATTCACCCCGATCTCAGCAATCTCTCTTTAGGATAGCTGCCGGTTGGAAGATATCCTGGCAAAAATACGAAGTGACTTATGTGCATAGTTATTTATTACAGCATTGTTTGAGTCCAGAAAAGACCGAAAACAACACAAATGTTCATCAATAAGGAAATCACTGAATAAAGTATAATATAGCCACACAATGGAACACTTATGCAGCCATAAAAGGGAATGAGAAAGATTCTATATCCTGAAATTGGAGTTACCTCTGGGATATACCACTAAGTTAAATAAGCAAGGTGCAGAGCAGGGTATGTAGTATGCTACCTTTTGTATAAGAAAGGATGGAAAGGAAAGAATAGGATAGAAATCAGGCTTCTGTGAATATACCTTGTTATATATTAATACTTTTGACTTCAAAAGTAAATTAAGTTTTTAAAATTAAATCACTGGAGAAACTGTGGGACCACAGAGAACTGCCAAGAGCGGCAATCAGAGAAAAGCTTCATAGAGAAAGTAATGTTTGAACTGGGACTTAAGGATGAATAGGATTTTTCCAAGGAAGAAAAAAAATGAGGCTATTTCAGGCAGAAGGAAGAGCATGTACAAAAACCTAAGACGGTAAGAGCAGAGCAGAGATCTCGCTGCTCTTGTCCACGGACGGTGTTTGGCACAGTTCCTGGCACAGTTGTTGAATGACTGGAGCACACAGGAGCTCTCAGGGTTAAACCTAAGGGGAGTGTGAATGTAGGAACAGGAAGGGTAGTGAGAAACAAGACTGGAAAGGTAAACAGGAGCCAGAACATGGAGGGCCTAGTACACTGGCAATTGGAATTTTGTCCTTGCAAGGGTTGGGAAGGTTTTAAGCAAAAAACCGGCACAATCAAATTTGTGATTTTGAAAAATTTCTCTTTGAAGATTCCTCTGCTAAGAAAGGTTTAGGGAGTTAGGAGGCAGAGAGACCAGTCAAAATTCTATTGCCTTAATCCAGATGAGGTGATGATGGCCTGGCGTGTGTGGAGAAGATGAATCTTAGAGATACTAAGTGGATAGAATCATCAGGATTTAGTAACTGACTACATGGAAATTACGCCAGAATGAAGATACCTCAATTTACAGCAGATATAATTCACTGAAACAGTAATTAGAATTTTTCTTCTTATATTTTTTCCTTTCCCCATTCCAAAAAATACCTAAGCCCTTTGGTACTTTCTTTTCCTGGCCTCAGAGCTTTCGTCTAGATGAAGAGCAGAAGCATTTTTAAGGTGCTTTTGTAAAAAACCTTATTAGCTCATTCAAAAGGTAGTACTAGGCTTTCCTGAACTAAGGAGACCATTCTAGGTTACATGGCTAAGGAGTTACAGAAACAGACCATCTTACAGTCTTCCATGTCCTCAAAGAATGTATATTCTAATGGGGAGTAAAGAAGGTAGCAGGGAGAAAAGACAGTAAGTCAATAAACAAAAAAAATATTGGGTACTGGTAAGGTGCAATGAAACAATGAAATTATGAAGACAAGAACATAAGGGAAGGAGGGCAAAACCAAAGAGTCTAACAGCTTTCTAGCTCCCTCAAGGCCCTTCCTCAAGATTCAGCTTCCTCAGGATTAAATGAGATAATAGGACTTATATTAGCACTTAATAAATGTTAACTGCCTCCCACACATACATATTTTCCAGATTCCATTGTAACCAAAATCACTGTAAAAGACTGGTTACTTACAGGAACATGCTGAGTTGAAGAAAAAGAGTCCACTGACTGAGGAGATGAGATTGAACAACTTGAGGAGGCTGGAGAAAGTGGCTGAGGTTCTGCCTTAATATCTTTAACTGAAAAACAAGGGGCAAAAATATTCCCACTGAACAATATAAACTCAGAATGAAATGAATAAGAAAGAAGGTAAAATCTGCTTTTAAAATTCAATGATATAGAAGCTAAGGTCACCAAAATATATCATCAAGTGAAAATTCAAGAGCAGAAAATAGTAAATCTAGTATGCTTCCATTTGTGTAATAAATTACACATGTGTATACTATTATCTGCATTAACTCTCTTGAAGGATGAACATAAGAAATCGATAACAGTGGTTGTCTCTGGGAAGCAGAACTTGGTGGCTGAGGGACAAGAGCCAAAAGAGACACTTTTCTACTCTACAGACTTTTTGTATCTTTTGAATATTATGCAATATGCAAAATTATAGACTCCCTCCAAAATAATTTTAAAACATAAGAAACAGGAAAGAATTATTGTGGAAAGCATTTTTGACAATACAATTAAAACACAAATATGTTCCTATCTTTTGAACTATGTATTTTTAAAAATGTGCTGAGCAACTATAGCCTAGGTATTCCTAGGTGTCAAATTTATAACAGGGTAGGAATGGGGAAGAGAAGAATCTCTGTGGCAGATTGTGTTCTCCAAAGTTAGGTGCAAAATATCTACCATATCTCATGATCTATAATGTGATCTTGCCACTTCCCCATCAAGAAGTAGCCACTATTTTCTCCTCTGTTTGAATCTAGGTGGGCTTATGACTTCTTCAATCGACAGAGTATGGAAGTAATGCTATGTGAATCCCAAGGCTGGGCCATATAGAAAGGTGACATGTAAGCACTCAAGTTGGCAGTCCTAGTCTTCAAGTCATTCCAGACCAGGCATCAGACATGTGAGTGAAGAAACCTTAAGGTAATTCTAGCCCCCAGTGTCAAGCTACCCCAGCCTTCAAATCTTCCCAGATGAGGTCTGGACACCATGGAGCAGAGACAAGCAATTCCTGGTGCATCCTGTCCAAATGCCTAACCCACAGATTCTGGAAGCCTAATAAAATGGTTGTTGTTTTAAGCCACTAAGTTTTAGAGTAGTTTGTTACACAATGGTAGGAACCAGAACACTGGCCTTGTGTAGCTCTTATTCTGTGAGGGAAGACAGGAATTGAGCAAGATATACAAATACATAAAATGAAAGGGAAAAGGAAATGCAGCAGTGGGGAGGACTGCAATTTAGATGGGGAAATGTGCTGGTTATTTACACATTGTCTCTCAGCTCTAAGTCTACCTTCTATAGTCTGTGATACAAATTATTAATACATGTCTCAGCTGGCTTCCTTTTAGGTCCTGTCAATAGGGGATACCAGAAGGATGCTAAAGGGTAGAAGGGAAGAAGGGACTTCTTCATCCTCCCATCAGCTTCATCCCAGAAGGGACAGTTTGCTCCAGGTTCCAGCTTTTTTCAGCACACCTAAAACCCACCTCATTAGGCCCCTTAAAGATACTAGCATTAGCCGGGTAGGGCCTCCTCCTCAGATGTGTATACACGGGATCCCTACACTAAGTTCCTAGGTTCTAATAATCCCAAGCTTCTTCCCTTTGAGTCCCTAAATTCTGTCTAATTCTCAGATAGGTTAATCTCTTAGAGATTATTACATATAATTTGAAATCAATATTTCTGAATAATAAATTTTTTTTTCATTATGTGACTAACACATAACTATGAAATTCTTTATATCTATTTTGGCAAGAAATTTATGTATGCCTTGCTACACCAAAGTAGAATGTAGTCCCTGGAAAGTTTTGGCCTACAGAAGTAGCCCAGTAACCCCACCTAATTTTGACTATTACCAAGCTACAAAATAATATGGACCCATTTAAATTTTTTATCAATGAAATACATCATTACCTGTACAGAATTGATTGTTGATGTCCCAAATGCCTGTCTCCCAAGGCATCAGATCAAAATCAAAATCAAGATTATCAAAATTATTTTCCTGTAGGTTTCAAATCAGCAAAAGAATATTACAAGATTAAAATATATACATCCAGAAATCAAACTAACAGATGCAATTTGCCATAAATAATATAATTGTGATTACCCAACTTAGTAAAAATAACTTGCTAAGTTAATCAGTTCATCTTGAAAATACATCTTGGATAGCTTAGAGATAAACCAATTTAGTTATTTTAAGCACAGTAGTAACAACTAGGAAGGAGGTATTGAAGTCAACATCTATCTGAAAGATTCAGTTGGTCTCATTCTTTTCAGTGGAAACAGACCTTTACAACAGTCACAAAATATGTGTTTTGTCATAAAGGAGATTCAGCAAAATAAGTTTTCCCATTGCAACAGTCACAAAATACGACAGTCACAAAATATGTGTTTTGTCATAAAGGAGATTCAGCAAAATAAGTTTTCCCATTGCCATTAAGGAAAAGAAGTCACAGCAAATGCCTATTTACAATACCATCTCTATATACAAGGGAAAGAATATAGATGTATCCAAAAGACATGCAGGAATCATAAAGAGACTTTAACTGAAACTTCAGATATACCAAATATTAAAATGCTTATGGGAGAAGGAAGAGATCCATAGGAGGATGGGTAATTTTATATTTTTTACTGTTCTGTACTTTTCAAATTTCTAAAATAAAATTTCTAATTTTTTTTTTAATCCTAGAAGATAAAACTAAGTTTCTCAAATAGGGGTCAGTAAACTTCTTAGAGGGGCTCTTAGTTTCTTTTCATTCAGATGACAATTTTTTAATTTAAATATAATCATATTCTGGGTCATCTGGATGACCATCTTATACCATATATATTAATAAAGAACTGCCACATGATTTCAGAGCCCTCATATGAGTTTAAGATTAAGACAGTAACACAACTATTTTAAATGTTTAAGGTTACAGAGATAAGAACAGAAGTAAACTTAAGATATAAACAGTACAACAAAGTTAAAAGGTAGTCAATATTAACTTAACGTGACAGATAATAAAACAGCAAGAAAGCAAGCCTCAGGAAAAAAGTAAAGATTAATCTAGTTATCAATAACAACAATTTGGAAATAATTTCTAGAATATTATCATTTCAAATGTCTATTCTGTGGTTTATTTTTATTGAGAATATAACAGAAGGAGAGAAGGGAAACTTTTCTTATCATACTGCCCTAGACTGAGTAAATATTATTGCAAATTATATAAAGAGAATGTGTGAAAGTTCACATAAAAAAAAAGAAAAAACTACTTAAATTATGAAAGAACCACCTTTTAAATCAATCTCCTTTGCTTTGTTCTCATATTTGAATCTAGACATCAAATAATTAAGCAGCCTCATACTTTCAGCAACGAACAATCTTTAAACTTTCTTAGTCTAAGTAAATTGAGCAAGGATATTTGCCTGAGTGCTAGCAATACTTTTTAACATGTTCAATAGTGGCATGACCTACTTCGAGGATGCTTCATACTCAATCTTCAGCCAAAAACGTCAAATACATTTTACAGCATAAGAATTTTATCTGGTTGGAAATTTCACAGACCCATTTTATGTAAAGCAAAACATACTGGTACTTATATACTCTAGTTCTTCAATGACTTCTCAAGGGAAACTTGTACAGCCATGTGAAAGAAGAATGACAGTTTTAAAGCTAGAATGGGCCCTCTGAAACCATTTAATCCAATCTCTTATTTTATACCAGAAAAACTAAGGAACTGAAAGATTGAGTGACTTGTTTGAGGTAACAGAATGTTAGTTATAAAATCAGGCTCATATTTCCCTGAATCTTTCAAATTTACTATATTGTTTCTTGACGATGTTAGGCTCTGGAGGTTATGAAAAAATACCAGTTGCTTAAGCAACCAGCCAATATTAAAAGCCAATTTAATCAATAGACAACATTGTAAAGCATCTCACAGAGTAAATGAAACCATTAAAATCTCATGCATTGATTTTAAAAAATATCATGTGTTTCACTCCCTTCTATTGATTCATGGTAAAACAACTGCTAAATTATTCTTTGAGAAATGTCTTAAACTCACTGAGCAAGCTTTATTTTTAATAAGGGCTTAAAAAATAAGTGATAAATATTCAACCTGATTGATATGCATATAAAATCACTCTGTTCACTTGAACTACTTCCCAAGACAAACAGCACCTCATCCATTAAAGAATAAGACAAAGTAAGAGTTCAGGCCAAACAGCTTCACATATACTAATCCAGAAAAGAAAAAAAAAAAATCTAAAATATTTTTGAGAACTTAAAGTGCTATAATAATAGCTTTTATGCATACTTCTAACCACTCAAAGGCAAAAATTAAGGACATTTCTAAGTTTCAGAGCTTTCAACACTAAGGATACATAACTTTAAAAAAGGAAGTTGATAAGTTCTCTTAACTAGATCCATGACACACATACTCCTTAACATCACACTGTTTCCCTTATGCAGCAAAATATCTGTAAAAACCAAGAGGTAGGCAGTTATGTAACTCTTCCAAGGTTACCCACCCCTGGGGCCAAAGGTAGACTTAGAATACAAGTCTTCTCACACCAAGACCAATGCAATTTCTACAATCCTACATTCACTGACAACAAAATGGCTACTAACTTTCATACTTAATCTTAAAAGTTATTTAAACTTAAATAACTAGCCTAAACGTGTTATCCTGAAATCTTCCTGCAATAGTTAAAGATTAAATATCACATTATTCAGCATTTCTCCTCTAATAAATACTTACATAAGTTTCATTTGCCGCATCCAATTGCAGGTCATCATAGCCAAGTTCAGCAAAGAGGGTAGAATCTTTGGACAAAAGAAAAGAATACATATTTACTGTTAATTCAATGTTTTGACAAAAGAATAAGTGCTGTATCCTTATGCCAGCTCTATTAGGGTTTCTCATTAGCCATTACTATTACTGATAAACTCCAGGAGTGTGAATGACAACCAATTCAAAGCTGGTTTCTAACATATGTATTGTTTTCCACATAATTTTTATCTTGTGAACTAAATCATTATACCAGGGATTAAAAAACAGGTTTTATGTCCTGTCATGTCATCTTGGACTAACTGATAGTGACTTTCTGGAACATTACTAACACAAATTCTGAGGCTTCATCTGGGTTCAGCACAAGAAAAAGTGACATGGTTGATCAGCAGTGATGACAGGAGAGGAATATGGCAACACATGTACCAGGTATTTGCCATCCTTGCCTTAAGTTAGAGGTACAAACAATAAAGAACTCACTCATCTAAACCATTTCATTTATTTCAACAAATCTAACTATGTTCCAATTTCCTAATAAGATTTCCTTATAAACCGAGAAATATATGAACACAGGTCAAGGTGCTGATAAGGCCAAAGAAGACTGATTACTGTATAATCTGTAAAGTGTCTATTTTCTTTAACATTTTCAGAACTTCAAGCACTTTGAAGAGTTTCCCAATCTAAGTCTGCCTTTGTACTCCCTACTATCATGCCACTGAAATTTGCTCTGGTGATTTCCTTACTTCACATATATAAGAACTACACTACCAGTCTCTCATTGACTTGGCCAATGGTAGAAACATTTCACCAGCCTAAAACAAAATAGTACATAGCACATTTTTTTGTATGTAGTGATAATGAAAGGTTACTCATATAACTCCGAGAAAAGGACTACCTTAAACTCAGCTGCAGAGCAAAACAAAACAAAACAAAAAATCCATATAAGTAGATGACTGTGGCTATGTACCTCATACACAGGCTAAAACTCCTTGAAAGAGTTCTTTATCTGCTGCCTCTCATTTCTCTCCTCCCTTTCCTTCTTGAACCTATTCCAATCAAGCTCCCCCCCAACCAACACATACACACGCATACACATCAGTTATTATGTCACCAATGACTTCTCCTCTGCTAAATGCAAGGGTAAATTCATGGTCCTCATCTTACTCTCAACAGCATTTGAAACAGTTGATCTTTTCATATTAATTGAAGCATTTTCTTCACTTGGCTTCCAAACTACCATACTCACCTGGTTTTCCTCTCACCTCAATGGATGGCCCTACCTTACTGGTTCTTCTTCATCTTCTTAACATGAAATTGTCCCTGGGCTTAGTGCAAACTTTTCTATCTATTCTACTCCCTTTGTGATCTCAGCTGAGCTCATGGCTTTAAATAGCATCTATATGCCAAGGGTTCCTAAATATACATCTCCAGTCCATACCTCAAGACGCATGTACACAGTGAGTACTCTACCTCTCCTCTTGGATATCCAAAAGGCATCTCAAACTTAACACATCCAAAACTGAGCTTCAAATCATCCCTCACCAAACCTCCTACTGGTTCGTCCTCATCTCAGTTAATGACAATTCAATTATCCCAGGAGCTCAGGTCAAAAACCTTAGGAGTCATTGCTTACTTCTCTTCCTCACTCTCTGTATTCAATCTACCAGTAAATCCTGTCAGCTCTGTCTTCAAAGTATGTATTGGTAATCTGGCATCTTACCTTTCCCTTCCATTCTTCCTTCCCTTTCCATCTTTCCTTTCCTTCCCTACTCTTCCCAACACAGAGATGTCAGCAGAGCAAGGAGGGTGGTGGGGTTTTGTGTGTCATCCTCTGTGGCAATGTGCCTGGTACCCAAGGAAATAGGATGATACAGGAGGGGAGGTGCCTTGTGGAGGTGGCAGCATGCCTCAGATGCCAAAAAAATGGGGCAGTGGGAGGAGGAACAGAGTGGCAGATGTAAGAAGCAGCCTGAGTGGTTAGGAGAGTGGTAATACCGAACAAATATGTTAATTGATGGAGCAAATGATAAGATATATTAGAGCTAGGTTTCTCACTGTCTGAGAAAGGATTTAGAAACGTGAAAAGGGAAGAGAATAAAAGAACCCTAAGATGTTGCACTGGAATTAGAAGTATTAATATGAACACATTTTTTAAAAATATTCATACACAGAAAGAATTATAGATGTTTGTATATGTGTATACACATATACATACATGTATGTCCTAGTTCTGTCTGCTAACAGGTCCTAGAAACGAAGACGTCCCACCAGCACTGAAAAATCCTATGTTTCCAGACCTTGGATACTGAATACCATCCTCTACTAAATGGAAGTCCACTAAAGGGCTCCTTAGAAAAAGAGCTGATTCCAGGGCTTAGGCAGAGAAAGTGCAAAATAGGCCTGGGAAAATCTTGTTGTGCCAGAAAATAAGGAAATCCTCAGAGAATGATGGAAACATGTCAAAAGAACAAAGGAGCTGATATGAATGGACTCTTACTGGTCAATTCTCGGAAAATCTGAGCATCAAAATAAAGTCAGATTACAACCCATTGAATCAAATAGGAATTAGTGAGCTCATAATGAAATAAACAAAGAAACAGAGAAAGCTTTTTCTTACAGTATAATGTCAATTAATAAATGTAGACAGAATGTTAAGAGAGAATCACCATTTGGCATTAGAGTGGTAGTTGATATAAGCTGGAGTTATCAATGGAGGCCAGGGCTGGTGAGTGAAGGTTTAGTAAGGAATAGGACATTGATGGCATTCAGATTATCTCCCCCAAAATACTGGGTTAGCCAAAAAGTTTGTTCAGGTTTTTCCGTAAGATGTTACAGAAAACCCGAAGGAACTTTTTGGCCAGCCTAATACAAATCAAATGTAAAAGGGGGAAATAGTGACTTTACAGTGGAGAAATCCAGCAGATATTAACTTGACAATGTGATCAAGGTGAACATCACCTTGGAACAGGTCAACATAGTGTGCCTCTATCATTTCTCTAGCATTCCTGCCACGGACTCATGGCCTGATTCTGGTCATGAGGAAACAGTATATAGACCTAGGTTTAGAGTCATCTTACAGAATGAAAGAGCTATACTCTTTAAGACTGTCAAGGATACAAGAAACAGGAAAAGACTAAGGAACCATTCCAGGTTGAAAAACTCTAAGGAGACATGAAAAGTAAAAGTAATGTGTGTTTGCAGGTCGGGTCCCAAACTAGAAAGGAAAAAGAGCCATTATTAAGACATACAGCAAAATATGAATGGCATCTGTGAATTGGATAGTAACGCTGTATCAGTGTTCATTTCCTGACTGGAAGGAGTGTATGACAGTGATATAGGAGAGTATCCTTGTTTGGGGGAGGAGGGGATACACACTGCAGTATTTAAGGGTAATGAGTTAACAACACATTTCACTCTCTTTTTCTCTCTCTAAAGAAGGAGAAATGGGGCAAATACAGCAAAATTTAACAATCAGGGAATCTGTGTGACGGGCATGCAACAGTTCTTTGCACAGTTCTTATAACTTTTCTGTAGGTTTGAAACTATTCCAAAACTTAAATTTTGAATAAAAAATATACATGAGGAGCTTCCCTGGTGGTGCAGTGGTTAAGAATCCACCTGCCAATGCAGGGAACATGGGTTCAAGCCCTGGTCCGGGAAGATCTCACATGCCGTGGAGCAACTAAGCCCGTGTGCCACAACTACTAAGCCTGCGCTCTAGAGCCCGCGAGCCACGACTACTGAGCCCGCGTGCCACAACTACTGAAGCCCGCGGCTAGAGCCTGTGCTCCACAACAAGAGAAGCCACCGCAATGAGAAGCCCGCGCTCGCCACAACTAGAGAAAAGCCCATGTGCAGAAAAAACCGAACACTGCCCAAAATAAAATAAATAAAATTAATAAATTTATTTAAAGAAATATATATGTATATACACATGGGTATATACATATGCATATGTGTATGTGTATATATCCACAGTCAACCACTTCCATTATCTCCACTGCTCCTATCATAAATCACTTGGATTGATGCAGTAGCCTCCAAATGGTCTCTCTGCTTCTGCCCTTGACCCTCTTTCAGTCTATTTTCAACAGAGCAGCTAAAGTGAGCCCATAAAAACATAGGATGTTATTGGGAATCAGGATTTACACAGTAGGAAAAGAGAAATTAAAGTATATAATGCAAGAAGGTGAGAAAGAACTCTGTGGTACTGGCTTTGAACTGTGGGTATTATTAGTATGAATTCATGTTTTTTAAAAATACATATTTCCTTGTTCTTAGGAGATACACAGTGAAGTGTTTAGGAGTTTCATATTATTTGCAGCCTGCTTTCAGATAATGAAAGAAGAGGGAAGTGTGGGTAATACTGAGAGAAAAAGTGAGTATGGCAGGATGTTAACAGTTGGTAAATCTAGATAAGGGAAATACAGGTGATCGCTGTACTGCTCTTTTAACTTTTCTGTGGTTTGTGAATACTTAAAAAAACGGAGAGTGGGTTGATAAATACATTTGTATACTACAGCATACCTTAGAAGGATCCATAAGAAAGTGGTGGCATTGGTTACCTATGAAGTATCTCTAAAATATATTGCCTACTTCTATATCTTTTTCACCAATCCCACACTACCTACTATATAGATTTCTCCTAACAGTAGTAAACTACGGTAGCTATTAGTTTTTGTTTGCTCAGCAAGCTTTCCCACCTGACTGCCACTCTGACCATTTATTTATTCCTTTACTTCTTGTAAGATGAGAAATGGCCACTGGAAAACAGTGGTGACCTTAGAAAGAGCAGCTTTGGTGGAGTGGTGGGGCCTGACTGCATTGTGTTCAAGAGACAGTGAAAAAAGAAAAAGTGGAGTCAGTGAACATGGACGTTTTTTAAAAAAGAATTCTGCTGTGAAATAAAAAACAGAAATGTGGTTGAAGCTAAAAGGGAAGTAACATCTAAAGAGGGTTTGGGGGTTTTTCACTCTAGACAAGAGAAGCAACTACATGTAGGAAGGGAAATGAAGATTCAGGGAACAGAAGGAAGAAGAGCTTGAGCAATATTCTTGAATAAAGGGGGGGGGGGGAAGGGCATGTCTAGGGACTTCCCTGGTGGCGCAGTGGTTAAGAATCCGCCTGCCAATGCAGAGGACATGGGTTCGAGCCCTGGTCTGGGAAGATCCCACATGCCATGGAGCAACTAAGCCCGTGTGCCACAACTACTGAGCCTGTGCTCTAGAGCCCGCGAGCCACAACTACTGAAGCCCACGCACCTAGAGCCCATGCTCCGCAATAAGGAAAGCCACCGCAATGAGAAGCCCGCGCACCACAACGAAGAGTAGCCCCCGCTCACCGCAACTACAGAAAGCCCGTGAGTAGCAACAAAGACCCAACACAGCCAAAAATAAATAAATAAATTTTTTAAAAAAACCAAACAAAGAAGGAGGGGTCTAAAGCACACATAGAAGTGATCAGCTCTAGCATTCCCACCAACGAAGAGAAGGCAAATATACTGGTACATGGGTAGATGAGGTAGTAGGAGATTGCAGCAGTTCTCTTCTGATTCAAAGAATGCAGGAGGAGGTGTTGGAGGTTTGAGGAGAGAAGAACCTTTATAAAAACGATCATCAGAGTGAGAGGACCAAGGAAATATGATCAGCCAGGTAATACTTAATGGTCTATTTCAGGTTAGTATCATAAATTTAAAGTGAGACCAATCAGCATGGTTGAATTTTCTTTTTTAGCCACTTTCAGCTACTTGAGTGCATTCATGGAGTAGACAGAGTTGGATTTAACCAAGGTTGCAGCTGATCAAAGAGAGAACTACAAAACAAGAGAGAGACAAGGATATTGAGGGTGTGAGGGAATGATTACAGAGATTGTCCATGGAATTTAAATTGGATAAGGGGAAAGTGATAACATAAAGGGGACAAGGGACAGTGAAAAGATGGCAGAATCTCAGCAGTGTTGGAGGTACCACTGGAATTGGAGTACTAAAGAGAGTGAGCTGGTAAGACAGAAGGTGATGGTCAGAGTGGGATGATGGAAACTGAGATTATGTTACTAGTACCGACAAGGTTTAGGTTTATGATTGGGGAAGAAAATGCCTGAGACAGGGTGGAAGGTGGAGAGGAGACCCAGGAAATGAGAGGTCAGCGTATTTGAAGGATTTTCTCTGAGAATACTGAAATCAGCCAAGAATCATGATGGACGGAGTGTTAAAGAAAGTGACAATAAGCTAGGAACTAAATTTTTTCAAAAAGTGAGGGAGAGTGAACCAGAAATCAGCAGATGACTATAACAGGGAGAGGTAGAGGACAGCATGTGAGACAATGTGAAATTTAAGCCTGGATGTTTTTAGGGAGGATGAAAGGAGAATGATCTAAAAGTAGCAATGAAGGACAAGGAAGATAACTAACCCACTTTCAGAGGCCCTAATGGTGAAAAGGTTTTGAGAATGAAAAGAGCTACCATTCACTAGGACTTCAGGGAAAACCGTGTCATCAGGGGAGTCAGGTTTTGGTGAACACAGAAAGGCACAGAGAACTTTCACAGAAGACACTGAATTTATCAAAGAAACCACAGTGGCAGATGGAAGCTTCTGATCTTGGTACATATATCTTATGTGTGGCAAAAAAAAAAAAAGTGGCTTTTGCAAAATGTAAGAAAAAGAAAGGGAGGGAATGAGAGAGGTAGGAAGGAAAGAGGAAAGGAAAGATATACAAATGACAAATAAAGCATATGGGGACTTCCCTGGTGGTCCAGTGGTTAAGAATCTGCCTTCCAATGCAGGGTACATGGGTTCAATCCCTCGTCAGGGAACTAAGATCCCACATGTTGCAGGGCAACTAAACCTGCGTGCTGCAACTACTGAGCACGAGATCCACAACTACAGAGCCCACATGCTCTAGAGCCTGCGCGCCACAACTAGAGAGAGAAGCCTGCACGCCACAACGAATATCCCGCATGCCGCAACTAAGACCCGACGCAGCCAAAACATAAATAAACAAATATTTTTTAAAAGACCTTCCCTTTAAAAAAAATAGATAAAATAAAGCATACGAAAAGATGCTCCACATCACATGTTATCAGGGAACTACAAACTAAAATAATGAGATACCACTACACCCCTATCAGGATGGCTATAATCCGAAACACTGGCAACACCAAATGTTGGCAGGACTGGAGCAACAGGAATGTTAAATTCACTGCTGGTGGGAATGCAAAATGGCATAGCCACTCTGGAAGACAGGTTGAAAGTTTCTTACAAAACTGGACAAACTCTTACTGTATGATCCAGCAATCATGCTCCTTCGTATTTACCCAATTTATATGAAAACTTATGTCCACATAAAAAGCTGCAATGGAGTTCTCTGGTGGTCTAGTGGTTAGGATTCGGCGCTTTCACTGCCATGGCCCGGGTTCAATCCCTGGTCGGGGAACTGAGATCCTGCAAGCCCCACAGCGCAGCCAAAAAAAAAAAAAAAAAACTGCACATGAATATTTATAACAGCTTTATATATAACTGCCAACATTTGAAAGCAACCAATTTTAATTCTCTGTGCAGTGTCCATCACTGGAGAACAGTTTTTGGCTGTCCCTTCACTGCATGTAAGCCCTTTATAAGCTGGAACCTGTCACTCTTGTCCCCCATGCCTGGACCTCTTTCCTGGCCTCAGTCTGTCTTTAACTGGTTTTGAGACCCTAGAAGCAACCAAGGTGTTCTTCAACAGGTAAATGGATAAACAAACTGTGTGCTATGGACCAAATTGTGTCCCCCCCCAAAATTTATATATTGAAGCCCCCAAGATGACTGCATCCAGAGGTAGGGTGGTCTTTAGGAGGTAATCAAGGTTAAACGAGATTACAAGGGCGGGGCCCTAATCTTCTAGAACTGTGGCCTTGTAAGACTAAGAGATAGGTCTACCTACCTACCTACCTCTCTCTCTCTCCCCCACCTCTTCCTCCTTCCCTCCCTCCTTCCCTTTCCACCCCTCTGCCTCATGAGGACACAGCAAAAAAAGTGGCCATCTATAAGCCAGGAAAAGAAGTCTCAACAGAACCTGACCATGCTGGCACCTATACTTGGACTTCCAGCCTCCAGAACTGTCAGAAAATAAATTTCTGTTGTTTAAGCTTCCCAGGTATTTTGTTATGGGAGCCCAAAAGACACTGTGGTACATCCATACCATGGAATATTATTCAGTGCTGAAAAGAAATGAGCTATCAGGCCATTAAAAATAGAGGGATCTTAAATGCATTTTGCTAAATGAAAGAAGCCAAATTAAAAATGCTACGTACTCTATCATTCCAACAATATGACATTTTGAAAAAGGCAAAACTAGGTGACAGTGAAAAGAACAGTGGTTCTTGGGGCTTTGGAGGAGGGAGGCAGAGACAAATAGGTGGAGCACAGCGGATTTTTTAGGGCAGTGTAACTATCCCATATGATACTGTAATGGTAGATACATGACATTATGCATTTGTCAAAACCCACAGAATGAACAAGAGTGAATCTCTATATAAACTATGGACTTTAGTTAATGATAATGTATCAATACTGGCCCATCAACTGTAACAAATGTACTCCTCTAATGCAAGATGTTACCAATAGGGGAAACTTAGGGGGCGGGGGAACTCTGTACTATCCCCTCTATTATTCTGTAAATCTAAAACTGTACTAAAAGTACACTCTATTAAGTATTAAAAACAATTACATGAAAGAGAATTTCAGCATCCATAAATAAAGTTGTTTTGGAACACAGTCATGCTCAGTTTACATTGTCCATGGCTGCTTTTGTACTACAACTGGCAGAGCTGAGGAGTCAGAACAGAGACCACATGACCACAGAAGCCTAAAATATTTACTATCTAGACCTTTACAGAAAATGTTTATAGGCCCGTTCTAAATTTCATCACCCTACATAAAGGGAAAATGCACATGGGATGCACATCCCATCATAGGCTGTTCTGAGTAAGTCATTTTTAATTATACAAAGTTGTTAAGAGTCACAAGTACTAATTACATAATCTGATTTTAAAAATTTAACTGGCTAGCTTCTAACATAGAAAAAAAAAAAAAAAGTCAAATAAATCAGTGAAGTACTTGAACACCCAAAATGGCAACTCCCAGAAAAAGAATCCATATTCTACTGAGAAATGCTAGCAAACAGTAACCTTTCACTCCAGTGCCTACAAAATCTGTCCTGCTTACTGAACACCTGAGGAAGCAGAATTAAAGTGTTCCACTAAGAAAAGATTGTTAACAGCTTGAAAAGAGAAGCTTGGAAAACCATGGGAAATGGGCATATTCAGGGAGGGGCAGGGCAAGATACCTGAGCTGAGTCAGTGAACCTACTACAAAGAACTGAATGCTCTGTTAAAGAACATTAAGACTAGGAGTCAACTGATCAGATTAGTCAGGAAAATGCAGCCTGGGTAACAGAAGACATAATAATGCTATCAGGAAGTGCCTCACAGTTATAGTTTAAGAAACATCATGAAAATATAATAGTTGACTAGCTGAAAAAACAGATCATAACAACCCAATATACTGAAGTAGATTTGTTAATAACTGGGGGGATCTTGGTGAAAATCAAATCTGTAGAAATAACTTAGGAAAGCAATATAGAATAGTGACTAAGTGCACAGGCTTTGGAGGTAGACAAACCTGCTACTGATCCTGTTTCTGACACTCACTAGCTATAAGACTCTGAGCATTCATTCTCTCTCAGCCTCAGTTTCCTCATCTGTAAAATAACAATACCTCACTGGACTGTTGGGAGGATTAAATAAGATAATGCATGTAAGAGCTAAGCAGGGCACCTGACACAAATAAAGTGCTTACCGGCAATTGTTCCTATTACTACGACTACATTTGGCTTGGGATGTAAGAGCTAAGCAGGGCACCTGACACAAATAAAGTGCTTAACGGCAATTGTTCCTATTACTACGACTACATTTGGCTTGGGAAAATACATTTGGAAGAGATAGTCTAAAGTTTTTCCAACAACTCATAGAAAACCTATCCAAGAATTGAAATAAATCTCTAACACTATGTAATTTAAGAGAAGTTCTGCCCTTGGAAAATCAAATGAGGACTTCAGTTCAACAAACAGAACTGAGATTACACTCTTGCTACTGAGAACGATGGTCCAAGGGGGAAAAAATGAAGGTCAGTCTGGGTTTCCTCCAAATTTTAAAGGTAGTGAAGGGTGTAGGTTCACCGCAGGACACATTCAGGGACGTATACAACCCCAAATTCATACTGAAGCCCAAGAACGGTATTAGTACTGTGTCTCGCAAACAAGGGAGGAATATAAGTTTCTTCTAAACACTTAGATGATAAAGCTTCTCCACTCTCATTTCCACTACATTCCATTCCACTCTTCCTGACCACAAAGCCAAACAAAATATCCATAACAAGAAAATTCATAGTTGTATCCGGAGAGCAATCGGGATTATATCCGTTTATAAGCGTTAGGTCTACGTAATCAGGGACCTGAGGTCAGGTGCTGGGGTGCTTTGCTTCTCTGCCAAGATGGGCATCAGCCTCGATCAATAGTGGAAGTTTCGAGATGAGGACTCACATTCTCTCACACAAACCAAACACGTACACGTACACTCCATGGCAAGCATCTCCCACATCCCACACTCTGAGAAAATAGCTTGCAGCCTTTTTGATGGTCACAGCCATCCTGCCCTAAGCTTCCTAATGACGTCGTTTATCGCCCCACAAAATCATCACCTGGTACTTTCCCAGAGGAAACGGTGAAACACGATAGTAATTCCAATCAGGCAATATTTTACGCTCGCTGTCGCCAGGGCAGAAACCGACAGGTTCTGCTAGACTCTACTAGGACCACGGACGGAAGGAACGAGTGGCCCTCGCTCCCCCGGCAGGGTTCGTCCACACCTGTCACCACAAATGCGCGGAAGTAAGGAGGAAGAAACCTGAAGCCACCCCTGGTACAGTCTCAGATCCCACTCACCCCACTCTTCATCCGGCCGGTGAGGGAGTCCCAGACTAAAAGGTGACTCCATGGTGCCGGCAACGCCAGCCGGCTCCGCCGAAACACACGTTCCCCTGCCCTGGAACTCGGCGACTAATATCTGGGACGGTGGCCGCAGATGGACAAAATACTCCGTAACGCTGACACGACGGTGGCCGAATGAAGACAAATTGCTTCTGCGCGAGTGACGTCAGAGACTAAGCTAATTTTAAGCAAATCTCTGAGTAAATATTTTCCTTTTGGAGGTTTCGGCATTTTCTGTCCCGCTGTTTTAGGGAAAAAGAAAGAGAGGTAATCACTACTTCGGTTAAATAAGATATATTGATATCATTAAAAATGGGGAAAAAAATCCATTCTGAACATACTGGCTCGTCCCCTGAGTATCATTCTCAATACCACAGTGTAGAGATATCAGAACAAAACTAGAGACTAAGAAAGTAAAGTTGGTTTAATTTTTACGAATAACTCACTATCAATGTAAAAATTCTCCGTATACACAAGTGTGTGGAAGGAAAACACACAACTATTTTTACCACATTCGTTTGACCTGCCTCTCCACTGGCACAGTACCTGAGATAAGCAAAAGTACTATGAATTGTACTTCTAGAAAGACTACGTTTATTTAAACAAATTTTAAAAAGTAAATATAAAAGATAAACTCCCCAAAATCAAACTCACCTCCTTAAACATACATTTCTAAAGCATGGTACCTAGTAGTGAAAGTCCAAGCTACCCTACCCTAAGACCTACAATAAGGTAAATTCCCAGTCTTTTTATTACTAAAACTCAAGAAACGGTTTTGTTTAGAAAAATCCACTTACGTCACAAACTCTAACTGAAAATTTTAACTAAGTTTGATGAAGCAGTTTCAAGAACGCTACTTAATAGAATTTCTTTTTAAAGCATTTCAGCAGTTGAATATTTAAAATACCTTAAGAACACATATCCCCAATGGAGAAAAGACAGTCTCTTCAATAAGTGGTGCTGGGAAAACTGGACAGCTACATGTAAAAGAATGAAATGAGAAAACTCCCTTACACCATACACAAAAATAAACTCAAAATGGATTAAAGACCTAAATGTAAGGCCAGACACTATCAAACTCTTAGAGGAAAACATAGGCAGAACACTCTATGACATAAATCACAGCAAGATCCTTTGTGACCCACCTCCTAGAGAAATGGAAATAAAAACAAAAATAAACAAATGGAACATAATGAAACTTAAAAGCTTTTGCACAGCAAAGGAAACCATAAACAAGATGAAAAGACAACCCTCAGAATGGGAGAAAATACTTGCAAACGAAGCAGATTTTAAACAAAGGATTAATCTCCAAAATATACAAGCAGCTCATGCAGCTCAATATCAAAAAAACAACCCAATCCAAAAATGGGCAGAAGACCTAATAGACATTTCTCCAAAGAGGATATACTGATTGCCACAAACACATGAAAGGATGCCCAACATCACTAATCATTAGAGAAATGCAAATCAAAACTACAATGAGGTATCACCTCACACTGGTCAGAATAGCCATCATCAAAAATCTACAAACAATAAATGCTAGGGAGGGTGTGGAGAAAAGGGAACCCTCTTGCACTGTTGGTGGGAATGTAAATTGATACAGCCACTATGGAGAACAGTATGGAGGTTCCTTAACAAACTAAAAATAGAACTACCATATGACCCAGCAATCCCATTACTGGGCATATACCTTGAGAAAACCATAATTCAAAGAGTCAGGTACCACAATATTCATTGCAGCTCTATTTACAATAGCCAGGACATGGAAGCAACCTAAGTGTCCATTGACAGATGAATGGATAAAGATGTGGCACATATATACAATGGAATATTACTCAGCCATAAAAAGAAACGAAACTGAGTTATTTGTAGTGAGGTGGATGGACCTAGAGTCTGTCATACAGAGTGAAGTAAGTCAGAAAGAGAAAAACAAATACCGTATGCTAACGCATATATATGGAATCTAAAAAAAAAAAAAAGTTCTGAAGAACCTAAGGGCAGGACAGGAATAAAGACCCTGAGGTAGAGAATGGATGTGAGGACACAGGGAGGGAGAAGGGTAAACTGGGACGAAGTGAGAGAGAGGCATGGACATATATATACTACCAAATGTAAAATAGGTAACTAGTGGGAAGCAGCTGCATAGCACAGGGAGATCAGCTCAGTGCTTTGTGTCCACCTAGAGGGGTGGGATAGGGAGGGGGGGAGGGAGACGCAAGAGGGAGGAGATATGGGGATATATGTATACATATAGCTGATTCACTTTGTTATACGGCAGCAACTAACACAACATTGTAAAGCAATTATACTCCAATAAAGATGTTTAAAAAAAGAACACGTATCCCTCTAGGACTAAGTGGAATCTTTCCCTAGGTTACTAAACAAAACAAATGCTTCCCAGAATCCTCCAGACTCCTCGTGGCTGGATGATTACTACAGATTACACAATCCCCAATGTACAAAATAGCCCTGGGACCCAAACCCCGAAAAAAATCACGAAATTCCCTTACGTTAAAGGTGATTCCTTCTGTCATCAGCTAACTAATCAGTTTTCATTTCAGGTGCAATTTATAAGATTTTTATCCTTACCCAACTGCAAATTCGAAAATTGGCATAAAACCGAAAATAAAACCAGCAAGAGTCTTCTGTATCCACCAGACAACTTAGTCTTTTTTTAAGAAAATCACCATGACTGAACTCCAATAAGTTTTCATTTTTTTAATTTTCAAAATTTTTATTTTTTATTCAAGTGCAGATAATTACAAAACAAGCATTTGTGTACTTATTGCCAAGAATTAACAAATATTAACTTTTCCATTTTCGTTTCAGATATTTCATAAGAAATTAAACACTGTAGATAAGGTTGAGGTCTGCATTTTCCTCTGCTTCATTTCCCTCCCTCCACATAGACAACTTCCATTATAAATTTTATGGTAATCATTCAAAGCCATTTTTTTATTTTTATCATGTTTAAATATGTGTATAGATACATACATTTAGTGCTGTTTGGGGGTATTTTAATTTACATAAACTTATAGCACTAATGTTCTCCAAGTCACTTTTCTCATTCAACATTACTTTTTGATGATCTGTGTTTTAACTGTTCTATGGTATTTCCTTGAATATATACAATATATAATATAGACTTTTCTCATTTCCCTACTGATGAACATTTGGATTGTTTCAACTTTTGACTGTTATATAAAATATATCCTTCTATGAGTTATCCTTGTGCATATATGCAAGAATGTCTTTAAGATATATGCTGGATCATGCAGTAGGAGTACTGCTATTTGCCAAATTATACCAGTTTACACTCTTGTTAGCAGTGATGAATTCTCACCAACACTAGATGTAGTCAGACTTTTATTCTTTGCCTGTGAAGGGTGTGACTATAATTTACATTTAAATTAAATGTAAATTAAAGAGGTGGTGCATCTTTTCATGTTCATTAAACCTTATTTCCTCTTCTGTGAATTGCCCATTCTTCTCTTTTATAAAATTTCCTATTGGATTTTCTTTCTCTCAATGATGTGTACACCTTTAGATAGTCTATTCATTTAACCCGTATGTATATAGCAAATACCTTCTCTTAGGTTGACACTTGTCTTTGTTTATGGGGTTTTTGTCCTCTAGGTTTTAATTTTAACATAGTCAAATTTATCAAACTTTTGTTAATGATCTCTGCTATTTGTATATTGCATAAGAAATCCTTCCCTCTACTGAGGGAAGTTTTCATAGTTTTATAGTTTCAATTTACACATCCTTTTCTTTAAAAAATTTTTTTTTTAAATTCAGTTATTGCTGGGGTATAGTAACACTATTGACTTTTATAGAGCAATTTTGTATTCAAAAACCTTATTGAATTATGTAATTCTAATATTTTGTCTGTAAATCCTCTAGAATTGTCTGTGTAGACTTACTGTATGCAAACACTAACATTTAAAAATCTATTTTATTTAACATCATCATTTAAAAAATTAATATTTAATATGGAAAATTTCAAACAAACGAGATAAGAATCTGTCACTTGCAGGAATTCCCTGGTGGTCCAGTGGTTAGGACTCTGCCCTTTCAGGGCTGAGCACTTTCACTGCCTCACTGCTGGTGTCCGGGTTCAATCCCTGGTTAGGCAACTAAGATCCTGCCGTGCGGCGCAGCCAAAAAAAAAGAGAATTTTTTATTTGTCCTGTATAATTTCTCACTTTGTGATTCTGCTGATTGTGATATCTAGGGGCTTGATTGGTTTTGTTTTTTTGTTTCCTCATTTGTTTTTGCAAAATTTTTTCCTGGAAACTTTTTTTTAAATACAAGGAAACATTTTCAATTATCATTAAGAAATGTGCTGTTTGTAGTTTTTTTTTTTTGTATGCACATTGTTTAAGGAAGCTTCCTTCCATTCTAGTTACCTTTTTTTTTGTCATAAATATTGAATGTTATCAAATACTTTTTCTTTCATTTATTCATTTGCTTTCAACTTAAACCCTTGGCAGAGAAATAAAATTTGAAAGAATGTTATGTCTAGATCCATACCTAGGACTTTACTCTGGCATCTGGTAATGTCTCTTCCCACAGGTTAAGAATCCATGATGCCAAAGTGATGTGCTCAGCCACGACACATGGTCCCTTTCTAGACACACTTCTGACAACCAACTAGCCCAAATAGCTCCAAGCCTTGCTCAGGCCTCTGACAGAACTGTGCCAATAGTGTATGCCAGGAGTGTAGACAGAGCTTAGAAATGTGAGGTGGGGAGTCCACATATACGTATACACCACGGTCCGCATGAACAAATCCAGGGGTGGGAAAAGGGGGGCAGTCTGTAGGTCAGGGGCCAACTCTCACTGCATTGCCATATTTTGTCATGAAACTCCATGAAGTCAGAGAATTCTAAATTCAAACCTTGTCTTCCAGGTCATTATGAAGATATATTTGTCAAGAGAAAAAAACATTTTATTTAATAGTTTGGTAGCTTTATTTATAACTTTTAAGAGAAATAGAATGTAGGCCTCAATTTGTACCCTGCAAATGTTGGTGGGATGCCTGACTAGTGAATTTATAGCTTACTTAAAAACTGCATTTCATCAGTACTATTAGATTTTACAACCTGATTGACATTTTTAGTATGACATCTTTAAGACAAATACCACCCTGAACAGTGAACCCAAATATTAGAATATAGAGGTTAAAAGCTCAGATTTTGGAGTAAGCCAAATCTTGCTTCTAATCTAGGTTCATTTGCTATGTAACTTTGAGGAAGTGACTTAATCTTTCTGAGCCTCAATTTCACCTGTAAAATGGGAATAATAGGATCTATCTCACGGCTGTTTTGAGGATTAAATCAAATACACATAAAGTGTTTAGGATAGTGACCGGCACGTAAGTGCTCAATAAACTGCAGCTATTTTAAGGGAAAGGTTTTTTTTCTTAAGAATGCTAATTTTAAAAAAATGTTTATTTGGCTGCGTCGGGTCTTAGGTGCAGCACGCAGGATCTTCATTGCAGCACGCAGGATTCTCTCTAGTTGTGGCGCACGGGCTCTAGAGCGCATGAGTTCAGTAGTTGTGGCACGCGGGCTCCAGAGCCTGCGGGCTTTGTTGCTCCGCGGCACGTGGGATCTTAGTTCCCCAATCAGAGATTGAACCCACATCCCCTGCATTGGAAGGTGGATTCTTAACCACTGGACCACCAGGGAAGTCCCTTTAAGGGAAAATGTTGACTGCTACTAGCTAGGCACTATACTAAGTTCTTTATCTGCAGTGTATCACAAAAATCCTTGTAATAACCCAGATACTACTGTTATCTCCATTTTATGTAAAAAGAAATTAAAGCTAATGCAAATGATCTTTCAACAACCCTGTCAGGACAGCAGAACATATATTAATCCCATTTTGTGAAGATGAGAAATGACTCCCAATTTTCAAAAGACCTGCTCACTTCCAGGAAGATGGTGATCAGTAGAGCCAGAATTATTAGAGCCACTCGCTGACTTCTACTTCAGTACTGTTTTCACTGTACCACACTGCCTCTGAAGGTTAATATTGCTATTTTCAACAAATGTGTAAATTCAAATGTTTTACATTGATATCCCTAAATATTAAAAAGAAAGTATTCCTTTTTTGTTATTTTGAGAACAAAGGCATAATGGATTTACCCCACTCCCAAAATAAAACATTAAAAAGACTTTAAATCTGAAAATCTTGTTAGTGGATGTTTCACAAAACTTCAAAATTTACATAAAGAAAAGTCAAGTATCCCCAAATCATTCCTCCTTGGCAAATACCAATTATCTTTCAAAAAAGATACTATTTTGTCAATGTCTCCTGGCTAGAATATAAATTACAAGGCAGAGGTTTTATCTAGTTTGTTCAATGTATCACCTAGAATCGTGTACATAAAAGGTGCTTAGTAAATATTTACTGAATTAACAATTATAAATTCAAATAAAATCTATGTAATTTTCTCTGTGATAGATGCCACAGTGTTATGGATAGGTATTAGCTTGAACCATATACAAAACTACTGCTACTCAATTACTTTTCACCTACAAAGAGGCAATTTCATATGGTTCAACCTAAATGTTTTTAAAAAGCTTTCTGGAGTATAACATTACAAAGTAAAGAAGTAAACAGATATTGTGAAAGCTAAGACAGAAATGGAGAAATTTTTTCTCCTAAGAAAAATGTATTATACGAAAGCTGCCAAAGGCTTCAGGTCCTATGCTGAGATATTCTCAAGAATCATCTATAACACTCCCACACTTTTAAAGAGGATCATGATTCACATTTAAAATAACTCCCTTTGTGGTGTTTATGCACATATACACTTACATGTGTAAATATGAAAAACGTATTAAGAACATGGACTATATTTCTCTTTATTAGCTAATTCTGATTTCATGTAAATGTTCAAGTATCTAATTAGGTATAATTCTAACTATTATCAATGAGTAAAATAAATTCCAGTCTCCAGAGATCACATTAAAAAGCTAATCTGGACATATTACCTTTTCCAATACTCAACACATCAGGCTAAAAAAGGTGATTGAAATGTAGTTACTCCACATTTAATTTTCTTCATCATTAGAAATATACCTAACATTAATACATTTCTTTAAGTAGATTACTTCAAAAAGTATCATAGGAAAACCACATTTTAGTCAGTGTTTTACTGATGTCCTTTTCTTCTACATTTCCAAGAAAAACCCAGACTAATGTAGCTTTACTAATGTCCCTTAAAAGAGAGAAAGAGAAATGTCAAAATATGTCCAAACAAATCTGCTTTACATTTCTAGAAATAAAAGAATGTCACTTAAACATGAGTTTCTAATTTTTATACACAATTTTGTCCATCTAGACCTTAAGATTACATAACTAACATTCCAAAAATCACAACTTTTAAATATATATGAAATAAAGAAAGTATCTGGGTTATAGAAGATCTTAATATCAAATAAAGTGTAATTTACATGATTAAAAAGTTTTGATTTCCATTCTACTTAAATAGTGTAAGAAGCTGACAAAGTATAGTTTCTAAGTCACATCAAGTGATTTTTATCTTCTCATATTTCAAATGAAATGTTAATGGCCTAAAAACTAAACAATCTGCCATGAATGACAATAAGCAAGGGTAGCACATATCATCAGCAAGTTATCAAATGTCGCAAGTTTATATTTTTCTTGTTTGTGATCCCCAAACTGGCAGCATTTTCATTTCATCCACTCTGTTCTTATGTATTTGAAAAGCAGGTGTTATCCATCTACCACATGAGCACTGTTCACCATACCAGTTGAAAGAACCCAACTTGGCATTGCATTTGGGGCAAAGAAGCTGAAATAAAATAAATGTGTTACTTCATTCATTCACTTTTATACAAAACAAATAATTATCTTTGGTAATATATGATATAAAAACAGGTAAGACATGGCTCATACCTTCAAGGAGTTGACCTAATCAGTGAGATGTAAATGGCAATTTACTGTAATAGATAGTAGACTACAATAACTGTGTAAGAAGTATGTTGTACTCTGGGAGTTTAGAGGAGGAATAGATTAATTCCAGCATTAAGGGAGAAAGGTGAAGGTTGAGATGTGAAACAGAAGGTTATGTGACTGTTCTGTGACTGTGGCACATGTGTTGGCTTTTAAATCATCGACGAGCTATATAGAAAGTCTGGGCATAAAACTCAGGAACTAGAATTGATTACATAAATATCTTAAATTTTAGTTTGACAAAATATACCACATTCCTCAAAACAATTAAACATAGAGTTACTATATGATCCAGTAATTCCACTTCTAGGTATATACCCAAAAGAGATAAAAGCAGGGACTCAAACAGATATTTGTATACCCATGTTCATAGCAGCATTATTCACAATACCCAAAGGGAAGAAGCAACCCAAATGTCCGTGGATAGATGAATGGATAAACAAAATGTGGTAGCCTATACATAAAATGGAATACTATTCAGCACTAAAAAGGAAGGAACCTCTGATACATGCTATAACATGGGTGAACCTTGAGGACATTAGGCCAAGTGCAATAAGCCAGTCACAAAAGGACAAATATATGTGTAATTCCACTTTATGAGGTACCTGGAGTAGTCAAATTCATAAAGACAGAAAGTAGAATGGTGGTTGCCAGGGCCTGGCGGGGGTGGTATGGGGAATTAGTGTTTAATGGGTATGGCATTTCAGTTGGGGAAGATGGTGGTGACGGTTGCACAACAATGTGAATGTTCTCAATGCTACTGAATTATACACTTAAAAATAGTTAAAATGGTAAATTTATGTTATGAATATTTTACCACAATTTAAAAAACCCACATTCACAATATATGTATGTCATTTATGCTGTATACCTTCAACTTATACAGTGCTGCATGTCAATTATATCTCAAAAAACTGAAGAAAAAAATGTATCACAAAGCTGAGATAAGCAACAGACTGGAGAAAATATCTGCAATATACTACACGAAACTCTAGACTATATAAAGAACTCCTACAAATCCATTAGAAAAAGACAAAACTCACAGAAAAATGGGCCAAGGACATGAAGGAAATTTACTGTAAAAGAAATATAAATGGCTCATAAGTATATAAAGATGTTGGTCTCAGTAGTAGTCATGGAGATTCAAATTAAAACATTTTAGGATTAACATTTTTCATTTCACAGACTGACAGATTGACAAAACCTTACCAATTTTACAATATCCATTATGTCAAGGGTATGGGGAAATGAGTACATGCATTCAACACTAGTGAAAGGCAAATTTGTATGGGCATTGTTAATGTCAGCCCAGACTATCAGTAATATTTAAAATGCACACACTCCTCAAGCCAGGAATTCCACTTTTAGGTATATATTCTATAAGAAAATTCAAATAAGTGTACAAAGAAGTATGCACAAATGTGATCTAGAATATTTCACAAAAGCGCCTTTATCTTGTGTGTTTTCCAGGTTAAATAAAAGCAGCAAGGGAATTCCCTGGCAGTCCAGTGGTTAAGATTCCACACTGCCACTGCCGAGGGCCCAGGTTCAATCCCTGGTTGGGGAACTAGGATCCCACAAGCTGCAAGGCACGCCCAAAAAAACAATAAACAAAAGCAGCAAGGCAAAAGCACAAGCCACAAAAGAAAAAAACAGATAAAGTGGACTTCAACAAATAATATCATCAAGAATGGGAAGTGACTGCTGTACAAGGTATATTTGGTAGCGATAAAAATGGTGATAGTTGCAAAAACCTCTGTGAATATACTAAAAACCACTGAATTGTACACTTTCAATGGGTAAATTATATGGTAAGTGAATTATACCTCAATAAAGCAGCATTATCTGAAACCGTGGGTTTGAATATAGGGTACCTCTTTCTAGGCAAGACACTAACTAATGCAAACTAAGTTTCCTCACATATAAAATGTGAATATATATGTGCTCGATTTTATAAAGTTAGTGTATTCTTCAAATGAAATAATACAGTGAAAAGGTTTCATAAAATACTCACCATACAAACTTATACAAACTTTAAACATCATTATATCTTAGATTTAGAATATCTTTAGATTAATATCATGTAAACCTAAAGAATTGTGGCTGTCACAGGATGCTCATATGAGCTGCATTCTTTAGAATTAACAGGAAATGAAAAAGAATCTCATAACAAACATACAAAACTGAAAGATCAAGAAAACAAATACACGGAGCCAAAAGAGAAAAAAAGGAAGATTAAGAAGAAATTTAAAATCTAATTTTAAAATCCGTGATTTGCCCTACTTCTTACAAAGTTCAAGTTTTGTTAAATATATTCTAATTAGTTTGTTAGTCTTAATTTGAAAAAATACAAACAATAGCCTTAAAAGGAATTAATTAACTTAGACCAACAGCTTTCCACCAAAAGTGGTTCACTATTTTACGTCAGCTGGTTTTTATTTGACTAATTTATCTTTGATAAAGTCTTGTCTACATTAGAAAGATATTAAACTTTAGAAAGAAAGCAGTTAAGATGGAGTAAAATGCTAGTTAAAATATGGTTTAAAATGAAAGGAACAAAATATAGATGACATAAAACCGTAGAAAGTAAAATGTGTTCTCACCTGTCCATCCATCACTCCCAACAAAGTGGATTCCATCCACTGCACAGGTTCAATGAAATAAGATGTACACTGAGCCTGACTCCCTGTAGTAAGCATGAGGGATGGTGTCATTCTCTTGTGGGCAAAGGCTATAGGACCACTTCCTTCATTATGATCCAAAATGCTAGAACTTCGAAATAAAGATCGCCTGCAACCCCCAAACAAACAAAAACATTAATGACTTGCAAAAGGATGAAAAAATAGATTAAATGTGCAGTATTTCTTAGGGGGCAAATTAATATAACATTGATTATGCTACTTTAATTTTCAATAACCTCAAGTAACCACATTACTTTTACTTTTAAGAATTCATATTCTTCTTGAAACCAGATTTGAATATGAAATTTCTGTATTATTCAATTAAACAAATTCCTCCTACAAGATTTTAAGAAACTGAAACTTTCAGTACTTTTCAGCTACTGAGACAAAATAAAATCTCCAGAGGATACAAAATATTTTACCTGCACTTTCTACATTTGTAGAGAACCCCATCTTTCAATCCTTGTGTAATGGCGGATGGGTCAACAGCAAAGAGTTCTTGAGGTAAGTTCTGCAATTCTACATGACACAAAATGTATCCATTTGTCAAAATCAACTCTGCATTTTCAGACAAAATTCAGCTAATGTCAAATTGAGGCAAGTAGTGCTAACTTCAGAAATTAAAAAAAAAAAAAAATTGTCCATTGTTGAGAAATCAGGATGAGGTAGGAGGGCACAGTGATCAAGCCCTTGGGTTCCAGGCACAGATTGCCTGAGTTCAAATTCAAGCCAGCCACTTACAAACCTTGTGACCCTGAACAAGCTATTTCTTGCTAAACCATGGTTTCAAAAGGAAATAAAAGTACCTATCTCAAGGGATTGCTGGAAAAAGAGATAATGCACCTGAAACATTTGGTGTCAGAGTAAAACAGCATCTGGAAAGGACTGAACACATACTACCAATTATTACTCACCTGGATACTTCTCTGTAACCTTTTGTAAACGATACTGTTTATAAACTGCACTAGAGGTATCTACTTCACATCCCATTGCCTGGTATAATTTCAGTTGCCACTCAAACCCCTCATTCATCCTGCAAGGACAAACAAACATAGAGTTAATTTTTCTTTAAATAAATAAAATCACATCACAAAAGCAGAATTATTACTACGACAAAAAACTCACTTAGCCTCTGGTTTGATAGTCTTAAGGTTTTCATAGGCTTTTTCAAAGGTAAGTTGGTCAGTCTTCATCATAAAAGCAGTCATTACAGCCACACTTCGACTGACCCCTGCGTGACTGAAAAAGAAACCTTTAAAATATCAAATAGCAACAATTAAAAAAACCCAAAAAAACCCAGCCCCCCATTAACGGTAAAGTTCAGTTCCACTTCTTGTTTGCTTCTTCTACTCAAATAAACCTTTTGCCTCTGAATTACCATGGCTGTACAAAAGAATTATTCCCTTATTTCCTTATTCATTTTGAATTCTGAACCATATGAAGGTATTACGTATTCAAAAATAATTACACTAATTTTTTTTAACATTTTATAATGGCTTCAGAAAAAATCTAAACTCCTTTGCTGGCTTAAGGGCCCTGGAGATCTGATCCCAGACTTCTTTCCCTTTTATCACTACCTTATGTCCTTTATGTAATATTTAGAACAAATGCTGGCAGTAAAAGTGCTGGCTCAATAAATGTAAACTATCGTTATTCCACTCTTTTTGCCATTGCTATCACCTACGCCATCTTTCCCCTAGGGATGGCTTAGGGATCCTTTGCGTCCTAACCAATTTTTCTCTCCCCAAACTTCCCCTACATCAGCCACCACGGCTCAAACAAAAGCAATGAAAAACATCTCCTCTTCCTCTGAAGTTTGAATAACCTTAACCTTTGTTAATCTCTTACTACACACCTCGCATCCTAGTCTGCATTACAATAATCTGGGTATGTGTCTGGCTTCTCGTGAACAGATTTAACCTCTGTAGGTGCAGGGACTTTGTCATTCACCTGAAGATTCCTCCTACCTCCGAAACAAAACTCAGCGGCTGCAGAATGAACCAACACAAACTGAATGAATGAAAGCCTGCACGCCATCAGGGGCCCGCCTCCTGCCCGATCCTCTCTCAGACACAAGCCTGTGCGAGAGGGAGGAGGAGGAGGTTCTAGTGGCTGACAGCCCCTTCGTCCTCTTCTGGGGCCTGGGAGAAGGGTGAGGGGGGGCAGGCTGGAAGCGTGGCGGGGTTGCTCTCCCCACGGACCCGGCCACTCACCAATGCACCAGCACCGCGCGGCCCTCGGCGCGGGCCTGGCCGAGGAAGGCCACGCACCGGTCCAGATGGCTAAGCAGGTCGGTCTCGGGTTTGTCCAGCGCTGGCACGAAGAGACTCCGTAGACCCTCGACCCCAGCCCCCGTGTTGAAGTTGGGCTCCTCCGAGTCCACCGTCAGCACGGCCGTGATGCCCGCCTCTCTCAGGTGGTCCGGCTCCGCGACTGCCGCAGCTCCACCCAGGAACAGCCCCGGCCGCACCTCCAGCATGTGCTCAGCGGAGCTGGCCCGGGTCCGGCTGCCGGCCGTTCGCTCGCAGCCATGGCTCCCGTACTGAGGCTCCAACATGGCGGCGCCCGGAGGCCGGACTGCGGAGGGCCCTACCATCGAGTAGGGGGTCGGCTAGAACGTCCTTCATCTAGGACCAGCCGGCCTGAGTTGCGCCGCCGCTCCCTCGGGGGACCACGTCGACCGCGGGAATGTGGATTTACTGGGGGAAGGTGACGTAACTGCGGCTGGGGCGGAGCTAAACCTCGTTGAAAACCACTTCTGGACCCTTGTCTCTACCCGGCTACCCCAACTTGGTGGGAGAGGATAAACTAACGCTAATACAGGGCTTCTCAGGCTCTTAGTGTTGAGATTTTCTGGATTTTCTGCAGGAGCAGAAAATGGACTCAAACTGAAATGATGGTCCCATCAACTGAATCAGCAGCATAATTTTATGCATTTGAAATAAAACATTTTTTCAATGCTTCAGAAGCCATTTGTTTGTAGTTCTTCTCTTGTGACTATTTTTCCTTTTTTTTTTCTTTTTGTTCCGTTTTTTATTGGTATGTGAATCCTTTTCTTGTTGATGTATACTGTTCTATATACTTGAAGATATTAATCCCATGGTTTTGTGTGTCAGTGCCCTCCAGCCAAAGACCACCAAGAATCCACCTGTAGTTAAGTAAATTGGGTTTATTACTCAACCATGAACTGGAGAATTTTGGGAAATCTAAGTAAGAGAGTGTTAGGAAGACCCTATTACAGGATTTGAGCTTGTATTAGATGTGTTTGGGCTAAGGGTCTAAGGAACGAAGCGTCTAAAGAAGCAGGACTTTGCTCTGGATTGGATGCTGTCAGGAAGTGGGGGTGATTCTATGACTGGGTATCTTAATAAATCTTACCTAAGGGAGGGAAGGCTAGAGAGACACTAAAGCTGTAATTGGTCAAGAAGTAGCAGTCAGTCATGGTACTGGCATAAAGACCGAAACATGGACCAATGGAACAGAATAGAGAGCCCAGAAATAAACCCTCACATAGATGCTCAAATGATCTTCAGCAAGGGTACCAAGACCACACAATGGTCTGGGCAACAACTTTTTGGTTATGACACCAAAAGCAGTAAGTGGGACTATGTCAGACTAAAAAGCTTCTGCATAGCAAAGGAAGCAATCAACAAAGTAAAAACAATCAAACCTCTGTAGAATGGGAGAAAATACTTGCAAACCATAGATCGCATAAGGGGTTAATATTCAAAATATATAAGGGACTCACACAACTCAACTGCAAAAAAAAAAAAAAAATTAGAAAATGTGCAGAGGAACTGAATAGAGACTTCTTCCCAAAGAATACATACAAATGGCCCACAGGTACATGAAAAGATCCTCAGTATTACTAATCAGCAGGGAAATATCAAAACAAATCAAAACCATGGTGAGCTATCACCCCACACTTGTTGGTATGGCAATTTTTAAAAAGACAAGAGATAACATGTTGGTGAGAATGTGGAGAAAAGGGAACCCTTGTGCACTATCGGTGGTAATAAATTGGTACAGCCACTATGGAAACAGTGTGGAGATTCCCAAAAAAGTTAAAAAATAAAACTACCATATAATCCAGCAATCCCGTTTCTGGATATATGTCTAAAGGAAATGAAATCAAAATCTTAAAGAGATATCTGTACCGTCATGTTATTCACAACAGCCAAGATATGGAAATGACCTAAATGTCCACCTGTGGATGAATGGTAAAGAAGATGTGATTTATATATGACATCTAAGTATTATTCAACCATGAGAAAGTAGGAAATCCCGCCATTTGTGACAACATGGATGGAACTTGAGGGCATTACGCTGAGTGAAATAAGTTGGAGAGAGGAAGACAAATACTGTATGATATCACTTATATGTGGTATCTAAAAAAACTGAACTCATAGAAACAGAATAGAATGGTGGTTGCCAGGCGCTGGGGGGAGGGAGAATTGAAGAGTTGTTGTTCAATGGGTATAGAGTTTCTGTTTTGCAAGATGAAAAAGTTCTCTAGATCTGATACACAAAAAATGTAAATACAGTTAACACCACTGAGTTGTACACTTAAAAATGATTAAAAGGGTAAATTGTATGTATTTTTTCATCATAATTTTTTTTTAAGTAGCAGTTAGTCATTTGAGCTAAAATAGAGGTATGTTTGGCATTTTGAAGTTGGACAATGTTCATGTTTTATCTGTGTTCAGACATGATTACGGTGGTCTTGTTTTTGTTTTAAGGGCATAAAAAGATTTATTACTCACATAATGAGGCTTTCTGGAGATAGCAGGGTGACTCACAAGTAGGTCCAAAAATGAATTGAGAAAGCAGAGACAGAAAACTGGCTTGGGGTTTTTACTGCTGTTAGAGTATGGGCCCAGAGTGAGGATTCCCACGTGGGCAGGGAATTTCATGGTGGTCTTGTTTTTGTCTTTCTTCATCATGAACTCAGTGTTGCCTTGTCTGGGGTTGATGTCCTGTGAAATTGTTTATATTCAGCAGGAGGGGTAAAACACCTAACTGTGAGTGCCCGGCCAGCTGTAGCAACACTAAGGAAGATCTACCTCATAGTTCCAGGCCAGTTCCTGGATGCCAGGGCCTGCTTTTATCTTTCTCATATATAACTTTATAATTTTCAGAGAGATTGAGATTCGGGGCAGGGACACTTGAGCCCCATCCAAGTCAGATGGAGGAAGCAGCAAATGCTTCTGCTTGGGAACACTTAAGTGGGCAGCCTGCAGGGATAGAGGAAGAGTGCTATTTTCCCTTACTCCCACCACAGGCTGTGAACCTCTTCAGGGTAAGGACTTTGCTTTTTCATCTTTGTATCCCCCACAGAATTTGGGCTAATGGTGCTGGTTACTCCATCTTTTGAATGTTAGAAATGGAAGGGAAAGGAGTACCAGAAGAGACACTACTTCCCTCTCAATGCCATTTCCTTCCCCATCCCAAAGGGTTTACCTCAAGGGCTCACTTAGTGTTTTTGCCTGGAGAGTCATGTTAGCGGTCTTCTGAGCCCCCAGTTGAATCAACTCAACCTTTCTCACTTTACAATCCTGGAAACGTCTACTATGTGTCGGGCACTACAGTAGATGCTGAGGCTACAAAATGAGTAAGAGTCTTTGCCTCGAGAAACTTAGAGAAAAGCTGGAGTAAAAGATAAGTAAATAGCCCAATTATTGTTCTGATAGAAGTAAGGGCAGATTACTAAGGATTACTAAGGTAGCATGTGGGAGCTGGGCATCTAACCCTAATGGAAAGGGAGTAATCAAGGATAGCTTTCCAGAGGAAGTGATGCTTGATCTGGGTCTTGCAAGATGAATGGAAATTTGTCAGGCAGAAAGGAGGGAGGTGAGGCACTTGCTTAATTCTCCCAGCACATTCCAAAGAGAAGTCTGTCTTTAGGAGGACTGCCCTTGACCAGCTCCTGGGAGACGATCTCTGAGCCCCCAGAATAACCTGACTGATAAAAGTGTTTTTGAATGCCTGAAGCCCTGGGCCATGGTGTATCAGTTTGACATCTGGGAGGCTGGAGATTGAGTAGTTACGCTCAGTCATGCAGGAGCTGCATGCCTATGTGACTGGCCCCCAATAAAACCCCTGGATACCAAGTTTGGGTGAGCTTCCTGTTTGGCCATACTTCAAGTGTGTTGTCACACATCATCACTGGGAGAAAGAAGCAAGTGCCTCTGTGACTCCACTAGGACAGGGTAACTGGAAGCTTGCACCTGGCTTCTCTTGGACTTCACCCATGTACCTTTTCTCTTTGCTGATCTGAATCTGTATTCTTTCACTGGAATAAGCCATAACTTTGTATAATTGCTCTTCTGAGTTCTGCAAATCCTTCCAGTGACTCAGCAAGCCTGAAGGAGCCTGGTGACCCCTGACACAGCATCCATTGTCTAGTATAGTGAAAAACTAGAAACATCTAAATAAATACAAGTAATGGAGTGGTTTAAGAAGTTGTTTTATCCATTCAATAAAATACTAGGCAACTATTTAAAAAGATAACAAAGGAAGTGGTTGATGCTAGCTATATTATAAAATTTTTTAAGATGGTTTACAAATAGAAAGCATGTCTGAGCATATATATGTCTATATATATATATGTATGTATGTATGTATATGTATATATACATATAAACTGTTAACAGTGGTTATTTCTGGGAGCTGGCATGAGGAGACTTACATGATAGGCTTTATACACTTCTTTCTATATAGTTTTAATCTTTTTTCAACAGGTATTATTAAAATTATTCACTGTTAACAATCATAGATATTGACATTCTGGAAAAATGGAGGGAAAAAAGAATTTTAAGGGTTAATTTCCTGGACATTTTATTAAGATATCCTAATCATTCCCTCAGCTTTATTAGTTTTCTGTTGGAAATGAGCTTTTCTTCCTCAACTCCCTAAAATGAATGTAAGTTCCTTCAAGGATGGGAGTAAGAGACCCTTCTGAATTGTTGTTGAATACCCACAAAGCCCAGCTCAGTGAATATCTGTATCAGGGGGAATAATAACGCCTCAATTCCTGAGGCTGAAGTGTATTTACCAGCTTCTGTATTTTTACTCCTAGCCACTAGTTGGCACCATGTGCCCTTTGGCAAGATACATTTTCTGTACCTCCCTTGAAACAGGGGAAAATGAATATGTCAACGTGCAGAAAAGCAGGATGTTAAGCCCAGGGAAGGAAATTCGTCTTTAAAGGGGCGGCTGGGTTGCTTCCTGTCAAGGAGAAGAGAAGAGGCTCTATGTCCTAGCACTGGTAGGCGCACGTGTGCACGCACACACACATGCACGATGTATCAGTTCATTTTATTATGAGCAAGCCTACGTCATTGATAAGCATGAATTAGGCAAAAATTCTAAGAGACAGTCTAGTATGGTGTGGCTTGCATTTTAAGAAGACACCCACCCATTCTATGTAACGTGGCCTAATCAAACGAGAATACACATCACCCAGCCTTCCCGTTCTTTGGTTTTCTTCTAGAGCACAGTCACAAGTATGATTCATCAGTTTCATCTTTAAAATTATTTGCTGTTAGTGCGTATCTGTGCTGAGCAATGAGCAGGGAAACTTCCCCTCTTCTGCCCCATTGCCTCCCTATCATGGTCCAAAGACAAGTTCCTCTTTCTATCTCCAGCATGTTGCCTGGGCCCTCCTACACCCAATGAATTATCAGTAAATGTTTGCCAATTACGTTCTTAATGGGACTTAAGATCTAGGACAGTTATGAAGATACACATGAAATGTACTTTAAGATCCCCAAATCAAAATGTTGAAGAAAAATATAAATGGGTGATAACAACATAATTCTGTTACTTTTTCTGTGTTCATGAATAAAAGGTGTATACTTACAAAATGATGAGTTCAGATTTGGTACTGTCTTTGAGGGGCACAGTCTGAAGCCAGAGAAAACCCAAGTCTGAATCCCAAACTGCTTCTGACCCTATTACCTACCAATATGTGATTGTATGCCTGTAGAAAGTTATATGATTTCTCTAAGCCTCAGTTTCTTCACCTGCAAAATAGGAGTAATTATAGCCATACTACAGAGTTCTAACAAGAATTAACTCATCAACATGTGTTATTAGTGGGAGAAAGAAATCCCAAGCTGAACCATTGCATCAGAAGCAGCTCGGAGAGGATTCCATGCAGGAGAGGCTGAGCTGTGGTGAGGGAGAAATGGCTGTAGATGGCTTGTCTTGAGGAAGCTGTTGAGCAGAGATAAATTGCTGAGCGTGATCAGTCCAGGAATTCAATGGTCATGAGATTTAGCAGAAAGTGGATCCTAACTACTCATCCAGCTACAACCACACCCTGAAGTCCACTTATTAGTGTAGAGTCTGTGTCTTGGTAAAGATGTGTCCTCCTTCCCTAGAAGGGCATCTATTGTCAAGATTCTGAGGGAGTAATTTCAGCTCCACAAACCCTGGGACCAGAGATGACTGAATAGAGTAGAAGCCCCCTCGTTATGTAAGGACAACTTGGTCAACTGATCCAACAACTCCTCCTGCCTTATTCCCAACTGCGTCCCCCACCCACCCCCAGTATTTACAAACTCATCACATTGTAGGCTTATCCATATGAGAAATACTGGGGGAGGAACTGGCTGGTGATATCTGGGTCGTGCTCTCAGTTCCTTTTTTGACTCAAGGAGAAAGTGGTAAACAAAGAGTCAGATGAGTAGAGCAAAGGAGACCACAGATGTTCCCTGTTGCGTGTCAGAGGTTTGCTGGGTTACATTTTGCAGAACTCCTCTCCCTCCATTCTTCCCCAGACAAACAAAATACAGAGAATGGCCACAGTTGCCCCTTCCCAATGCCACAACCTTTGGAGATCTCTTGCAGTCTAAATGTAGTCAAGTGTGTTGTAATGGAAGGAGCTCTGGACTTGTATGCACAAGTCCTAGACTTAAGTTTTGGTTCCATCATGTATTAATTATATAACGTGGCCAAGCCAGTTAAGCCCTCTGAATTTCAGTGGCCCCACCCCAAAAAGGCAAAGCTAATAATGCCTGCTCTAACATTCCCTAAATGATTTTAAACTATAAATATCAGAAATCCTATAAACTTTTGGTCAGTCCACAGAATATTTCTAAATCCTTTAAAATGTTGTTCCTTGCCCCTCCTTCCTACCAAATATACTCTGCTGCTGCTTCTAAGTGTGTTTCATATCCACTGTCTCATATTTTTCAAGATGTATTTCTTTGCCCACGGCTACCAATAATTGCTCAACACCAGCCATGAGAACTGAAAACAGAGATAGGCCATTTATAAACGTTCAAGCTGGCAGGACAAAACTGCCCAAATAAAGAGAAAAAAACTAGATTTGGATGTTCAATAGAAGCATTTTTATATGGTCCCAAAGTGGGGATGCAGCATGGAATAAGATGAAGCCCTTAGACTCAAGTTTCCACTCTGCAGACAGGGGTGCGAATACGCAAATCATGTGTTAAACTGACAGTACAAACAAAATGCTTGGGGGCTCAGACAGGAAAAAAAAAAATAGTAACTTATTTTGGCTGGAGGAAACTGGGAAAAATTCTCTGGGAAGGTGGCATTTGAGTTGGGTCTTTCCCACAGGTGAAGGAGAGAGAGATGAGGGAGAAAGGGCTGGAAAGGTGGTGGAAAGACAGGGATCAGTGAGGGGGAGGGCACAGGGGTATGAGGGCTAAGACACTTGAGAATGTTTCATTAAGTATATGCCCAATATGTCTGAAAATGAACGATTTGTTTTGAGACTTCACAAGCGATCCTGGGACATGTGTTCAGTCTCACCAGCCATGTCCAGTCCTAATAGCAGCCACGCAGAGTTGCAGCCCTTGTGGAGGGAAGGGCCTACTACATGTCCTGCACAGGCCTCACCTTTCCACAGCCCCTTTCACGGAGGGTCTCAGAATCCCTTAGTGGGGTCACTAAACGGAAAGTGGATAGTGGGGTATTAAGTGGATGAGCCCCATCTGCTTCTATACCTTTAGGCTGTCAAACCATTACTGGTTGCCTCTAATCCAAAATGATGCAGGTTAATGCAGGAATGTCTTGTAAGTACTTATAAAAAGAAGCAGCTATATTAGCTCTAATATTATCAACTATAGAAAGCATGGTGACTCTAGTTAATAATACTGTTTGAAAGTTGCTAAGAGAGCAGATCTTAAAAGTTCTCAGCACCAAAAATAAATTGTGTAACTATGTATGGTGAAGGATTTTAACTAGACTTATTGTGATGATCATTTTGCAACGTATACAAATATTGAATCATTACTTACAGACCTGAAACTAGTGTAATGTTATATGTCAATTATCTTACCTCAACTGAAGAAGGAAAGGAGGGAGAGGGGAAAGGGAAGAAGAAGAGGAAGGAGGTGGGGGGGGGGGGGTTGTGAAGGGGGAGGTGTGAGGAGGTGGAGGAGAAGAGAAGCATCCACTAGGGGCCAGCATGAGCTTACCAAGGATATTCTTGCCCTGATAGCCTGTTCTTTTTCTGACAATGACTAGACAGGCAGATTAGGAGAAATGCTCACCCACTGAATCCGTACTTCTCCAGTCTTTTAGACAGATCTCCTTGTAGATAAGGGTGAGAAATATAGACTGGATATTAGAGCAATTGAATAGGTTGGTAATTGGTTAAACAATTGGACCCAAAGAGAGAAAAATGGATCCATGGCAATCATGAGAGAAATTTCTAGTGAGATAGAGCCATCATCTAAATTTCTTTAATCTGTTTGATTCTACTTTTTTTTTTATAGTGATTTGGATTACGGTGCAGAAGACATGCTTACTAATCTGCATGTGTTACAGCTGAGAGGGACTACATTGGGATCCAAAATTGTCTTATTAGGCTAACAAAGACAAAATTCAAAAAAGATAAATATAAGATTCTGTACTTTGGTCCCCCAAATGAACTACATAAATATAAATTGGGGGTCGAAGAGGTATGCCTTAGATGAAAACAGTGTCTTGGGTGGGTTTGCAAGCAATAAGCTTAATGAGGCTGGACAATATCACTTGCCTCCTGGGAGAGTAGTTATTCTTTAGGTTACACTGAACTCCTTGTCAAAAGACCTGAGCTCTATTTCTACCCTCACCACTCACGAGTCATTTAGTCTCTGCGTCTCCATCTCCTGATCTCTAAAATTAACAAATTGGACTAAATCTCTAGGTCCTTTACAGCAGTAAAAGCCTAGGTAGGACTCACCCCTTTATTGTCTGTGGAGGTGGGGTGAACATCCACTTCATTACCTTCTCAAGTGCCTTTCTGAACTGCAGAGCCTGGAAAGCTAAAAGGGACTGAGACTCCCTTGCAGCTAGGTACAGGGTGTAACTTAGGTCTGGCCATTCAGAAACCCTTGGACAACATATGGAAGGTGAAAGTGAGGCAGAGGCTATACTTGTGCAGCTTCCGGAACCAGTTTGAGGAAGCTGTTGGTTTTTTCTGCAGTAGCAATAGCAGCGATCCCAGTGTCCAGGCACTAGCTCTGTGGTGCTGAGATGAGAGGCAGACCCTGAGCATCCATTTCTTGGACTATAGCAGACAGGATATGTTGAAAGCACAATTCATGGCGTGATCAAAATGCACCTTTTTTTTTTTTAACATCTCTTTTGGAGTATAATTGCTTTACAGTGTTGTGTTAGTTTCTGCTTTATAACAAAGTGAATCAGCTATACATATACATATATCCCCATATCCCCTCCCTCTTGCATCTCCCTCCCACCCTCCCTATCCCACCCCTCTAGGTGGTCACAAAGCGAGCTGATCTCCCTGTGCTATGCAGCTGCTTCCCACTAGCTATCTATTTTACATTTGGTAGTGTATATATGTCCATGCCACTCTCTCACTTCATCCCAGCTTCCCCTCCCCACCTCCCCGTGTCCTCAAGACCATTCTCTACATCTGCATCTTTATTCCTTTCCTGTCCCTAGGTTCTTCAGAACCATTTGTTTAAAAATTCCGTATATATGTGTTAGCATACGGTATTTGTTTTTCTCTTTCTGACTTACTTCACTCTGTATGACAGACTCTAGGTCCATCCATCTCTCTACAAATAACTCAATTTCATTTCTTTTTATGGCTGAGTAATATTCCATTGTATATATGTGCCACATCTTCTTTATCTATTCATCTGTTGATGGACACTTAGGTTGTTTCCATGTCCTGGCTATTGTAAATAGTGCTGAAATGAACATTGAAAGTGCACCTTTTTTAAAAAAAATTTTTTGGCCTTGCCACATGACATCTCATTTCCCTGACCAGGGATGGAACCTGGGCCCCCTGCAGTGGAAGTCCTAACCACTGGACCACCAGAGAATTCCCCCAAATGCAGCTTTTTTAATCTTCTCTAATCCATTTAAAATTCATTCAGTGGGGTAATCCCCTGCTCCCCTTGCTTCTCAAAGTGTGACCCAAGATGCCAGCACTGGCATCAATTGGGAACTTGTTAGAAATGCAGATTCTCAGGCCCCACCCCAGACCCACTGAATCACAATCTGCATTTGCAGAAGAGCCCGGGGTGATTCATGTGCACATTAAATTTTGAGCCAATCCCTGCTTTCTGTGCTTCTCTTGATAATGGATAGTCTTTTAACAACTTTAGGTCACAAGCATAGTTTCAATTTATGAATTAGAGTGCCCAGTCCTAGATGTTAATCAGACCTTCAATCTTAATTCAGAGTTAACTCTTTGTCCTCCTACTTACTCAGTTTAGCTCCTGACTTGGGAAAGGAGCTTGACTGGTTTCTCTCTCTCTCTCTTTCTCTCTCCATACCTCCTCCCTTTCTCCTTAGCGTCTGTTTCCTTTTCACCTCACCTAGGCCAAAGTAGGAGAGAATAGAGAAGGGAGGGAGGATAGATAAGGAAGTAGAAAGTTCTTTGGCTGGGCAAATAACTTCCTGCTCTCTCAGCTTGGAGGTGATTGGCCAATTCTTTCTCCCATGGGCACTTCTGCGAACTTTTTAGAGGTGTTTTTTTGGGGGGACTGCTCTCCTCTATTCAAGGCAGATGCATCTTTCTTCCAGGAGTGCACTTGCACCTCTTTCCTCAACCCCTAAGAATCTAGATTCACCTCCAGCTTTTTGGTGCTTTTTTCAACCCATCCTTATTGTACGGGAACCCATGCCAGCTCTCTGTCTTTCATGGACTATGGAAATACATACACACGTGGCTTTGCCCCAGCAACTTCTGTAGTGCAGAATCCCAAAACAGTCTCTTCCATCCTACAGCCACAATTCACCTGAGCTTTCTCAGGGGTGAGTCAGGCTTAGTTCCCTGTGTCTCCCTACTGTGGGCAACACATTTCAGACCTCTCTGGGTGAGTCCATGGGCATCTCCCTTATTAGGCTTGATGAGGAGAGGGTAAGCTTTCCAAAACTCCCCACTGTGAGTAAGAATTGTGATGAAGACTATTCACATGGCAAAGAAACCTTCACAGACCTTCTCTCTCCTCCATACTCTGACCCCTTTTTATCTGCTTGATGTGATTTCAGAGTCCAAAAGTCAGGGAACAGATCCTTAACCATTTCCTTTGTAAATTCTGGGTATGATGATCCGGCTTCAGAATTCCATGTCTCTTGTATCATGAAATATCACTTTTGACATCCTGTCACAAGTGCAATTGCTTAATTGTAAAAAATAAAAATAAAATTCTGCCTTCCTGCCTCATTCTCCCCGGACACACCCACCTGAGAAACGGCATTCTGTTGTGGGTCCCACATTTTAAACCAAATATAGAGAAATTGGAGATGTGCTCAGAAGAGCCAGGATGGGGACTTCCTGGTGGCACAGTGGTTGGGAATCCGCCCGCCAATGCATGGGACACGGGTTCGAGCCCTGGTCCGGGAAGATCCCACATGCCGCGCAGCAACAAAGCCCGTACGCCACAACTACTGAGCCTGTGCGCCTAGAGTCCGCATTCCACAACAAAAGAAGCCACCGCAATGAGAAGCCCGCGCACCCACGCACGGCAACGAAGAGTAGCCCCTACTTGCCGCAACTAGAGAAAGCCCGCGCAGCAACGAGGACCCAATGCAGCCAAAAATAAATAAATTAAATAAGAAAAAAAAAAGAACTCTGAATATTAAAAAAAGAAAGAAAAGCCAGGATGGAGAAGGAACTCAAAATTAGGAACAGTTGAAAACACTGAAACAAAGTATCTTTAAGAAAACTAAGCATAACCTAAGCAGTGTCTTTAAACATCTAAAGTCCTGACAAGAGGACCAGGAATTAGATCTGCTCTGTGTAACCCTAGGAGGCACAGTGAGTAGAAGATATAACAAAATCATTTTGCTCATTATCCATAGGAAGAATTTTCTAATTACCAGAGCTATCCTGAGATAGAGTGGGCTGTCCTTGGGAGGTAATAAGGACCACATCCTCACAAAAAGTCAAGTGTGGCCACATGGCAGGAGAAGTTTAGAAGGTCTCAATAAGTGGTTTCTTGGTTGAACTAAACAGGCTTTAAATTCCTTTCAGATTTTTGAGAACCTCCACTTCAACTCAAAAGAAGTCCACCTTTAGTCTCAGGCTACATGTAGTGTCATATGTAACTTTTTTTCTAGACATTTTAAAATTTGCTCTCCTAGATTTGCTTTTAGGGTACATTTTGTATTTTATTAATTCTAAGAAATAATTTTTTTCAAACTACATTTAACATCTTTGAAACCACGATGCATCTTATAATTGTTGTCTTGTCATAGTTTTCATTGCTTAAAGCAAGCATGAACATTAAAGTACTGGCATCAAAATTTAAGAATGGGTGTGAGCATATTGGGAGAAATTTCTAGAGATGAAGGTGAAATATTCATAGGTTGTGAGGAGAAGTGGAGTGAGTGGTGACGCAGACATGTTGAGCAACATTCCTGAAGTAGAAGTCAAAAATAAGCTAACTCCAGATAATTGCAAAACCAGCCTAAAAGTCTGGCAACAGTAACTGTTACTCTTGTTAAGCCTTCTTTTAAGAAACGCTGCGTTACTAATGCTCTTCACAGGAAAGAGTATGTTACAAGAATGGGAAAACACAGACTTGGCTAAATCTAGTGGAAAAGTGTTTCAGAAAAGTCAGACTCTGAAAGTGAAATAGTTTTAGGAATACCTTACCCAATTTATTTCCCTTATAGTGTCCTTTTTTATGAATATTTAGAGTGATTCTGATTTTTTAATTTTCTGTTTCTAATTAAGCCTAAAAGACATCGTGTGGCTACTTGGCCACAATTTCCTTTCTTAGTGCTCTCTTTAATGGTGCAACCTACAGTCAATGTCATTTTAGATTCAGTGAATTACAGTCATAATAACAATTTACTGCTTCTACCAAGTATGTTACTTGCATAATCTCTTTTAATCCTTCTAGTAGTTCCGTAAGGAAGATACTATTATAATTATGCCTTGCAGATGAGGAAACACAACTTCAGAGACAGAGTATCTTGCCCAAGGCTATACAGCTGGTAAGCAGTAAAAGTGATGTTTGAACCCAAGTCTATTAACTGCTTAGCCAGGGTTCTTAATTTCTATACTCTGTCACCTCTAGGTCCAAAGCTAATTAGCTTGGCTATTACAACTTAGCATGCTACATTAAGAGCATATTAACTGTAAAGAAAGGGGAGAGTGGTCATTTCCCACATCACTGTAATGAGATTGGCTCCTTTGAACTGAAAAAGGCTAACGTGTACTATACCAATTCTTCAGCCTCAGATGTTAGCTGAATCAGGGATGTACAGTTATATGAGGCCTCATTATAATTAGAATGTCAAGCATTGAAACCAATTATCTTTGCAGGTGTAATGACTGGGGAATAAACTAAACCAATATGGGCAAACTGTAGTACATGTTGGGAATTTGGTGAAGAACCAGGATGACGTGGCTTGGAATAAGAGCTCTACTTGGCAGAAAGTTCTCATTTCATAAGGAAATATAGACAGAAGTACATTTCTCTTAGTTAACTGCAGACCAGCTAACAAGAATTCAGAAGACGGGTGGGTTAGGATTACAAACAGGGATATTGACTCTGGAAGGACTGTACTGCTGGGCTGTTGCACAACACAAGGTTAGTAATGTTACCAAGATCCAACTGGGGGAATTCAATGGCAGATAAAGAGTCAAGAGGTTCTCTGGGTCTAATTAAGAAGCATATAAGTATGATGATGTGCTATCCTGACTAGGGTAAGAGAAACAAGCTCTCTCATGGATAATTTGAAAATATCTATTAAAATTAAAAAAGACTCACATTCCTTGATTCAGCAATTCTACTTAAGTCTAGGAGTTTATCCCACAGATATGCTCAAATATGTGCATAAAGATATAGGTGTAAGGATATTAATTGCAGCATAATTTAAAACAGCAAAAGTTTAAAAATCATCTAAGAGCTCATCAGTAGGAACTGGCAAATGTCATCTCTCTGGTAAGTGATTTGTGAACCTCCACGCTGAGCTTAGTGCCCCTCCTCTGTGCTTTTAAGCACCTTAGCATCCCATGTCTTAAAACCTCTAGTAATGAAAAAGTCTGTTCATTTGTCTGTCTCTCTCTGTAAGGGTACTCTTATTTCCCTCTTTTGACAAATGAGAGATCTTGAGCTCAGAAGGCATGTGCAGCCCACTCCCCACCAATAGAGGTTGAGGCCAAAGTATATGTAAAGGCACAGAGGCATGAAAGAGGGTGGTGTGCTGGGGAAAGAGCAAGTGGTCAGTGTGACTGCTCTATATGTCATGATAGGGAGTTTGGACTTTAACCTAGAGGATTTGATTCACTCTTTTAGGGAAAAAGTCATAAGTGTAGAACCCAAAGAGTTGAGTTCCTTCTTTCCATAGAGTTAAGTCCAGATAAGAAACTTAAGACTCAGGGAGGACAGAATGAGAGAGTAAAGCTGAGATCCAAATGAAACTTGCCAGAACCCTTTCTGCTCTCTGGTGGAGGACATTTGGGTTCCTTGCCTGGTATCTGGTATGGACACCCACAGGTTTAGGGTCGAGGTCTGAGTCTGAGACACAGAAGTGATCAGAGAACCAGAGAGAAGCATCTTCCTCCCCAGGTTTCTCCAGAATTTTGTTGCTACTCTTGCTGCTCGGGAATGAGCCTGAGATTCTCCTTAGGCAGCCTGGGCTAGCCCAGTGTTTCCCTAAATGCATGCTGGAACCTGAAACAGAAGCTGGATGAGGACTTTTTCTTTTTCCCCAGAGGAGCATGGCCAGTAAGCTGCCTGTCTGATATCTCTTGATATTTCCTTAGTGCAGGTCTTCCCGGGAGATCATTAACATTGTAGGGGAAGATCAACGAGAGCTGGGGGGCTTAAAGACAGTGGAGACTAGAGGGCATAAAATTCACTCTTTCCCCCGCCACACACACATCATTCTAACCCATAAGTTCTTGTTCTTCCCCACTCCCCATATCCCTAGCCCTAAATGGAGGTATGTGGCAGGACAGGAAGAAAGACACTGTGGCTGCTAAAAAGGTGTGAATGAGGAGATACTGAAGAGATAAAACTCTCTTTTGAATGGCTATTTCACTCTTTTGCTCTCTTAAAAAATGATCAACTGAGTTTTTAAAATTAATTTTTATTGGAGTATAGTTGCTTTACAATGTTGTGTTAATTTCTGCCGTGCAGCAAAGTGAATCAGTTATACATATCAACTGATTTTTTTTCAATGACTCGATTCTTTGATTACCTAGACTCTTGATACTAATGCTAGTCACTTCCTATCTAGATCAGGGATGGCAGAAACTTCAGGGGCCACGGGAGTAGAGTGGGGTTAGCCAGGGAAGGTTTGCTGAAGGGAGAGTTCTGAGAAGTGAGCTAAGCCTGCATTAGAAAGCTGGAAATCAGAACCACAAAGACCCTTGTAAACCAGAACCCCAGTACTGGATTATAGGGCCTGGACATACCTCCTCAGGGTTAAGCAAGTGTCCACTGAGATCAGTTTATTTGATTGCTCTTTTGTAATTTTAAATTAGCTTCTCCTCCAGTAAGGCTTATTGATGCCCTCAATAAGGAATGCTTCCAAATATCCGTCCCAAATATCCAACAGGTTAAAGAACCTCTTAACAAGACTTTCATGTTCTGATCCCTTTCTACTTCCCCATGTGCATCTCCTGCCACCTTCTCCCTAAAATACACCCCCCCCACACACACATGCATAAATACACATACTTCTCCAACCACTTTCAATTATTTGCAGGTCTACAAACACACCATGGTCTTTTATGTCTCTTTGCCTTTGCACCCTCAGCCTGCATGCCCTGCCCCTCAATCTTTTCACATCTCTACTTGGTGAAATCTTGCTCTTCGTTCAAGATTCAGTTTCCTCCTCTGAATTCCCAGTGTTTCATAGAGCACTTATCACATTGCACTGTAATTTATGTGTGTACCCACCTGCCTCTCTCTTTTTTATAATTTCAGTGACTTTGCAGTAATAACATGGTGAAGATAATACTAAGAAGAAAAGGATGAAGGATGTTGATGTTATTCTGGTTAATTGTTCAAAAAGAAATGGGAAATTGCATTGTGACTGAATATGTATCAAGTAGAAGGATGGGAGGGTTGAGTTGTTATCAGTTCTAAGCCTTAGCAGTAAAGGTTAACTGATGAAGGGTAAGGACCCAATGAGAAATAAACCTCCTGGGAATAATTCACACCAGACTTGCAGAAAACCAATAGTTTTAGTAGGCAGATGAGGGACTTATAAAAATTGAATTGTATGTTAGTGTTGGAATGGCTCTTAGGGAGGTAAGAACCTGCTAAAAACTAGAATTCAGCAATTTTGAGAATTTGTCTTAAACTTTCTTCAAAGAGATTTCTTGATGCTAATAATACCTCTTGTTTAGTTAGGCTAAAGTGAGCATGGCCTGCCTGCTGCCACCAGAGCCCATCAGCCTGTCTAGCTATGTTGGTGCAGGAGGTGCATCTGGGTGAGTCTAACAGTATGCTGACCCTTGTAACCTGGAATGGAGGCCCACACAGGTCCCTTTCCCTCTCTAAAACTAGCCCAGGACTTTGAGGGTATACACTCATCAGAAACAGAACTGAAAGTCTTTTAAAATTTAACATTAAATTCATGATGAATAATTACAACTTGACCCTTAGACGTTCCAAAGAGCTTAGTACCAAATAACCTTAAGTACCAAAAAATTGCCTGTGCTGAAATACATGTTGGGTGGATTTATATGAAAAGCTAAGGATGACTGAATTCAACTTCCAAACATATACCTCAAAGTAGTAAATAACAGGTTTCTCCTTCCTTACTGAAATCTGTGAGGGGAAGGAGGCCATCAGAGGGAAGGCCTTGTGGTTACAAGGATGTGCTGTGTTAGACGGACATGGCAGCCACCACACTTTATAAGCCACAGTAAGACAGAGGGATGCAAACAGAGACGGCTTTGTAGGGTCTCCACGTGATGGGAAGCAGGAGAGACCAGGGATGGATACGCCTGGAGAGGGGGCAGTAGCCACCCCCTCCCTCAGCTCCCCACAGCAGCGGTCTCAGGGGTTCCCTGACTCACAGCAAAGTGGGAAGCGGGGATCTCGAGTGTGTCCCTGGGCTCTGGGAAGGCCTGTGGCTCCTTTAATTCCAGGACCACCCGGCTGAGAAGGCCTTTGAGCAGCTGCATTTCTCGGAGCAGAAGGTCCACGTCGGGTTTTAGGGCTCCAGTGGTTTGTTCCAAGGGGGTCAGCGGAGCGCAGGCCGGTGGCCCAGCAGTGGGGGCTCCGCCCGCGGGGAACAGCAGCCCGGCTGAGGGGGTGTTAGGGACGGAGGTGACCGACGGGACCGATCTGGACAGCGGGGGCTTTCTGAAGGAAAGCGGCTTGTTACCGGGCGCCAAAGCCGCGGCCTGTGGGACCGGGACGGTGGTGGACGCCACGTCCAGGGGAGAACCTGTGAACGCAACACAAAGAGAACCGCACGGCTGAAATCCTTCTCCCAAGGCCTGCGGGGTGAGGAGGGGGCAAGGGATGGGGGTGGTGGGGGTGGGAGAGAAGCGCCGGGCCGGGGAGAGGAGTAAGGGGAGTGAGGAGGGTGGGAACAGAGGTGGAGGGGAGGAAAGGAAGGGGTAGGCGGGCGGAGATGGGGGATGGAGATGGAAGGCGCGGGGAGAAGGGGCGGGGCTGGGGAGACAGGCGTTCCGGAGGGGCGGAGGCGGGGCTACCCGCCCGGGTGGGCTTCCGAAAGGGCAGTCACTCACCCCGCCCCGGAAGCTGCAGCCAAGGGCTGCGTTTCCGGACGCTGCGGGTGGCCGTAGCAGCCTCGCACCAGTGCGATTCCAGCTCCTCGACCTCGGGCTCGGGGACGGTGTACTCGGCGCCCCAGTCGAAGCGGCGCACGGCGCGACTGTACTTGTAGAAGGCGAACTGCAGCGGCGTGTCGCGCTTCTGAGAGTGCAGGAGCGTCTCGCACCGCAAGACCACTCCGCCGAGGGCCGCGCCGCGAGTCTCCACCCGGCCCATCACCCTCAGCACCGGCGCCTGGAACAGCTCTGCGGAGAGGAGGCCCAGTGGCTAAGGATGCACTTTAGGCCGGCGCAGGGGTCCCAGGGAACCGGCTGGTCCACGGTCCCACGACCCCTCTCCCGGTTTCCCACAAGGGCCCGTAGCCGACCAGGGAGGAGGCTGTGTGTACACGTGGAGGGAGGAAAGTCTTTTGAAATGTGGGGAACGAGTCCACGAGGGAGGGGAGAGCTTGAAAGGAGGCGGGACCAGGTATGACGCTTCGTGTCACCTCCCGACTGACACCCAGCTCGGGTTCTCCAACCTAGAAGGGGGTCGCTGCGCCTGCTTCGCAAGACGCTCAGGAGCAGTTCCCTCGCCCCAGTCCCACAGTGATCCCATCTACTGCCGCTGTCTTTCTGGCTGGGGCTGCGGAGAGAGCTGCCCCCAATATGGGGGCCTCTACCCGGAGTAAGAAGCCGGATGTGTATCGGGGAGAAGGGACACCTGCCCCCACGCAGGCTACAGATCAAGTGCGACTTCACTGAGGAGGAGGAGAGGAGAATGTGTACTTGGTCCCGCAGAGAAATCCGCCATGTGCCAGCTACTGTAACCTCCGCCCCTCCTTTCCCCGCCTGGTTTCTGTCCCAGAATTTCCCAGAGCTCGTTTGCCTCCCTCCCCGGCCCCAAGTCTCCCCCACCTTGCACGGTCACGGCCACCTTGGCGGAGAACATGGGCGCGCTCTCCACCGGGATGCGCATGGTGCCGGAGCACTGGTAGCGCCCGCTGTCGCTGGCGCGCGCCTGGGGCACCGTGTAGTTGGCGCTGGAGTGGAAGTAGCGCACGGGTTGGCCATCGTGGTAGTAGTGAAGTTTGTAGACGACCTTGTCGTACCAACCGCGGCAGCGCATGACCAGCGGCTCGCCCTCGAACACCGCAGCATAGGGTACTTGCAGGATCAGCCAGTCTACGACAGTCAGCACAGACAGACTCCAAGAGAAAGTCCAGCCCTTGAGGCCTCCCATACTTCTCCGCCTCCCTGCTCCCCCCTCCTCTCCCTTTCTCCTCACCAACTCCCTCGCCCCTTACTGCGCACCCCAGGAGCCTCAGAACAAGAAGCATCAGAAGGTGAGTGGGAAGGAAAGGGGAAGGCCAGCCTTTTATTAGGTACTAAGAAGACAAAGATGCCTGAGACTTGGTTCCAGCCTCAAAGAGTAATGCCCGTCAGAATCCAGTTTAAACTCCTTAGGATGGTATCAGGGCCTTCCTGACCTGGCCCCTGCCTACCTTTTCAGCACCATCTCAGGATTCTCCCCTGCCCCATGTCTCCTTTTCTCTCTCCACCTTCCATTCCTAATGCAGACTAAGTCCATACGTACTGGACTGCTGGGAGAACTGGCCCTGCTCTGAGCCCAGAGTCTTTGTACCTGCCAAGAAGACCCCTTCACCTGCTGTAGTTGAGGCCTACTTATCCAGCAGATCTGGGCTTAGATCCTGTCTCCTTGAGAAAACTTACCTGACCCCACCCCCAGCCTTAGGCACTTCCCCCAGCACCCTTATTTACCTGATCACCATCATCATCATAGCCAACACTTACATAGCCCTAGTGTCCGCTAGATGCCACTTCAGGTGTTTTACATCGAGAAAGAATTCCGCAAGTGATAGCCACAATCTCTGTGCTACTCACAGTTCTGCAAGCAGTAACTACCGTCTATCATATTCAATATCTTATCTGTACTCGCTATCAATTTCCAAACAAGAAACCACAGAGTATGGATGTGAAGTATAAGTGCTAATCTGAACACTGAGTGATGATCTTTAAATTCTGAATACAAAATATAACCTACCAGGCTAAAATGACATAATATTCCCTGCAAAGTAGCCAATCCTGTGCCCTAATGAACAAATTACTGTTATTTCTCTTATCCTGTTTGGCAATCCTTTTATCCCCCAGGGAATTAGTTTAATTGACTCTTATGTACACATGTGTACATGTCGATAATAAAATTTTGCTGAAGTGCTTTCTTCATCTGCTTTTTTCTTTGAAAACCTATCATAATTCATTTTTAATCTTCACAACAACCAAAGAAATAGATACTATCATTGGCCGTATTTTAGTGATGGGAGGCACAGAGAAGCATCACACTGTTCAAGCAGGAGTAATTCCCCCAGCTGCACGCAGCCTGCCCAGGGACCCTCACTTTTCCTGCTTTGCTTTGCCCTTTCTCTCCCTACCCAACCCCCCTCCTCAGAAGTTCTCTATTCAGTATACCAGGTCCTTGGAGCCTCTTCTCTTCTGAGCTACTAAATGAACAGAAATGTTTATTTAGTGTCCATTGTGGCAGGATGGTAAGGGAACTTTTGGGGCCACGCAAGGCTTACTGCATCTCTCACATAGTGCCAAGCAGGTCCCTGCCTGCCCCCAGAGACTCAATATAACCCCCTCCTTCCTGCCCCAATGGGAGTGGCCCAGTGTCCTCCCCCACAGGAGGGCCACCACTACCAGAGGACATGTGTGCTGCCCTTCTCCCATGCTCAAACACTCACCATTGGATACAGAGAGGTGGATGGGGTCACTGACAGGTGCTCCCCGTGTCTGGCATCGATACACCCCTGGTGTCTGCACCTCGATGCTCTTCTTGTGAGAGGGCAGGAGTAGGTGGCCCAAATACCAGAGAGTGCTGCTGGGTCGGAGCTCCAGGAGCAGAGGGTGGTACCCATCACACCGCAGGGTTACCCTTTCCCCCTTGAAGATTGTGGTCCAGGGTGGGTGTAGAGACAATATGGGCTTCTCCAGAGTAGCTGGGAGGGTGGGGTATGGGAGGGGGCAATGTGAAAAAGAGAATCACGGTGAGGTGCCCAAAGATGAGGTCTGAGGTTGGGAAATCTCAGAAAACGCTAGCTTCCAGGACCCATCCCTGCGAGAGGAGAGACCTCATCGGGCTACAAACAAGTCTCTTGGTCAGCACCATTTCTACGTGCCAGTGCCTACAGGCAAACTGAGTCACTGGGATTGAGGAGCCATGAGAAGAGTCACTACCCCAGAGCAGCTTAGAAGTGGGGAGTACCCAAGCAGGTCACTTAGGATGGTTGGAGTGGAAGTTGTAGAAAATTTGGATGAGGGATGTGTAAGACTCACCAGCTTGCCCACTGCTTGGAACTGCAAAACAAGAAATAAAGAAGCAAGAAGAAGGAGGATGTTGGAGATGAGAGGAAAGAAAGGGACTCTCTTGACCATAGGAAAGATTCAACAAGTCTCAAGACCTGTTTTTCTTCTGCCTTTATTTCTCTCAGCTCTCAGCAAGCCCCTTCCTCTTTTCCTCTCCAAAAATAGGTAACGAATCGAGGATTGAATATTCCCCCAACACGCACACGCACACACACACACACACACACACACACACACACACACAGAAATACCCTGGCCCCCACTCTTCCCCACACCCAAAGTCCTTGTGCCGCTGTTACCTCACTGAGGACTCACCCAGGAGCAGGAGGGCTGTCAGTTCCCACATGATGGATCTGCCAGCAGCAGCTGCAGACCAATGGAGATGCACCGGCATGGGATGGGGGAAGAGAGAGAGAGAAGATGGCCAGTGCTGACCACTGAGTACTCGGAGACACTGCTGCTTCTCCCACCCATTTCTAATTCCTGAAGACGGTGGGCTGGAGAGAGCAGGAGACAGGCTGGATATGTGTCAACTCTCAGGTGTCCCAGGCACCAAACATCGTCCCACCTACAACCCCTGAAGCCGCCTCACATCTCAGGCCAGCCCCAACTCCTGTAGAGAAGGCCTGCTGAGCAGAGTCTGTGCCCTTTGCAGCCCACAAAAGCCACACAGAACCCCAGACTCTGGCAGGTGACCCTGCCACCTTCAGGCTCCCCTAAACATCCCACTCCCATCCCACCTCCTCCCCATCCTCCAGCAGGCTCCATAAGCCTCAATTGAGAAAGACATCTTCATGTCCTTGAGGTCCACCCAGGACGTTTATTCTGCTCACTTCCTGGTGACAGACATTGGCGTGAGGCCTAGTGAGGCTGACACTGGATTGCGTGCACCCAGAGTTCACATCCTCCCATGGGTGAATAGACAGAAAAGCATGACTCACCAACCACCTTCTCTGTCACTGTCTTACAGTGTCACAGTCAAGAATAGAAATGTTTTGTTTCCCCTTTCTCCCTTCCTGGAACCTTAAACCTTCAGAAGTTAGAAAACTCTTCTTTCCTACCCATCTCAATGATCTCACCCTATAGCATCTCCACTCACTTGTGCCTTCCTTCCTTCTCTCTGTCCCCAACCATGCCCCAGTTCTAATAGTTCTTACCTGTGTTAGAGAAGTCACTGCATCAGCCCCTTAGAAGCGTCTCAGAACCGTCCTCCCAACTCTACTGCTTGTGCTTTCCAAGCCATGTGATCATACCCTGAGCAATGGGGAACCTGAATTCTCCTGTAAATACTTAATGAATTTTCCAACCTGATAGTATGTCTCCTTGGACCGTCTTCTGTCCTCACCCGTGGCTGTTTAATACTGGGGCATCTCCTTCCCTTGGAGCTCTGGCAGGAAGGAGATCGATTTTCAGACCCTGTCAACTCTCTTAAAGACAGTCCCTTCCCCTCTTCCTTGCTGATGCCCAAAGCTTCCCTCGGAGAATTCCCTCATAGTTTCTCTTAATGTGCTAGTCCTTGTTGAAATGCAGGTGCCCCTTAGGGAAATGTGATTGGTCCTTTAAATTAAGCTGGTCACTTCGGATCCTGTTTTGAGAGCATGTTTTGATAAAAGAGAGATAGAGTCATATTGGTCTGAACAGTAGGGAGGTAATTGATAAGGTGCTCAGGAGTGGGGGAGGGAGAGAACTAGATACCGGGAACAGAGATTATAACTGCCTGCTTTGGGAGGGTCCAGGCTAGGCAGTGCCCCCAGCTTCCCCACCTCCTGCCTGATGCCTCATCCGGGGCCTGTGTGGGCCTTCCCACATCATCTACAACCCGCCCCCAAGGTCTGACCTCTGCACCAGGTCACCACCTCTATGATAAGAATGTAATGCACCCATCAGCTGTCCCTTAGTCTACACAAGCCGACTCTGTTTTGGTTTCTTATCACTCAGAAGACAGATCTCAGCCTCTTCACCTGATTCCATAAGAAACTTTTTTTTTTTTTTAAGTCACTGAAGGTGATTCATGTATTTAGGCAGTTGAGCTGGGTTTTTTAAAAAATATTTATTTATTTATTTGGCTGCGCCGGGTCTTAGTTGCAGCACGCAGGATCTTTTTTTTTTTTTTTTTGAGTTGTGGTTTGCAGGATCTTTTTAGTTGCAGCACGTGGGATCTAGTTCCCTGACCAGGGATCAACCCGGGCCCTCAGCATTGGGAGCACGGAGTCTTAACCACTGGACCACCTGGGAAGTCCCTCCATAAGAGATTTGATTACACTCAAAATTTGTGAGGTGTCCGATCTTCCCTGAAAATTTCTAGAATCACCCATAGGGTTCATATCATACAGTGCTCAAATTTTGGCTTGAAGAATGTCCCACCCACACTTCTGTATTCTAGGCTTTCTTCTAAATTTTTCCCAAATTGGATCTTTTTCTCCATCCAGGACTTTTCCCTGCAGAATTTCTCATTCTTCACGCCTTTACTATGCAGAGAAATTTAACAGTTATCATTTGTTAGCTGAGCAATTGTTTGAAGCCTATCATGACATAATTTCTGGACAAGATATGCCGTCATCTGATAAGAATTCTGAGGAACAAGATGTTTTCAGTGATGATAATGGGATATTGCTGCTGTTGCTATTGATGATGACACCAGCTTACTTTCAGTGAGTGCTGCAGCCGTGAGCATGTCGCCTGCACCACGCCAAGTGCTTCACAGATGTTACTTTATTTAATCCCCACGAGGGCCCTCTAAGGAAGGATTATTATTATCTCCATTTTACATGTGTGGAAACTGTGGTGATAGAACTGGAATTTGAATAGAAACCTGTCTCACTCTAAAATCTGCTCTGTGTCTCGTGCTCACGGCAGACTGTCATCACTAGTCTTTTCAAGTCTCCTCTCATTTTATTATGATTTTTTACCTTCATTCACATTACCATTCTCTCCCCCACATGAGCACCCACTATATAATGTTTACAATCCTTTATACATGCACATACTTACGCTTGAGAAATATTTTGTATTATTAATTTACATAAATGTATTGTGTTTTAGATATTATTTTCTCTTGTAGAACAAAAGCCAGGGTTTAGAGGAATTTACCTCTTTTTTTTTTTTTCCTCCCTCGACGATTGAGCTGAGACATCTCACCTCATCTTCTCTGGCCCTTGAACTGGGATTTACATCATTGACTCCCCTGGTTCTCAGGCCTTCGGATTCAGACTGAATTATCCTCTCCTAGGTCTCCAGTTTGCAGATGGCAGATCATGGGACTTCTCAGCCTCCATAATCTCGTGAGTCAATTCCTCATACTCAACTTTCTCTCTCTCTCTCTCCCCCAGCCCCTGACAACCACCATGCTACTCTTTGCTTCTACAAGTTTGGCTATTTCAGATTCCACACATAATGAGATCATGCAATATTTGTCTTTCTGTGTCTGGCTTATTTCACTTGGCATAATGTCTTCCAAGTTCATCCATATTGTTGTGAATGGCAGGATTTTCTTTTTTTTATGGCTGAATAATATTCCATTGTGTGTATAATAGATATAATACATACAATATATAGTGTATATAATATAATATATATACACATATATCACATTTTCTTTATCCATTCATTTGTTGACATTTAGGTTGTGTTCACATCTTGGCTATTGTAAATAATGCTGCAATGAACATGGGAATGCGGATGTCTCTTTGAGATACTGATTTCACTTCCTTTAGATATATATCCAGAAGTGGGATAACTGTTCATAAGGCAGTTCTATTTTTAATTTTTTGAGTAATCTCCATACTGTTTTCCATAGTGGCTGCACCAATTTGCATTCCCACCAATAGTGCACAAGTGTTCCGTTTTTTCCACAGCCTTGCCAACACTTGTTATCTTTTGTCTTTTTGATAACAGCCATTCTGACAGGTGTGGGGTGATATCTTATTGTGGTTTTAATTTGCATTTCCCTGATGATTAGTGACATAGAGCACCTTTTTATAATATATACCCATTGGCCATCTGTATGTCATTTTTTGGGAAATGTCTATTCAGATTCTTTGCCCACTTTTTAATCCGGTTATTGGTTTGTTTGCTATTAAGTTGTTTGAGTTTCTTATATATTTTGGATGTTAACCCCTTATCAGATACAGGGTTTGCAAATATTTTCTCCCATTTCACTCTGTTGATTATTTCCATTGCTGTGCAGAAGCTGCTGCTTCTTCTCATAGATGTACAAAGGAATAAAGAAACATGTAATATAAACAACTTAGACTTTTAAAAAGCATCCAGTTAAAAGCTTTAAAATGATTGACCTGAAGTTGAGGTCAAAATTATTTTATTATACCTAGAGAACTGATTTAGGAATAGAAAAATAAATGGGTTCTTCTCTTCAGAAATGCATAAATATTGGGATTTCTAAGAGTAGTGTCAGGCTGGGCTTTAAGAATGATCTAGTTCAATAATTCTCACTTTGGTCTGTAGATACCTGGGGGTTCTAATGACCCTTTAAGGGGCCTGCAAAGTCAAAACTATGTTTATAATAATACTAAGAGGTTATTTGCCTTTTTCACTAGGTTGACACTTGCATTGATGGCATAAAGCAACAGGGGATAAAACTGCTAACTCCAAAGCACAATTTAAGGCAGTGGCACCAAACTGTATTTTTCACCATTATGTTACGTACTCACAGTAAGAAACCAAAACCAAAACAAAACCTTGATGAAATCATTTTTAAAATTAATTTTATTAAATATTGAACTCAAAATATACATATTTTTAATATTCTGTGTGATGAACTAGGAAGTATGCACTTCTGTACTGAAATACAAAGGCTGTCTTCATTGAAAGCTGTTACACAATTGAGTTCGGAGCTGAACCAGAACAAGCTACTCTTTTTCTTGGAATATCATTTTTAATTGAAAGAATGACTAAAAAACTATGGTCAAATGAAGCAACTGACAAAGGATTAATCTCCAAGATTTACAAGCAGCTCATGCAGCTCAATAACAAAAAAACGAACAACCCAATCCAAAAATGGGCAGAAGACCTAAATAGACATTTCTCCAAAGAAGATATACAGATGGCCTACAGACACATGAAAGAATGCTCAACATCATTAATCATTAGAGAAATGCAAATCAAAACTACAATGAGATATCATCTCACACCGGTCAGAATGGCCATCATCAAAAAATCTAGAAACAATAAATGCTGGAGAGGGTGTGGAGGAAAGGGAACACTCTTGCACTGTTGGTGGGAATGTAAATTGATACAGCCACTATGGAGAACAGTATGGAGGTTCCTTAAAAAACTACAAATAGAACTACCATACGACCCAGCAATCCCACTACTGGGCATATACCCTGAGAAAACCATAGGTCAAAAAGTGTCATGTACCACAATGTTCATTGCAGCTCTATTTACAATAGCCAGGACCTGGAAGCAACCTAAATGTCCATCGACAGATGAATGGATAAAGAAGATGTGGCACATATATACAATGGAATATTACTCAGCCATAAAAAGAAATGAAATGGAGGTATTTGTAATGAGGTGGATGGAGTTAGAGTCTGTCATACAGAGTGAAGTAAGTCAGAAAGAGAAAAACAAATACAGTATGCTAACACATATATACGGAATCTAAGGGAAAAAAAAAAAAAAAAGGCCATGAAGAACCTAGTGGCAAGACGGGAATAAAGACACAGACCTACTAGAGAATGGACTTGAGGATATGGGGAGGGGGTGGGGTGAGATGTGACAGGGTAAGAGAGTGTCATGGACATATATACACTACCAAATGTAAAATAGATAGCTAGTGGGAAGCAGCCGCATAGCACAGGGAGATCAGCTCGGTGCTTTGTGACCACCTAGAGGGGTGGGATGGGGAGGGTGGGAGGGAGGGAGATGCAAGAGGGAAGAGAAATGGGAACATATTGTATATGTATAACTGATTCACTTTGTTATAAAGCAGAAGCTAACACACTATTGTAAGGCAATTATACTTCAATAAAGATGTTTAAAAAAAAAAAACAAAAAAAAACTATGGTCATTCAGACTTGGGTATTTCTCAGACATTTTCTCAAAAGTGAACAAAGTGAGTCTGTCACTTCAAGGAAAACATCTGACAGTAATTATTGTCAATGATGAAATTCAAGCTTTCAAGTGAAAATTAGAATTTTGGAAAAATTTGTATTCATGATCATGAGCTTGACAGCTTCCCAGTAATTAAAGACTTTTCTGATGATATTGGTGGTGATATTAAATTCGATTTTTAAAATATTGTATATAGTGAGATGGTATCAACATTTGAAAGATCTGTATAACTTTGTGAACAAATATTTTCAGCCGACCCATGCATGGGTGAAAGACCTGTTTAAAGTACAAGAAGGACGAATGAATTTTAATGTAACAGAGTAAGAAATGCTTGCTGCTATGGTTTCAGATTCCATAATGCAACTCCTGTTTAAGAAACTACCCCTTGTCGAGTTTTCAGGAAGCATCAAAGAAGAATATCCACAATTATATGAAAAGGCTCTTAAAATGCAACTACAAATCTATGAGATGGGATTTTCTTCATAAGCTTCCATTGAACTCTCCTTTGAGAGCAGAGATCATGTTAAATTTGTCTTCTTTTTTTCTTTTAGAACCTTGCACAGTACTTTGCACATAAATGTCAAATTAAATGAAGGTGCTTCTGTACTGACAAAAATTAGTTGTCTTGTCTGGCTGGGAAAATGTGTGAAACATCTACAGTCATGCCTTTAAGGTCAACAAAAAAATGTTCACCAAATCCAGCAATACTAAGGGTATACTGGGGGCAATCTTTAGTAAGTTGGGGTTACTTGGGGATCAGTAAAGGAAAGAACTACTTCATACTGTAGGTAATAAACTTGGCTTCTTATTACCTCTAAGAAAAGACAATGGCAGAAAATATAAAGGAATTTGAAGATGATTTAGAGAAATATATATATATTTAAGGAGGCCTAAATTCCTACTCTGAGAAGATTTTAAAAATTAATAATTTAGGGCTTCCCTGGTGGCACAGTGGTTAAGAATCCGCCTGCCAATGCAGGGAACACGTGTTCGAGCCCTGGTCCGAGAAGATCCCACATGCCGCAGAACAACTAAGCCTGTGTGCCACAACTACTGAGCCTGCACTCGAGAGCCCATGAGCCACAACTACTGAAGCCCACACGCCTAGAGCCTGTGCTCCACAACAAGAGAAGCCACTCAATGAGAGGCCAGCGCACCGCAACAAAGAGTAGCCCCTGCTCGCCGCAACTAAAAAAGCCTGCGTGCAGCAACGAAAACCCAATGCAGCCAAAAATAAATAAATAATTTTTTTTAAATTAAAAAAATTAATAATTTATATCTACCTATGTGCTCCTCCCCGATGGTTTCTCCCATTAGCCCCGCAGAGGTAACTACTATCCTGACCTTGGTGTTTCCATTTTTGTGCCTTTTTAAAAAGGTTTATCATATGTATGAGTGAATGGTTAAACAATATATTCCCTTGTGTAAAGGGCATCAAACCATATGGTGTCTTCTGGGACTTGCTTTTTTCACTGAATGTTAATATTCCTGATATTCTTTTATGTTGCTGCATTGTAGCTATGGTTCATTTATTCTACTGTTGTATAGTATTCTGTTCTGTGAAGATAGCACAACTTACCCATTTTTCCGTTGGACAACTGAATCGACTCCAAAGTTTTGATTTTACAAATAGTGCTATTATGAACATTATTGTACTTGTCTTCTGGTATACATGTACTCGGCATATATACCCAGGCATGGAATTCTGGGTTATAGGGTATGCAAGTATTCGCCTTTACAAGATAATAGATGTGCTTTGTATCTAATGTTTATTTCAGAGATAACATCCAGTGTAGCTGCATTAGGACCTCTGTGGGTTACAGAATCCTAAACTGCACAGGCCATAAACCCAATCTAGTATAACAATTCCTCTTTCCCACCCCCTCTCCAACTTCCCCAGGACAGGTAGAGACAGATAAAAGCACTCTCACTCTCTCTCTCTCTCTCTCTCTCTCATTCTTTCAGTTATGCTCTTGCCTTCCTCATCCCTGATGATAGCAGATTCTCTCCCTGAGGCTTCCAAGTTCCTGACCTAATCTGGGTCCCCTGGGGAGAATCTGGAGATTTTGCTGATGCCAGACATACCACTCATCCTTTAAGGTTCAGCTTAATTCCCATCTTCTTCACGATGCCTTCCCTTATTATGCTGACCCAATTCAATTCAATGAAACAAAATTTACTGAGAGTTTAAATATGCCTCATTAAACTAGACATCAATGAGTCAATGTGGAACAGAGAGCTCAAGGAGCTCTCAAAGAGCTCACCCTCTAGTGAGCAGAAATAAGGTAGTAAAAAATTAAAATGCAGTGTGACGATAGAGGTCCACACAGACACATGGATGAGGAGTACAGAAGTGAGACACTTAGCCAGCTGCACCCATTTCTTCCTTCCTTGATCTCGGTTCGCTTTTATTGTCTGTACATGACCTCCTTATTTAGCATGAGCTTGCAGGATGCGTTCATGAACATGGTACCATTAGCTGAAATCAATTCCATGTAGAATGGTTATAACATAGTATCTTTGGAGGTCCAGCATAGCCCACTGGCAGTTGAGCTTCCACTTTGGTCATCCACCAAATGACATATCTGGTCATCATTTCTTGCAACTCCCATTCATACAGTTGTTAATCGATCCTCTCATGCTGCAGTGATATTTGTGGACTTTTACCAATTTCCAGTTGCTTTCTGATCTTTCCACTTGAAGGTGTTAGGAGCCACCGTAAAACTGGCATTTTAGAGGGAGCTAGGAACCACCATAATACTCGAATTTTAACATCCAGCATGATTCTATTCCTTTATTTCTCTGTGGCATGTCTGAAACGATCACATGTACATATTTTGTAGATCACTGTGGGTCCAAACTACACACAGAATAAATGGCACAAAGAAAAAGTACACTGGATAACCTCATACCACATGATTTAGGAGAAACATGGTAGAATGCTCTTTGGCTGAGGTCATAAAATGGTATGCTAACTCACTGACCAAAGGTTACTGTAGAATCTGGCAGGCTAGCTCTCATTGTCTGAGAATGTACAATAACAGTCCAAGCATTAAAAAAAAAGTATTACTATGGTACCAAAATAGATTTATGTATATTTTTAAAGAAAAATATTTCAGAGATGGATTAAAACAAATAATTGCTGCTCTGGCATTGTTCTACTCGATCACATGTTTCTGAGTCCAGTAGGATCCCATGGGGAATTTTTATATACCCTGCTTTAATTGTTTAATGGGTAGGAGTATTACTGCCCCTCCATCCCAAATTGTAAACTTTCTATAGACAGACACTGTCTTATGGGTATACTTAACATAGCATCAACTTGGGTATGTAGCAGAGAGCAACAAAATACCAGCACGTAGTTAATATTTGCTGAATAAGGCTAGGAGGAGAGAATAAGTAGAAGAAGAAAAGGTCCATTCCAGAGTCCAACACCTCCGTTAGGCTGGGGTTTCCCAACCTCAGCACTATTGACATTTTGGACCAGATAATCCTTTGCTGTGGAAGGCTGTTCTGTGTGTTATAGGATGTTTAGCAGCATCCCTGGCTTCTACTCACTAGACGCCAGTAGCACACCACCTCCCGCAATGTAACAATCAAAACTTTCTCCAGACATTGCCAAATGTCCCCTAGGGTGGGGAGGGATTGCCCTTGGTTGAGATTGCTGCATTAAATCTATCATCTCATTGCTTCTCTTTCAATCACCAGATTCTGGTCTGGGCAACAGAAGGCAACTCCTGGTCTAGATAGAGCAGGAATATGTTGTCATGTTAAGGAAGAATATACAATTATAGCTAAACTCCAATTATCACTTTGTACACATTTATTTATACTCACTTATCCCTGTTACTCTAACAAAACACTGGGCAACTTGTAAAACTACTTATGCTTAGGTATGGAACAGAAAGAGGAAAAATAGAAAGAGTTGGATTTATTGGGGGTAGTTGAGCAAAACGGCAGGTGAATTGTTTACTCATATTTGGCAGGACCCTTTGTGGTCTTGAGCTTCAGGTGGCTAGACAAGTCCCTCAGCTCCATGACCAGGTGACCAAGGATGACCCTCATATCCTGCATTTGTTTGAGGAGAACACCCATCTGGTGATGCAGATGGGGATCTGGGAACTGCAGAGGAGAAGAGGAGCCCAGATCCTTAGAAGAAGGGGTGGGCCGTGGAGGCAGAGGCCCAGGGGGCTCCGTAGAAGTAGTTTCTGGAGCAGCTGATTTCTGAGGAGCTGGATTCAAGGTGGGGGGTGCAGCAGAGCTGGAGGGACCTGGATTATGGGATAGGAGACACAGACACAGAGTGAAGTCTGACTCTGGCCCTACCCTCATATTCCTGGTCAGTCATTCTTATTCTCTGAAAATAGCTGTGGGGCCCAATGGCATCAAAATCTTGAGGACTCTGGTCCAAATTTGAATGTGAAGTATAGTTACTTCTGCTTGAAAATCTTCCACAATGAGGCCTCATCATTAGAGGGCTATGGATATTAGCCAATTCTTCCTCTTTCAATCTAATTCCTTGCAACATGCATGTGGTAACTGGCCCTAGGTCAACCTCTTATTGTATATGACATTAGTGTAATTCCTTATCCTTGTGCCAGCCTTCAGTGTTTTGAGGACACCTCTGCTGGCCCCTCGAGTCACCTCCTCTTCAAAATGAGCATTCCTCCCATTATTCACCTTATGACATGACTCAAGCACCCTCACTACCCTGGACACCTCCTCTGGGTATATTTCAGGTCAAATGTAGCCTTCTTAATGGGGACTCCCAGAATTGAATAGAAACTCCAGACTACTTCATCCTCGCACTAGATACTCTATTCCTACAATTGCCCAGAGGTCATGTAGGGAGTGTAAAGTCTATGGGGAAGCAGCTGTGGAGTTGGCTCAGGTCTTCGTTTGATGAGGTATACACCACAGTCTGAGGGAGAAGTTTCCTATTTGTGCTTTCTTCCATCACTAGGGACTCTGGCTTATTGGTCCTGCCTCCCATGTGTCCTTTCTTAACCTGCTTACACTGAATCTTAGCTCAAAAACCCAATCGTCCTATTTCCCCCCTTCCCCTGCCTTTTCACACACACCAGACATATACACACTAACTCACCCTGCACCCTGATCTCCAGCTTAGGGCTCTGTTTCCAAACTTGGTTGTCCTCAGTGGCTGCTTCACACCAGTAGGACCCAGAGTGTGCCTCCGAAGCAGTGGGGATTTGGAATTCTGAGGAAGGGCCCCTGCTGCGCACTGTCCTGCTGTCCTTGTAGAAGGAGAAGAGGAGGCGGACAGCCGACCTCTGCAGGGGCAGCTTTGTCTGACAGCTCAGGGTTACCGGGCTTCCCTCTTGGGGCTCAGCTGAGGGTGTGGCTCTGAGAACCGGGGCTCGAAACAGTTCTGGGGGAGAGATAGGTGAGAAAGAAGAGCTCAGCCATCCTACATTCAGGTGGACCCATGACAGGCAAAGAACCCCAGTCACACTTTCCTTCCCCTATTTCTATCGGGAAGGAGCTCTCTTAGAAAAGTTCCATTTGAACATTTCAAGTCCTATCTCTCTTCAATAGACAGGACTAGAAAAGATCTAGAGATGGGCAAATCTGACTGTAATCCAGATGCCCAGTCAGTGAACATTGGGAAGCATAGAACTGTAGGACAAAGCAGCAGGAAACATGCTGAACTTGGAGTTGGGCTAAATGACTTGAAAAGGCAATGCTAAGATGCTGCCCCTTTTGAAGCCCAACTTGGACGTTTGCCAGCAACCTACTCCTTAACCCTTCAGTGACCTTACCATCTCTAATGAGAGACATTTTTGGCCCCTCTGTCTCTCCCCACCTGCCTCTGCCACAATGACACTGCCTCTAGCTCTTACCTTGAACTGTGATAGCCACGGGAGATGCTGTTTCTGGGCTCCCAGGACCAGGGCTCCTGAAGATAGCACTGCAGTGGTAATGCCCGCTGTCTTCCTTTTGCACCACGGCGATGGAGAATTCCTTGTTAGGTCCAGGGGGACCCAGGGCTGAGCCATCTTGGTAAAAGGTGACCTGGGTCAGTGGCCAGTCTTGCCAGGCCTGACAGCGCAGAACCAGAGGGTCTCCTTCAAATATAGGCCAGGTTGGACTTTGGAGGATCAGCCAGTCTGCGGTCCAAAGCAAGGGCTGAGTGTGACCCACTGCCTTCCTTGGGAGCTCCCTCAGTGCTGCCCACAACAGACCCCTCTAATCTTTCTCTGAGGGGCCGGGTAACTTTCACCACTGGTTGGGAGTATGGAACAACTTCTCTAGGGCCTAGCACAGAGGGCACCCTGGCTTCTTGGGCTGAAGATGGGGCAGATGATATCTCATCCCATGGCCAGTTTCAGGGGGCACCTTCCTGAGTGGGCTGTGGGGCTGAAAGGAGAGCTTTGGGAAATGGGAGAAAGACCTGGCCTGCACTGGTCAGTCCTTCCTGGGACCTCACCGTAGGACACAACCAGATGGAAGGGTGCGCTGAAAGTGTAGCCCTTGACCTGGAAGTCAACTTCTCTTGGGTCCGTCAAGTCATCCTCAGGGTGGCAACTGCTCTCTTGGGTGCTGACAGGTCCTTCGCACTGGAGCGCCTCAAAACTGGCAGCTGAGGAGGGCGTGGTCCGAGAAGAACCAGAAACTGATGCTGTGATTGGGAAAGAGGACAGGAAATTGCTTTCCACAAGTGTTCCTCCCTCTCCTCAGGGAATTATATTTTTTAGAGTAGAATAGGAAGACATCAAAACATTTTTTCCAAGAGACCCATATGGATCTCTCAGAGGGATACAGCTGACTTGATTCGCTGGCTTCCAGGTGCTGTCAGTGAATGGACTGTGGTTTGAAGAAGGGGTACGGGGGAGAGAATGGTGAACTCACCAGCATGACATCCAGCTGCAGGTGCAGGAAACCAGAGGCCAAAGACAACGAGGACGCCAGAGCAGGCAGACACAGGACAGGAGGGAAAGGGAGATGATCAGATTCTAACATTTGTTGGGTGTTTACCACATACCAGACACTGCCAGGCACGTTCACACCTTATCACACAAATCTTGCAAGATTTCTAGGTATGTGATTTCACTTCCATTTTATAAATCTTAAATGAAACAGGTTTAGAGAAGTCAATTCATTTACCCCAAATTTAAAAAGAGAGTAGGGAGCGGAGCAAGAAACTCAGGTATGTCTGAGTCCAAAATCAGTGTTCTTTTTACTTCATTGTTCAGACGTGATCTACTTTAGTCTTCAGACCGTCCTTGGGGGCTTTCTTCCAAATTTTCATTTACCCAAATTCACTTGGTTCTTCATCCTTGAATATGTTATCTACAAACTAGCTTTTAGTATCTTCTTCCTTGCTCCCCCTTTCAGGTCTTCCTTTTTCAACCATCTCTACCTTAATATCCTCTGTCCCTTGAACTTTCCCTGGCAATGGTAGAGTCCATCCTGTGTCTTTCTCTCTACACCTGAACCTCTACTCCCAGTCTGTACTGGTAACTATGGAACAATTCTTTCTTTGCTTGGGGTTGAATAGAGTTACAGATTTCTCACCACATGTCTCCTCAACCTCTCTCTTAGTTCCATGGTTGACCAAGGCAAGGTAAATTTCTCCCATCTCCATGACTACTTCGTGTCCCTCGTAATGCCTCTCCTCCTCTTCTGGCTCCATGGTCATTAACATGTGCTCAGTTCTTCACTCTGTCCTTTCCTATCCTACTTGCTTTTGTTCCCTTCCACTTCCAAAGGCCCAGGACTCTTCTTTGACCTTGTAACTTCCCTTAGCAAGGCCCCTCTCTACTTCCTAATTCTCATTACATCAGTACCAAGTGCTTTCTTTAGATCCTCTCTCAGCTCCCTTCACCACTCTGCTACCCATTTTCAGTTCCTCCACTGTCATTCAACTAGACTCAGCCTCCTGTCTTTTTCTAAAATAAAATACTGTTGGGCTATCAGGCACTTTCACTCAGTAAACTATGTGGTAGTTATTATTATTCTCATTTTATGGATAGGAAAACCAAATTCAGAAATATGAAAAGTGACTTTTTCAAAGTGGCATAGAGCTGGTAAATAAAAGAAGAGGGGCTTGAAAACAGAGCATCTGATTCCATGTCTAGAGTTCTCACAACAATACTACTGCTGTATCTTAATACAGTCACCCAGTCCTGTCTCTATGAGTTCAATAAAACAATTCAATAAAACAACTATTGTGCAGCGATAAAGCAGGTGCTGAGAATTCAAAGATAAATAAGAGAAAGTTAAAAAACAAACAAAAAGGCATTGTCCCTGACTACAAATAACTCTCAGTTCAGTGGATGCACAGGCATGTGAAGAGATTGTTTCAACATGAGGAAGAAAGTAATATGAAAGAATTATCACAGGCAGCCATCAAAGCAGAGAGGAGGGTTCAAGGAAGATTTCCTGGTAAAGACACCACCTAAGCTGAGTCTTTAAGGATGCCCAGAAGTTTGTAAGTGAGAGAGGAATAGGGAGTAATGGGGAGAGCTCATTTCAGGCAGAGGTAGCAGTATGAGCAAAACTTTGGAGGTAGGTAAGAGTCTGGTGTGTGAATATAAGCAAGTTGGGATTTATTAGAGAATAAATTGCAAGGCTCAAAGGGTGAGAGAAGAGGCTGAAAAGTTTTAAAAGAGACCAAGTTATGGTGGACCCTTAACGCCATGATAAGGAGCTTAGGCTAGCAGACTTGAATTTTAGAAATCACTCTGGCTGCAGAGTGCAGAATTTATTTCAAGGACACAAGGCTGAGATATGAAGATTAGTTAGGAAGTTGCTGGACTAGCCCAAGACAGAAATGATGAGGGCTTGTCCTAGGATACTGTTAGTTATGTTTCAGGGAAGAGACTGGCTCTAAGACCAACTTAGAAGGTAGACATTGCCAAACTTGATAATTGATCATGTGTAGAGGATGAAGGAGAAGGAGGAATCTAGGTTGTCTCCCAAGTTTTTGACCGGGATATCTGGGTGGATACCATTAACTGAGATCAGAAATAGTGAAAGATGAAATTAGGAGAATTCCCTTGTGGCCCAGTGGTTAGGATTCTGGGCTTTCACTGCCATGGCCCAGAGTTCAATCCCTGGTCAGGGAACTGAGATCCCACAAGCCCGCAAGCAGTGCGGCATGGCCAAAAAAAACAAAAAAAGATGAAATTAGGAGAGGGAGGGACCAAGAGGACAGAGCTCTGGTCATATTGTGCTGAGATACCTTGAAACATACAGGTAGCTATGTCTTGTGCAAAGCTTGATGTTTGAATGTGAAACTCAAAAGCATGATTAGGGTTGGAGATATGATTTAGAACTCTTAATTGTAGAGTCGTAGTGGTAAAAATTATACAGACAAATAGCTCACTAAGGAGACTGTAAATTAAAAAGTAGGGAGGCAAGGATGCAACTGTAGAAAACACCAGTCTTTAAGAGAAAGAGGGACTTCCCTGGTGGTGCATTGGTTAAGAATCTGCCTGCCAATGCAGGGGACATGTGTTCAAGCCCTGGCCCGGGAAGATCCTACATGCCGCGGAGCAACGAAGCCTGTGCGCCACAACTACTGAGCCTGCGCTCTAGACCCGCGAGCCACAACTACTGAGCCTGCATGCCACAACTACTGAAGCCCGTGCACCTAGAGCCCACACTTCACAACAAGAGAAACCACCGCAATGAGAAACCCGTGCGCCAGAATGAAGAGTAACCCCCACTCGCCACAGCTAGAGAAAGCCCATGCGCAGCAATGAAGACCCAATGCAGCCAAAAAAAAAATTAAATAAATTAATTAATTTAAAATAAATAAATAGGGGCTTCCCTGGTGGCGCAGTGGTTGAGAATCTGCCTGCCAATGCAGGGGACACGGGTTCGAGCCCTGGTCTGGGAAGATCCCACATGCCGTGGAGCAGCTAAGCCCGTGTGCCACAACTACTGACCCTGCATGTCTGGAGCCTGTGCTCCACAAGAGAGGCCGCGATAGTGAGAGGCCCGTGCACCGCGATGAAGAGTGGCCCCCGCTTGCCGTAACTAGAGAAAACCCTTGCACAGAAACGAAGACCCAACACAGCCAAAAATAAATAAATTAATTAATTTTAAAAATAAATAAATAAATAAATAAAATAAACATTTTTTTTTAAAAAAGAGAAAGAGAAAAGGAGCTACCAAAGGGACCAAGAGAGATACATGGAGTACAGGGAGAAGCCAGGGGAGTAGAGATTGCCGAGGGAGAATAAGTGATCAACAGTGCCCAATACAGAGAAGTCCAGCAGGATAAGATTTTAAAAATGTGCAGTGTCAATATAAAGGTCATAGCACCCTGACCAAAACTGACTCCAGTGGAAGCCAGACTGCAAGCATTGAGGAGTGAGTGAAAAGTGGGGAAGTGGAGAAAGCAAGTTCAGACTACTCTTTCAAGAAATTCATCTGAGAAAAGGAAGAAAAGAACTGAGATTGTAGCTAAAGAAGACATCATAGTCAAAGGGACTTTTAGGATGGAAAAAGTTTGAAGATTTTTATATTCAGAAAGAGCCGTTCAGTCCTGCGCACCAAACTTTCTTATACTATCCTTCTTATCCCACCTGAACACGGCTTCTTTGGAGGGCTGAAGTTAGTCCAAGCTTCTTTCCTTTGGGTCTTTTCCCCAAAGTCAGGAATATCTCCATTTCCACACATTCAAAGATTTTACTTACCCAGTAGCATCTGGGCTGCCCAGAGCATAGCAGGAGAAAAGTAGAAGGCCCCAGCCATGAGGACACAGCCCAGCTTCATGGTGACTGTGTTTAGGCCTCCTGAAGCTTCTAACACACTGATTTTCTTCAACACGATACCTCTCAAATTAGAAAAGGGGAAGTAAATCTAACTGTCTGATCTCCTTTCATATGGGACCTATTTTTAAAATTTATTTATTTATTTATTTATTTTTGGCTGTGTCGGGTCTTAGTTGTGGTGCGCGGGCTTCTCTCTAGTTAGCGCACAGTATCCAGAGTGCGTGGGCTCAGTAGTTGCGATGCACGGGCTTAGTTGCCCCGAGGCATGGGGGATCTTAGTTCCCTCACCAGGGGACAGACCCTGCATCCCCTGCATTGGAAGGTGGATTCTTAACCACTGGACCACCAGGCAAGTCCCTGGGGCCTATTTTCAGCTTTGCAATCAGCTTTCATCCTTCAGATTGACCAGGTTGGTTCCAGCATCAACAGCACCCTTAGGGTTGTGGATGAAATGATAGCCCTTTCAATTGCTCAAAAATTCCCCCATAGAGTTCAGAGACCTTCCAAAGCACACAATTGTCTGATATCCCACCAGCCTTCACAAACTCTGGGAAAGGTCAGTGCAACAATCATCCATTTCACTGATGAAATAACTGGGGACAGGAGGCAGGAAATTGCTTGAAGCCTACCCAGAAAGTCACAGGGAGAGCAATGGTGAGAATTCAAGTGTCCTGCCCTGTCCTGCTCCAAGCCTTACATGTTTCTAGTAACCAGACTGCAGCAGGACAGAACGGGGAAGAAGATTGGTAATGGCACCAAATTAGATATCAGATTAGTCCCCTGGTATAATCCTACCATCCAAAGCCCACACAAATTATTATTATTTTTTTTAATTCAGGTGTTCCCACCTAAGCCCTGGGCTCTTTTTTTTTTTTTTTTTTTTTTTAGTATTTGTTTATTTATTTATTTATGGCTGTGTTGGGTCTTCGTTTCTGTGTGAGGGCTTTCTCTAGTTGTGGCAAGCGGGGGCCACTCTTCATCACGGTGCGTGGGCCTCTCACTATGGCGGCCTCTCTTGTTGCGGAGCACAGGCTCCAGACGCGCAGGCTCAGCAACTGTGGCTCACGGGCCCAGCCGCTCCGCGGCACATGGGATCTTCCCAGACCAGGGCTCGAACCCGTGTCCCCTGCATTGGCAGGCAGATTCTCAACCACTGCGCCACCAGGGAAGCCCCCCCAAAGTCCACACAAATTTGTACATAAAGTTTTCTAGACTCATGCCTCAACTCTCTGTTTCTAGAGTATGACTAAGGCTTTTCAGTCTCAGTGGAAATCTGAGTACAAGGCAGAGAGAGTCCCCTGGGAAAGAGCAGAGGGGGGGAAAAAGAAAGTCAATTTCCAGAGGACCTAGCAGTAAGCCCAGGCCTCAGGCGCATGGCCAAAGTACAAACCACTGATCCTGAAGAAATTAGAGACAGAAGGCATCTGATAGCTTGAGAAACCTGAGGAGGGTCAGGAATAGGGGCAATATGGAGGCCACAGCATCTATCTTCAGTTCCAGGGTGCCTTATGGGAACCATTGTCCCTGCCTCTGAACGTTTGCTGTTTGACTGAGGTCTCCTCAATGGCAGGGCCCATGCCTTTTTTCACAGGGACCACACTCCTCTCCCCTCCCCATCATAATACCCACCAGGCCCTCAGCTGGTTACTTGGAGATGAAATGAGCCATCATAAATGGGGGAAGGCAGTCCTGCCTGAAGGCAGAAGGAGGGCCAGCATGACCCTTCAACTGTGCAAAAACCACACGTCAGAACAGACATATTAGCAACGGAGGCATGAGAGAGCGGATACTTCTCAATCTAAAATAAGAATTTAGAATAAATTTTCCATTATCTGAGAGACAAATGTTTTTGTGCAGGTGGCCCCGGGGAATCTGGTTGGAGTAGGGGGTGAATATGGTTGTGGGGGGAGGCAGTGAGGCAGTAAGCCTTGCAGGTGATGTGATGTGATGTGAAAGAACCAGCAGCCTCAGAAGAGGAAGAGAAGTCTAGGCCAGAGCTAATGAAAATTAAGAAAATGAAATGTGTTCAGATGGACATCCACCCCTAGCACTCCCTACAATATAGACTCTCAGCATTAGGTCTTCAAGGGGCTTGCAAACTAACCCCAGAAATCTTTTCCTTCTCATGCCACCCCTTCTCCTTAACTGTCCTTACCATTGAGTCGTACCTGAATAGAGGCTCTCATCTATACGTACCGTCTGCATCAACTCTCACAGGATCCTACTCTCAAAATGGAAAGCAAGAAGGTCTCTGAACATACGGGATGAAACTATCATGTTCTTTACACTGAAATTTCTACTAAGCCTCTAGAAAATTTTACTCACTTGAAGCCTGATCCATGAGCTATTTAGAACAGATGTGATTCACTTGGAAAAGAGCAACACTGGGTCTGTTACATGCTTATGGAGTCCAACCTCAGTTTCTTGAGTTAGTTCTGCCATCAAGATCACCCCAGAATTTTCACAGGGCAATGGGGCAAGTCCCCGTCCTCATCCTATCCCAATACCAATTAAACCTTTGATATCATCCCCAACTGCTCCTGGCTTGTCACAAGTGGGCTGATGTTTATTTTTTCTTTATTTTTAATTGGGTAGATAAAAGATATTTATAAAAGATGTGAAGGTATAAAGAATAATGATGCAATGCAGACTTTTGCACCCTAGCCCAGTTGAGGAAATAGAGTATTACCATTATCCTTGAAGTACTGTGTGGGTCTCTTCTGATTTCATCCTCTTCCTTCCCTGTGACAATCAACCACAATCCTGATCTTGCATTTATCACTCCCTTTATTTTATTTTTATTTTATTTATTTTTGCTTTTTAAATTTTATTTATTTACTTTAAAAATTGAAGTATTGTTGATTTACAATGTTATGTTCATTTTCTGGTGTACAGTAAAGTATCACTCCCTTTATTTTACAGTTGTAATAAATATAATTTTGCACTATAAACTTTAGTAAATTGAATAATATTGTATTTATTGTTCTGAAACTTACTTTCTTCTCTTTTTTCTGTGAATTTCTTTATTAGCCTTTTGGTGGGGACAAAAAGTTCTTAATTCCTTTTCTGGCACACTTCAGGTCAGATGTGTGTGTGCATGTGTGTGGGTGCGTGTGTGTGTGTGTTTCATGTTTGAAAACTATTTTTTAAGAGGAGTTTTAGATTCACCGCAAAACTGAGGGGAAGGTACAGAGAGTTCCCACATCCCTCCTGCCCGCACACATGCACAGCCTCCCTCTTTATTGCCAGCTCCCACCAGAACTGGTATCTTTGTTAAAACTGATAAACCTAGTACATCATAATCACCCAAAGTCTACAGTTTACATTAGGGTGCATTCTTGGGTTTGTACATTCTATGGGTTTAGACAAATGTATCCATAATTATAGTACCATACAGAGTATTTTCACTGCCCTACAAATCCTCTGTGCTCTGCCTATTCATCCATCTACTTCTCCAACCCCTGGAAACCACTAATCTTTTTACTGTCTCCATAGTTTTGCCTCTTCCAGAATGCCATATAGCTGAAATCGTACACTGTGTAGCCCTTTCAGGTTGGCTTCTTTCACTTAGCAATATGCACTTGTTTCCTCCATTTCTTTTCATGGCTTGATAGCTGATTTCTTTTTAGCCCGAAATAAGATTCCAGGGACTTCCCTGGTGGTCCAGTGGTAAAGAATCCGCCTTACAATGCAGGGGACACAGGTCCGATCCCCGGTCAGGGAACTAAGATCCCGCATGCTGCAGGGAAATTAAGCCCGCGTACCACAACCACTGAGCTCACTCGCCTCAACTAGAGCCCGTGTGCAGCAAACTACAGAGCCCACCCGCTCTGGAGCGTGCACGCCACAACTAGAGAAGAGAAAACCCGCACGACACAACTAGAGAGAAACCCACGTGCCACAACGAAGAGCCCGCGCTCCTCAGTGAAAGATCCCACATGCCTCCCTCCACAAAGATCCCATGTGCCGCAGCTAAGACTGGACACAGCCAAAAATAAATAAAATAATTAATTTTAATAAATAAAGCTTTAAAAAAAAAAGATTCCACTGTTTAGATATACCACAGTTTATTTTTCTATTCACCTACTGAAGGACATCTTGGTTGCTTCCAAGGATTGGCAATTATTAATAAAGCTGCTATAAACATCCATGTACTAATGATGCGGAGCATCTTTTCATGTATTTATTTATTAACTGTATATATTCTCCTTTTTTTTCCTGTCTAACTGTATATATTCTTTAATGAAGCACTAATTCAAATCTTTTGCCCATGTTTTAAAGTTGGGTTGTTTGTTTTCTTATTATTGAGTTGTAAGAGTTTGGGTTTTTTTTATTCTAGATATATGTCCTTCATCAGGCAATATGTTTTAGAAATATTTTCTCCCAATCTGACTTGTCATTTTATTTTCTTATCATTGTCTTTCTTTTTGGAGGGGTATCATCAAAATAATTAGTGTATGTGTGTTTGTGGGGTTTGTGTGTGTGAGGTCCAGTATTTCTTTTCTTTTTTCTTTTTCTTTTTTTAAAATTTATTATTGAAGTATAATTGACCTACAACACTATGTTAGTTCCAGGTGCACAACATAGTGAGTTGATATTTCTATGTGCTACAATGATCACCACTCACTGTCTTTTGAAAAGCAGACATTTAAAGTTTTTATAAAGTCCAATTTATCAGTTTCTCTTTTATAGAATAATTTTTTCTTTTATATATTGTTTTTTAATCATATTTAATAAATCTCTGCCAAACCTAAGGTCATTAAGATTTTTTGCTGTTTTCTTCTAGTTTTATGGGCTTAGTGCTTACATTTAGATATAGGACCCATTTTAAGTAATTTTTTAATTTATACTGTGAAATGAGGGTTGAAGTTTAATTTTTACATATGGCTATCAATTGTTCCAGCACCATTTGTTGAAAAGATTATACTTTCCTCACTGAATTGCCTTGGCATCTTTATCAAAAATAAATTGGCCATATGTTTGTGATTGTATGTCTGCACTCTCTTTAACTTTGTTCTTTTTTTCAAACTTTCAAAAGCTATTGCATATAAATTTTGCATTTCCATACAAACATTGTTGCACTTCCATATAAAATTTTTAAACAGCATGTCAACTTAAAAAAAAAAGGGGGGACTTCCCTGGTGGCGCAGTGGTTAAGAATCCGCCTGCCAACTCAGGGAACGCGGGTTCGAGCCCTGGTCCAGGAATCCCACATGCCACAGAGCAACTAAGCCCATGAGCCACAACTACTGGGCCCACGAGCCACAACTACTGAAGCCCACGCGCCCAGAGCCCATGCTCTTGCAACAAGAGAAGCCACCGCAATGAGAGGCCCATGCACCGCAACGAAGAGTAGCCCCTGCTCGCGGCAACTACAGAAAGCCCGTGCGCAGCAACGAAGACCCAACATAGCCAAAAATAAATAAATTTATTTCTTAAAAAAAGCCTGCTGGGACTTTGATTCCATAGATCAATTTGGAGAGAATTGACATCTTAACAATTCCAAGTCTTCTGATCCACGAACACAGCATGCTCTCCATTTAAGTCTTCCTGAATTTCTCTTAGCAGTTTTTAGTATATATATATCTTGCACATATTTTGTCAAATGTATCCCTAAATATGGCATATTCTTCATGCTATTGTAAATGGTACTTCAAAAAATAAATTTCTGATTGTTCATTGTTGTTGTATAGAAATACTAAACGGTTTTGTATGTTGACTTTGTAACCTTGCTGAACTCACTCATTAGTTATAGGAGTTTTAAAATATAGATTCTTTGGGATTTTCTACATAGACCATTGCGTCATTTTCAAATATGGAAAATTTTATTTCTTCCTTTCCATCTGTGCATTTAAATTGTTTCTTTTATTGCCTTATTTCACTAGCTAGAACTTCCAGGACTATGCTGAATCAGAGTAGTAAGAGCAGACATCTTCACCTTGTTTCTGATCTTGGGGAGAAAAGATGCAGTCTTTCACTATTAATGACTTTAGATGTAAGTTTTTTATATATGCCCTTTATCAGGTTAAGGAAGTTTCCTTCTGTTCCCACTTATTATTTTTAAAAAACAATTAATGGGTGTTGAATTCTATCAAATGCTTTTTCTGCATCTATTGAAATGATGATTTTTTTTTGCTCTATTAATACAGTGAATTACATTAATTGCTTTTCAAATATAAAACCAACCTTGCATTGGTCAAGATATCCTGTCCTTTTTTATACTGTTGGGCTTGCTAAAATTTGGTTTAACATTTTTTGCCTCTATGATCATGAGAAATATTGGTCTCTAGGTTTCTTTTCTTATAATGTCTTTGCCTGGATGTCTGAGTTGAGAAGTGTTCTTTCCTCTTATTTTCTGGAAGACTTTGTGTAAAATTAGTATTATTTATTCCTTAAATGTTTGTTAGAATTCACCAGTGAAGCCATCTGAAACTCGAGGTTTTTATGTGGGAAAGTTTTGATAATAATTTCAATTTCTTTAATAGATATAGGGCTATTGAGGTTATCTATTTCTCCTTGAATAAACTTGGATAGTTTTTGTACATCCAGGAATTTGTCCATTTTGTCTAAGTTATCAAATTTATTGGCATAAAGTTTTATTGTCCTTTTACTATCTATAGCAACACTGTAGCTATAGAGTGCTTGGATGACTATTTGCAAAGCTATAGGATCTATAGTGGTGCCACCTGTCTTATTCCTAAGATTTGAAAAGGTATTGCAGTACACTAAGTTACTCCTCACATCTTGACTTAGCTTGTTTTTATATTTCTTCCAAGAGAAAGAAGGAACAAAGGAAGGGGGGGAGAAATGAGAGAGAGAGGGAGGGAGGGAAAAAGGGAGGAAGGGGGAGGAAAAAAGAAAGAATACACTCAGGTCCAGTTTCAGGTTGCTCAGGTAGAAGCTGGACATCTCCAGACATGCCAGATATGAATTGACATACCCCTCTTTGGATGCCTGTTTCACCTACAATTAGAGGGGGGGATTTTTTTTTTAATCATTTATCTATTTATTTTTGGTTGCGTTAGGTCTTCGTTGCTGCACACGGGCTTTCTGTAGTTGCGGCGAGCAGGGGCTACTCTTCGTTGCGGTAGGCAGGCTTCTTATTGCGGTGGCTTCTCTTGTTGTGGAGCACGGGCTCTAGGTGTGCGAGCTTCAGTAGTTGTGGCACATGGGCTCAGTAGTTGTGGCTCGCGGGCTCTAGAGTGCAGGCTCAGTAGTTGTGGCGCATGGGCTTAGTTGCTCCACGGCAAGTGGGATCTTCCTGGACCAGGAATCAAACCCGTGTCCCCTGCATTGGGAGGCGGATTCTTAACCACTGCACCACCAGGGAAGTCCACAATTAGAGTTTTAGAACACACATTCAGAAAGCATGTACAAAGATACTCTGAGCTCCCCGATGCACGAGACCTCTCACGCTATTGTTTCTCTTCCAGGAAGCAGTTCCCTGTTCCCAAATAAAGCCAATTCCTTACCTCCAGGAGACTAGAAGTATGAGGAAACTCACCCTGCTGCCAAGTGGACCTCATTTTCATAAAGAAAACTCACATATTCCTGGAAGATAGTGCTTGGAACTATTCCTTTAACCTGATTGCTGGCAGCAAATAAAAGAATTAAGAGTATTTCAGAGGATAGTGCCCTGGGCTCTTTCTCCTTGAGAAAATGAAACTGCTTGAGGTTCTTGGACCACAGAGGATTAAACAATATATTTGTGTGCATTTTTTCTTACTCTCTTTGTTATTTGTTTATTTTTGGCTGCGTTGTGTCCTTGTTGCTGTGCGTGGGCTTTCTCTAGTTGTGGCAAACGGGGGCTACTCTTTGTTACGGTGCACAGGCTTCTCATTACAGTGGCTTCTCTTGTTGCAGAACATGAGTTCTAGGCACGCGGGCTTCAGTAGTTGTGGCTCACCGGCTCTAGAACACAGGCTCAGTAGTTGTGGCGCACAGGCTTAGTTGCTCCACAGCATGTGGGATTCCCGGACCAGGGCTTGAACCCGTGTCCTCTGAATTGGCAGGCAGATTCTTAACCACTGCACCACCAGGGAAGTCCCTTAGTCTCTTTGTGATGGCTCTGCAGATTGATTCAGCAAAACAGAGTTATTCTGAGCTGGCAAGAGGTACATCACAGAAGCAAGCAGGCTCTTGCTGGTGCCCAGAATGATGGTCTATCTGCCTTCTCTTTGCTGCTTTATTGGGGCCTGTCAGCACAGAGCACAGCCTTCAGCTTTCAGCCCCACATGGACTTATTAATGTAATTTGTTAATTAATTGAAATAAGTCTCTCAATGTCTTTGTTGAAGGAGGCTATCTAGCAGAACCATAGGCTTCTTTCCCCCGACACATGACCGAGAAAGTGTAAGTGTCAATAACTGCCTCTTCTTTGACAGAGCAATTTTATAAGTATTTATTCTGTGCAGGAATACAGAGATGTCAATTACATTATCGCCCAAGTAACAAATTATGAAATAAGATAACCAAATAGAATTATGCATTTCAGATTTTTGATATTCTTATCAAAGTCTTCAGTTTAACAATGTATCAAATTGGATTCTTTGAGCCAGCTTTATTAGGCAGAAGGATAATGCTCCCTCTGTTGATCCAGGAGAGAGGGGACATCTCTTTCTGAGACTTCTTTTATTAGTTATGAAGATGCATTTTTCAGATTAGAACCTGCAGTTTTAATTGTTTAGCACTATAAGCAAAAAGAAGGCCTAGAAAATTCTATTTTGCAGTAGAAGTGATGTAGAAATGGATACGGTTTTACTTCACAATAGTAACATAAGGCACATAGAACATTGAGCTTCCAAATATAATTTATAATGATACATGCTAATTGTAGAAAGTGTAGAAAACACAGAAAAAGGAAATAAAGAGAAAGTCACACATAATTCCTCTACCTAGAGACTTTTCCTATGGAGAGTTTGGTTGGGAGTTTTTCCCCACAACAAGTTCAGGAGGAAACTATAGCCTATGATTAACTCTATATATTGATAGAAAATATAAGTTTAAGTATGCATATTAAAAATAGAACGCTTCAGACATCTTCTGGGAATGTGGGTAAAAGGCTCTTTTCCCTATTCCTCCTACTAAGCACAAATAAAAGTCCTGGACATTACATATAATGTAATAAGATTCTTAAAAATTGGGGAGAAGAAAGTAGACCAGCTAGAGACTTTAGGACCTGAAGAATGACACAGTGGTGTGTTCCCTGGGTTTTCTCTTTGCTTTATATCTCAAATTTGGAGTTGAAAACCAGAGACCCAGAAATACCAATGGCACAGCCAAAAAAAGAAGCCCCAGCAGAAGTATGTTCTCTCTAGCCAAATGACTAGAAAAGGACCAGCTTAGCATGACCAAAAACATTCAGACAATAAATGCTCCACTCCAGCAATATCTCAGGGGAAAATGTGGCCCCATACTACCCACAAAAGCATCAGATAAAGTAAACTTCAGAGCAGAGGATATTACCAGAGACAGAGAGGGACATTATATAATGATAAAAGGATCAATCCACCAAAAAGACCCTACATTAATATGTAGCAAACAGTAGAGCTGTAAAATATGTGAAGCAAAAGTGATAGAATGGAAGGAGGAGTTGACAAATCTACAGTTACAGTTGGAGGCTTCAACATCTCTCTTTCAACAATCGATAAACCAACTAGACAGAAAATCAACAAGGATATGGAAGAACTCAACAACACCATCAACCCATAGGATCTAGTATTTGTAGAACACTTCACCCGGTAACAGTGGAACACGCATTTCTTTTCAAGTGTCCATGGAATATATACCAAGCTGGATCACATCCTGGGCAAAAACAAAACAAAAACAAACAAAAAAACAACTCAACAAGTTTGAAAGAATTGAAATCATAAAGAGCATGGTTTCCAGACACAATGAAGTCGAACAGAAAAAGAACAGAAAAATCTCTAAACACTTGCAAAGTAAACAACATACTTCCAAATAATACATGGGTCAAAGAGGAAGTCTCAAAGGAAATGAAAAAATACATTGAACTGAATGAAAATGAAAATACAACATATCAAAATTTGTAAGACACAGTTAAAGTACTGCTGAGAGGGAAATTTAGAGCATGAACCACTACATTAAAAAATAGAAAAATCTCAAATCAATCATCTAAACTCCCACCTCAAAACCTAGAGAAAGAAGAGCAAAATAAGTCCAAAGTAAACAGAAGAAATGAAATAATGAGAAGAGCAGAAAACAATGAACATAGAGAAAAGATAGAGAAAATCAGTGAAACAAAAAAATACAGAAAGTTGATGTTTATTGAAAAGATTAAAAAGAAATAGACAAACCTCTAGCAAGACTGACCAAAAAAAAAAGGAAAGAAGACACAAATTACCAATATCTGGGTGAAACAGGGGCTATCACTACAGAACTTGCATATATCAGAAGGAAAATTTTTAAATACTACAAATAATTTTATACACATAAATTTGACAACTTAGATAAAATGAAACAATTCCTTGAAATGTACAAGCTACCACAATTCACCCAAAATGAAATAGATAATTGAATAGCTCTATAATTATAAAGGAAATTGAATTTGTAACTTTAAAATTCCCCAAAAAGAAATCTCCAGGCCCAGATGGTTTCACTGGAGAATTCTGCCAAACATTTAAAGAAGAATTAACACCAATTTTTTACAGTCCCTTCCAGAATATAGAAGATGAGGGAACACATCCCAATTCATTTTAAGAAGTTACCTGATACCAAAGCCAGACAAAGAATACACATTATTTCTAAGTGCCCATGAAACATGTACCAAGATAGACCATATCCTTGGCCCAAAACAAATACAGGTTTAACACACATATAAAAAGAAAATTACAGAACAATAACTCTCATGAATATAAATACAAAAATTCTTAAAAAAATATTAGCAAATAGATTTAGCAACATATAAAAAAGAATTACACGCCATGACAAAGTGGGATTTATTCCTGGGGTGTAAGGATGCTTAAATATTTAAAAATTTTTTCAGTGTAATTCACTACATTAACAGGCCAAAGAAGAAAAATCAGATGATTATCAATTTTTTAAAATTTTATTTATTTTCTTTATTCTTTTGGCTGCATTGGGTCTTAGTTGCCGCATGCGGGGTCTTCGTTGAGACGTGCTGGATCTTTTGTTGTGGTGCAGGCTTCTCTCTAATTGTGGCATGCAGGTTCCAGGGCACATGGGCTCTGTAGTTTGCAGCACACAGGCTCTCTCACTGAAGCGTGCAAGCTCAGTAGTTGTGGTGTGCAGGCTTAGTTGCCCTGTGGCATGTGGGATCTTAGTTCCCCAACCAGGGATTGAACCCATGTCCCCTGCATTGGAAGGTGATTCTTTACCACTGGACCACCAGGGAAGTCCCAGATGATCATCAATTAATGCAAAAAAAACCACTTGACAAAATCAACACCCATCGAGATAAAAGGTCTCAGGAAAAAAAAAAAAAAAGAGGAATAGAAAAGAACTTCCTCAACTTGACAAAGAGCATCTATAAAAGGCCTACAGCTAACATCATACTTAACAGTGAAACACTGCTTGATTTCCCGCTAAGATAGGAAACGAGGCAAAGGTGTCTGCTCTCACCACTCTTACTCAACATAATGCTAAAAGTTCTAGCCAGTTTAATAAAGTAAGAAAATAAAATAAAAAGACTTTCAGATTGGGAAGAGAGAAATAAAAATATCCCTACTTGTACATGATGATTGTCTATGTAGAAAATCTGAAGAATTCATAAAAAACTCCTAGAACTAATAAGTGAATATACAGCAAGTTTGCAAAACACAGGTAAAGAGTAAAAAATTAATTGTATTTCTATATATTTAGCAATGAACATGTGGACTCTGGAATTTAAAATGCAATACCATTTATAATCACTGAAAAGAAATAACAGGTGTAAATCTAACAAAACATGTACAGGATTTGTATGATGAAAACTACATACTACTGATGAAAAAAATTTTAATATAAATAAACGGAGAAACATACCATGTTTTATGGATTAGAAGATTTAACATAGTAAAGAAGCCATTCCTCCCCAAACTAATATATTGGTTTAACACAATTCTTGTCAAAATCTTAACAAGATAATTTTGTAGTTATAGACAATATTATTCTAAAATGTACATGGAAAGACAAAGGGACAAGAATAGTTCAAAATAATGTTGAAAAAGAATAAAGTGAGAGAAATAAATCTACAGTAATCAAGACTTGATTGGCAGAGGAACAGACATATAAACTAATGGAACAGAACATAGACCCACACAAATATGCCCAACAGACTTCTGACAAAGGTGCAAAAGTAATTCAATGGGGAAAGACTTTTTAAATAGATGGTTGCTTGAGTAGTTGCTAATTCATAGCAAAAAAAAAAAAAAAAAGAACCTCAATTTAAGTCTCACACCTCATAAAAAAAAGAACTCAAAATGGATGATGGACTTAAATATAAAATGTAACACAATAAAACTTTCACAAAAATACAGGAGAAATGTCTTTGGGATCTAATACTAAGCAAAGAGTTCTTAGACTTGATATCAAAAGCATGCTCTATTAAAAGACAGAGATTTTCATTGCATATGTGGAAATAATAAATTGAAGAGTTTAATTTATCTAATAGTTAAGTCTTAAGTAATCTTGTTGATATAAATACTTGTATAATTTAAATACTCCGATGAAATTGTGCTTTTCAACAAAAATAAAAAAGAAATTAAGGAATATTTAATTCCAGTGGACACAGGAATACAATAAACAAGAGACTAGTGGAGCAAATATCATAGATGGCTTTATACATATTCTTTGGTATTAAAAAAATGTAAAATTAGAAATAAGAAAGGAGATATTATTCAAGAGTAAAAATTATTACAAATATGGAAGAGATTTCAATGTACAAAATAAAAAGCAAACAAAAGACTTGATCAAACAATCAAAAGTTAATTCTGTGAAAAGAGCAATGAAATAGACCTTTGACAAGTCTGATTAAGATAAACAGGGGTATAAAGATGTCTCTTTAGTATTCAACCATTTAACAATAATATTTTATTTAATATCTATGAAGCAATGTTGGGATGACCACAAATCTTAGTCATGCTGTTATAGAAAACTGAGTCATAGGGAATTGATTTTATTTCCCTAATGAGGGGAATGGTATTGAGAAGCAAAACAATTTTCCTGGAAGTTCCCAGAAAAGTTCAGGAATTGGAGGAATTGGGTACAGCACAAGATGTGGATCAGGAATGATTTTGAAAATAGGAGATAGCTGGAAAATCTATAAAAGGAGAAGTTAGACTCTTAGGGCCTCTCTCATATCCAGGGGGAGCAGGTGTTTCCAGGTGACTAATTTTCCTTTACCTTAGTTTAATTCTCAGGAGAAATTGAACCAGCCAGCAAGTGCAGGTGAACTCAGGTGAGTTGAGTGAATATGAGGTTGGGCATCAACGGCATCTCTTGTATCACCCATACACCCTTTCTCAGGACACATGGCAAACTTGCTCCAACCAAGTAAATCAAGAAATGGGAATACATAAAATTCAGGAAAAAGGGGTTTAATACAAAAAACAGATGAAGGGAAGTCCCAGGACAACAGCTGTGCAGGGGGCCTAGAGATCAAACAATCCAAATTAGTGTCAAAGAAAGAGATTTCCAGGAGAAACTTCTTGCTGATGGGGAAAAAAAGAAGAAGAAGAAAGAAAAAGAAAATGAAAAAGTATTTGGTACATTTGCCCACATGGGAAATAGCATTAATCTGCTTCAGAAACTTTTTGAAAAATTTGGAAAAAGCTAATAATAGGCACATAGAAAACTAAGCACGTGACAAAAATGAAGCAGTAATTATCTCTAGATGGAAAAAGAAGATTATTCAGGAGAAGAAACATAATCAGAAAATACTATTTGTCTCAGGAATAAACAGTAGCCATAAAATGGTGATAAAACTATATTGGAGCACTGGGTAAGGAAAGTGGGAACTGAGTAACCATGGTATAATAAGAACAGTCTTCATATTCTATAGTAGGAAAGCAAATGAATAATATCTAACATTTAAAATCAAGAAATCGTAGTATATTGTATTATTTGGAAATACAGAGATAAATTAACAGACTACATATCTGAAATTGTTGAAAATGATTGCCTCTGGGGAACAGGACTGAGGAGATGCGAGGGAAGGGACAAGAATCAGTTATTTCTTGTTATATGCCTTGTATTCTGCTATATAATTTAAATTATGTGTGTATTACTTTAACAGAAAATTTAAAATTTATTTTAAAATGAAAGAAAGCATTGTCTTCACATACACATTTAAAACATTCACATGCAGAAAAATCATACAGACCACATCACTGTGCAATAAAAGTGGAAAATAACAACAAAAAAGATAGTGTTCATTCCCCTTGGAAAGAAAACAAACAGACAGAATGAAACACTCATTTAATAAACCTTAAGTTAAGAAGGAAATAAAACAAAAGCAATAAAACAAATAGCAATGACAGAAATACATATCAAAAATCTAACAGATGTGGCCAAAATAGCAATAAGAGGAAAAGTTATAGCCTTTTGTGAATTTGTTTAAAAACAGAAGTTTAGAAATAAATGAATAATACAGTAAATCTAAATAAAGTAGAAGAGGGACTTCTCTGGTGGCCCAGTGGTAAAGAATCCTCCTTCCAATTCAGGGGACGCCAGTTCAATCCCTGGTCGGGGAACTAAGATCCCACATACCGTGGGGCAACTAAGCCTGTGCACCACAACTACTGAGCTCGCACGCCTCAGCAAGAGAGCCCACATGCCACAAAGTACAGAGCCCACACGCCCTGGAGCCTGCACACCACAACTAGAGAGAGAAAACCTGCATACCACAACTAGAGAGAAGCCCGCACGCTGCAACGAACAGCCCACGCGCCACAAGGAAAGATCTTGCACGCCATGCATAACTAAGGCCGGATGCAGCCAAAAAAATTAAAAGAAAATAGATAAAGAAAATTTAAAAATATTTTTAAAATAAAGAAATAAAGCAGAAGAAAGAAATACTACATTAGAAAACAAACAAAAAGGGGACTTCCCTGGTGGTCCAGTGGTTAAGACTCCACCTTCCACTGCAGGGGGCGCGGGTTTGATCCCTGGTTGGGAAAGGAAGATCCTGCATGCCACACAGCGTGGCCAAAAAAAAAGAAAAAAAGGAAAAGAAAAGAAAACAAACAAAAGGCAAAGACTTGATCATTAAGTCCAAAGTTGTGACAAGACCAAAAAAGACAAACATTTGGCAAGCCTGATTAAGGTAAACAGATATAATGGTCAAGGTCGTTGACTCTTCAAAAAATCATTCCACCTCAAAATGATTAAGCTAAATTAGGTTATTCCCCTTCTAGTGATTGATTTAGAAATGGACATATTCCTGACCAATATGATGTGATGGGAAGATTGCTGCAGAAAGGTTTTCTCACTCTTAAGAAAGAGACACATAGAAGAGAGAGTTAGTCCCTTCTTCCTATAAGTCTTTGGGAGTGATGCCTGGAACTGCTATAATCATCATGCTGCTAGGCCAAGGACAATGCCCAAAGGATTGTAGAAAAGCGGATCCAGAGTCCTGATGCACTGGAGACACCCTGTCTCTGAACTTTTTGTTGTGTGAGATAATACATTTCCTTATTGTTTAAGCCAACTTGAATCAGATTTCCTGTTATTTCCAGTGGAAGTCATCTGACAAAAGCAAGCAAGCCCAAAAGCTAGGTATGAGAGGGGGGATGTAAGTACAGACACAAATTATTACCAAAAAATAGAAGAAAATACAGTGTACAGCTGCATATCAATAAAATGGATGATTTTCTAGGAAAGTAACATTTTTCAAAATTGACTCCAAAAGAGACAGAAAAGCCTGATCAGACCAATAATTACAGGAAAAAAAGTTTGTCAAAGGTCTATCCTAAAAAAGGTATTAAGCCCATAGGATATTATAGGAGAATTCTATCAAATCTAAATTAACTGATATAAAAGGAAGTTGAAGGATCTTAGAAACTATAAGAAACAGGGCCAGTTCAGGGCTGTAGGAAGTTAGTCTCATCTGGGCAGTGCCATTGGGATGAATGAACTTCACTTGTTTTCAGTCATAGTGTCACTCTGCTCAAGATTTAAATTCCAGGGAAACAGCTCCTGATTGACCCAGTTTGGGGTGCATGTTCTCCTCTAAAATCAGGCATGAAGTCAGCCCACCTACCCACATGGACTGAGGGGAGGTAGAGCTATTTAGTCAAAGGGAAATCAGGCTCTGTTATTGGAATCAGGGAAAATTCATGCTGGATAAGAACACTGTCCATTATAACTGGATTGGCAAAAATTAAAAACACTCAACATTGACAAGGGGGTCAGGAAATGGGTACCCTAATATGTCCTCCTTTGGGAGGACATGTAAACTGCTTTTTTAAAGATTATATGAGAGTATCCTTTGAGCCAATGATTCTACTGCTAGGAATTTATACTGCAGAAATACACGTGTAGTCAAAATAATCATCCAAGAATGTTGGTCATTGAAATATTGTGTATAACAATGAAAAAGTGCTAATATTTAAAATGTTGGTTAAATAAAATATGGCATAGCATTTGTTCTATAGAATACTATATAAACCTTAAAAAAATACTTCCATGGAAGAGCTCCATAATAAACTATTAATCAAAATAAACCAAATGCATAAGCATATGTAAAGTGTGATCCCATTTATGGCCTTAAAAAAACTATAAATATGTATTGGATGCGTATCAAAAATAAAAACAAATATACTCCAAATGTTCGACAGTGGTTACCCACAGAAGGGGGAACAGAATGGGGATGGGGGGCAAGGACAAAATGGAACTCTCAATTTTCCTCTTTATATTTCTGTTTGAGTTTTCATGCTCACAATGAGTATGAGTTTTTGCCTATGTGTAAAAACCTAATGTGATCCATATGCTTATACATATCGCTATAGACAGGAATGTGGATTGACATCTTTTAAACCTTAGCATTAGATGCAAGCTTTTATATACAGAATGGATAAACAACAAGGTCCTACTGTATAGCACAGAGACCTATATTCAATATCCTATGATAAACCATAATGGAAAAAAATATTAAAAAAAGAATGCATATATATGTATAACGGAATCACTTTGCTGTACAGCAGAAATTAACACGATATTGTAAATCAACTATACTTCAATAAAAAAATATTAAAACCGAAAAAAAAAACTTAGCATTGATTGTTTCTGATTTGTGAATTTATAGGTAATCTTAATTACCTTTTTTGCTTATCTGTATTTTAATTTTATTTTAAAAATTAGCAGAGTAAAATAATTTACATAGAAATAAAATAAGTTGCTACCTTGTAATGTATAAATAAAGGGACATACATTGTTACTATAAAAATGGGCATGAGTATGTGAGCAAGAAAATCGCAAAAGAAGAACTATAAATGGCCAATACTCTTAAATGCTCTAATTCTAAAGCATGTAGTTTGGCATAAAGTAAGCCCCTCAATAACCCAGTAATTGCAATTACTATTCCTTATTATTATAACAATATGTGAGTATGAAATACAATATGTGAGTATTATAGAAAGTTATGGAAACTACCCAACAAAGGAAGCAGCTAAATCCTGATTGCAAGAATGTTGCACAGTGAAGCTCTTAGAGTCCCAGGAAAACGAGCCCTCTCCGAGGGCACCAACCAAACTCCCAAGGAAGCTGTCAGTCACGTTTCAAACCTACCGGGAACTTCTCTGAGAAGTTCACATCCTTCTGGTGACTATAATAGGAGAAGAGCAGGGCAGAGTCAGCAGTCTCCACTGAGGACTCATCTGAAGTTTGGCTTCCTGAGAACTGGTGTTTATTTGTCATTGGAGGAAGGGGAAGAAGACATGAAAACAAGAACACAAATTCACTGGAAGACGGATATTCAGTTTTTAGAAGAGGGATACTCGTCCTACACTCTAAATCTTTTCTCTCCCTCACTTCCTACCCATTACTACCTTCCCAAGATTCTTACCATTGAAAAGAAACAGACCCCAAATCAGTCTACACTCCAACCGGTACAGCGTTTAAAAGGTAATGCTGTTACTGTAGTATTTTATTATAAAAGTAATACATGATCTGTACAGAAAAATTAACAGAGGAAATGAAAATCACCAATAATTCCACCACCCTGAAACAATCACTTTTAATATATTGGCATATGTTAGTCTATCTCAACATTTTTGAAATCATACATACTTATCTAATTTTTCTCGTGTAACCTGTAACATAAGCATTTCCCATGTTTCTACAATCTCTTAATAAAGGTAATTTTCACTGGCTTTGTGGATGTATAACAGAAGAGTCCTGATGGCGAGAAGTGCTGAAGCACAGAAGAAATCAGCAGTCAGTTAGCTGAGACCATATCGTCTGTGGCTTTCAAAACAGGGAGCTTCAGGATTCACATAGATAACTCTGGAAGAGTCATTCTCCTTTAGAACTGCAGCAGCCTCTTCTCCTCCTTAAGAGGAATTCAGGACAGAAGACACCAGATCTTGGCCTCTCTGATTCTCTTCCCCAAGTCCCAGGCAAGACAATGAAAACTAAATGTGGTTCTGGTAATCCGACGACTCTGTTTCTTCCTCTGCAACTTCCGGATACGAGAGAAGTGAATAGGTGACTGTATTCTCAGCCTAGAGAAAGCAGAAAGGAGCAATGGGGATCCACAGAGAGGTCACAAGAATGAAGGCAACAGAAGCAGCGGCAGGGGAGAAGGAGAAGGGAGAAGGAAGAGCAGGTGGCTGGGACAGCTCACCTCAATTTTGGCAGCCTCTTCAGCATCAGTGAGATTGGCTGTGGGCAAAAAGAACAGAGATCAGCGGGGGCACTGCCTACCCGCGCTGCTGCTTGAGGACCAAACCAGGCTTGAGGTGAGGACCACTGAACCCCAACTCAGGCCTGCAGGCCAAAAGCTTCATCCCCTACCCGCCCTTGGTATCCCAGACATGGCCTCCCGCACGGGCCACACTAGCAGAGGGAGGCGATCATTTGTGCTGCACTCATTTCAGAGGATCACTGGGTTTTCCTCAAAGCAACCAGGCAGCTTTGGGGATCGGAGATATACTGGGGAGGAGATGGGGGTGTTGAGTATTAGAGTGAAGTAATCCAGATTTTTGCCAGCCACAGATGGTGGCCTTTCCACATTGGCCAGATGTGGTATATCTTTGTTGGAACTTTGAAGGATCTGACACTCCCTGATCTCATAAAGAAAGAAAGCATGAGAGTGAGAGTGAGCAAGGAAGGCTGGAGGGAAGGAAAGAAGGAAGCAAGCAACCCAGCCAGTACTCTCCCTGGTAAATATCTAAAAACACATCCAAATGTCCTCATGCTTTTGCCAATAAACTCACTTTGCCAGTGCGAAAAGCAGCCTCAGTAACTGCAAAGCAGCATTCCTCAGGAAGTGGGGAGGGAGTCTGAGACAATGCATCTAGTGTCTTCATTCATCTCCAGGACACAATGAGTCCCTGTGTGCCATGCTCCAACTTCTGGAACAAACCACGTCCTGAATTCTCCTTCTAATGCATCCCTCAACCATCCCGGCAACCTAGCTGCGCCTTTTGGGAAACCATCAGCCCCAATGCCTTCCTGTGAAATAAATGCCTTGTGAAAGATATTTATGCCAGTGTAGGTAGAACCAAACATCAAAATGGCTAATCCACTTGTGTTTGGACTTTCTTCTACAGCAGTTTGGTCCTGGTGAAGACTCTGGTCCATATCCCCATTTGGCCTGGCCACAGGACACAGGGGCCTTGCTCAAAGCGCAGCCGGAAAGCTGTGCCATTTTGCTCAAGCTCTCAAACCTGTTGGCTCTGCTCTGAGTCATACTCCAGCCATCTGAGGTGGAGTCCTCGAGGGCTTCTTTCTCCTGTCCGTTTCTGCTGTCTGGAAGTCCCCAGAGAAAGCTCCAGTTTCCTTCGTGCTCTGGCTTTTAACTCCAGTCAGGAAGTCGCCTGGAATATTACTGCTCCTTTAACACGTTCCCACTTGGGCCAGGGGTTGGATGCTCACTGAGTCTCAGAATGTCAGACCTGGAAGGGCTTAGAGATCATCCAGGCTAACCCACTCGTCTCCTCAATGAGGCGACTAAACCCCAAGAGGGGGAATGACACTCAAGATTCCATTTTATGATAGTGACAGAGCTAGTGCCAGGCCTGCATTTTAATAAACCTACACGAGTGGGCGTTAGAAACAAGCTTTGCCCACAGAGTAAAGCCCACTAATGCACCTAGTACCCCAGAACTTTCTCAGGCCAAAAATCTCCTCTTAATGTTCCACTAAGAGCTGAGCCCTGTTACCCTTACCCAATCATTCCACAGAGACAGACTCTGCAGCAAATCTAAGTTTTATTCCTTAGGCTCTTTCTCCTTTCCTCTAGAATTTTATCCCCTTAATTCTATTTGCCTTAGTCTTACGACGTCTAACCCCAGTCCTCTGCCAGCTCTTCCAAAGCTCCACAGAAAGACCTAAGTATCTCTGATGTCCTGCTCTGGAAATATCCCCAGCATTTCTGACCCTGGAAACTCAGACAAGGCCCTTGCCTCTCTATCTAGGACAGGTGTTCATCTTCTCCTTATCTCCAGTGAGGTCCTCTTTAGGCCCAGGAGTTAGTCTCAGAACTGACCAAGAGATTTGAGCCCCTGCCCTCCTCCCACTGCCCCCTCCCTCTCCTGTGCTCCCAGCAGAACTCACACAAGCAGCTTCTTGATGCACAAGGCAGGGTGTCACTGAGCCCCCAGAGCGGGAGCTGCACTCACCTGGTTCCTCAGGGAGGGTCTCTCCCATTTCCCTGTGCTCAGGGGTTCCTGGGAGAGCTAGGAGGGGCACATAGGAGGTTAGTAGGATTATGGGGTAGGACCCGAGTCTTCAGGACCAAAGACCACCAGAGGCAAGATCGGGTTAGAACCAACACACCCCCTTCTCCCACACAGACGCCTCCCCCCTCCTCCCCACTCCCCAGGGACTGCCCTAGCCTGTAAAAGGGCTGATCTAGAGAGATGTAAGTTGCCTAGGTTAACAGTAGGGACTCCTGGGACTCTCAGAAAGGCCATTCTATTGCATCTTTCTTAAGCTTGCTCTGCCTTTTAAAAAACACCTATTTCTCTCTCTCGGTATCTCTCCCTGAATCTCTACATTTACTTATCATCAGTAACTGAGGTCTTGGCTATGAACCAATTGCAAAGTGCTTTGTGAGGTATTAGTAGTATTATTTTCTCTTTGTCAATGGCTCTGGGTCTTTTTTCCCCTTTACTTTCTCTGTATCTGGCTTATCTTAAGCGCTTTCTCCCACCAGCAAGCGAGCTTTTCAGTGTTATGAATTGTGACGATTTGCTTATTAGATTTGTATGCCACCTTCCCTTCTCTCTTGGCTCTTTTACATTAGTACTATGGGGGAAGGAGGCTGCTTTCCAAGAGCTGAAATTCTTCAGCTGATCAGTCAGTGAACAAATGTTTATCGACCATCTTGCTGCGTGGCAAGCACGTGCTAGGTGCTGGCGGGGGGGCGGAGGAGGGGGGAGCGCAGAACAAGGAGACGTGGTTACTGCCCTCCTGTGCTCTTGCCAACCCCTTTGGAATACAGCTTAGTTCTTTAAAGGTAGCCTACGTGGATTCCATGACCTGGAATACATCCTTCTGCCCTGCTTCATCTCTCCTTTTTTTCTGCCTCGTGATTTATGGCTTCAATGGCATCAAACTGCCTACAGCAACCTCCTTACTCGTCCCATGATCCCCATCCTAGCCACAGTGTTTCTCATTTCCATGTCTTGGCCCCATGCCTGGGATGCTCTTCTAGCCCTCTTTGCCTGGTTAACTGCTACTCTCAAACATCAGAACTCTCCTCCATAACGATAACTCATACTATGTGTGATACTATGTGATGTTTGCTGTCTGTTAGCTGCCGACTCATTCACCCTCATAACCCTAGGAAGTAGGTTCTATTCGTGGCCTCATTTCTCAGATGAAGAAACTGAGGCACACAGAAGTTGAATGTGATGAGAAAAACAACGTTTATTTTCCTGAAAAAACAACTTTGTTTCCCTGAGTTGCTGCCTAGGCATTTTACAGTATGATAACCTGCTTACACCCAGAATCGGAACATTTAAGATAAGGACTTGAATTTAGGATTCCCGCCATAAGTGCTCGCTTTGCTTTTCCTGGGGCCCCTTTTAAAATAACCACTTAGAGTTAAGCCCGCAAAATAGCGTCCTCCACCCCAATCACCTTATAAGTAATAGCTGCTTGCTACACTGTTCTCTCTCTCCTGCTCACCCATGACCTGGGACAGAGGACTGCCACCCCCCCTTCCCATTTCTGGGATCTGTAAGTAGCAAGTCTTGTGACTCTACTTCCTTTGCGTGAGTGTACCGAAACTGTACTTTCAATCAAAATGACCCCGGGGTTTTCACTTTCACCAATCTGGGAAGTGAAATCAGCTGCTGAGGGAGCTGCCAAGCCCATGTGGGTGGCTTGTGCCTCCTCTTTCAGCAGGTCATGATCGGCATGTTCTTAAATTAATACACCAACTCCATCTTCTCAACATATTGCATAACTCACCCAACGTTATCCAGCTGGTGACCTGAGGAGCTGGGATTTAAACTCAGGCAGTCTGGCCCCACCAGGTGTGCTTCAGTCACGACACAACACTGCATTCCTGTGAAGCCTTCTCTAACTGCCCCGGCCCATGCTGGGTTGCGCCAGCTCTTCTGTCCCCCGTCATAGCCTTTGCATTCTCTAATACTGGTCTTATCCCCTCTAATTATACTGATCTATTTGCATTTCAGTCTTCCCCACAATATTATGAATTCCCTGAGGGCAGAGACTGAACTTCTTTGTCTTGGCATCATCCACAGAGTCTATCACAGTGCTTGACACATAAGCAAGTTTGTTCAGGCCTGTCAAATGAATGAATGAATAAAATATGGGACTATATTTGAATGCTAAGGATTCTCTAGCCCAAAGATATGGGTTCTAGCAATGTTTGGGGTTAGGGCCTTGGCTAAGTAGGGACTGATGACAAGAGGGACCAAGAGGAGGCACAAACCTGAAATCTGCTTTCGCCTGAGGCAGAACCAGGCTACTATGGCACCAGCAATAGCCACTGCAGCAATCCAAGCGACTACAGCCACCGCTATCGTCACCGACAAGGAGTTGCTCAAGCTGGACCCTGGGGAACACAGGCGTCAGAACAGGCAGTACCCATCCCTGTCCTTCCTCCAACGCAACACGCACTTCCCCCCTCAACCTCGCCTGCACAGGATTTCTGGAATTGGGCTTGTGCCTATCCTATACCCACGTTTCTCTGCTAATCAAATGAAGGCACGCTGTTGAGTGTGTAAGGCAGAGGGAAGGGTTCCTCTTAGTCCTCGGGGATGGCAGGGAGGATGGACCTGACGCCTCCACCACTGTACCCAGCACAGCCTTGAACTGCCAAGGACATGCCATGCCTTTGAGAGTGAATGGGCATATCATGAGACATGAGAAGAAATTAGGAAAACCTCAGCTCTTAGGAATGTCCAGGAGCTTAGACAGCTTCTGCACCAATGAGATAGCTCTGATCCACTGCTGGGCTTGGTGCGATGGGCCCTATATTTCAAAGTGGAACAAGAGCCTTGTCACCTATCACCTGGAAGCTGAGGGCTCCAAGCTCTGGCCAGTACTTAGCGAGGTGCCATGCCCCTGTCCTTTGCCCCAGAGCCCAGGTTTGCTGCTAGGGCATTTCTCAGATCTCCCTGTAGGTCCATGTGACCTTACCCCTAATTGTCTAATCCCTCTTCTCCCCTCCTTTCATCTTCACAGAGTTCCCACCTTGGACAGTGATGGTCACAGGCTGTGATGAGTGCAGTGCCCGCCCGATAAATCCCGTGCAGTGGTACTCGCCACTGTGACTGAGGTTTGCTTGTGGGATAGAGAAGTTGGAACGCAGATAGGAAAACGTCTTGGATTTTCCATTCTGGAAGAATACGACCTTATTCAGAGGGCTGTTTTTCCAGCTGTGGCACCTCAGCACGATGGGCTCCCCTTCCTGGAACACGAGGCTAGGGGTCTGGAGCAGCAGCCAGTCTGAAAGACACAAAGGGACCACAGGACTCAGGAGGTCTTGACTCAAATCCGAGACCCAGACCATCCTTACTGGTGGGCCGCTGTGTATGGAGGGAAGAGCTTAAGTTTGGAATCAGACATCCCTGGTCTCTAATTCTGGCTCCATCACGTATGAGCTCTGTGATCTTGGGCGAATAATTTAAGTCTTCTGGGCCTCCGTTTCCTCGTATGTGAAAATAGTCACAATAATCCCATTAGCTATCTACAGTAGTTCCTGGCACATAGGAGGTGCTCAGGATATGCTTGTCTTCCCTTTCCTGTCCTGCCCAACAGGCCTCTGCAGGAAGGATACAGGAGACCCAATAGTACAGTCCCTTCCCTGAGGGAGGGAGGGAGGGAAGGATCCAGTCTGACATAGGAGACAACATGTGAGGGGGACACAACAGAGTCAAGTGTCTTTGGGGAAAGTCACGGACATCTAACAAATATTAGCTTATTTGGTGCATGTTAGTAAATGTGGAATTTCACTTCAGCGGGGACTTTGTCTAAAGGCAGCAGTGACATGGGTGGGCCATTAGCCTGCTGTGTACTCTTTTCCTCCGATTTTCATCCTTTTACTGAGGAAAGAGATATTTAATTTCTTTGTCGTATAGGGAATAGAGGCTAAGGTGGGTACTTATAATCTGACCTCAGCCCACGCACTCCTTTTTCCTAAAGCCATAGGACACAGTAGAGTTGGAATTGGAAAGAAAGGGTAGAAAACAATAGATACATTGGAAGGGAGCCGGGACATGAGAAAGAAATGACAACAGCCACACGTGTGCTAGTCAACCACGCTTAGCCCCTTCAGCAGATCGGAATGATGCCAAAAAAGTCTCTACACTGGCTGCTGAGCCTGCCACAAATGCAGGTGAAAATGTTCAATACTGAGGGAGGGAGTGACAATGAAGAGAAAACTCTGGGCCACGGCTACAGTGGGACAATCCAGAGGGAAGGTGGGGAGCACCAGATCTTGCGACTTGGGTCACACAAGCTAGAAAACCCCACCTCTCCCACTGGGGAGGCACCCCTGCATTCCACCCATTTCCTCCCATACCATCCTGTGTATTCCTCCTCTTGAGGAACTCAGGCCCTGGCTAGACATTCCACTCCAGGATTAGGTGAGCAGTCCTGGTTCCCTAGACTGCCTCTTTTATAACGGTTGGATTGGGGTAGGTGGGAATGCTGAGAATTGTGAAGATTTTTTTAAATGAAGTAGAACCCAGAGAAAATGTCAAAGCTGCTTCCATGTAGCACCAGCAACCAATTCTTGCACTTCTCCTCCCTGTCTGGGTAATCCCCTCTACTGAAGTTGCACATCATATGAACAGCACTTTCTTCTCGGCAAAGTCTCTACTGGTACCAGGTTGTAACCTGGACAGTGGAAGTGCCAGCCTTAGGCTGGTTTGTGCAAGAGGGCCACCTTAGGTCTCCTCGAGGACAATTTCTTGGTGCCGATCTTGAGGGCAGGGCCCAGCTTCATGTTCACGTCACTCACAAGGTGTTCTTTAAGTCAAAAAAGGGCCCTTCCATCCATCTCCTGGGAACAAAACTCCTCTGCAATCTCCTGGAAGCCTAGTAGAGAAGCAATAAACTCATATACCTCCTCTGCACTCCAGTGGCTAAGATTACTGGACAGGAACACAAGGTTGATGCCATGAATCCTGGTGTAGGCACAGCTGTATGGAGGTTCCCTGGGTCACATTCCCTATGTCCAGCTCTCACCGATAAAGGCCCAGGGACATTGGAGAGAGTCCTTTACCATGACTGGAATTCTCTGAACCCCAGCTAGAGTCCTCTTGACCCCTGTGGCACTTGCCCTGGATCTTAGCATGGGTGATGACAGAGGAGCTGCAGCTGGGTCCGCACTGGTGAACACAAGCATAGTGGGCTTCCTGAAACTCTTTCATGTTTCTCCTCTTCAACCAGAACTGGCAGCTACAGTTCACACTCTACCTTTTAGTACAAGTCATGGAGCAGAAACTCTTGGAGTCACAAAACTGTTCTCCAGGACTGTACTTCCCACAGTGCTGGAACTTCAGGAGATTTGTCTTCTTGACTACTCAGCAGATGGGCTGTCCCCTCCCCAGGGGCCACCTGACTGATTCTCATTCAGCCCTGTCGGGAGACCAGTCTGTAGTGGCTTTTCAGAAATGGAGAACAACACACTGGGACAGGTTCTGCTCCATCCTGGATACCAAAGCCCTCAATCACTTGGGTGAGCATCTGGGGCTTCACAATGGCTTGTGGAGGTTTGTTTGAGTCACCATTTATCTGGACCCCATGGCTAGTGTAGGAGGAGGTGCTGATGGGCAGGGGCCACGGCTGCTAATTCACTGCTTGGTGAATTAGCATTACCACTGGTCACTAGTTCAGCTTCTTCTCCAAGCCTGCTCTCCTCCTCCGTGGCCTTGGTGCTCTCTGCTACTGGAGAAGCCCTGGCAGGAGCACGGAACCCAATGTGGACACATCATCGCCCTCCTCTTTGCATTTGACAGCCAGCGTCTGGGTTTGCCCGGCAGGTGCACGGACTGCATGCAGAAGACAACAGGGACCTGGGGGAGGCTCAACAGGGGAATAGCGTTCTGGGTGGATCTTCGGGCTGAGCCTGTTGTCCCTCAGTGCCAAGTTCTTTACCTGAACTGCATCTACGTGGACTCCAGCAGCCTGAGCAGACAGCCCCTCCTGCTAGATGACTGCCACTGCCCTAATAGGCATCAGGATGCGTTGAGAAGCTAGAGGCACATTCTGGGCCAAGGTCTGGTTTACCTGGAATAGGTTTCCCAGCTGTGGTCTTAGATGCATCTGGGCCCGGGACAGGTTGAGGGGGAGGAGGTGGCGTTCCCCAGTAGCACAGATTGGGTCACAGTGGTAACACTGGGAGAGCTCGCTTGGGACTGGCTGGTGAGCTGGGAGGCTGATGCAGTGGCCAGACTGACTGAGGCCGGGGTGGCGCTCAGCTGCTGCGTTGTGCTGGTGTCTGGGGGAGCTGGCCTGCTGACTAGCAGCAGTTGCGGCCACTAGATGGCAGCCAGGCTGTGCAGCTGGGCCTGCTGAGCTGCTGCTGGACACGAACTGGTGGAGATACTGAGGCCCACGGAGCTGCCCCTGCAGTGCCTGCTCTGCCTGCTGTTCAGACCGTGGCCCTGAGCTGTCTGGGAACGAGCGCCACCACCTGAGTACGGACTCCCATCGGTGCAGTCGGCGTTCTGTTGACTCTAGTCTCCATGACAGTGGCTCAGGGTCCCCATGGCTGGTGCTCTGGCTCCAGGCCTTCACATCTAGCTCTTCACCTAGGTCCTTCAGGGCGGTGTCCACCTCATGGGCCAGGGCTCCTTGTCAATGCACCTGCTCAGTCTCGGGGGAGGGATCCCTCACCTCCACCCCTTCCTAGAGAGGCAGAAGCACTGAGGTTGAGGCCCTGCCAGGCCTCTGGGGCTTCCCTCCAGGACTGTCTTTTCCTGCTGAGCACAGAGGGTAGAGATTGCAGGCCTGGAGCTGCAGGCCCACCGGGCCTAGATACCTTTGAGGAGAATTTGAGAATTGGGTGAGGGAAGGGGACTAAGTGAAGAATAGCAATGACAATATTCATCATAATCACACTGCAGCTTTTCTCTGTGGAGAACGTATTTCTTGCCAGGAGCTTTGGAGGATCATTGATCGGTTCAGCAAACATTTATTAAGCCCTGTCCTGTGCCTGGGGGCTGGATATAAAAGGTGGTTAAGACACAACTTTCACCTCAAGTTGCACAGAGGGCAGGGGGGCAGGGAAATGCTGATTCTCACCGGAACCTGATGGGGGAGGCAGTAGTATCTCCACTGAGCAGATGAGGAAACTGAAGCTCAAAGGTAAATGAAATTATCATGTTTACATGGCTAGCAATTTCCAGGGCTAGGATTCAGTTGTGGTCTGTCTGTGCATTCGACTCTGCCATAAAAATGGAAGGATTTCTGTGAATTAGGGATTTCCTTCTGCTTCTCTCATACCCAGCTGCCTGTCAGTGGCCTTGTCACCTTCTTGCTCAATCAGCACCGAGACAAAAGAGCCCAACATATTCTGAGAAATCTCTTAGGAACTTCCACCTCACCACACATACTAAGCAATGGGGTGCGTGAAAAGGGAAATGAGTGGACAAAAGCCCCTTCAAACAACTCACAGCCATGCTTCCCAGTAAGCAGGCAATTCCCCTTTCCGAAAAACCTCTCCCATATAAGCAGATTCCTTCTATCCTTGTTCTCCCAGACTCTCCCAGGCCTTCCTCCACTGACCGGAAATCACATCCAGATGCACAGGGTCGCTGAGGCTGGTCTGCTCTCTCTGACACCTGTAGTCTCCGCTGTCATTGCTGCTGGCCTTAAAGCTATAGCTGGGCTGGTTCTGGCTCTGGATGGAGCTCCCATTATGGAACCACAGGGTGAGGTTGCCTTCATACAAGTTGGTCCCCTGACACATCAGCGTCACGTCATCCTCCTTGAGCACATTGATCCACGCAGGTTGAATGTTCACCACAGCCTTCGGGAGACCTGCTGAGGGGCAGAGAGAGAAGGCAGCATGAGGAAAGGGACCCCAAGGGCCTAAGCAGACCCCAAATCGCAGATGATGGAAAACTGTGGCCATGCTGGAGACATCAAGAGAGGAACCCAACGCAGAACTGTTCTGCAACTAAAGGCAATTCCTGCAACTCATGCAGCCCACACAGGAGCCCCCAGGAACCCAGGTTCTCTCAGGGAGCTTGGCTCCTACTCAGGGGAGAGGACAAGAGGTAGGGGAATGGGAGAGGGGGCAAACACACATACACACACGCACACACATACTACACATACATCGTTTGGGGAATCACTTTCCTCCCCTGTAAGCTGAGGCATTTGGACACTAGTGGATAAACTCTCTCCACAGCTGGAAGAAGACAAATGGGGACATCTGGTGGAGGTGCCAGGCTGAGAGTCAGGCATCACGTTTCTGTTCTGAGTTCTTCCATTCTTTCTTTTTTTTTTGGAATAAAAATTTTTATTCGTATAGTTGCTGTGCAATATTATATAAGTTACAGGTATACAATAAAGTGATTCACAATTTTTAAAGGTTATACTCCATTTATAGTTTTTATAAAATATTGGCTATATTCTGTTGTACAATATATCCTTACAGCTTATTATTGTTTTTTGAATTTTAGAATTTTATTTATTTTTTTATACAGCAGCTTATTATTAGTTTCTTTTTTCCTTAAGATGTATTTATTTCTAAATAAAAAGAAATAAATACATTTTAAAAAAAAGGAATGGAAGAAGTCAGAACAACAAAAAAGTTGTATTTATTTATTTATTGTTTGGCTGTGTTGGGTCTTAGTTGCGTCATGAGGGATCTTCATTGCGGTGCGGGATCTTTCCTTGTGGTGCACGGGCTTCTTTCCAGTTTTGGCGTGTGGGTCTTTTTTTCTCTAGTTGCGACGCGCAGGCTCCAGGGCACGTGGGCTCTGTAGTTTGTGGCCCGTGGGCTCTAGTTGAGGCACGGGCTTAGTTCCCTGACCAGGGATCGAACCTGAGTCCCCTGCATTGTAAGACAGATTCTTTACCACTGGACCACCAGGGAAGTCCCCATTTTTTATCCTTTAGAATAGACCTGTCCTGACACCCAAGCACAGAGGAGTCTCTGTGGCCTCAGAAGAAAAAGAAAGAGGAGAAAGGCTGGCAGGCCAGTCTAGGGAGCCCTGCGTTCAGTGGCCCAGGTAGAGTCCCACCCCACTACCAGTCCTGGGAGGTGGAGAGGTTAGTGGTGCAGAGAAAGCAGTGCCCAGCAGTGTTCATCCCACCAAGCTGCAACCAGTGGTATCTCCTGTTTGTGTCCAAGGGAACAGGCCCTGAAGCCTTCAGATACATGCAAAGTAGAGGATTTATCAACCCATGGGGTTAACCTAAGCAAATCATGTGATTTTGCATGTGGCTGAAACTAAAATGGCCTGGGTTCGTGATTTAGTTTGGAGAGAGGAAGGCAACTGAGACAGAAGACAGTTATTTTCTGTGACAGAATCTGTGAGGTCTCACTGGAACAGGAACAGAAAGGCTGTGCCCCGTGGCTGCCCATCCCTGGCTTCCCTGGGAGGAAGGGAAGGAGGAAGGAGAATCGGGCAGGGCATCTTGCGGGAACAATTACTCTTTCCTGGTTCTACCTCAGTCCTGGGTTGCTGGTGCACCCAGAGCACCTCCAGACAGGGTGCAGGGAGCAGAGACAGAGGGTAGCTGGGGGAGGGAGAAGATGTGGTGAGCACTTACCAGGTTTCCCAGCAACAGGAGCTGTAAGAGAGAAAGCAAAGATCAGCCTACTTTCTCATTAGATATGATGATTCATCATTATAAATAATCACCTCCTTGCAAATCCCCTTAACTCTCTTGCCAGTCTCTGTCTGCATTACGTTCCACCTGGGTTGTCCATGCCTTTACTTCTTCAGCCGTGTGTTAATGAAATTACCACATAAGCAGGCAGGTTGGTATCTCTGTAAATTTACTGTCTCCATATTCAAAAGGACACTAAACTGCCGTTCTGACACTTTTCTCTAGTATGTTTGCTCTGCGGCTCTTGGTAGGGACACTCATTTTTTCCTCACTCCTCAAACTGTCCAGTCCTCTGCCTCCCGTCCCGTCTCACTCAAAGATGATGCCTTCCTTTATCCTTCACAGAGAAAACAAACGCAGTTAGACGGGAGGTCTCACATCTTCCCCCAACTAAATCATCTAACCTATTGCATCTCTATCCATCTTCCTTTCTTGGTTTTCACTGGGGACATCTCTCCTCCTATCTGTGGTCAGTCTCTATCCTGGGTCACATTCCCTTTCACCCGCTCAAGGATTTTCCCCTCTCTGTTATTCCCTTTCTCCTCTGCCTCACCCATTTCTCCTTCTCAGCTGGACCTTTCCTATCAACATAAATATATTCCAGAATCTTTCACTGAAAGGAAAAAATCTCACTTGACACCACATATAATTCCAAAATTATTTTTCTGCTCCCTTTCCCAGCCTGATTTCTCAATTCTTTTTCTACAAAGGCTGTCGTCATTTCTTCTCTTTCCAATCACTGTTTCATTCTCTGCAATTTGAACTCTGCCCTCCCCAGTCCACTAAAACTTTTCTTGTCAAAATCACCAATGATCTCAATGTCAAATCAAGTGGACACATTCTATTTCTCTCCCAGGTTCCCCCATGTAAGTGTATATCTTCACCATCTGCCCAGGTACTCGTGCCTGAAAACTCCACGTCCTCTTTTATTCCTCTCTCTCTCCCAAACCCCATCGGCCTTTGCACCGGTAAAGTCGTGATCATCTTGCTTCCAGTTAGTTCTTGAATGCGTCAGCTTCAGTCCATGTCCACACTATTTTAGGTCACCAGCAGCTTTCTCCCATCTCCTAACTTATCCCTTCCCTTATTTTGTTCCCCCGACAATTCATTCCCCATAGAGAAGCTAGAGTTATTTTTTAAATAACAAATCAGATAATATCACCCTCCTGCTTACAAGCCTTCAGTGCTCTTCCTTTGCTCTGAAAATAAAATGTAAATATTTACAAGGCCACACCTGACACAAGCCCTGCTCACCTCTCCAGCCTCATCTCGAGCCACACTTCCCCTACTCATTGAGCTCCAATAACACCAGACCTCTTCACATTCTTCAAACTTGGGGCTTTTCTGTATGCTGATCCCTCTGCTCTAAACCTGCTTCCTTTGTATCTTCAGATGGCTTAATCCTTAACATGCTTCAGGTCTTAGCTTAAAAGTCATTTCCTCAGAAAACTCTTGCCATATCATCCTGTTAATGTAGGCTGTTCTCTCATGTCCCCGGCAACAAGTGTTCTTATCAGAGTATCCTGTTGACAGCTTCATAGCCATTTTCCAATTCATATTTATGCATTTGTGTTCCTTTATTTACTGTTTATATCCCTCAGTAGAATGTAAGCTCAAAGAGGGCAGTGGCCATATTAATTTTATTTGCCAATGCTCTGGAAATCATTCATCGAGTCCATCTAGGTGGGAGATAAGAGAGCCAAAAACTGTGTTGACAATAGAACGTAAAGATGAGGACACGGGCATGAGAGAAATTTAAGAGGGAGAGAGAACGTGGCACTTGAAGAGATATGGGGGTCTTGTAAATGGGTGACTAGGAAAAACATTAGTTGTGCTCACACAAATATAAATGTTAGGAGGAGAAGAACATTTGTGAGGGGAAGATGATAGTTGGATTTTGAATGTGTTTTGTTTCTGAGCTGACAAATCAATTTGGAGGTCTCCCACCAGCAGGTGGAAATATGAAATCGTACTTGACACAAACAAGAAAGATAGGTTTGGAAATCATTGACACAGAAGTGATAGCTGAAAAGCAGAGTGTGTAGGGCTGACAATGTGGCAGTGCAGGGAACGGGTAAAGAAGTAGGACTAAGAGGAGGAGGAAGAGAAGAAACAAGTAAGAGATGAGAAAAGTAGAGAGAAGTCACCTTCCATTTATTCATTCAACAAATATTAGTGAATACTAAATATGTTCATACTCAGTATAATACTGTCACTGTGAAGGAGGCAAAGACCTTGTGCTTTAGGTCAGGAAGGCCGTCTCTCTTGTTCAGTGATAAATCTCCAAGTCCTAGAACAGAGCCTGCACATAGCATTTATTTAATGTTTAAACAAGGCAGTTTGTGGAATCTTGGAAAGCAGAGAATATGTGTACACACTGCCTGGCTCTAGATGAGAATCTACTTTTAAGAGTAGAATTGGAGCTTTATAAAGTAGGCAATGGAACAGCACTGAAGTCATTTATGAAGTACAGTGACTCAGCCATAGCTGTAGTTGAAGAAGTCATGGTCTCAGCGTGCAGCATGGATTCGGAGAACAGGAGACAGGACAGTCAAGACTGGATCAGAAGGTGGTGTAAAGATGGAGTTACTGAGCAATGAAGACCTAAATATGGCGGCCCAGACGAGAATGGAAAAGACGGAGTAAATCCTTGTGACTTAGCAAAAGGGCAAATGGATAAAAATTCCAAAAGTCTCTCCCAGGAGTCTTGTCTAGGCATCACATTGGTATCACTACAGCAGAGGTAGGGAAGCATGCCACTACTCCAGGCCTGAGCTTCTCCATACGAAAAGTGAGGTAGTTCAGTGCTCCTTTTTCATGCTATTCTGCTTCAATCCATTTCATCCTGCTCATGGGAGGATACTCTCGCTTCCTCACCTCCACCTCCTGCCCCAGTATCATCCAGTATTGAGGGCCAAGGCTCCCAGAGCTGAACAGATTTTACTATCGATCATAGTACATAACTTGGAAAGTGGCTGCATGTCCTCTGGGACCACACTGAAGCAGATTTGAGGGTAGATACTCTAGAAATTGAGTTTGGGGAGACATTCCTGGCAATAAGGCTCCCGTACTCGGCCTTCCCTAGACTCTTCCACCCACCAGCACTATCAGTCCCTGGTCCCTAGCTCACAGCTGAGAACATGGTCAGAAAGGAGCGCTCAATTGCAGCCTAAGATCCTGTCTTTCTTTTCGAACGGTGACAGGACGTATCCCCGTGTTTGTGCAGTGCAAAGAGACATGCATGATTCCTCTGGTCCCACAACTGATTTTAGAATTGCCTGGCTTATGTATTCTCTGATCCCCATTCCCTGGATAACCCACACCCTCCTGTGCTTTTTCCCAGGAGAATCTCCTTTCACATAAAGAGAATACGCTTCTGCTGCCTGAAGTGGTTTCAGGAGCACAGAGAACAGCCACTGCCCCCAACCACAATGTGTTCCCCCCACCTCCTATTTGCCTAAGACAGCATTAGCCCTCCCACCTAAGATATGGTCCCAGTGAAACACAAATTTCTAAGGAAGGTAAACACCTTGGCCACTCATTAGTCCTTCAAGTCTAGGTCACTAGACTTTCCTCACAGCTGGCTCCACTCTGGGGGGTGGCAGAGCACCAGGGACTTTGGTGCTGAGTGAAATTGGGCAAAAGACTTTAAAAAAAATGAATTCTTCCGGGCTTCCCCGGTGGTGCAGTGGTTAAGGATCCACCTGCCAATGCAGGGGACACGGGTTTGAGCCCTGGTCCGGGAAGATCCCACATGTTGCGGAGCAACTAAGCCCATGCGCCACAACTACTAAGCCTGCGCTCTGGAGCCCACGAGCTACAACTACTGAGCCCACGCGCCACAACTACTGAGCCCGCGCGCCTAGAGCCTGTGCTCCACAACAAGAGAAGCCACCGCAGTGAGAAGCCCATGCACCACAACAAAGAGTAGCCCCCACTCACTGCAACTAGAGAAAGCTCGCGTGCAGAAAGAAAGATCCAACTCAGCCAAAAATAAATTAATTAATTAATTTAAAAAAAAAGAACTCTGCCAATTTCCTAATTTGCCAAGGCCAGCAAGGTTGTCAGAATCTGATTTTTATCAGCCTGCCTTCACCCTTCTGACTTTCCTGACGTGCTTCCCGCGCCAGCCCTCATCCTTGCCCAAAGCTCAGCCCCAACCGAGGTGACAGCAGCTGAGTTAGAAAAGCATGCCTGCTTCTGTCCCTGCTCCACTGTCCCTCCTGGGACCCTGCCTCACCCAGGAATAGCAGAGCCGTCCACAGTAGCATGTGGCCCAAAGGATGGCAGGATGTGCAGTCAGCTCGGTCACTCCTGGCAGCAGGGAGGGCTAGGAATGAGGGGATCCCCATCACCTCCTGGAGAGAGCAGGTTGGCTCTGACAGCCCAGCACGGCAGACACAGACTTCTCTCAAGGCTTGACAGATTCCACCCCAGAGAACAAATTCTGGAGTCCAAAAGAGGAAGTGAAAAGAAGTGTTGTTTTTGTCATTGGCTCCTCCTCTTCCACCCTCTTTCATCTCAACTTTTCCCTCCCAGAAGTTCAGGGTTTCCCAGAATCAATCTGGCTCAGTCCCACTCCAAATTCACAGAAAATGTGGAAACTGGGAAACAGATTCTCCTCTTCCTCTGGGGCCACAGCTGGGCTCAGCCTCTGGGAGAAGAGGGGAATAAATGGTCACCCAAACTCAGCTCAGAACCTCCTGTCTGTCTCTCTGCTTAGAAAAGGCGATGGAGGAGAGTGAGTCAGAAGACTCCCCATACTTCTAGATCTATTTAGAGGCGCAGACACTGGCATCAGACCCCTCCTGAGATCGAGCATAGCGACTTGTGGCCACCCCCCACCGTTTGATTTTCTTTATTATCATAATCCTGACTCTGTTTTGGATTGTGGAACAAGGACAAAGACGTGTGTCAGAGTGGCAATAGGATGATCACACCCATCCTCTTATTCCCCTTTGTCGTTCACGCTTGTACTCATTCCTCCAACAAATATCCTTGAGCAGCAATTAGTGCCCTGGTTCTTTATCTTTCTTACCCATCACTGTTCTTATCACTATGGCATGGTCAAAGAGCAGGGCTTTAGAGCTGTGTAAGTCTAATTTTGAATGACAGGTAGCTTCTCAGAACTACAGATTCCACATCTGTATAAATGAAGATTAGCGTGCCTGTCCTTCAAGCAGGGTTTCTCAGCCTCAGTACTATTGACATTTGGGGCCAAATAATTCTCATTGTGAGGACCTGTCCTATACACTGTAGGATGTTTAGCAGCATACCTGACCTCTAGGGGCACCCCCTAGTTGTGAAAAAAAAAATGTCTCTAGACATTGGCAAATGTTCTCTTGGGGACAACATTGCCCCTGGTTGAGAACCACTGCACTCAAGGTTTTTGAAAATCAAAAGAGAATTTGCGTGCTAGCAAAGTCCCTGGCGTGTTGTGGGTATCCAGTCAATGCTAGTTTCCCTTTTTTGATTTCTGTTGTCATCCTCATCAATATTTGTTCACCCTCAACATCCCCAGAACATGAGTTGCTCTGTGATCTCTCTTGGGGCCCTCTGCTGGGGCCTCTCTCCCAAAAGCTCTCTCAGGAAGCAAGCTGTAATACTCAAGGAAATGACGTTGTAAAACCTGTTCTTACACTCTGTGGTCTTCAGAAACCTCAATAGCCCCACTCCTTTGGCCAAGGCTTTTCTACTGGCCCCGTTCTACCCCACCTCCCACCCCCAATCTACCTCCAGCCATTATCTGATTTTTAGGTGAAAAAAATTCTTTAACCACTGAAAAGACTCCAGTGAGCTGACATCAACACTTTAAAGGTTAATTTATATAATGGGACCCACACATTGGAACCACCCAGTGGACCAGACCACATCACAAATCTAAACCTAAGTCAGCCTGCACTTAACAGGAAAAACCTGTCCAGAGACGTAACATACACCAATCACAATCCTCCAACTCAGCTTTAGCTAGCTTACCTTACTCTAGAAATCAGGACCTGTTAGTCTTATAAGGAAATTCCCAACCTCCTAGCCAGTCATGCCCTGTCTCCACATTGCCTCTTCTGAAGCTCTATAAAACTTGGTCTTGCCCAAATCCCTTGGGAAGAGTACTCCACTGCTTATGAGGAACTGTACTACCTCAATCCATGGCTTGTTTTCCCTTGAATAATCTTGTAACTAAATTGTTTTAGTTTTATCATTGGACAGGTCAGGCATATCTCATTTTATTGTGCTAACTTAACTGCACTTTGCAGATATTGCATTTTTTACAAACTGAAGGTTTGTGGCAACCCTCGTTGAGTAAGTCTATCAGTACCATTATTTCCCAACTGCATTTGGCTCACCTTGTGTCTCTGTGTCATATTTTAGTAATTCTCACAATATTTCGAACTTTTTCATTATTATTATGTGTTATAATGATCTGTGATCTTTGATGTTATTATTGAAATTGTTTTGGTATTTTTAGCAATAAAGTCATCTTAAATTAAGCTATGTATGTTGTTTTATAGACATGAAGCTATTGCACACTTCATAGACTATGGTGTAAATGTAACTTTTACATGCACTGGGAAGCCAAAAAATTTGTGTGACTCATTTTACTGCAATATTGTCTTTATTACAGTGGTCTGGAAGCAAACCCGCAATCTTTGCAAGGTATAGCCTCTACTGTCAACGAGGTGTGATGTGAAAACAGCTACTGAAGATTCCCGGGTTGGCTCCTAGATGAAGGTGAAGTTTCCTACAGAGCCACTTTAGTTTGCTACCTCTCCAGCTGCTCTCCAGTCTCTCTGGTAATTTCTCTTAGACCGAGCTCCACCAAGTTCCCATTTGAAGCTCAAGTTTGTTTGTTCTAATCTTTTTAGGTGGAAATTTGGGGTGTGAGGGACTTCAGATATTTCATGGTGAGATCTAGTAGGCCACAACATTTGAGTTTATGCCCAATCTCAGCTACAGTGTAAACACCTTCAGGAGGCACTGACGGATCTCAGGAACAGTGCTCAAGCAGTCAGAAACAGTAAGTCTGGTTGAACTAGGGAGAATTATTTAAATGAGGGAAAATAATAGGAGCCCTTGAAGCAAAAGAAAGCTTGATGGCATCCATTAGGAAACTCACAAAGCTTGAGGTAAGTCCACAGCATGAACTGCTGAGGGACTTGGGGAATTAAATTAAGACAATAAATGTGGAGTGTACTGAGCGCTCACCACCTCACTCTCAGACTCCTGGGCTAGGATAAGTTGGTCAAGGCATGGGTTAGATGAAAAGTAGGTCACATGCCAACCTCACGAAAATTTCCATGTAACAAGGTACACTGTTAAATACCACATAATCGGGGCTTCCCTGGTGGGACAGTGGTTAAGAATCCACCTGCCAATGCAGGGAACACAGGTTCAAGCCCTGGTCGGGGAAGATCTCACATGCCACGGAGCAACTAAGCCTGTGTGCCACAACTACTAATCCTGTGCTCTAGAGCCTGCAAGCCATAACGACTGAGCCCACGTGCCACAACTACTGGAACCCACGCACTTAGAGCCCCTGCTCCACAACAAGAGAAGCCACCACAATGAGAAGCCCACACACCGCAACGAAGAGTAGCCCCTGCTTGCCGCAACTAGAGAAAGCCCACGTGCAGCAGCGAAGATCCAACGCAGCCAAAAGTAAATAAATACATAAATTTGTTAAAAAAAAAAACAAAACCACATAATCTGGTGGCAGATCCCTATTAGGCATTAATTTGGCTCTAAGAGATCCAAGGCTTAGCTACAGAAGTGGGACCCTCAAATATCAAAGAATTAAGCTTGTCACCTTCTGGCACACCTGCCTATTTTATGTCTGATAAATGCGGTCCAAGAAGCTATAGATATCTACAAAAATGGCAACATCTTACTAAGACAACCTAGAATGACAACGGCCATTATAGGGACTCTTCCAGTTAGACAAGATGGCTCATTTAAGAGTGCACTTGAAAGTAAGAGCCCTCAAATCAAACAAACAGAATGGGATACCTATTTTAATTGGTATGCCTCCAAAAGGCTTCAAGAGTCCCAGAGAGCTTCATTGAAAGATTCATTGCAAAAGGGGAACGTAAAAGTAAAGACACAAGGGCTTCCCTGGTGGCACAGTGGTTGAGAATCTGCTTGCCAATGCAGGGGACACGGGTTCGAGCCCTGGTCTGGGAAGATCCCACATGCTGTGGAGCAACTAGGCTCGTGAGCCACAATTACTGAGCCTGCGCGTCTGGAGCCTGTGCTCCGCAACAAGAGAGGCCGCGACAGTGAGAGGCCCGCGCACTGCGATGAAGAGCCGCCGCTTGCTGCAACTGGAGAAAGCCCTTGCACAGAAACGAAGACCCAACACAGCCATAAATAAATAAATAGATAAATAAATAAAATTAAAAGAAAAAAAAGAAGTAAAGACACAAGAGGTACCTAAAACAAAAGACTACAAGCCTGATGTGACTCCTACTACTCCCCTCTGTCCTCCTTTACCTGAGTACCCACACTCTGCTAATCCTCTATCTGAATTGCCTTTCCACTCTGAAGAGACTATAGAACTGTAAACAAAAGTCTGCCAAGTTAGTGGCCTTACAGATACCCCGTATCTACCCTCAAAGAAAGGTCACCAAATGGCCCCTCTCAGGGTTGGTGAGACTCTGAGGGCGTCTCTGGTAAACTGCTACCAATTATTCCCTTAAACAGCCAAGGGGACACTAAAACTAAGATTAATGGAAACCCTTGTTAAATTCTGAGAGATACCAGAGCTACACTCTAAATACCTCATGCTCCAGAGCCTCCAGAAGGGATCCTGGAAAGACTGGCAGAAGCTGGTGAAGGATGAGAATTCTTACCACAGTCAGGTCTCCCAGATCTCTGTAGTGCCTGGTCAAGAGAGGAAAATTAAATTTCATGTTGTCCTTTCTTTTCCAAATTCAGGCTTCTTTGATTTTGGTTTTGGGGTGCCTATTGGTTGTCAATTCTTCTCTCCCAGGGACAGCTATTTTCTTCTGTTTGTCTCATTTTGTGTTGAGAACTTGACTTGGCAACCATCAGGTTGGGGCCCCCAAAATATGGCCAGGCAGAAATATGGGTTTGTAGTGTAAGCCCTGACAGCTTTCTTCTTTTTTGCAATACAAGTGGCTGACTTAAGCTTTGATTGCCAAGGCATCCATTTCAAGGGGCAGCCCTTTCAAAGAAGGCTATCTCAGCTAAACACAGTACCAACCACACAAGTAGATAAAGAGCCAGGCCACTTCCACTTACTGAGGCTCCTTTGTTTTAGAGATTTTGGTAGATTTAAATAACTGACCAATTGGTCTACATGGTTTTTGTTTTTTTCCATCCTGTCCTTTAAATTCCTGCTCTTATGTTTTAAATTCACCAATAAAGAGTGAGCCCCCAAAACCCTAGGACCCACCCTCAGCCCCAATAAAAGCAGAACCCCAGGCCCACGTGCACTCTGTCTCCCCATGACCTTGCTGTGTGGCCCCAGGTGTGCTGTGTAATTTCCAGGTGTTATAAGTAATGAGCCTCTGTTTTTTTCAAAGTTTCCTGATGGTTATTGCTGAAGGGCATCTTGCAATCATTATAAGAACCCCAAGAGCTTGTCCAACTACAACACTGGTTATTGATAGGCTGAGATCAGCACAAAACAGGGTTGCACCCCATTGGCTTCTGGGGTTCTGCTGACTTTTGCCAGCTCTCAGGGGAATTGTCTAAGTCTTCTTTCTCGTGGCTATCTCTGTGAGTCACTCTGGACCTTGGGAGGGTTTGTATCTTTTGTATCCTCTTTCGGGACACCCTTGGGTTCATGGGGTTGTTCAATACTGTCAGAAATATTTACTATTTTTCCCAGCTGAAACCTGACAAGATATTTGAAAGAATTTCTTTAAAGTAGCTCTATGGTCAGAAGTCGGTCAAATTGGAAGCTGATATTCAGGGTCTGATAGGATCTTTTTTTAAGGCCTTCTCGCCTAAGCTGAATGAAAGAAAATATTCCAAAAAAAAAAAAAAATCGACAAATCTAGAACATAGAGTTCTTTTGATTTGTATCTTAGTTAAAGATTTCCCTGATATAAAGAAGCAAAATGAAGATAATGTATAGTTGGATGGGTGGGTCAACGCTTTGAGATCATTCAGGCTTCAACCCAATTCTTTGAGGAATTAAAAACAACTGTCCTAGGACTTCCTGGTGGTGCAGTGGTTAAGAATCTGCCTGCCAATGCAGGGGACACAGGTTTGAGCCCTCGTCTGGGAAGATCCCACATGCCACGGAGCAACTAAGCCCATGTGCTGCAACTACTGAGCCTGAGCTCTAGAGCCCATGAGCCACAACTACTGAGCCCTCATGCCACAACTACTGAATCCTGTGTGCCTAGAGCCCTTGCTCTGCAACAAGAAAAGCCACCACAGTGAGAAGCACGCGCACTGCAACTAAGAGTAGCCCCTGCTCACCGCAACTAGAGAGAGCCCACGCACAGCATCGAAGACCCAACACAGCCAAAAATTAATTAATTAATTAATTAGGGAAAAAACTGTCCTTGTCTTGTAAGATCAGAAACGCAGCTCTAGAAAAAATTCAAAGCCAACCTATCCTTTTTACCAATTCCCAAACCTCCCCATTCATCTCAAAAAGCTTGTAGGTATCATAAAATTCTAGATATAGAAAATAAAAGTCCTTCTTGGAGGAACTTGCATTCTTTCCCTGTGCCATTTTTTTGAAATTCAAACTTCAGAGAAGTAATCCTTACTAGGAAAAAATATTTTAAAAAAAGGAAAGGCTATTTGGAAACTACATACATGAAAAATTTTCAGTCTTCACAAATATTAGTAAAAAATTTAAGCCATCTGAGCAGCTAGTTTTAACTTATTCCACCTGCCAGAAACACAATTTTGACCCAACTGTTCTTTTATAAACCACTGAGTTTTGTATTATCATAGCTGTCTCATGGCTAAAATTTTAAAATGAAAGTTGTAAGACTTCTGTTTGCATCTGTCTGTATGTTTATGTATGTCTATGTATATATGTTATAATACATACATACATAGGTTTTTTTCTACCTTCAGGTGGTACTGCCAAAATTAATTTGTAACGAGCTCTACTTAATTGGCTTAAAGAAATTTAAGCATTTATATAAATCAACTATACTCTCAGTAATACAGAAATTAACCCAAATGTTTGCCAAGGTCACATGATGTAAGATAAGCTTCTGTAAAATAAAGCTAGTTTAAATTTGTTGGTTTAATTCAAACAGGCATGTCTTCAGAGTTACCAGCATTAAATACAATACTTTTATTTTACCTAGGTTTACTAAAAGTCAAATAAGCTCACTTTATCTCTGTTAGAGAATTTGTCAGCAAGAAAGCTAACTTATGATGATGGTTAGCTGTTTAAGGTCTCTTAAATTGTCATGAAGAATCTAAACATAAATGTTCAGAACAAGTAAATTAAATATATGTAAAAAAGATACAAGTTTGTAAGTGAACTTTTCAACAATTATTATGCTTTTGGTACATCTACTTAAAAACAGTTTCCAAAATTATTTTGGTTATTTGAATCCTAAAGTTACACTAAGGTAACTTAAATGATGGATATTTGCTGAATATCTAGTTCATTTCCAAGTAAGATAAAATACTGAAACATTAAGTACTGAACATAGATTTATCCACTTTTGACTTCCTTTTACAGAGGAACTAAAGATATTTTGATCTCTTAGTAAACATGGTTTGTGTCACACTGAAAAAACGTGGTATGAGGAAGAATATGTTTCTCAAAATTAGGAAATGTATTTGCAAATTTGCCAATCAACAGAATTGGCAAGTGACAGTCCACAATTGCTTACTTTTTAGTTTTCACTAGGAATCAAGGGATTCTTAAGGATAAGAATTATAATTAATATAAAACTACTAGAAATAATAAGGGAAACATTTCTATGCAAGACATGGAGATGTGTTTTTGTTAGGGAAAAAAGAGTAATTTTGTCCTAAAGTAAAATGTTTATTCCAGAATGAGAAAGAGGAAAAAAAAAGAAAAAGGAAAAAACAGGACAAAACTAGAATGGATATAAAAAGTTGGAGAATATTTGTGGAAAAGGATTCTTGGAAAAGAAATTTTGAGTGTGGTCAAGCAGGAAGGTGTGGCTAAGATCGGAAAGGATCTATTTAAATTTTTAAAAAATGAATTTTAATATCAAAAAGTATCCTGGGGCAAAATTAGACTTGGTCTTCTGTCTGTTAAAAAAAACAAAGTTTTATTGTACTATTGGTCTGCTCTTAATATAAAAGGCTGTGAAAGTTTATTGTTATTATTTTTTAATCTTTCTGATAATCTACCTGGAAAGCAAATGTTTTGCGTCTTACCAAAATAATTTCCTGTGCTTCATGTTGCCTTTATCAGGTCACTGACTACTTAAGAAAACAAAGTCTTCTCAATATTAAAAGAGCTAAGTTTTGTTCATAACTATGCAACCTTCTGCATTTGCCTTTAAAATCTTTTATAGTCACTTTAAATAGATAATTATTTTTTCATAATGATCTGTGATCCTATTTAGTCAAATGTTCAAACCTTTTGTCATTTTCACATTTTCCCAAAATCAAATTCTAAATGCAGCATTTTTTACCTCAGAGTTAACACTGAGATTTCCCAGAGACCCCTTGGAATTCTCAAGGGATTTGTCTCTCAGCTTGTAAAGGAGAGATGTTGAACTAATTAGGTTTATTTGGTATGCTAAATTACATGGGAAGCATTGTCAAATAAGTGATGATAAACCTTCTTAGGTTATATGTGTATGGATATATGTTACTGATACAGGTATTCCAGAAATTGTTTAAAGATTCTAGAATTGTATCAATATACTCAGTGTCCAATTATCATGCTAACTTATTGTATAACACAGAATTAACTACATTTCCTTATCAAATGAATTATCAGATTTTTATCCATGGGCATTTTAAGTCTTTTGTCATTAACAGACAGTTATTATTTTACTCTAATGCTTTTGCAAAAGTGAGACTCATGGAAAGGACTCTACCAAGAATCCTTGACCACTGACACTGTTACCAAATTACAAGGTTATCAAATCTTGCACGTATATTTCACAACTGAAAAAGGCTCCACCTGACATCTGGTCCTGTACAAATGCTCAAAATCAAGTTTACTTGAATGAGAAGCTGCTGATTTCATGAAGTAGAATGCTTCCACCCGAGACTTTGGAACAAGAATCCTGGTCCTTTCACTCTCTTCATGAAATACCTTCTCCCCTTTGTACCTGCTTCACCACTCTTCTTTTTCTTTCTGTCACTTGTAAAGATAATGCTAGCATCTGTATTTCTGGGGCTTTTGCAAAGGGGGAGACCTATTTGATTGTTGGGTTTGCCACCAAAGACCCCAGTTGGTCTATGATGCTCGTGATTTTGTAGTTCTGCCTGTTACAAACATCTCCCTGATTTCCAATGCCTCAGTTTCTCTGGACCAAATGAAGTACCCTCTATATCCTTTTAGACTCCTAACCTTGACCCTGTAAGTCAATTTCTCTGCGTCCAGTTAACAACTAATACAAAGAGAAATCAGAACAACTAACAGAAAGAGAAATCAGAACAATATTCTCTGTGCAGTCTACAGACCCTTAACTCTTAAATCATAAATCATCTGACCTCCAGGGCTTGGCTGATCACTCTGCACTCCTATTCCAATATTCTCCACCATGGAATACCTCTTTTGGTGGTGCCATCTGTGCTCCTCCCAGGTTTATCTTTATCTGTGGAGGATAGTGCCCCTGCATGCACGGGAAGCTCAATGTTTAAGTAATTGGGAAATGGTGGGACACTATGGTCTGAGCTAACTCTTTATGTCTCTGACTGCCCACAATCAAACCAAGGCTTCACGTTGGGCTGCTCCTCTCAACTAAAATTACAGATCAATTGAGAATTACCAGGAGGCATTCTTGATTCAAAATTTGCTTCCTGTGGCAGATTCCTACTTCCCTGATTAGGAGGAAGTGTAAATGAGGCTGTGATCAGGAACCTCTCCTTAACTCTTAAAGTTATCACAGAAGCTACTGGCAAACCAATAGCTGCCTGACAATAATCTGTAGACTCTCTGGCCAAAGTTGTTCTTGTAATAGAATAGGCCTTGATTATCTTTTAGACCGAAAGAAGGTGTCTGTGCTCTAGCCAACACCACTTGCTGTACTTGGAGTCACAGTTCTGGGGAAGTTGAAACTCAGCTACCTAAGATTACTGAAAAAGCCATTTGGCTTAAGAAAGTGTTTCCTATGACAAAAACTTGCCAGAAAGTGAGCATAGAGGGAAACTACCTCAACATAATAAAGGCCATATATGACAAACCCACAGCAAACATCATTCTCAATGGTGAAAAACTGAAAGCATTTCCTCTAAGGTCACAAGACAAGGATGTCCACTCTTGCCACTTTTATTCAGCATAGTTTTGGAAGTCCTAGCTACAGCTAGGACTTTTTCAGAGAAGAAAAAGAAATAAAAAGAATCAAAATTGGAAGAGAAGAAGTAAAACTGTCACTGTTTGCAGATGACATGATACTATACATAGAAAATCCTGAAGATGCTACCAGAAAGCTACTAGAGCTCATCAGTTAATTTGGTAAAGATGCAGGATACAAAATTAATACACAGAAATCTCTTGCATTCCTAAACACTAACAATGAAAGATCAGAAAGAGAAACTAAGTAAACAACCCCACTAACCATCACATCAAAAAGAATAAAATACCTAGGAATAAACTTACCTAAGGTGGCAAAAGATCTGTATTCAGAAAATTATAAGATACTGATGAAAGATCAAAGATGACACAAACAGAGAGATACACCACATTCTTGGATTGGAAGAATCAATATTGTCAAAATGACTATACTACCCAAAGCAATCTACAGATTCAATGCAATCCCTATCAAATTACCAATGGCATTTTTCACAGAATTAGAACGAAAAATTTTACAATTTGTATGGAAACACAAAAGACCCTGAACAGCCAAAGCAATCCTGAGAAAGAAAAACGGAGCTGCAGGAATCAGGTTCCCTGACTTCAGACTATACTACAAAGCTATAGTCATCAAAACAGTATGGTACTGGCACAAAACCAGAAATATAGATCAATGAGACATGCTGGGAAAAATGGACAGCTACATGTAAAAGAATGAAATTAGAACACTTCCTAACACCATACACAAAAATAAACTCAAAATGGATTAAGACCTAAATGTAAGGCTGGATACTATAAAACTTTAGTGGAAAAACATAGGCAGAACACTCATACATACATCGCAGCCAGATCTTTTTTGATCCACCCCCTATAGTAATGAAAATAAAAACAAAAATAAACAAATGGGACCTAATTAAACTGAAAACCTTTTGCACAGCAAAGGAAACTATAAACAAAACGAAAAGACAACCCACAGAATGGGAGTAAATATTTGCAAACAAAGCGACCAATAAAGGATTAATCTCCAAAATATACAAACAGCTCATGCAGCTCAATATCAAAAAAATTAGCAACCCAATCAAAAAATGCATGGAAGATCTAAATAGACATTTCTCCAAAGAAGACATAAAGATGGCCAACAAGCACATGAAAAGATGCCCAACATCACTAATTATTAGAGAAATGCAAATCAAAACTACAATGAGGTATCACCTCACACAAGTCAGAATGGCCATGATCAAAAAATCTACAAACAGTAAGTGCTGGAGAAAGGGGAACCCTCCTACACTGTTGGTGGGAATGTAAATTGGTACAGCCACTGTGGAGTACGAAGGTTCATACACAGTATGAAGGTTCCTTAGAAAATTAAAGATACAGCTACCATATCCCGCAATCCCACTCCTGGGCATATATCCTGAGAAAACCATAATTTGAAATTATACATGCACCCCCGAATATTCATTGCAGCACTATTTACAATAGCCAGGACATGGAAGCAACCTAAATGTCCATCAACAGAGGAATGGATAAAGAAAATGTGGTACATATATAAAATGGAATATTACTCGGCCATAAAAAGGAACAAAATAATGCCATTTGCAGCAACATGGATGGACCTAGAGATCGTCATACTTAGTGAAGTAAGTCAAACAGACAAAGACAAATATATGATATCACTTATATGTGGAATCTAAAAAAACGGTACAAAAGAACTTATTTTCAAGACAGAAATATAGTCACAGATGTAGAAAACAAACTTATGGTTACCAGGGGGAAAGTGGTGGGGAGTGCTGAGGGATAAACTGGGACATTGGGATTGACATCTACACACTACTATATATAAAATAGATAACTAATAAGGACCTACTGTATAGCACAGGGAACTCTTCTCAATATACTGTAGTAACCTATATGGGAAAAGAAGCTAAAAAAGAGTGGATATATGTATATGTATAACTGATTCACTTTGCTGTAGAGCAGAAACTAACACAACATTGTAAATCAACTATATTCCAATAAAAACTTTTTTAAAAAATTGTCTTCTTCAATGCAGTCTTTCTTTGATCTATTTGATCTAAGTTGTTTTGGGCCATGGGGACTGTGGCTTTGGAGCGGGAATTATTCTGCCTATAGTCATTTTAATAGTCTCCCTTGTGTGCTGTGTTGTCTCAAAAGCTTTAAGTGCAAATATGTAGCCACTGGCAATGAGACAAATGATCTCCCTTTGCCTAGAATGTCAAAAATGAGATGAAGAAAACAGTCAACTAAGGGACTGAGACCTCCATATACTAACCTATGGAGAGAGTCAACCTGACGCCAACATCGACAAGAAGTGATAGCTTAGAGTGGGGCTAATACCTTACATTTTGATCAATACTCTCAGTGCAACTGAAAGTTTGATCAAAATGTGGGGAATTGATACAGTTAATTAGTATACTGGGATCGACAAAAATGTCAGCTGCCCCAGTGGCCTGCCACATCACAGATTTAAACCTAAGTTAGCCTGCACTTAAGAAAACACCTATCAAGGAAACCTAAAATACATCAACTAGAATTTTCAAACTCAACTCTAACTAGCTTACCTTTTCCTAGAAAATAGGACTTTCCAGGCTTATAGGAAAATACCTGACCTCCTAGCCAATCATGCCTTGTTTTCACATTGCCCCTTATACTTCCCTATAAAACTCACTCTTGGGGGCTTCCCTGGTGGTGCAGTCGTTAAGAATCTGCCTGCCAATGCAGGGGACACGGGTTCGAGCCCTGGTCCAGGAAGATCCCACATGCCACAGAGCAACTAAGCCCATGCACCACAACTACTGAGCCTGTGCTTTAGAGCCTGTGAGCCACAACTACTGAGCCCACGTGCCACAACTACTGAAGCCCGTGAGCCTAGAGACTGTGCTCCACAACAAGAGAAGCCACTGCAATGAGAAACCCGCGCACCACAACAAAGAGTAGCCCCCGCTCACCGCAGCTAGAGCCCACACGCAGCAACGAAAGCCAACGCAGCCAAAATAAATAAATAAATAATAAATTTATTAAAAAAGAAAACAACTCACTCTTGCCCAAAATCCCTCAGGAAATGTGCTCCACTTCTTGTGAGGCACTATACACCCCCAATCCAAAGACTGCTTTTCCTTGAATAAAAATCATCAAACTTGTTCTTTAATTGTTTTAGTTTTGTCATTTGACAAGACAAAAGCAAAGAGCAATATATAGTTTACACACTAAGAGACCAAAATTAATAGTTAGTATGTAAGCATATGAATGCTTACTATGGAGGAGGCACTTTACATATATTACCTCTAATACTTACAATTTTGGAGGGTAAATTACATCATCCTCATTTGCACACAAACTATTGAGAGATAAACTGATGCGTATTAAAAATTTTTTAAGAGTTTGAGCAAAAATCAATTCCAATTGGGCAGTGATGAACTGAAAGTGGTTAGGAGTGCTCCACAAATAGGAACTTGGAGAAAGACTTTTATGGAGAAAAGGTGACAGCAAAGCAAGGAAATTATTTGATTAGCTATAGCTTAAGCATTTGCATTATTTGGAAAAGAGCAGTTGGCTGTTTGTAATTCATTGTGAAGGGGAGCAGAATATGCCATTCCAAAACATGCTTCTTTGGCATAAGAATTACCTTGATCTGGTTATTTTTAAGAAATAGCAGACACTGGAAAAGTTCTGAAAACTGAGAAGTTACTGGTTGTAAGGGAAATTTACATTTATAAGGGAAATCTCCACTATAAGGGTGTCTATATATACCAGGAAGAGAAAGATGACTCTAAATCACAAGAAACTCTTATCAATGGAGAAGTCACAGACTTAAATCTGCATAACAACCTTATTCTTTACCGTGCCTTTCTTGATAACCTCCCAAAACTGGCTCCCCCAACTCCAAAATCTTTCTTTTGCCTTTAGCAGAAGATAGTATTTAAGGTGATGGCTTTGGCCATTTCAGGTAGTCACTCAGTTTTCCTGGGTATCTCCCATGTATATAGGAGTTATGCCTATTATTAAAATTCTGTCTGTTTTTCTCCTGTTAATCATTAGGGTGGGGGGATGTCTCAGCCAAGACCTTAGAAGGGTGGAGGGAAAACTATTTTTCCTCCCTGGCAGAACCAAAACAGAAAGAGGAGTCTTTCTTTCCCATCAGAGCTGGGGGAAAAGACAAACAAACAAACAACAACAACAAAACTAAAGAAAGTACAAGGAGATGTTTCTAAAAGAAAGTGATTATAAATACAGGGGCGCACAATTTATTCAAAACTGAAATATGCCAATGAGAAAGGAGAATTCTTTAAAAGGAACAGCTCGATTTAAAATGTATATGTCTGAAGTAAAAGCACATCTAGGCACAAAATAAAAAATAAAAAACTGCTTTAAACTCAAATACAAACAGAAAAATTGTAAAGCAGCCAGAGAAGAAAACACATTCCTTCAAAGAAGCAACAAGATTTACCCCAGACTTCTCAACAGGCAGTATGGAAGTCAAAAAACAATATAATGATATTTTTGCAGTGTTGAAAGAAAACAAAAGTGTCAACCTAGAAATTCTGTATCCAGTGAAAATATCCTTAAAAAGTGAAAGAAAAATAGAAACACTTTCACCCCCAAAAAATAAAATAAAATGTATATGTCTGGAGATAGCAAATGTATGAATAACTCAAAAGTCAGAAAAGTCCAGTGATTAAGAGTATGGACTTTGTAGACAGGCAGACACAGATCAAAAGCCTCATCCCTTACCAGCTGTGTAATCTTAGACATATTAATCTTCCCTTCTAAGCTCCGTTGCCTCATCTGTAAAATGGAGATTACTTTACTACTTACCATATAATGCTGTGAAGATTAAATGAGAAAATCCATAAATTGTGCTGTTAATAAATAAAATTCAACAGAGTAAAATTTAAATATCTTATTGGCTTTATTCAATAATTCATGAATCAGGCAGCATGCAATCTAGCAGATAGAAAGGAGTTCTGAGGAGCTGTACAAAATAAAAGACTTTTATAGGCAGATAGGAGCAGGAACAAGGAAGTTGTACTAGGCCAAAAAAACAGATTGGTTATGGCAGGGTTACTTTCCTTTAAGGGATGGCAAGGGTCTATCAGGCAGATTACCTAACTGGTGCTTATTAGGTAATTCCTGATTGACGGGTTTAAGATTCCATTTCTGGGAGAGCCAAAACTGCAGTAAGTCTCAGTTTCATGATGTGGTATTTAGCATAAGTGACTCCATTTTGGGCCCATCGTTTTTACCAGTGTTTCATACAGAACCTGGCATACAAATTTAGTCTTTATCATTACTGTTAAAAGACTAGGAGATGATGAAAGAAATTAAAGATGACACAAACCAATGGAAAGATATACCATTCTCAGGGATTGGAAGAATCAATATTGTTAGATAGTTCATACTACCCAAGGCAATCTATAGATTCAATGCAATCCCTACTAATATATCAATGGCATTTTTCACAGAACTAGAGCAAATAATTCTAAAATTTGAATGGAAACACAAAAGACCCTGAACAGCCAAAACAATCTTAAGAAAGAAGAACAAAGCAGGAAGCATCACACGCCCTGATTTCAAACTATACTGCAAAGCTATAGTCATCAAAACAATATGGTACTGGCACAAAAACAAACACATAAATCATTGAAACAGAATAGAGAGCCCAGAAATGAACCTATACTTACATGGTCAGTTAATCTATGACACAGGAGGCAAGAATATATTATAGGGAAAAGACAGCCTCTTCAGTAAATAGTGTTGGGAAAACTGGATATCTATATGCAAAATAATCAAACTGGACTTTTTCACACCATATACAAAAAAAAAATACAAGATGGGTTAAAGAATTAACTGTAAGACACAAACCATAAAAATTCTAGAATAAAACACAGGCAGTACACTCTTTGACATCAGTCCTAGCAATATTTTTTTTGATATGTCTCCTCAGGCAAGGGAAACAAAAGCAAAAATAAACAAATGGGACTACATCAAACTAAAATCTTTTGCACAGCAAAGGAAACTATCACCAAAATGGAAAGGCTACCTACCAAATGGGAGAAGATATTTGCAAACAATGTATCTGACAAGGGGTTAACATCCAAAGTATACAAATAACTCATACAACCCACAACAAAAACAAAAAACAAAAAAAACAAACCAATTAAAAAATGGCAGAGATGGGACTTCTCTGGTGCTGCAGTGGTTAAGACTCCACACTCTCAATGCAGGGGGCGCAGGTTTGATCCCTGGTCAGGGAACTAGATCCCACATGCATGCTGCAACTAAGAGTTCACATGCCACACCTAAGGAGCCAGCACAACCAAATAAAAATAACTAACTAAATAAATAAATAAAAATTAAAAACGACAGAGGACTTGAATAGACATTTTTCCGAAGAAGACTTACAGATGGCCAACAGGCACATAAAAAGATGCTCAACATCACTAATCATCAGGGAAATGCAAATCAAAACCACAATGAAATATCACCACACACCTATCAGAATGGCTATTATCAAAAGACAACAAATAACAAGTGTTGCTAAGGATGTGGAGAAAAGGAAACGCTCATACACTGTTGGTGGTAATGCAAATTGTGCAGCCACTATGGAAAACAGTTTTTGAGGAGATTCCTCAAAAAATTAAAAACAGAACTATCATATGATCCAGCAATTCCACTCCTGGGTATTTCAAGAAAATGAAAACACTAATTGAAAAGTTATATGCACCCCTACATTCATTGCAGCATTATTTACAAAGCCAAGATATGGAAGCAACATTAGTGTGCATCTATAAATGAATGGATTAAAGAAGGTATGATGTATATACACAATAGAAGATTACTCTGTCATTAAAAAAAAAAGAAACCTTGCATTTGTGACACCATGGATGGACCTAGAGAGTATTATGCTAAGTGAAATTTGTCAGAGGAAGACAAATACTATATAATTTCACTTATATGTGGAATCTACAAAGCAGGACAAATGAACAAACATAATAGAGTCATAGACACAGAGAACAGACAGGTGGTTGCCAGAGGGGAGGGGGGTGCCAAAGAGAGAAATAGATGAGGGAGACTAAGAGGTACAAACTTTCACTTGCAAAATAAATGAGTCGTGGATATGAAAGGTACAGTGTGGGCCATATAGTCAGTTAAAAAAAAAAGACTAGGAGAATCTAGTCCACTGCTTCCAGTGGGGGATGGTGTTTATGGACCCACTTCGGGAAGGACAGATAAATGCTAGAAACTCAATTGACCCCACTCTAGATACTCTCAGATTCCAGCCACTTGAATTAGAAGCTGCTTTTTTCTTTGTTTCTCTGCTTGGTTGGGTTCTGTTCTCGTCTTCTTAATACCCTGACCACCCTTTCAGCAGATCTCTGTAACTGCTTTATCACAGAGCAGTTTATCCACAAATCAGTCCTTTCTAGGGTTTCCTTGTTACAGCCACTTCCTCAAGAGCCGAGACACCCAGGCAACACTACAATCAACTGCTGACCACAAAGGAGGAGGAAGTCTGGAAGGAAAGGCAACCACAGAAGGGAAGAGGGAAGAACAAATGATGGAGTTATAGAAGCCCTGGTTTGAAGGGGCTCAGCCAGGTCCACACACTAGCATCAACAGTCCAGCCTGAAAACTTCCTTTGGGAATTCAGGTCTTTGCGTTAAAGCATTGTCACCTTTAACAAACTTTTAGAAATGCAAATACCCTAAGCTATGTTGATCGTTAACTTCAGAGTGAGGATCTGCTCACCAGTCACTCTTTTTCAGAACAGCAGAGTGCTGAAGAATTTTGATGAGAGGAGAGAGAAATAATATGAGAAAGGAAGGGCTATTTCTCAGGAAGCAAAGACCCATGACAAAGTGAGGGGCTTAGACAACAGAGGGCTATTTATCTCTGAGGACCTAGGTTAGGAAGGGAGAGATGAGACCAGATTTCAGAGCCATCTTTGCCACAGTGTGGTATTGGGCAAGGCACTTTGCTTCTCTGGACCTCAGTGAAATGAGGGGAATGGACAGGATGCTTTTTATCAGAAATGACTTTTGCAAATATTTTCTCCCAGTGTGTGGCTTGTCTTATTCTCTGAACAGTCTTTTGCAGAGCATAAGTTTAAAATTTTAATAGTCAAGTATCAATTATTTGTTCATGAATCATACTTTTGATGTTGTATCTAAAAAGTCATTGTCATACCCAAGGTCATCTAGATTTTTCTCCTTTGTTATCTTTTTTTTAATATAAATTTATTTATTTATTTATCTATTTATCTATTTATTTATTTATTTATTTATGGCTGCGTTGGGTCTTTGTTGCTGCGTGCGGGCTTTCCCTAATTGCATTGAGCGGGGACTACTCTTCGCTGTGGAGCACAGGCTCTAGGCGTGCGGGCTTTAGTAGTTGTGGCTCACGGGCTCTAGAGCACAGGCTCAGTAGTTGTGGAGCACAGGTTTAGTTGCTCCGCAGCATGTGGGATCTTCCCAGACCAGGGCTCGAAACTGTGTCCCCTGTCCTTTATTATCTTCTAGGAGTTTTATAGCTTTGCATTTTACATTTAAGTCTATGATCTATTTCGAGTTAATTTTTGTGAAGTGTGTAAGGTTGGTGTCTAGATTTTTCTTTTTTTTTTTGCTTGTGGATGTCCAGCTGTTCCAGCACCATTTGTTGAAAAGACTGTCTTTTCTCTGTTGTATTGCCTTTGCTTCTTTGTCGAAGATCAGTTGACTATATTTATAAGGGTCAATTTCTGGGCTCTCTATTCTGGTCCAGTGATTTATTTGTCTATTCTTTTGCCAATAATAGGATGCTCTTTGAGAGCTCTTCCTGTTCTAATCAGTTCTTCCTGGTCATTAAACTATATGTTAATGAAGATAAACATTGGTTCATTTCCAATTTTACCCAGTTAAGGCTCCAGACTGTACTTTCTCTTCAATAGTGATTCCTAGGCTGAGAGTGACCAATCTTCCACAACCTGTCAAGGACAAGAGAGTGTTGGGATCCTAGGTCACACCCAGGCAGGCTGCTCTTTGGGGCAACACACAGAAGGGTGGAACAAAGAGATAGCTTACCATAACTGCTATCCTAAGCAGGTGCTGTGCCATGAGGAAGGAGGCACGCCATCACCTGGAGAGAAGGAGAAGAGTGAGGAGCCAGAAAGGCCCGTTAATCAGGTATCCAGAGCAGAAGTACTGGAGGATGAGAAGTCAGGAAGGTATCCAGAGAAGTGGTGGGTCAAGATTCAGTTTGGAACAAATCTTGCCACAATGAAGTTCCCATCATTCATTCCTCTCATGCACTGGTTGGCAGATTGCTAGGAAAGGACAGATCCTAAAAGGATAAGAATATAAATAAAGGAGATCTCCTCTGACCATAGCAGTTGAGTAAAGTTGCAAATATAAAACTAGTGTTGTTTCTGGTTGAGGAGCCTTATGGAAAAGTTCCTCCATGGGGGCCACTTTACCAATCTAGAAACTGGGAAGTTATTTTGTACAAGAAGACAGTGGGAGTTCTCAGCTTAGCATCTGTTCTTTCCTGTGGCCCCTAGTCTCAGTAGAGGACCCCAGAAAAAGAGTTTTCTCTGGCAAAGGTGCAAAGCAGGTGGCAGGCTGGAGTAAACTTGGGCCCTGGCAGAATTGCAGAAGTGAAGCTAGGTCTTCTGGGACAACTGGATACTGAGACTGGCAACAGCACCAAATGCTGTGCAAGGGAGAACTTGCCCACAGGGAAGCGATTAACTAGAGACTGAGTGACTCAGTCAACACCCACTCTGCTGATAAAATGGGGTGATTAAACAATAAGGTCCTACTATATAGCACAGGGAACTATATTCAATATCCTATGATAAACCATAATGGAAAAGAATATTAAAAAAGAATACATATACATATCTGAATCACTTTTCTGTATAGCAGAAATTAACACAACATTGTAAATCAACTATACTTCAATAAAAAATAAAATAAAATGGGGTAATGGTGGGAGGAGAAGATGAAGAAAGAAATAGAGGCAGGAGTCTCTGCCCTGAGGAACTCTCATTATAATGGGGAAGACAGGATACATGCAAGAGACAGGTATAAAGCAACACAAACACGTCCTGTCTTTCACCTGTATTAGCATAGTAGAAAGGAGCTTTGAGTTTGTGACTGGAATTAAAAATTGGGGAAAAGTATGAGTATTAGACAAGGTAATTATTAATTGTAGAGCCAAATCATTTTAATCAAAAAGGGATTTGATTTCAGACACATTTGCAGGTTAGCTGCAAGGTAGGTCTGAGATCAAGCAGTAATAACATAAATGTGAGAAAACAATGAAGACTACAGCAGCTAAGAGAGGCAGGTTTGCACCATAAAGGGTTATGGTAGTCATAAAATTGAAATCATGTTTGTGTTACAAACAGTATAGCCTCAGGGAAAACCAAAACCAATATCACAGGTGGTGAAAATTTAGCAAAAAGAAAGATTGCAAATTGAAGTAGTGACGAGAAGAACATAGAGAAATCCTGCCATTATAGCATGGCTCCTGCTTGTGTAACACCCTAGTCATAGTTAGGGTCTAACTCTTAGTCACTTTTGATGAGGAGCTTTAAAACACACCATTTCAAGACAGAAACAGGAGGAAAAAGAAACGATGGAGATACAAAACAACCAGAAGGCAAATGATAAGATGGCAGTAGTAAGTCCTTACATATCAATAATCATGCTGAAGATAAATGGATTGAATTCACCAATCAAAAAATACAGAGTGGCTGGATGGATTAAAAAATAAAAATGAGCAGAACAAGTCCCAACTATGTACTGCCTACAAGAGATTCATTTCAGCTCTAAAGACACACATAGGCTCAAGGTGAAGGTATGAAAAAGGATATTCCATGCAAGTGGAAACCAAAAGAAAGGCATAGCCATACTTATATCAGACAAAATATACTTCAAGCCCAACACAGTAACAAACAACAAAGACGGTCATTACGTAGTTATGAAAGGGTCAATACATCATATACACACCCAATATCAGAGCACCAAACTATATTAAGCAAATACTAACTGATATAAAGGGAGAAATAGACAACAATATAATAATAGTATGGGACTTTAATACCCCATTGTCAGCAATGGATAAGTCATCCAGACAGAAAGTCAACAATGGACTAGAACAAATTGACTTAGCAAACACATATAGAACATTCCATCCAACAGTAGCAGAATACACATTCTTTTACAGTGCACATGGAACACTCTCCAGGACAGATCATAAGATAGGACACAAAACTTAGCAAATATAAGAAAGTTTAACTCAATCCAACTATCTTCTCTGACCATAGTGGTATGAAACTAGAAATCAACAAGCGAGGAAAGTTGGAAAATCTACAAATTTGTGGAAACTAAACAACACACTTGTAAACAACCAATGGGCCAAAGAAGAAATCAAAGGGGAAATAAAAATGATCTCTAAGCAAATGAAAATGGAAATACACCATATCAACACGTGGGATACAGCAAAAGCAGTTCTGAGAGGACAGTTAGTAGCAATAAGTTCATTTATTATGAAATTAGAAAGATCTCAAATAAACAACCTAAATTTACACCTCAGGGAACTAGAAAAAGAAGAACTAATTAAACTCAAAGTTAGCAGAAGGAAGGAAATAATAAAAGTCAGGGTGGAAATAAATAAAATAGACACCAGAAAAACAACAGAAAAGATTGACAAAACTAAGAGCTGGTTCTTCAAAAAACTAAACAAAATTGACAAACATTTAGCTAGACTAAGGAAAAAAAGAGAGAAGACTCAAATAAAATTAGAAATGAAAAAGGAGACATTACAACTGACTACAGAAATACATAGAATCATAAGAGACTATTATGAACAATGATATGCCAAAAAATCAGATAATCTAGACGAAGTGGATAAATTTCAAGCATACAACCTACCAAGACTGAATCATGAAGAAATAGAAAATCTGAACAAACCAATAACAAGAGATTTAATTGGTAATCAAAAACCTCCCCACACAGAAAAACCCAGGAACAAATGATCTCACTGGACAATTACACCAAACATTCAAAGAACAAGTAACACCAATCTTTCTCAAACTCTTCCAAAAAATTGAGGAGAAGGGAATACTTCCAAACTCATTCTACAAGGCCAGTAATACCTTATACACCATAGCCACGTGGGATTTATCCCTGGAATGCAAGGATGGTTCAATGTATGTAAATCAGTAAGTGTAATATACCACATTAATAAAATGAAAGATAAAAATCACATGATTGTCTCAATAGACGCAAGAAAAGCATCTGACAAGATACAACATTCTTCCATGATAAAAACCCTCAGAAGACTGGGTATAGAAGGAATATAGCTCAACATAATAAAGGCCATATATGACAAATCCACAGCTAACACTTTACTCAATGGAGAAAAGTTGAAAACTTTCCTCTAAGATCAGGGACATGAAGAGGATGCCCACTCTCACCACTCTTATTCAATATAGTACTGGAAATCCTAGCTAGACCAATTAGTCAAGACAAATAAATAAAAGGTATCCGGATCAGGAAGGAAGAAGTAAACTTTCACTCTCTGCAGATGATATGATTTTGTACACAGAAAATTCCAAAGACTCAACCAAAAAACTTTTGGAACTAATCAATGATTTCAGTAAAGTTGCAGGCTACAAAAGCAACATACAGAAATCAGTTGCATTTCTATACACTAATGATGAAACATCTGAAAAAGAAATAAACAAAACTATTCCATTCACAATAGCTTCAAAAACAATAAAATACTTAGGTATAAATTTAACCAAGGAAGTGAAAGATTTGTACTACTGAAACTATAAGACTTTGCTGAAGGAAACTGAAGAAGACATAAACAAATGGAAGGACATTCCATGTTCATAGATCAGAACAATTAATATTGTTAAAATGTCTATATACCCCAAGTCATCTATAGATTCAATCCCCATCAACATACCAACAGCATTCTTCATAGAAATAGGAAAAAAATCCTAAAATTTGTATGGAACCACAAAAGACACCAAGTAGCCAAAACAATCCTTAGGAAAAAGAACAAAGCCAGAGGTATCACACCTGATTTCAAACTATACTACAAAGCTACAGTGATAAAAAGAGTATGGCACTGGCACAAAAATAGACACATAGACCAATGCAACAGAATAGAGGGAAAGATAGGTGCTTGCAAGGAGAGCTAGGAGATGAGCACTGGCTTACCTGTAACAAAGCATAGGAGGAAGAAGGACCTATCATACAAATGGGTTAGAAGAATTCAGCTAATGTTTTAAACAAAGCCCAGCATGGCCAAGAACTGGAAGCTGCTGATTCAAGAGGAGTTCACACCCATTTAAAGTGTCTTCTCTGTGGACCACTATCCAGTACTCATGAAAAAGCTGGGGTCAGGGAGGGAGACTAGAGAAAGCCTCCCTGGTGGCACATGCCTAGATAACAGGAGCAGCTGCCCCTGTGGGAAGGGCACGAAGCCCACCTAAACCATTTTCCCTAAGGAACAAACACCTTAAATTATTAGGAGAAGGACCCAGAGCACAGATAAAAGATCATTACACCTGGAGGAAGGGAAGAGAAAAAACCCTCTACCCCTGGAGAAGGAGATGGAGTGCAACTGGAGAGGTACAGAATCACTGGAGAAAGTCCCATCCTCAAGATCCAGGGATAAAGGGCCTGCCTAAGACTGAGGTGAATCCAGGACAACAGGTAAATCTCTGCCCCACCTCCAAGGCTAGCAAGTCCTGAAAAAGAAGCAGTAGCACAGTACTGCTGGAGAGAGACCATCTGAGGTGCAGGTACACAAGGAAGGCCTAAAGTTGAGGGTGGAGCAGGAACACTGAGAAAAAAACCCCAGGAAAACCAGACCCCACCCCAAGCACAAAATAACACTAGAAGAATTGAAGGTAAATATGGCAAAAAGAAAACCCAAACCCAGCTCAACCCCTGACTGAATTGTCTCAACCTCCACACTAATAACTTAACAGAAGAAAGGAGTGCCCATTTCCAAGCATAAGTATAAATAACCTCAGTCTCTACTGTCCTGTATATGATATTTAGAATTCAATTAAAAATTATGAAACTGGGGCTTCCCTGGTGGCGCAGTGGTTGAGAATCTGCCTGCCAATGCAGGGGACATGGGTTCGAGCCCTGGTCTGGGAAGATCCCACATGCCACGGAGCAACTGGGCCCGTGAGCCACAGCTACTGAGCCTGCGCGTCTGGAGCTTGTGCTCCACAACAAGAGAGGCCGCGATAGTGAGAGGCCCACACACTGCAATGAAGAGTGGCCCCCGCTTGCTTGCCGCAATTAGAGAAAGCCCTTGCACAGAAACGAAGACCCAACACAGCCAAAAATACATTAAAAAAAAAAAATTATGAAACTACCCAAAAAAGCAAGATAAAAATAACCTTGTCAAAAGAAAATTCAAGCAAGAGAAACTGTCTCAGAGATGATCTAGATGTTGACACTAATTATATGTTAAAGGCTTTGGTAGAAAACATGGACAACATGCATGAACAGATGGGGAATTTCAATAGAGAGAAACTATAAGAAGAGTCACATGAAAATGTTAGAAAATGTTAAAACATGGTAAGAGAGAGGCAGAATATGTTCAATAGGCTCGTCAGTAGACTCCAAACAGCTGAGAAATAATCAGTACCTTGAAGATGGATTCACAGAAATTACCCAAACTGAAATTCAAAGGAAAAAATGTGAAAAAAGAAAGAAAATAGAACATCTAAGAAGTGTGAAATAATTATAAACTGGTATAATGTATGTGTAATAGAAATCCCAAAGAAGAGAGAAAAAATGGGGCAGAAGAAACATTTTAAGAGATAATGGCCAAGAATTTTTCAAAAATAATAGAAGTTATCAAACCATAGATCCAAGAAACTGAGAGAACTATAAGCAGACTAAATACATGCACACACACACACACACACACACACACACACACACACCACCTAAACACATCATATCCAAACTCCTGAAACCGGAGATAAAGAGAAAAATAATCAAAACACCAATAGATCTTAATTTTTAAAAATCTTAGCTATGTTATCAGTGCCACCACCATAGCCAGCCACCAAAGGCATAACTGCTGCAGAGGCTGTATTAGCATAAATGTGAAGACATTTAAATCTTTCTCTTGACCAATTCACAATTGTCTAGAAGGTTTAAAAAGAACATTTTTTTAAGAAATGGAAATGAAAAAAAGAAGAATGTCAGAACCCAGTTTCTAAAGCATGCCATACAACAATGTCCTTCCAAAATAGGTGGGAACCTCAGTGGTGTCTAGACCTTATTTTCTAGTCTTCCCTTCAAGATGAAAATTTTAGGTCATCTCCTCAGGCTCCAGGGGGCTGCTCTGCAATCTTCCTTATCTCTTGCCTTGAAGAGGAAGTACCTTTTCTTTCTGAATCTCCAAGCTTCCTCCCATGAGCTGTCCTAGATGTTGCCTTGGGTCCTGCCACATAAAACTCTCCCTTCATTCCAAGCCCAGGGAGTACTCAAAATCCTCTCGCTTCTCTAAGAAATAACTTATGAACCCCAGTGGCAGAATGTGTCGTTGCAGTTTGCAGAGCCAAAATACTTTGATGTTGTACAGCATCTCTTTCATCAAGACGGGGTTCTCCTGCTGCCCCTCTGATGCCTCATTACTTTCTCTGAATGCTCCTCTATCTTCACCCACCCATTAAATATTGGTGCTTGTTCATCCCTCTGTCTTCAGTGTACTTTTCTCTCCTCCAATGATTTTCTAAATGGGGAGAGACTGCCCCAGGGGGTGTATCAGAATAGGAAGGGGAAAGAGAGGTAGCGGTGTAGTTTGAAAAGATTATTCAGCATTGAGATACAATTTTATACTTGCAATTTGACAAATCAATTTTGAAACTTAAGAAAAGATTAAAGGAAGATGAAAAATTTTATGTTTATGTTTAAAAGGGTTGAGAATAAACTTTTTAAAATTGGGAAACATGATATTGTATATTTCTCATCTCTTCTAAATGATTTTACCCACACACATAGCTTCTACTAGACCAGTGGTTCTCAACTAAGGTGATTTCCTCCCGGGGATATTGACAAATGTCTGAAGATATTTTTGGTTGTTACAACTGGGGAATAGTCCTCCTCGCATCTACTGGGTAGAAGCCAAGAATGCTGCTGAATATCCTCCAATGACAGAACAGTCCCCCACAACAAAGAATTATCTGACCTCAAATGTCAGCAGTGCTGAGGTGAAAACACCCTGCTCTGCTCCCTGTATGCTAATGACTCCCAAATCTTTATCTCCAGCCAACACTTTTCTTCTGAATTCTAGAAAAGTATAATCAACTATTTATTAGGCATTTCCACTTCAAATTTTTTTTTCCGAAATGAGACTCATTTATTCCTTCCAAACTTGCACTTCTTTCTCTATGATCTGTTACCTAAGTCAAAAGCCTTCAAGTTATCTTAGGTCCCTTACTCTCCTTCATCATTCCTATCCAATTGATAATTAAATTTTCTCAAACTTCTTTCCCTCTTGCCAGTTATTAGCAGTATAAAACCTTGAGAAAGTCACTTAATCTACTTGTGCCTTGGTTTTCTGATTTGTAAGATAGGGACAATAATAGTTCAACCACCTCACAGGTTTGATATAAGGATTAAATAAGTTAATTATTTATTGCTTGGAATGCTTAGAATGGTGCCTGCACATAGTAAGTGCTATGTAAGTACTTGCTATTATTATTATTATTAATTTCATGTCCTAATTACTCCTTGCCTAAAATATTGAAACAGAATCTTAACTAGTTTGCCTTCCTCAGTCTTGCTCCATTCTAATCCATCTTCTATAACTGTTTTCAAAAAGACTTATCAAGCTTTTGTTCATCAAAAGACAACACTTAAGAAGTGAGTGACCATAGACTAGGAGAAGATATTTGTAATAGGCATATCTAACAAAGGATTCATATCAAGAATACATAAAGAACTCCTACAAGTCAATAAGAAGACAGACAACCCAGTTAAAATGTGAACAGAAGATTTAAACAGGCACTTCACAGGAATTCCCTGGCAGTCCAGTGGTTAGGACTCTGCGCTTTCACTGCCAGGGGCCCGGGTTCAATCCCTGGTCGGGGAACTAAGATCCCTACAAGCCCTGTGGCGCAGCCAAAAGTAAGTAAATAAATAAACAGGCACTTCATGAATGAGGATATCTAAATGGCCAAATAAGCACATGAAAATATACTCAACATCATTACTTATCAGGGAAATGCAAATTGAAAACGCAAGATATCACTATACTCTGTTGGGGTTCAGGATACACTGTCCCAAAATATGGTAGCTTGGCATATTGAGTATTTTAAGCTGAAGGAGTTTTTTTCTTAATGGCAGAAGCTGGAAGGTCACTCTGACCTCCCTACCACACCCTTCTTCCCTGAAAACAGGAGATAAATACCCCAAGTAAAAGGTACCCTCCCTGTACCAGGAGAAAGGGAGACATTCTTATCAACAGAGATGGGAAGTTTAGGGCCAAGAAGGCTATATAAACAAACCTTGTTGGGCTTCCCTGGTGGCATGGTGGTTAAGAATCCGCCTGCCAATGCTGGGGAAACAGGTTCAAGCCCTGGTCTGGGAAGATCCCACATGCCGCGGAGCAACTAAGCCCATGCGCCTCAACTACTGAGCCTGCGCTCTAGAGCCTGTGAACCACAACTTCTGAGCCTGCGTGCCACAACTACTGAAGCCTGTGCACCTAGGGCCTGTGCTCCACAACAAAAGAAGCCACTGCAATGAGAAGCCCCGCAACAAAGAGTAGCCCCCACTTGTTGCAACTAGAGAAAGCCCGCGTGAGGCAACGAAGACCCACCGCAGCCAAAAATAAATAAATAAATTTATTAAAAACAAAAAAAAACCTTGTTTATTCTTCACCATTTACTACCCATAGCCCAACACCACCCCCCTTGTCAATTCTTCACAAAATTGTTGTTTCATTGTCTGAAAGGTATAAAAGCTTCCTGCTCTGTTTACTTCTTTGAGTCTCATATTTTAGTGGAGCTCCCATACACACATATGAATGTACAAAATTAAATTTATTTTTCCCCTGTTAGTGTGTCTTATGTCAATTTAATAATTTAATAATTAGGTTAGCCAAAGACCCTAGAGGGGAAGAAGGGGAAGATCCCTCATCCCGCGCTAAAAGATACCGCCTGCTGCAACTAAGACCTGGCGCAGCCAAATAAATAAATAAATGAATATTAAAAAAACAAAAAACGAAAACTGAAAACCAAAATTGCCTCACAAATCAGGTCACTGCTCTGCTCACAATCCTTCAATGACTTCCCATTGCCTTCAGAATGATGTTCAGCCCTTCAAGATGACATCTAAACCCTTCAGGATGGCACATAACATCTGAGAGTGCACCTATCACTGCCATACCCACCCCAATCCTATGTTCCACCAATACCAAATTTCTTGCTCTTCCCCAAATTTGCCATGTGTTGCCATATGTTCTCCCATGCTGTTTTCTGTGAACAGAGCTATTTTGCCAATTGGTGCTCCTTCCTCAAGACCAGGCTCCTTCTCCATAAAACCATAAGTTGCACATAGCTAAACTCTTGTTTGCAAGAAGAGTCACCTAAGTTCTGCTGACTCTCCAGCAATGGCCCTGCCTCCACAAAGATCTCTCCCATTCATGAACACATGAAGCATGATGTGCCATATTTTGGGTACCTTGACGTTGGGATAATGTTGTAGACTGACTTGTTTTATTTTTTTCTCGGCTTACAAAACCAGGCTCTTTGCTGCTCTCTACTGCCCTCTTTTGAGACAAAGTGGATAATGTGAGTCTCCTCTGCAGGGTGAAATACCCAGTTTTCAAAAAAAGCTTAAGAAAGATTTGAGTGGTTTAACAGAAGAAGCAGCCAGCTAACGGGCTAGGGTAGTGGGAGTCAGGTTCAGGAGCAAGGAGAAGCTGGGGATGCTCTTTTTTAAGCCACCTGCTCTGCTCTTGTGCTTGAGTGACCCTTGACCTCAGACAATGGCATCAACGTCTTGCTTTCATTCACTTGCACTCTGGCTTTAGGCCCTTAGTGGTAAGGGCACAATTTGAAGCGGGAGTAGAAAACTAGGAATTAGATCCCAACATCTAGGGTCTGCTACTCAAATGGCTTAGAAGCTCCCCCTCAGGCCTGCCTTGCCCTCTAACTGTATCAAATGCATGGTCTTCTGCAAGGGTAAAGATTCAGGAGGGTAGAAACACTGTCTTAAGCCAAACATGCTGAGAGTTGCTGGAAACTGTTCCTGGGGAGGGCCGAAACTGCCCAGATCAGTAGCAAGTAAATATTTGATATGAACATTTGAAGAACTATAAATGAGGTTCTAAGTGATTAAAAATTATCATCTTGTCACTGGAAATAGACCTACCTCAAGGCCTTAGCAAATAAAGGAATCACTTCTATGGCTTCCAGTTAATTTCCTAAAGCACAGTTCAGCTTGAGGCCATGTCTCTAGTTCTAGCCCATACTTCTCCTTCCAGATATCCAACTGATCCTGACCACTCCACTGGTATGTCCCACAGGCACCTCAAACTCAGAATAGCCGCACCTGAACTTATATCTCCCCACTCCATCCCATCTAAACTCATCATATTTCCCACTTCAAGGAATGGCACCTCCTAAGCCAGAAATCTAGATATTATTGTGGTTTCCTTACTCTCTTTCATAACCCACATCCAATTTTGCCTGTTCTCCTTGCTAAATATCCAAACCCAACTACCATTACCTTGGTCCCAAGCCATCTTCATCTGCCACCAGGACTACTGCAAGAGCCTAACTCATCTTTCTACGCCAGTCTTACTCCCTCCAACCTCTTTAGAAGCTGCAACCAGAGTAATGTTCAGACACACTAGAAATCAAAGAAATGCAAGTTAAAATGACGAGACCCCATTTTTCGTCTATTAATTGCCTAAGATTAAGAAAAAGAATGTGATTAAGTGGATTCTCATAGATTTCTTTTTCTTTTTTTTTTTTTTGGCTGCGTTAGGTTTTCTTTGCTGCGTGCGGGCTTTCTCTAGTTGCGGTGAACGGGGGCTACTCTTAATAGTGGTGAGCGGGCTTCTCTTTGCGGTGGCTTCTCTTGTTGCGGAACATGGGTTCTAGGTACGCGGGCTTCAGTAGTTGTGGCTCGTGGGCTCTAGAGCACAGGCTAAGTAGTTGTGGCACACGGGCTTAGTTGCTCCGCGGCACGTGGGATCTTCCTGAACCAGGGCTTGAACTTGTGTCCCCAGCGTTGGCAGGCGGATTCTTAACCACTGCACGACCAGGCAAGTCCCTCTAACAGATTTCTGAATGCAGTGTAAACTAAAACAATTGTTTTGGAAAGAAATGTGGAAATACTATCAAAAGCTAAGAAATATGCATGCCTATGACATCGTAATTTCACTTCTGGGAAAATGGCCTTTGGAAAAATGCCAAAATATTAAAAAAAAAAAAAAAAGAAAAACTATTGTTCTTTGCAGCACTATTGAAAATAATGAAAATTAGAAAAAACCTAAAAATGTCCAAAATCTGACTTTAGGTAAATCGCTCTACAACTACATCACCTGGGCACTGAGAGAGGTGTATGTATCAGTTAGGTGACTTTCTGCAGCAAGTACCAGGAAACTCCTCTCAGATGGCTTAAACAAGAAATATTTTTCTATGTCACATATCAAGTTGTCTGAAGATAGGGCAGTTCCAGGGTTGGTTAGTCTATAACTCAATAATGTCATCAGTCACCCAGATTTTTCTCTTTGCTTTGCTATCATTAGCATGTTAGCCACTCCCTCATGTAAGCAAGATGGCTGCAGCAGCTCCCAGCATCACATCCTTAAACATCACCATCTTAAAAGACTGACAGAGAATTTATTACTTCTTATGCCCCAGAATCCCCCCCAAGCAGATTGCCTCTGAGGGTTCATTGTCTAGAGCTGTATTACATGTTCAGTCCTAAGTCAATCACTGGCAAGGGAATTGGTTCTCAAAGTGTGACCAGCAGTATTAACATCATAATCTGTTAGAAATGCTAATTCTGGGGCCCTACCAGAATCAGAAAATCTGACAGTGGGGCCCACTAATTTGTGTTTTAACAAGTCCTCCAGATGACTCTGATGCAGCTCAAATATGAGAACCACTGACTTAGACTAACCAAAAACCACCTCCTGGGGCTAGGAAAAGGTCTAGCCTTCTCTAAAGCTCATGGCCACCATATATCTGAACAAAATCAGGTTCTGCCAGTCCGGAAGAAAGGGAGACGTAGGCAAGGTCTGTACAGGAGAAAGCCCTGTTCTAGTGTTGATAATGAGTCTCTTAAGGATACAAGAAAGTCAATGGAGTAACACTGTCTCTTCCTTTCCACACACTCCTCAAAAATACCTATTTTTTTAGTATGTTTTCTTCAATTAAAAAATGTGAGGGAGGGACTTCCCCGGTGGTCCAGTGGTAAAGAATCCGGCTTCCAATGCAGGGGACGTGGGTTCGATCCCTGGTCGGGGAACTAAGATCCCACATGCTGCAGGGCGACTAAGCCCGTGCACCACTACTGAGCTCGCGTGCCTCAATGAGAGAGCCCACGTGCCGCAAACTACAGAGCCCAGGTACCCTGGAGCCCACGTGCCACAACTAGAGAGAGAAAACCCGCATGCCACAACTAGAGAGAAGCCCACACGCTGCAACTAAGACCCGACGCAGCCAAAAAAAAGAATGTGAGGGAATTTCCTGGCGGTCTATTTGTTACCAACCAGGGTTCTTGGCCTTCCCCAATCAATAGAAATTAACTAGAGGCCAGACAAGAAATTCAGGCAAGGCTTAACTGGGGCCCCTGCTGCAGCAGGAGGGAGCAAGGAAAAACAACGGGTTCCCTTGCTTGCTTGCCCGAGTGGGGGCGAGCTTGTTCCTTATATGGGGTGAGGGTAGGGGTGCATCCAGGGGTCAGGCCAAAGGGGTGGCTTAGTTGCTTTGCCCACCCCCTAGGTGGTGTTGTGTGCAAGGAGCGTGCTCAGTACCCTGTTTTTGCTCCAGGCTCTTCAAAAGTGGCACTTGGACTTTTTGGTCTTTTTGTACATTTTGGGTCCAGAATTTGCCCCAACTGTGCATGCACGTAGTTATTTTTAATCCCATACAGTTTCTTTGTATTTTGTTGCTTGACGAGAGGTGTGTCCAGGTGCAAGCATTGCAGCACTGCAGCAAAGGTCTCAGGTCCCAGCAAAGGGTCCCAGGTCCTAGCCTGTCTCATTCTCCCCTGAGAGATTCTACACCCTTATTCTTAAGGGGTAAGGGGCCAGAGTTCTCTTCTTCTGAAACTTCTTCCTGCTGGACAGGGGCCACAGACCCTAGCCTACCCTAGAGGTGTAGAAGTCCCTCGCTGACTGTTCCAAGGACCTGTAGGTACCTGGGCCACTTTCCGCTGGAATGGGCTGAATTCCTTGAGCCATCATGAGCCTTACTTCAAACTGTTGGAGGCTAAATGACACAAACTTAACCAAAAGGTTAAACAAACAAGGGCTAAAAAGGAGAAGAACATTGACAGCCATTAAAGGGCCTAGTAAGGGAAGGAACCCGGGTTAACTCTGGGCTTCCTTAACTGCTGGCCAGACAAGGGAGGCAAAATCACCCCGCCAAAATCATGAAGCCACTCTGCCTTGTTCGGCCAGAAGGTAATCAAGGTCCAGACGATCGTCAAGAACCACATCAGCCAAGGAAACAAGAGAGGTCCCAAGTCCCATTAAGGCTTCAAATAGGAGCCAACCCACTACATCATTTTACTTATCTATTGATGGTGCCTGTCTTTTGAATAGGTATCTTAGATCTTCCACTGGCTCACAGGTGTATTGTTCTGTTGTGACCTGCGGGGTTTCTGAAGGTAAAAGCTTTAGTCTGGACAAATGTACCCAACTAGATACCCCTTGAAGTTTGACAGCAGTGGGGGTGGTTAAAGTTACTTTATAGAAGCCCTTCCATTTTGGCAATAGTTGGTCTTCAAGGGGACCCCTCTTTCCAGGTTTTAAGAAGAACTTGGTCCCCAGGGTTTATTTGTGAAGGAACTGTTCCTTCCTCTGTACTTTTAGTGGGAGCTGGCAGTGCCTTGTGGGCATAGTTCTGGATTGCCTTCTGAACTTGTCCTAGATTAATAATATATCTCAGGGCCTGGTTCACTTCCTCATCCAGTAGAATGTCAGTAGTAAGGAAAGGCCTCCCATAGGTCATTTTAAATGGGCTAAGCCTCAGACCACTCCTCGGGGTTGGTCCAGGGTTCATGAGTTTTTTGGCAGAACTTTGCTAAGGTTTTCTTTAAAGTATGGTTCATTTTCTCTACCTTCCCTGAAGACTGGGGGTGCCAAGAGCTGTGTAGCTCATAGATCCTATCCCTAGGGCTGTTGTGAGTCCCTGGGTGATTTTGGCTATAAAAGATGGCCCGTTATCGCTCTGGAAGGACTTTGGAAGTCCAAACCGAGGAATTATTTCCTTTAAAAGGGACTTACAGACTTCCATAGCCTTTTCAGATCGGGTGGGGAAGGCTTCAACCCATCCTGTGAACGTATCAACAAACACAAGAAGATATTTATATCCTGATCATGGGGGCATTTGGGTGAAATCTAACTGCCAGTCTCCCCCTGGATATGTCCCTCCTTGTGGATTGGCTTGAGTAACGAAAAGGAGATTGGATGGGTCTGTGGGTTATTACGGGCACATAAATCACAGGCAAGCATTACTTGTTTTTCTGTTCTTTTAAGTCCCGTCCCTGAAAAAGCCTTTTGCATCAAGTCCCATAGTATATCCCGCCCATAGTGGGCGGCATCATGTAAGCTCTTAGTGAGTTTCCATTGTTGGGCCTCAGGGATTAGAACCTTATCCTCCTTTTTATACAAGCCTGTGCTTCCCTTCTCATAGCCCCATTTCTCAGCATTTTCCTGTTCCTGTGGGGAATACTGGGGGAGGCTAGGGAGTTCAGGGGGGCCAGTGAGTAGAGCCATAACTTGTTCAGGTTCCTGTAGTCGAGCTGCCTGTTTTGCAATTTGATCAGCTTTGCTGTTCCCTTGGCTCACAAAGGATCCATCCCTCTGATGGCCCCTACAGTGGATTACTGCTACCTGGGTCGGAAGCTGCACTGCTTCTAAAAGAGCCAGAATCAAATCTTTAAGTCTTATGGGGGAATTTTTAGCAGTTAACATTCCTCTTTCTCTCCAAATGGCAGCATGAGCATGTAGCATGTGTAACCCATATTTAGAGTCAATAAAAATATTTAATTTCTTATCCTTCCCTAATTGCAAAGCTCTCATTAATGCAATTAGTTCAGCCTTCTGGGCTGACGTCTGGGGTGGCAGGGCCTTGGCTTCTATGACTTCATCTAGACTAGCTATGGCATACCCTGCCTCTCAGGTTCCCATTTCTACAAAACTGCTCCCATCAGTAAACCACCTGACCTCAGGGCTGTCAAGAGGCTCATCTAGAAGATCAGGCCTGCTGGAGTAAGTCTGTTCTATGGTCTCTATACATTGATGCAGTAAGTCTCCACTCTCGACTGCTGGAAGCAGAGTTGCTGGGTTCAGGGTTTGGCACCCCTTTAAGGTAATGTCTGGGGCGTCCACTAGAAGGGCCTGATATCTTGTTAACCTTCCTCCAGTCAACCAATGATGTCCTTTGACTTCCAGCACAGATTGTACCTGATGAGGGCTTAACACATCTAAGTGTTGTCCCAGGGTGAGCTTGGAAGCGTCATTAACCAACAGGGCTGTGGCGGCTACTGCCCTAAGGCAGCTTGGCCATCCCAGCCCCACTGAGTCCAGTTGTTTTGAAAAGTAAGCCACTGGTCTCTGTTCCGGTCCCAGCTTTTGGGTCAGGACTCCTAGTGCTACCCCTGACTGCTCACGAACATACAGGGTGAAGGGCTTGTCCAAATTTGGAATCCCCAGTGCTGGTGCACTACTCACCTCAGTCTTTAGAATCTCAAAGGCCTGCTGGTGGTCCCTATTCCATGGAAGGGGTTCCCTTTCTTCTCCCTTCAGAGCCTCATATAGGGGTTTTGCTATAAGGCCATAATTTGGAACCCAGGTACGACAGAAACCAGCCGTCCCGAGAAGCCTCGGAGGTGCCTCTTTGTGGCTGGAGATGGTAAAGCACTAATAGCTGTTTTTTGATCTATGGCCAGGGCTCGTGCCCCTAGGGTCAAAACAAATCCTAAATATTGAACCTGTTGCTGTGAGATCTGAGCCTTGTTTGGAGACACTTTATATCCCCTTTTTGCCAGAAAATTCAGGACCCTAACAGTATTTTGATCTGAATCTTGTTTGGTCTCACTACTTATCAATAAATCATCAACATATTGTAGCAGAGTCCCCTTCTCAAGGCTCAGTTCCCTCGTTCCCTTGCTAACGCATTTCCAAAAAGATGGGGGCTGTCCCAAAAACCCTGCAGAAGCACTATCCAGGTATACTGGGTAGCCTCCAGGGTGTCAGGGTCCCTCCATTCAAAGGCAAGAAGGTATTGAGAGTCTGGATGTAGGAGAATACAGAAAAATGCATCTTTGAGGTCCAAAACAGAGAAATACTGAGCGCTCCCTGGCACTTGGGTGAGGGGGGGTGTATGGATTTGGCACCAGTGGGTGAAGAGAGGTGACTGCCTCATTCACTGCTCATAATTCTTGCACAAACCAATACTCCCCGTTAGCTTTCTGAACAGGGAGGATTGGGGTGCTGCAAGGGGATCGGCAGGGCCTAATGAGTCTGTGTTTTAGGAATCTGCTGAGCAGCAGTTGGATTCCCCTCAGGGCCTCAGGCTTTAAAGGACAAGGATATTGTCTCTTCCAGGGGTATTTTCCCCAGGTTTAACCTTATTTTTATAGGGGGAACACATTTTGCCCTTCCTGGCACCGAGGTATCCCAAACTGTAGGATCTACCTGTTCTCTAATTCCTTGGGGGATGTCTTGGGGAATATTTTGATGCCCAACAGGTGGGTCATCTGGGGCTACTAATAGACACATTCTCTGTTTGAATTATTTACCTCCTTGGACTTCACCCTGTCCTAAGAATATAGTAGCTCCTAATTTATTTAACAAATCTCTCCCCAGGAAAGGGACAGGGCATTCTGGCATATACAAAAAGGAGTGAGTAATAATAATGGACCTGATTCTGCAGGCAAGGAGAGACGTAAATCGCCTTACCTTTGGCTGTCCATCAACCCCTGTCACAGTACAGTCACGGTCGGAGAGGGGGCAGGCTGGCCAAGTCAGAACAGAGCAGGCGTCTCCAGTGTCTACAAGAAATTCAGTTCTCCTACCTGCCACATCAAGGGTGACCCGAGGCTCCGCTGGAGTCATGAGGATGGATCGAGTGGGATCTGGAGGCTGGCAGGCGCTCAGGCCTTATCAGTCAGCGTGCGGGCATCTCTCATCCGAGAGATCCGCAAGGAACTGGGACCTGCTGGGGTTGCCCCTCGGGCATCCCGCAGGAGGGTGCTCAGGACATTCCCCCTTCCAGTGCCCCCCTTCTGATAAAAGTCACACTGGTTCGGGCCAGGCAGCTTCTTGGTGGTCTGTCCAGCCTTCTCAGCCCTCCAGGGTCCCCTCGAGGTGGTGGGTGAATCAGAGCAGCCAAAAGCTGCATTTTATTAGCCTCTTATCCTTATTGGTCACCTCCATTAAGCCTCAGTTGTTATAGACCATGAAGGCCTGCTCTACCAAGGTTGACAATGGGGTTTGGGGCCCAGCCTCAAGCTTTTGCAATTTTCTCCAGATATCAGGAGTAGCCTGGGTGATAAAATGCATGGCCAATAATGTCCTCCCTTCTGTGGACTTAGGGTCTGTATTGGTGTACTTCCTGAATGCCTCTGTCACCCGGCTCAGGAAGACTGCCGGGTCTTCATCTTTTTCCTCTCGGACCTTATCATAATTTACAGGCTTCACCATACACCTTTTCATTCCTTCTGACAGACAAGTAATATAATGTCTCATCCTAGCCTGGCCTACACATTCTTCATAGTCCCAGTGTGGGTCATGTTCTGGGACTGCATCCCCACCCGATAAATTTGGTGGTGTGGATTGGCGGCCAGCAGGCCATCTGCGTGTTCCCTGGCCTTTCTCAGTATACGCTCCTTTTCATCCAGGGTGCAGCAGTGGGCCAGAATATCCGTGATGTCCTGCCAGGTGAGAGAGAATGTCAACCCCAACGTGATAAATTCATCCCGAAACTTGTCAGGGTTCTCTGAGAACCTGCCAAACCTCTCCTTACAGATTAACCCAATTTGTTTAGGATCTCTCTTTGGGATGTTCCAGGGGTCCCCTGAAGCGCCCCAAAGTTAACTGGAAGTCAAGAGAATTTCAATTAGAATTAGATATTTGGGAAGTCTGCCAAAAACTTGAAAAACTTTTAAAACACCTGGTCAGAAAGAGTCGCAGGTCGCTGTGAAACCATTATTCCTTGAGCTAAGGTGGGAAAAAAAATATCAAAAGTAAACACAGATCACTTAAAGGCAGAGAAACTCACACAATCTGATATCAAAAGGAGTATTCCAGGAAAACTTTGTTCTCTTATGAGAGAGGAAAACCAAATCCAGTCCTGTATCAGCCTACTCTTAATAAAATCCATTTACCTAATTAAATTTAATGCAACCTTAGAAGACTCTGACTACATACAAAATTCTTTTCTCAATGTTCCCCTTCCGCAAACCTTCTATAACTTTCTGTACCCATATTTTGTCCCGTATTCTTTCCATTCAGAAATAACCAGCTCAGACTTCCCTACTGGTGCAGCGGTTAAGAATCCACCTGCCAATGCAGGGGACCCGGGTTCGAGCCCTGGTCCGGGAAGATCCCACATGCCACGGAGCAAATAAGCCCGTGAGCCACAACTACTGAACCTGCGCTCTGGAGCCTGCGAGCCACAACTACTGAGCCTGCATGCCACAACTACTGAAGCCCGTGCGCCTAGAGCCTGCCCTCCGCAACAAGAGAAGCCACCGCAGTGAGAGTCCCGCTCACCACAACGAAAAGTAGCCCCTGCTCGCCGCTACTAGAGGAAGCCTGCATGCAGCAACGAAGACCCAACACAGCCAGTAAATAAATGGATAAATAAAAATTTTTTAAAAAAGAAAAACTTAAAAGACACAAACAAGAAGTTTTCAAAATAAAGGGGACGGGGGTGCAGGTGTGAGGACCAAGGGAGAGGTAAAGGGAGGAGGGACAGAAAAGACTGAAAAAGAGAAAAGAGACAGAAAGAGAGAGATTGCCTTTTCAACCTGCCCCCTGCTGGTGTCTCTTCAGGCACCAACCTCCGCGCTTCGAGAAAGGGCCAGTGAAGGAGGCAGCACCCTGTCCACTGCCCACCGGGGTGATCAAGCCCAGAAACCAGCCAGTTTTACGTCGTCTGCAGGACTGCAACCCACAGGGGGGACTCTCACCCATGTATACAATTTGTACGTTGTCTTGTACGAGATGGATGGGCACCTGGGCCAGACAGCTGGTGTTTGTCACATGGAGTAAAACTGAAGCTTTGTTCTCACCCAGACACTCCAAGGACAAAGCCAGTGGCAGAGCTGAGCTCTGCTGAAGTAAAGAGATAAGGTGCCCACTCCTGAGGTCAAGAAAAACCTCCCTGTCTACACATGCGCAGGAAGGCTCCTTGGGGGTCAAAAATGGAGGGGGGCACCACCCCATAATAAGTGTGGACATGCACCCACACACCTCTGGGGTGGGATCCATCTTAGCAAAAAGTTGCGCACGCATGTTGGGGAGGGTCCTGGGACCAGTCAGGTGTGAAAAAAGAAATGAGATAATTGGCCAAAGGTAAATGGAGACCCGGAAGAACTGTCCTATACAAGGGATTTAAATCACCTCTTTACTGCCCCTCTCCTCATTAGCGAGGACGCCCATACCCTTTCTCTCTGGGCGTGTTATTTCTGCCTTGCTTCTGTCTTAGATAAACAACCTGCTTCTCTGTGTGCTCTCCCCATTCCTTGTGCTGTGCCCTTAATAATAAACTTTGTACCTGTTTTAACAGTTTTTGCCTCCTTGAAACATTCTTGCTTTCAAATTGGGGAAAGAGCTAGGGCCACTTCACTTCTAACCTCTAGCCCCTGGTGGCCTAGCAGTTAGGATTCCTGGTTTTCATCCAGGCTACTCAGGTTCAATTCCTGGGCAGGGAACTAAGATCTCTCTTCAGGACCGCTCACCGATGTCCCTCTGAGATCAGTCTGTGGGTCCCCAACCCACAGACGGGACTCTCACCCACGCGTACCCCAGTATATAGAAATCTGCCACTTCAGCCCGTTCTCAATGGGACTTCTCTTGGCGGCAGGAAAATAAAGGGGAGAATATTGGGACAATCGGACTTCCAGCCAGTACACGAGATGAGGTTTGAACCTCTATCACGCTCATAAATCTCCGGTCAGGGAGAGGCCGCTGGACCGAGGTCTGCATGGTATGAGGCAAGCCTCTCCCACCTCTGCTTGTCACCCATTGCTGGTCAGAGGGAGCATGGTCTCACAAGCTGAGAGGAGTGACACTGTAGCTGTCCTATGTCCACTCTCTCAGAAGGATAGGACAGAAGTAAGAGAGGACAGAGGGAGGAGAGGACAGAGAGAGAAGTAGAGAGATATCAGGAGAGGGAAAAGGGAAAATGGTGAGGGGGGAAAAAGGACAAAGGGGAGGGGGAGAGCGTTGCCTGAATGAGGGTACTGAGGCCCCTAGGGGCCAGGAAGGCAGACTTACCAAATGCGGTGACGCTGAAACAAGAGGTTCAGGTGGCCACTTGTCACCCACCGGGAAGCTGTGTTCGTGGTCCTGGAGGGGCCCAGATCCTCTCCCCAGAAGGGGACAAGCCCCCGTTGCGTGCCACAAAATATGTTACCAACCAGGGTTCTTGACCTTTCGCAATCAATAGAAATTGACTAGAGGCCAGACAAGAAATCCAGGCAAGGCTTTGTTGGGGCCCCTGCCGCATGCAGGGCGTAGCGGGAACAAACAACAGGTTCCCTTGCTTGTTCACTCCCTGAGGGAGGAGGCAAGCTTGTTCCTTATGTGGGGTGAGGGTAGGGGTGTGTCCAGGGGGTCGGAACAGAGGGGTGGCTTAGGTGTTTTGCCCACCTCTTAGGTGGGGTTGTGTGCAGGGAGCATGCTCAGTACCCTGTTTTTGCTCCAAGCTCTTCAGAAGTTGCAGTTGGGTTTTTTGGTCTCTTTGTATCTTTTGGGTCCAGAATTTGTGCCAACTGTGCAGGCACACAGTTATTTTTAGTCCCATACAGTTTCTTTGTATTTTGTTGCTTGAGGAGAGGTGTGTCCAGGTGCAAGCCTTGCAGCACTGCAGCAAAGGGTCCCAGGTCCCAGCCTGTCTCACAGTGGTTAGGACTCCAAGCATTCACTGCCAGGGCCCGGGTTCAATCCCTGGTCTAGGAACTAAGATTCCACAAGCTGCACGGCCAAAAAAAAAAAGTGAAACTATTGAGTGGTGTGTGCATTTGTGTGCCTATGTGTATGTGGAATAGTTGTAAAAAAGCAAGTTGCAGAATAATGATGTGATATGTAAACAACAACAACAAAAATGAACAAAACATAAATATGTAAGGGTAGATGTGTGTTTACATGAATATGAATGCATAGGGAAAGTTCTGGAAGGACAACAAATTTATCAGTGGTTATCCTTGAAGAGGGGAGTGAAATTGGGGGAGAGAGGTATCATGTCATTTTTACTTTATTTACTTCTGAATTAGAAGAATATAGAAACAGAAAGAATATATTATAGATAATGTGTGTATTTTCCCAAAGAATTGTTTAAAGCACCAACACAAAATACAGGTGAGAGGAACAAGGACTGAATCTCTAGGAATGGTTCTGAGTTCTGCTCACATTCCCACTGATGAAGGGATAGCACTAATGAAAAACCAAAACAAAACAGTATCTCTGGGCTTCCCTGGTGGCGCAGTGGTTGAGAATCTGCCTGCTAATGCAGGGGACACGGGTTCGAGCCCTGGGCTGGGAAGATCCCACATGCCACGGAGCAACGAAGTCCATGCACCACAACTACTGAGCCTGTGCATCTGGAGCTTGTGCTCCGCAACAAGAGAGGCCGCGATAGTGAGAGGCCCGCGCACCGCGATGAAGAGTGGCCCCCGCTTGCCGCAACTAGAGAAAGCCCTTGCACAGAAATGAAGACCCAACACAGCCAAAAATAAATAAATAAATAAATAAGTAATAAAAATAAAGGAATTCCTTTAAAAAAAAAAAAAACAGTATTTCCATTTCCCTTTCAAAATTAAGGTTTCTTTTCAGCGTCACTTTTATTTTTCTAGTAGATTTATCTGGTTTGCATGGAAGAGAAAGCATGAGTTCAATTTTTATAATTAACTTTTAAATCTTAGAGCTATTAATTTGCTAGCTCTGTTAGAAAATTCTCTGGGCTCTCAAAAATAGCCCAATGGCCTTCATTAGGATTTTCAAAAGACAAAGTTTACTACTTTTGATACTGGAAAAGCTTTATCAAAAGTCCAGGCTCCTGTTCAGTTCATCCAAAAGAATTTGGGCAAGGAACACATAACACAAAGAAAAACACTGAGGAGCAAAGAGAACAAAGAAGCAGTTTATTTAGGGCAGAAGCGAAAGTTACACACTCGGAGAAGAAGGGGGTGTGGGCGTCCTCCCAAGTGAGGCCGGCCCCGCAGAATTTTTGATCTCCTTTTTAATCTTATTTTTAGGCTTTTGAATGGGTGGGGGTCTTTTTGATTAGCGGTGGAACATTCATTGAGGGGAGGGTTGAAGTGTGGCCTGGGTGCACCAGGTTGCATCAGCTCCTGGTCCTGTGCACTTGTCTCCTGAAGCCACCGTACATGCACTCTAAGAGTTGTTTTCCCTTTAGTTTTTCCATCCTAGGCGAGTGAGCCCCACAGGTGGAAGCTCCTACAGGGCCATTGGGCAACCTGTGCATTTTTTTTGCACGTGCTCCTCGGTTTTCATGGTGAGAGTTTCTCGTTCAGATGCTACAATGTTCCTGTTTTAGAAGTCATTCCTCCATGCATCATGGCCTCATTAAGTGCAAAACAAGAAAGTGTCTTTGCCTTCTCCCTAATGCGCATACATGAGGAGGCTGGCCTTGGGCTCGGCCCTGTCTTTCCTGCCTCGCTTTCTGCAATGCCTAGAAATTACAAGTGGAAGCCAGTGTCCAAAATGATAGAATATTAAAATGGAAAGAACTACACATACTCTAGCTCAATTACCTCACTTACAGATGAGGAAATAGAACTTTAGGAAAGAGAAGTGGCTTGACAGCTAGCCTCTGTCAGACTGAAACCAAAACCTGGATTTCCTTCCTCCTCAATCAGTATCTTTACCATAACACATCACCAACTTAAAATTCTGCAAGTTTGGGAGGAGTGTAAGTGTGTTCTGATGTGAGATAACAAGGTAGGGCATTTGCGTATAACATCGAATTCCTGTAAAGCTCTTACACGTCAATAGGCTATATTATTTCAGTGACCACTGCTAAAGTACAGGCTGTGGTTTAAGGTTACACCACAAAACCTATTTCAGTTCCTTGCAGTTTTCTTCCCTTGTGCCTATCTGTCTCTTCCTATTTTTGGAGTTGTTCTCTCATCTCGACTACCTCTATGTGTTTCTACATTCATATCTGTTTCCAGACCTCTGTGTGTGTGTCTTATTCTGTGTGCATTTTCCATCTATGAGATTCAGTGTCTGTGAACCTGGGTGTCTTTCTTAGTATTTTTTACTTTCTGAGCGCCTTTGTCTTTTTCAGTTTTCCCCCTTTTTTGTATGAAAAAGCCTACAGATGATACTAGTCCCTAGCTGTTTGATTCTTCCCAGGCCCCAGATATTGTGGAGCAGATTTAAGCCATCCCTACCATGCCCTGTCTGAATTCCTGACCCACAGAATCCATGAGAACAATAAAATAGTTATTTTGCACCATAATGATTATTATTTTAAATTTTGGGATGGTTTGTTACACAGCAATCGATAGCTGGAATTCTCGTCCTGGGCTATACCAAAGACGACCAGGCCAGCCTGCCTCGCACATTCCCTCTCCTGACTCTGTGTCTTGGATGACTTCACTGAACTTCTACCTGCCTTCATTCTAGTATTTCCGCAATCCAATTGCACTGCTTTGGAGGTTCTACAGGTGGCATAATCTACCTGCATTCCTGCTCAGGACTGCTCTCGGCAAGCTAGTCAGAGAGCCGTTGGCCTGAATACTACTGAAGAAAAGTTACCAACACTGAGGATTGGCCTAGCTACAAATCCATAAACTTCAACCTCTGCTGGGCCCTTGGCATTGCTTGGCAACCCTTTTACATGCAAACTGTCAGCTCCCTCTCCTATTCACCATAATGGTCATTCTAAACCTTCTCTGGTATCCTTAAGCACCCTACTATCATCACCTTCACCCCCTCTTTCTCAACAGATGACCGACTCCTTACCTAAGAAAATCAAGGCTATCAGATATAAACTACTTTAACATTCTTACTCAATATCTGAAAATAGATTTGCATATGCATCTTTCTCACCTCCTGCTTTTAGCTCAGAGGGAGAGGTGTTCCACACCCAGTTCAGAGCCAACTCTCCACCCATGTTCTATTCTCATGTCTTTAGGATCTACACTTGCTTCATCAGGTATTCCCTCCTTATCATACATCCAACTTCTCCCACTCTGCTGACTTCTTCCCAAAGACCCGTAAACAAGTTCAAATCTTTACTTAAAACAAAATCTCCCTTTTTTTCCTTGACCCCGTCTAGTTACTATCTTCTTTTTTTTTATTTAATTTATTTATTTTTGGCTGTGTTGGGTTTTCGTTGCTGCACGCAGGCTTTCTCTAGTTGCGGTGAGCAGGGCCTACTCTTTGTTGTGGTGTGCAGGCTTCTCATTGCAGTGGCTTCTCTTGTTGCCGAGCACAGGCTGTAGGCACGCGGGCTTCAGTAGTTGTGGCGCACGGGCTTAATTGCTCCACGGAATGTGAGATCTTCCTGGACCAGGGCTCGAACCTGTGTGCCCTGCATTGGCAGGTGGATTCTTAGCCACTGTGCCAACAGGGAAGTTCGTAAGTACCATCTTCTAATTCTCCTTTCTTACTGTATCACTCAGGGCTCTTGATAATAAGCAATTGTATCAGATTCTGGATATATTCAGTTTAAAGAAAGGAATTTATCGTGGGGTGGAAGCTGGAGGTAGATCAGCCTATCCCACTGTTATGGTGAATGGGACCCAACCATCTCCCTCTCTTCCAAGTGAATCTCCCTTATAAGTGAATAAGTCTCACTTATTCAGAATTCAACATCCCAGAAAAGACAAACTGGCCAAGCCAAATCACATGCCTGCTCTTTGACTTTCTGTATTAGTCAACTCAGGCTGCCATAACAAAGTACCACAGACTGGGGAGCTTAAACCACAGAAATTTATTTTCCCACAGTTCTGGGTGCTAGAAATCAGAGATCAAGGTGTTGTCAGGGTTTTATTTTCCTGTGGCCTCTCTCCTTGGCTTATAGATAGCCATCTTTTTTTTTTTCTAATATTTATTTACTTATTTATTTTTGGCTTCATCGGGTCTTAGTTGTGGCACACAGGATCTTTCGTTGCAGCGCACGGGCTCTGTAGTTGCGGCACTCAGGTGCTCTAGTTGTGGCACGCTGGCTTAGTTGCCCTGCAGCATGTAGGATCTTAGTTCCCTGACCAGGGATTGAACCAGCGTCCCTTGCATTGCAAGATGGATTCTTAACCAGTGGACCACCAGGGAAGTCCTGATAGCCATCTTCTTTTTTTTTTTGGCTGCATTGGGTCTTCGTTGCTGCACGTGGGCTTCTCTAGTTGCGGCGAGCAGGGGCTACTCTTTGTTGCAGTACGCGGGCTTCTTATTGTGGTGGCTTCTCTTGTTGTAGAGCACGGGCTCTAAGCACACGGGCTTCAGTAGTTGTGGCATGTGGGCTCAGTAGTTGTGGCTCGCGGGCTCTAGAGCAGGCTCAGTAGTTGTGGTGCACGGGCTTAGTTGCTCTGCGGCATGTGGGATCTTCCCCGACCAGGGCTCGAACCCATGTCCGCTGCATTGGGAGGCGGATTCTTAACCACTGCGCCACCAGGGAAGCCCGCGATAGCCATCTTCTTGTGTCTTCACATGGTCTTCCTTCTGTGCATGTCTGTGTCCTAATCTCCTCTTCTTATAACTGTACCAGTCATACTGGGTTAGGGTCCACCATAATGACCTCATTTTAACTTTAAAGTCCCTATCTCAAAATATGGCCACATTCTGAGGTACTGGGGATTAGGACTTCAACATATAAATTTAGGGGAGACACAATTTAGCCCATAACACGAGCCCAAGGTGACGGTAGGGGAGATCGGACTCCTTTGGCTTCTGTAGTAAAAAGCAATCACCACTTTCTATTGACTACTCACAGTGGGGGCTTCCTCCAGGGATACTGAGGTGCTGACAAGAAGGCGGAGGGGAGTGGATCCGCTCTGTTATGCTTTCTCTGTTATGAAAGCATAACAGAGATTCTTAAAAGGAGTAGTAACTCACTAAAACACTATTTCATTTCTACTCAATCTTCAACCAAAAGTTATCAAGCTCCTGTCCCCCAACCCCAGCCCCTGACATTGCTCAGGCAAAGGTCATGAATTGTTCCCAGATTGCCACATTGAAAGAACTCTTTCTTGAACTTTTCTACAGAATTTTATACTGTTAACTTCTCCCTCCTTGAAGATTCGTCCTCCCTGGGCTGTCCTGTTCTCCTCACTTCTTTAGCCCCTCCTACCCAATCTCCTTTGTCAGCTATTCTTCCTTCATACACCCTGTCAAAGTTGCTGAGTGTCAAGTTTCTGTCATTGGCCCTCTCTTCTCCCCCTCCCCACCTCTCCCCTCATTTCCCCTTCCTTTCCCTCACTGTTCCCCTTTTTTCTCACTCAATACTCATAATCAGAGAGATGATATTTATACTTCATCTTAACCTAGGATCTTTGGATGGGCTTCACATGGAGCGTCTTAAATTATAGGGAAAATGATGTGTATGTGTGCATTTTTTCTTGGGAGAGGGCCTAAAGCTTTTATCAAAAGTTTAAAACATCAACCATGTTGGTGCCTCCTAAATCTTCTTTTGTCCAAACCTTCGGAGTTCCAGAGCCATATGTTCAACTGCCTACTTGGCATCTCCACCTAAAATCACCACCAACCTCCAACTCAGTGTCAGAAGCTGAGATCATTATCTCCCTCTCCCAAAGTCTGCTCCTCTTCCTCTATTTCTTATGTCCAGGAAATGTGTCACCATCCTCCTGATCACCCAAATCAGAAAGTTGAGCATCACCTAGCCCCTCCTTCTCCATCATTCCTCATTGCCAATCACTCAGCCAGATCCCGTCCGTTCTACTTTCTTAACATCTCTCCTAGACGCTTCCATTGCATTTTCACTTTTTTATCAGAGAATCTCCTATCTTTCAGCTAAACTGTTAAAATAACTTCCCAAATTTTCCCTCCGCCTTCAATCTTTCTCCCCTCCAACCTGTTTCTTGGACTGTGTCATTCCCCAGCTTAAAACCTTGATGATCAGTTTTACATTTTATAAAAACTACTGTGATAGCAGTTCCAGAACGTACAAGTTGTTCACCGTGACATACCAAGTCCTTTATGATCACCCAATAAATATTAATTGAATGACTGGTCTGTTCCAGGCACTGTGCAATATGCTGGGGATACAATGATGAACAAGAGGAACAGATGCCCTGCCCTCAAAGAACTTACAGTCCACAAATGTGATGAGTACTACAAAGGAGAAGCACAAGCTCCTGAAGGAGTACAGGGGATGGGAGTGTCACAACTTAAGTCAGAAAACGAGAGAAGGCCTCAACCTCCTGTGTTGCACTTCTGATAGTCATCAACCGGTATGGTTCCAGACATGGAACCAACAACTTTATATGCATTATTTCATTTAAACCTCACAACAACTCCTTGGGCTTAGTACCATTTTTGTTAGCCCAAGTTTAGAGATATGGAAACTGAGACCTCGACAGGTTAAATAAGCGGTGGAGTTGGAATTCCATCCCACACTCACCTGAAACACAGCCCTCTTAACCCTTTAAGAGCCTGTGCTTCTCCTTTGTAGTACTCACGAATCCTGTGGCGCTATACCCAGCTCTGTAAACACGCCAGCCTATTTCACTCCAAGTCTCTGCTGATGCTTCTCCTTTTGCCTGAAGTGACTATTTCCCTCAAAAGCCTTACCGCTGAACACATAATTATCTTCTGTGATCCAATTAAAGTGTTCTCTCTTCCACGTGGACTCCTCCCCCAGACAGAATTAGCCACTGGCTTCTTTGTGCATACACAGAATTTCAGAAATACTCTCATAGTCTCTAAAGCACTTCAGATGCTCATCTGGTAGTCTCGCCTTAAGAAACTATAAATCCCAGGGGATGATACCTGATGAACTCTGTAATCTCAGAACCTTGTGCTGTGGCTGTCATTTAAACATTAGGGAAGAGAAGAAGGGAGGGAGTAAAGAAAAGGATGAGGGAGAAAAGAAAAAGCAAGCGTGAAGACAAACACTCCAGCAATAAAATATGCCAGGACCATCTGTCCTTCTTTTAAAAATTTGCATTTTACCTATCACTGTAAAATTAAGCCATACCACCCCGACACACTCAATTGGAGGATTGTTCAGGAAAACCTGCAGAACGTTTCCCATTCTTCTGCTGTCCTCCTGTGCTCTCCCTCCTCTCCTTCCTGTCTAGCCCATCCTCTCGGCAGCTGACAATTCCTCCCTCCATTTGAAGGCCACACACAGAAAACGAGTCAACAAGAAAATAAAACCTCAAAGAAGGAAAACTAAAGCGAATGCCTTGCACCACATCATGTTGCAGAAAGCCACTTCAGTGACAATGAACAACAGAGAGCGCTGAGGCGTAGTCACCTTTCACCTCAGAAACCACAGAAAGCCCCGAAGGCACTCTTTCTGTTTTAGGTTTCCCAGATAAGCATCTGAAGTACCATGTCATGGAGCCTGAAGCTTTCAGATACTAGTCTGGATTTTGGAAGATGTAAACAAATCCCTTAAGAGAGAGCACTAGGGCTTCCCTGGTGGCGCAGTGGTTAAAAATCCGCCTGCCAATGCAGGGCACACGGGTTCCAGCCCTGGTCTGGGAAGATCGCACATGCCGCGGAGCAACGAAGTCCATGCACCACGACTACTGAGCCTGCGCAGCTGGAGCCTGTGCTCTGCACCAAGAGAGGCCGCGATACTGAGAGGCCCGCGCACCGCGATAAAGAGTGGCCCCCGCTTGCCACAATTAGAGAAAGCCCTCGCACAGAAACGAAGACCCAACACAGACAAAAATGAATAAAGAAAGAAAGAAAGAAGCTTTCATTTAAAAAAAAAAAAAAAGAGGGAGCACTAGAATGTCCATCTTAGTCAGACATCTAATCCAAGGGCCTGTGGGGGAGGGTTGCTGCGGGAACATGTTGGGGGCGGGGAGGATGGGAATGGTGGAGGATCAATTAACTCTACTCAGGAGCAAAACAAAACAGAAATCAAAACCTGTGAAGCAGTTTTTATATGACTCTGGAGTAGAAAGGGGCATGAGTCCAAAGCGGTGGTCAGCAGGCACTTGTGCCAGCCCCTGCCTCCACTCTACCCCTGCCAAACATCACTGGCTCACTTCTGTCTGCTGCTCACCTCCTGGGCTTTTCCAAGGCTTTTCCAAGTGAGACCTGCCCCAGATGTCCAGGAATCTGCTGGGGGCGTGATATGGCCCAGCAGAGCCATTTGATTTCCTGTCTGAGACCTGGACTGAAGTGAGAGCAAACAAAGTAGGGGTGAGGGTGGGGGAGGGTATGGGGGTGTATGCGTTGGCAGGAGGGATGTTGAGAAAAAAGGAGAAGAGGTTAGCAACCTTACCACTTCCTAACCACTGCGCCTACACTTTTTCTGGTAAGAAGCCCTGGAACCCAGGCTGCTAGGCTCACAGACCAGCCGAGGCCCAGTGGGTCCCTGAGGGGCCCAAGCTAACCTGAACTACTGTGGCCCAGCACAGCCCTAATAACACTGGGGTGAAGGTAAAATGCTCTGGTCCTGGCTTCACCCTGCCCCCTTCCCCCCCACCCCGTTTCCACCTTTTCTGTGTTCCTTCCAACCCTTCAGTGGTAACTCCTCCTCCCAGAGCCCATTTCTCTCCCACTGCCTGTGTTTCTTTTAATAGAGGATGCAAATCTCATGATGGAATTCACACTAAGGAGTTAGTAAGAGATCCCAGAGGCATATGCATTTCCAATTTTGAAAGAAAATGTTGGTGGAGATAATAGTGGGGTGAGGGACACTTCTAATGATCTGATGATTTAAATGACTACTTTCTGTAGGCAGGCCCTGGCTGGGTGGAGATGGGTCTGGGCCAAGCAGGAGAGTGAGAAGTTTTGAGGTAGAACAAGAGACCCCCTCAGGGAATGTCCTCCTTATTGAGTCTCATTCCCAGGGTCCTGTTGTCCTGTTCGTGTCAGCGGGTGGATCCAAACCAGAGAAGTGGGGTTTCATTAGTCAGAGTTCAGATTCAGGAATCAAATGACGTTTCCAAAAAAGGAAACTGATGAGTAATAGGCTTGAGGGGTGGGGAGAAAGGCTGTTTACTTCCTCTCTTCAAGTCAACCAGGTCCCCTTAGGGCTCTGATATCTGTGGTGACTTGTCTACTCTAACGCACAGCATGTGGCAGCTGCTACCACCAACGGCTCTGCTGCTTCTAGGTAAGTCAGAATCACCCTGCCTGGGAGTTGAGCTCAAGATGCCCTGGGTTCAGCAGACATCCCTTTTCAGGCAGGGGATGAGACCCCTACCAAGGGATAGGACCCCTTACCATGTCTATGGATGTAGATTTAGCTTCTAGGACAAAGCTTCAAGCGTTAGAGATGTGGAGAATTGCTGGCCCTGATTTGTGCATAATCAGGAGATGAAGGGGGACGTGAGGTCTCCGTTACTTCACCCCTCTGGGTCTCAGTTTGTCTACCTATAAACTGAAGAGTATGGACGAGATGGTCCTGAAGGTCTGTCTCTTCCATTCTCACATTCCAGTGTTCCTCTCTAAGTCTTTTAATTTCCTCCCTTTCCAGGGGACTTGGGGTGAGCTTGTTTTTATGGCTTGATTCAGGGACATTCGATCTGTACCCTTAATCTGGGAGTTCGAACGGGGACCACAGAGTAAGGGAATGGTGTTGAAAACAGGGGTTTGGGTGGACAAGGGAGTAGGAGGCACAGGCGTTGGAGACCAGAGGACAGGCAATAGGAGAGCTATCCACTATATTTACCTTGATTCTTGGGGACACAGGCCTCCCAGAGCAGAGGTGGGCAGGGGAGTTTAAACTCACTCCACACTCCAGTCACCCTGATCTCTGCTGCTACTCAATATTCGTTTCACTCTTTTTTCTTACAGTTTCAGCTGGCACGCAGACTGGTGAGTTTGCTTCGTGGTCTTGGATGGGTCAAGTGAGGAAAGTAAATGTGCAATAGCCACAGGGTATTAGGAAATGTTCTTTGCATAGGAAATTGCTGATGTGGGGTTAGCAGGGGTAGTTCCCCCAACACAGTAGGGCTTGGCCCTATGCTTCTCTGGCCAATTTTGCTCAAGATAAAGGGAGACCAAGAAGGAGGCCAAGCCTCTCCAAGCCAATATGCTCAGACTGAGTGCTATGCTAAAGCTGAGTTGCCAACTCTCGGTTTGCAATGGGTTTTGAGCCTCCCTGGGAATGCCAGTGTAGGGCTGGCTCATTTCCCTGCCCTTATCTACATTCTCTTGACTCCTCGGCAGATCTCCCAAAGGCTGTGGTGCTCCTAGACCCTCAATGGGACCGGGTGCTCAAGGATGACCATGTGACTCTAAAGTGCCAGGGGGACTACCCTCTTGGAGACAATTCCACACAGTGGTGGCACAATGGGACGCTCATCTCAAACCAGGCCTCCAGCTACTTCATCACACGTGCCAAAGTTGAGGATAGTGGAGACTACAAGTGTCAGACAGGCCTCTCCACACTCAGCGACCCGGTGAAGCTAAAAGTCTACATTGGTGAGTAGGTGAAGGGGAAAAGGGAAATCACCAATAAATGGTAAAACAAGAGGCCCTGAAAGACTTGGGAAGCACCAGAAGATGATGTTCCTGGGGCTTAAAACTAAGATGAGATGATCTGTAGTCCTACTGAATTATATCAGAATTGTAGTCCTAGCTATAAGTAGGCCTTAGGTAAAAAGTCAGAGCCTGGCATATACTACAGGGCTGCTGCACTGCACAATTCCAGGAATCAACATTCACATAGAATACATACAGCATGAATGGTGTCATCTGAAGGTCAGGGCGTGACACTGATGCTCAATAATAGTTATTGAATAAATTAATGAATCCATTTTAGGACCTCAATCTCCTCACTCTCAGACACACAATGCCCTAAGCTACCCCGCAAGCCATCCCTAATTTACCATAATATCTATCTCTCTCTTCCCATCAATGCCACACTCAAAATATACACTTCAGCATAAATTTGGCCATGTGATATCTCTCCTAATAGAGATATATATACACATTCAGCCTGCATATTCATCATGGAATCAAAGTCTTTGTGTATTAACAGAATCCAGTCATTAATGCAAGTAGAAGAAGTATTTTGGAGGCAGAGATCTCTCCTGGTGTCCCTGAAATCACACCACATAGCCCGGTACCTGCAGCGTCACCTTGTAAGCCTGACTCTATTTTCATGGCTGCCCCATCTGTATAATGTATGTGAGTGGAACAAGTCTGGAGGGGAAGGAGGGCCTAATGAAGGTGGACCTGCAACAGAATTCCATGGAATCTGAAGCTGATTTTCTTGGCTTCTTTGCCTGACTGTGTCACTTAGCTGACATGGTTTTCAGTCTACAGAGCTACAAAGAGGAATGTCTATCATCTAGCTAGGTGAGAGATAGATGGCCAGCTATGACCAAATAAAATGGGGAATTACCAACAGGAAGCAATAGACAAATCTTATCTGGGAGTTATTAGTGTGTCTTAAACTTGGCTCTAGAAACTGACTTTAGAAGTCTAATCAGTGAGAACTGTTTTAAACTGTGACCAAGAGCATTAACTTCACCAGGCAAACTCCTGATCATTCTTTAGGACCCATTTCACTTATCTCCTTCTCTGAGAAGCTTTCCTTACTTTCTTTGGGCAGAATTTCTTTGCTCCATTCTCTTTGGTCCTTCAGTCCTTTGTTCGTAGCCTGTTGTAGCACTTATCACACTGTATTGTAATTATTTCTATGTCTAGATCACAGATTCTTTGATGTGTCTTAGTCATCTGGGTATCCCCAGTCTGCACAACATAGTAAGTGCTCAATAAAATATTAATTTAACGAATGTACATATGGACATTCACTGAGTCCATGACAGCCAGAATGGAACAAGAATGTTCCCCCCAAAGAAACCAGACCATATATACACATATATGATTACATAGGTAACCCCTGTTAATATTTAAGTCCAAGTTTTTTCTTTTTTTCTGAGCATACCTACTTTTTGTATTCTGTCTTTTTAACTTAACATTGTCTGATGAATGTTTTCTCATGTCATTTTAAAATTTCTCTGCAGTATCATTTTTAATTATTCAGGCCAACTTCCTGACCACAATTTCAAGTTCTCTGTGTGTGTGTTGAGCCTGGTTACTTGGCAAGGCAGTTGTGAAAAAAGTGTCTTGGTGACATAACCTTCTCTCTCTCAGAGGCTGTGCTCAGTAATGAAGATGGCCTTGCTGAGACGCTGTGGCCCTTCAGAAACCACCAATTACCATCAGCACTACCACGCATGCTTTTTTTTCCCCTCCGTGACTTTTTTTTTTTTTTTTAAGATTTAATTTAATTTTTTTCTTTTTTGGCTGCACGCAGGCTTTCTCTAGTTGTGGCAAGCGGAGGCTACTCTTTGTTGCAGTGCACGGACTTCTCATTGCAGTGGCTTCTCTTGTTGCGGAGCACGGACACTAGGCACGCGGGCTTCAGTAGTTGTGGCACCCGGGTTTCAGTAGTTGTGGCTTGCGGGCTCTAGAGCGCAGGCTCAGTAGTTGTGGCGCACGGGGTTAGTTGCTCCGCGGCATGTGGGGTCTTTCCGGACCAGGGATCAAACCCATATCCCCTGCATTGGCAGGCAGATTCTTACCCACTGCGCCACCCAGGAAGTACCCCCCTCCCTGACTTTTATATTGAGCTCTCCTTCATGATTTCTGCAGCCACTCCTGTGGCCACTCAGTAACCTTCTTCCTGACTGGCTGCAACAGTCTTCCAATATTCCTACAACTGTCCATTCCTTCTGAAGTCTACCTTTCCTTTAATTGGGCAAATCATCATTTTCTAATACAATTTTTACTCTTTGATCTAGAACTTACAATGGCTCCTTATTACCTGCCATAGCAAATCCAAGTGTAGCCATTAAGGACACTGTAAATTGCTTCTCACCTGCCTCATCACTGAGACCCTATGCTCTAACCTTATGTTTTGACCATGTGTGTGTCTCTCCCTCTCCACCATTAGACAAAAGTTCTTGGTGTGACTTGCGTTCTCTTGCAGGGCCCAGTTGGCTTTTTCCCAAAGAAAGCTACGTAAGGATGGCTCCCAGTCTGGCTTTCCATCATCCCCCAGGATCTGGGTAGTGAGCATCCCCTTCACAAGAGCTTTGCACTGAATGCTGAGGCCTCCTGGGCCTGTGTTCTCTTTGTGTCTTTCAGGCTGGCTGTTGCTCCAGACCCCTCGGTGGGTGGTCCAGGAGGGAGAGCCCATTCAGCTGAAGTGTCACAGTTGGAAGAATACTACTGTAGAAAAGGTTCAATTTTTCCAGAATGGCAAAGGCAAGAAGTTTTCTTATCAGAATTCTGACTTCTACATTCCAGAAGCAAAACTTGAACACAGTGGCTCCTACTTCTGCAGGGGGATTATCGGGAGGAAAAACGAGTCTTCAGAGGCTATGAACATCACTGTTCAAGGTAAGAGATGTGCAGAGCACATCTAAAGGGCCCAGAGCACCATGTTTGGGGACTCTGCATTCACACTGGGAAGATGAGTTGGGAGGAGATTGCTGACCATTCCACAGACTTCTTTACAAGGATCATTCACTCTGCAATGTGACAGCAGGTGCAGAAGTCACATTTCCTCCCCCATAAATATGCCTGTCCTTACTTAACCTCTTTCAAACTATATCCATAATGTTATCTGTCTCTATCATGCTGGCCCATCTTTACCTGTTCTCCTTTCCCCTCCAAGCCTCAAGTCATAGCCAAAAGCGAAGCTGGCAGTAGTGCCTCACTTTCTCACAGAAAGACCCATAACCTGTATTCTGGCTCTGCTGCTAATTAACCATGTAACTGTGGCCAGTTAAACTCTCTGAACGTCAGTTTCCACTTCTGTAACAAAGACATGCTGACATTTATTGGGCATCTTTCAACGTGCTGGACACTGTGCTGAGTGCTTCTTTACATGCAACTAGTCTGATGATCATAGTAACCCCTCACAACAACATTAAGAGATCGGTAATATTGACTCTACAGATGAAGTAACTGAGGTGGAAAAAAGGGAGGGGGGTAATTAATGTGTCTCCAAGGGCACACCAAAGATTCAAAGCCTGTATACTGAACCACTAGATAAAATGAAAGGATTGGACAGGCGCCAATGTCCTATGACAGAATTTTGAATTCCACTAAGTCACTTAGAAAACATCTCCAGTTTCTGTAGTACCATCCTCCAGGGTCAGAGATCCCCTGCCACGGTGCTCCTGGACTTCCTAATTTCACAAAACTTCCACCTGTAATCAGACTAAGAAGTTTGTTGTAAGCAATTTACATGTAGTAAGACAGCAAGATAGCCACACATCTTCTGAGATTTTAACAAAACAGTGCCATAATTTGTATAAAAAATAACTTCATCACAATTTAAATTGAAAATAAATACTCTCAAATAGAGAATGAGAAAGCAAATAATAAAGAAAATGGGGGCAAAATGCAAACAATTAGTAAATCTAGGTAAAGAATATATGAGAGTTATTTATACTTTACTGGTAACCTTTTTTTAAGTTTGAAATTAAATCAAAATTAAGAGTTAAAAAAATTGAGACTAAAAATCCACTCTAATGTTACCAGTTTGTAGACTACAGTGAGGAATGACTTTAAAATAACAATATTAAGGGCTAAGAGGTTGAGAACAAGCAAATTCTACCTCTTTCCATTTTGGGTTATTAGTTACTGAGCCGTGATAAAGAAATATTATCAATTTTCTGATGGTAAGTAGCAGATTTCAATGGTTCACTTTTTTTTTTTTTAGATTTCCTTTAGTGGGGTAAAAACAATGAGTACTATTTTGAGACACAAGAGAAAGTTACTGAATTAAGAAATAGTGTTCTCACACCAACTTCAACTTTGACTTCTTTCATAGTTTCACACAAAACCCAGCTACAACCTACCTTGCTCAACACTATGTCACATACCTCCAACAAACATGAAAACACTTTTGCTCAGGTAGCATTAAGACCCAGACTCAGTGGGAGGAAGCTATGGTTTTCCGCCAGACTCCCCCATATTCCTTAGAATCTGCCTCTTAGCAGGTGTCAGAAAGACTTTCCACCGATGACCTCACTGTTTATTCCAAATTTCTGCCTTAACAAATGTCATTTTATTCTCATCCCTCTGCTTCTCCTATTAGGTCAAGAAAGTCCACCATCCAGCTCGTCATTCTTTCCACCTTGGCACCAAATCACTTTCTTCCTGGTGATGGGACTCCTGTTTGCAGTGGACACGGGGCTGCATTTTTCTGTGAAGAGAGACCTTCGAAACTCAAAGGAGGACTGGAGGAATAGCAAAGTCACATGGACTCAGGGCCCTCAGGGCAAATGAGGGTAATAAAAGCAGCATCCCCATCCCATGGGGGTGATAAAAGAAGCATCTCTGAACCTCTTTCTAAATTCACAGCCCCACCATGCCCAACAGGCATCTCTGGGAGCAGCAGGAAAATTACACCTCAGACTCTAGGCTGAGGGTCCTTCACCCAACTCTGTTTTCTCTTGGTCTCCTACGGAAAGGAAGGGACTGTGATCTTCAGGGGCCAACAGTGAAGCCCCAGTAAGCAGCTGCATTACCAGGAATAGAAGTCTCAGAGCGACAATGGATGCTTTCTCTATTCTAACCATTCCGTCCCAGCAAAGCAACAATACAGACTCTTGATGATTACCCTTGATGTATGAATATTGTCCTTAAATAAATGGATATGTAAATAAGAGAATTCATGGTTGAGAACCAGCTGGATAGTAGTCTGCATCTGTTGCTGCAGGGCTGGCTGCCTTCAAGTCACCCTAAAACTCCTTCTAGACAGACTGCGGGTACGTCTGGGGGGTCTAGGGGAGACAGCAGAACCAATGAAGGGGGTGGCTAAGAAAGAGCAGGGTAGTCCAGGAAAGACCAGAGAAGACCGCCACCTGGGCTGTCTTCCTAGAATATGAGCCATGGTAGAGGTAAAAGAAAATCACAGAGGTGATGCAGAATAGAGTTTTTCAGGGGGGCCCATGTCAGAATTGGGATGGTCTGCAAGTATACGATGATCAACCCTCTTAATGTCATGAGTAGGAAATGGTCCAGGAAGGGGTGTAGGGGTTGGAGGATTTAGAAAAGAAAGCACAGAATAAAGCCATTGGAAGGAGAGCAACATTGCTGTCCCAGATTAAGCTCAGTGAACAGAGATACCTCCGCATCCAAACAGAGGAAGCATGAGAAGAAGTCAACCACAACTGCACAGGAAGGAATGGGTAGGAGGTGAGAATGCTTTTACTGGGCACAATAGTGAGAATTAGAGAGCAGTGGCAGGGACTATAAAACCAGCTTTTCCGTTTTAGTATCAAATTCACATATAGCTTTGATCACATCATCCTTTAAACAGATGTTGGATAACCAATATTAAATGTACTAAACTCTACTGAGTTAAATTATGAAACTTTGAAATCCCTCAGCATGTCAGTAACAATGGAGTAGAGGTGGAGAAGGCAATCACTGCTTATAGAAGAAAGCTTTAGCTATCTCTCTTTGTGTTTCAGAAGTTTTAAATAGAACCATTTCTTGATTTCAGCAAGGCATTTTACAAGATCCTGCTTCTACTGTCAGACAGAAGATGGAAAAACCATGGTAATAAAACAAGAATGAAAAAATCCTCTTTTCCTCCCATTGTCCAAAATTCTATCAGTGAAATGAAGCAGGACCCTATGGTCCTTGTCCCCCATGTCCTCTGCCTGCCTTTTGTCTGTGGAAAAACTTTAGCCAAAGACTAAGTTTAATCAGAGAAGTGAGAAAATGCAGAAACAAAGGAAAACAGTCAAAGGAGACCAAATTATAATAGTTTAGTCATTAAGCATAGTCAAGGACCTTTAGTTCTTTCTCAAAGGCTATAGATAATATTCTGAGCCATTTCCTGTGAGCTGTCTTATAGATACTGAAACCCCGACCAGGTGGAAAGAGTTAACTACATGATGTCCAGATTGTAGCCATGACAAAAGCTGCCACAATTCCAAGAATTGGCCTCAAGGAAATGGGAACAAACCGACCCTCAAACTGAAGACGAACTGTACTTAAAACAATCAAGATGACGCTGCTTAGACCACCCATGACCAATTTCAAGATGACTGTCAGAGCTGACTGTGCTGTTTCTGCATGTAGCCCCCCTCCCTCAGCCTATAAAATCTCTTGCCCACTGATTGTCAGTGAGGGGAGTCGGCCTTTGGACAGGGTCCACCCCTCCCCCCAGGTTGCCGGCATCCAAAATAAAGCAAACTTTCCTTTCCACCAACCTTGCCTCTTTACTAGCTTTTGAGTGGCGAGCAGCCCCACCCCACTTTCGGTTACACAGGGATCAGTTTGGGTTGATGAGGAACCCCTCTCGTCTCAGCAACCATCTCACCACAATTCATATGAATTAGTCAGCTTGCTAATTCACCAAATCTTGTTGGGACAACGGGGCAAAGGGAAAATTTCATAGGTGGTATTGGATAGGAGGATGAATGAGAATTAGAGGTAGTTTTAGAGCATGGGGCAGGAAAGAGCTAGGAAGGAGGTGGGGCCTGGGCAGAGGTATCTGGCCAGCCTAATTGTGTCAGTTATGAGCTTTATGCCAAGACAATTCAAGCTTGGTATAGGAATATTAGATGAGATTCAGACATCAGACAAGGCCATTTGGAAATGCTGAACATTCAGTTCACATTTATTTAGTATTTACAATGTGCCAAGCTTGAGTTGAGGTGCTGAAGATACCAAGATGAACGACCCAGGGTCATTCCCTGGAGGAACTTTCATTCTTAGTGAGAAAAAAAAAACCAAAACGTAAATAAAGAGAGAATGAAGAAAGGGCTGCAGAAAAGAGGCTTAATTTTTGGTGTTGTGTTGATGGATGACTAGGAGTTTGCCAGGCAAAAAGGAGAAACGCTGAAGGCCCATGGGCAAAGATTCAAAAGCCAGAGAAGGGGGTCAAGAAAGCAGTTTGGTTCTGTTCAATTCTGAAGAGTCAGTGAAGCAGAGGAGAGGGTTCAGGGGCCAGACTATGAAAGGCACTGCCTTCCAAGCTAAGGTTGTAGTCTACCCTGCAGGCCATTGAGGGATTTTAAACAGGTCTTTTCTAAAGAAAGCTTCTCTGGCAGCTACCTGGAGGCTGGAAAGGAGAGGACAGCTGAAGACAGGAAACTGCCTAGGCAGCTAGGTGGTTATTTCAGTAACCCAAGAGATAAGTAATGAGGAAGTAAATGTCAGCAGGCTGAAGAGGAAGATGGTTATTCCAATATTTAGAAGGTAGGTTCTCCAAATATTGGTAACCAGCAGGACGTAGCATGACTAAGGGCCCAGGGTCTGGAAACGCCCGTTTCACGAGTTAGGAAATACAAGTACAAAGGCAACGCAGGCAGAGGTTGGATAAAATATTTCAGTTTGAGATTATGAATACTCACTTCCTCTGGCTGGTAAGTATTTTTAAAGCGTCAGTTTCATGATGCAATTTTAGTAGAACCTTACTAGAGCAAGTAAAAATTGTATTGGTAGTTGCAACCTTAATTACGTGGACTCGAAACTGCTAGCAAAGCACGTGGTAGGCTGGACGCAGCCCGAGTGGAGTGACACTGTGATACGTCCCGGGGTTCAAAAGGGTGGAACTCCCGTCCCTGGGTGGGCTCGAACCACCAACCTTTCGGTTAACAGCCGAACGCGCTAACCGATTGCGCCACAGAGACGGACAGTAAGCCTTTTTATTACCAAGTCAGTTCACCGACGAATAACCCCGTAGTGTTCTCTGCGTCTTCAAAAAAATTCTGGTTGAGGCTGGCATAGGAACCGGTGGAGCCATCACGTTCCAGCGCACCAGGACAGTTAGTAGCCCCGAGAGAAGCAGGTCTTTTTCCCTAGCACCTACGCTAGCACCTGCTTAGATCTGGGACAGAACTCACTTTCTACCCGGAAGATGCTAAGAAAACGAGAGCAGCCGAGAACGAATGAACGAAGGGTCTTTGAGGAACCCAAAATGAATGCTCTCTGTGGGTTCACGAATTCACTTGGTTTTGCTCTGAGAAGTATATCAATATACTTTTTTGCTGATCTAGACAATTTATGCATTCATGTGTACGTGCGCGAGTCTTAACTTATAATAAGCTTATTATCGTGAAATTTTAAAATACTGCGTCACATGTCCAATCATGTCCGGCAAAATGTTATATCTAAGTAAGGGAGCGTAACATAACAAAATTAATCTTCAACCCCAGCTGTTTTGAAAGGTTTCTACTAGCATATTAGGCACCCAGACAGGACACAGGATTTATAAATGCCTGTAATTTAAGGACTTTCACTCTGACATAATCCACATCCAACTACCCGAGGCCCTTTATCCAACATAATCAACCTAGGGATCCTGGTCAGTGCTGGGCCTAATAAGTTTCTCCTCTTCTCTCCAGCTTAGAGAGAAGCTCCTCTCTTTGTTCTTGGGCCATTTAACAGCCACGGGCTTCGTGAATCACATCACCTCCACCCCAGGCATACCCAACCCGGCTACCACACTGGTTCCTCGCCGCACCCAAGCACACATAAGCAGCCATTTTCTCTGTTGCCCAAGCCCCAGGGCGCCTCTGAACCCTCCACATAGAACCTTCTTCTTCCTTCTGCACCGCCATCCTCTTAATTATTGGGTTCCAGTTTCGGTGCAGATCAAAGTTTTCAATGATTTCCAGTGAAATGAGAATACACACAAATATAGAGATGTATGTGCATAAATTATATATATGTATGTGTGTGTATCTCAGATAAGTTTGCTAAATGACCTCTAAGCTGGCATTGCTTTTTCACACTTTAAATTTTTGTTTTTAAATGTCCTTTCCTTTATAAAATGATGATGAGGATAGATGATAGTTGATGTGGCTGCGATTGTTTTATCAATTTCCTAACTTGGCAAAATAAAAAGTTGGCAACCCTATATTGGTCACCAGCATTTGGGGGAAATTTTTACTCCTCTGTGAAGTCCAAGTTTGGGACTCACTACTCTCATCTTCATCTCCTTTATTGGATTGGCTGCAAAAACTAAAAATAACTTTCAAGTTTATTCTAAATATACATATATTTCCTATGCTTCACTTTGCATGTACACATTACAGCAATCCAAAAGAAGGGGGAAGAAAGAGTCAAAGAAAAACTGAGGCAAAAAGAAAGTACAAAATGGGGTGGTAAATAAATCCAAAATATATCAGTAATCACAATAAATATAACTGGAGAAAACTTGCCAGTTGAAGACAAAAGTGGATTTTTAAAATACATTTTATTTTGTTTAGAAGAATGACATTAAAACATAAACAGAAAGACTGAATGTAAAAGAATTGCTAAAGATATGTCAGGAATATTCTAATGAAAAGAAAGTTGGTAGTTGGTATATAGCTATATATCAATAATATCAGACAAAATAAAGTTTAAGAAATAATGCCTCACTAGGGATGAATATGGTCACCATATGCTAATAAAAGATTAAACTCACGATGAACATATAATAATTCTAAACACATATGTATCTATTAAAATAGCATTAAAATATAAAAGCAAGAATTATTATACCAAGAGGAAAATTGACAAACCCATCACCACAGTGGGAGAATTCAACATACTTCTCTCAGCATTTGATAGGTCAAGCAGAAGGAAAAAAAAGCATATAAACACATTTAACAAGCTTGATTTAATAGATATATAGAGAGAGAGAGAACTCTGCCACCAATAATTATTGGTTATACTTTCTTCTCAAATGCACCTGGAATATTTATGGAAATCGACTTTGTATGAGTCCATAAAACAAGTCTTAACGTACTCATGGAATTGGCACTACTACATATGTATCTTTGAACAGAATGAAGTTTAACTCAGAAAGCAATTACTGTACAAAAAATAACTTTTGAAAGCCTCACGTATTTGGAAATTTTAAAAACACCTGTTTTTAAATAACTCATGGATCAAAGAGAAATTGAATGAAAATTGAAAAATACTTAGTAGTAATAAAAATATAATATACCAGAATTATCAAATGCTCAAGGTTTTACATGTGCACTTGGGAAAAGGAATACTGTACTAACCATCAATGTTTAGCATATGTGTTAAACAATATTTTCTGTTAAATCTGTTAGAGAAAAAACAACAGGAAACTTCTGAAATGCAATTGATCCTGTTACAATGAGGGAAATATATAGCTAGTAACTATTCTGAGTGGTCAGTGCCATACCAATTAACTCCTCAGAAAGAATCATCCTCTGGGTTCTGCTTTGGCTCTCCCTAGACACCCTAGAAACCCACCCCATACCACTGCTGGCCAACTCTAAGAAACTGTAGGCAGTCACACTTCCAAGGAGGCCACTCAATGCCTCCCAACCTGCAGGTCTAATTTAAGCCAGCCTACTGCAGGTCCTGGATATAGGTCCCTGATCCTGTACATCTCCCAGGACAGGGCTACCTGAACCATGGTCCAGTTAATAAGTGCCCAGTGTTTGGTCCCCCAAGACAGTGGCTACCCACCACTACTCAGTACACCTCTGTAGTCACCCTTGTTTGTGGCCACTTGTGGGAACTGCAGCCTCCACGCAATCTTGGCACCAAGAGAGTCAGGGAATAACAGAGAGAGCAGGCAGGAAGTAATAGGTCACAATGAAGGCATCAGCCAGGTGTTGTGGCCTCTGCTGGCACTCTGGCACTGGAGCATAAGAAAAATCGGGGGCTAAGGGATGACTGAGGTGCAGTTGTTCTCTTTTTCCATCCATGTTTTATTTCACCTTCCTTTCCTGTGACAAGGTTTTGTTTTTGTTTTTTAATCCCAAACATCCTCCCACCATGGGCATTAAAATTTGTTTTAGTAATAAAATGAATAATTAATGCTTGTGCATTGCCAGGCACCATTCTAAACATTTATTAACTCATTTGGGAATTGTAATTATCATCATTATCCCCTTTTACAGATGAGGAAACTGAGACAGAGAGCCAAGATTCAAACAAACACAGGAAGTACAACAGAGCCCTTGTGTTTAACCACCACATTATGTTGCCTCATCCAGCCTGAATGGCTGAGGTCAACCTAATTATACATGTCATTCCAATATATGATTTTTGTATAATACAGATAATATATAAAACCTTAGACAATATTTTAAAGGCTAGAAAAAACTGTTAATAAAATTGCTGTTAGTTCCACAGAAGATGACAAGGGATTCAGTATCAACACCCATCCTTTCCTAATTTTAGGAAAAAGTTTTCTGCTTATTGAGACAAGTTACCTAATGACTATCAATTTATTGGAAAGGAATTGGAGGAATTTGATGGATTTCCCCTATGTTAAACCAGGGTTCAGGTAGCGGCATCATTTAGCTAGTGACAGCTGTATAAAACAAAACCAACAATTATTAAAAATCAGCTAATTTGGAGATGAGTAGAAAGATTTGACATAGTATTTGCCCTTACATTACCCGGAAATCAGTTTTATAAGATACATAAACACACTTATCTATATATATAATTAAAGAATAATAGAGAATATTTGAAACATATATTCTTGTAACTGTTTTAAATCTTCAGAATACCATTCTTAGCTCGGTGTTTCAACACAAATGAATTCCATAAAAATAATATTTAGTGGAAAAAATGCTAGTTGCAAAAGAATACATACCACCTGATACCAGTTGTATAAACTTTAAAAGTGTGAAAATACAAATAATATTATTTGATAACACATACACATGTAGTGAATTTTATAAAAGCCAAAGGAATAATAAAGATAAAATCCAAAATAAGACTCCTTATTGGGAAGGAGAGAAATGCATCAAAGAGAGAAACATAGAAGGCTTCTTCTGTTCTGTTTCTTTCTTGAGCAGGGTGTTGAAATACAGGGATGCTCATTTTATTATTTTCTACATTTTATATTTATAATGTGCTGTTTTGTGTGAATTGTTTTGTTAAAATTCAATCTTTGTTAATGCAAACTAGCCTTTCTGCTTAAGATCTGGGAGGAAAATAATAGCATTTAAGTGGACAATGAGGGAGAAGCAAAAAGACTCTATCCCCATATTTATGGACAAACACCAGATCTAGATAGATTACTTAGATTACTTCTCATTCAAAGATGAGCACATAGAGTTCTTAACTGCAAAAAAGATAATCTACTCTAGCTTGTTTAAATACGAAGTATTTATTGAGGGGTACAGATAATTAATGAGGCATTGGGAAAACTGAAAAACAGACTCCAGGCCCACTTCCAGGAATAACTCCCCCAAAACTACTCTGTATATTGGACTACCACACTATACAGTAAAAACTGCTGCAAAATAAATTTAAAAGCTTTCACAATCTCTAGTTCTAGAACAAAGCTGTATTAGCCACTATTTATATCAGCAAAATTATATTCCTGCCTCTCTCCCATGTAACTCGGCTCCAAATCAAAATCTCACTAAAGTGTATCTGGTTGGTGAAAGGAAATCATATCCGGAACCCCAGTTGCAGAGGAATCTAGAAAATATAGTTCGGCTTTCCAGCCACTACAGCACAGGCCACTACAGCAATGACAGAATGCCATTGGAATAGGTGTTGAACAAACCAATCCACATATCCATTGCAATGAGTAAACTGAAAAGCAAAAACAAAATAAAATCAACGCCAAATTAAAATAAAAGCAAACAAACTTCCCATCTCCACCCTCAGTATGGGACTTTTAGGGTATGAGGGGATCGAAAGCTCTAAAGAACTAGGTAGTAGTGGGCTAAGGATGTGGTTATGGTGTGATAAGCTGTGGCAAGGGTCTGTGCATGTTTTTGTTCATAAATGACAACCTGTAGGGGGTGGGGAAAGGGCTCCAAGTCCTTGTGTTGGACTCCTCCTCCCAAATTCCTGTGGAAAAGATCCAACCAGTGTAACAGAACAAAGTTTGAGCCATCCCAATCATCCTCAATATGTAAGAGAAAGCTTGCAAACTCCTGTATTCATGATTAACATCTCATGATCCAAGGTGGGTCTGCTGTCAAACTGTTTTGGAAATCAGAGTGGGACATCACTCACATAGTTGAATATCAAAAAGCATGTGCAGAAAATGACACAAAGGACAGCAGAGTAAAAGAGTGTAAGCCTTTGACTCACAATCAGCTACAATATCCAAAAGGAAGCTCGATATCTTCTAGTTTCACCACTGTTTCATGGATCCAAGCTGGGGCTGGAGTCAAGGATGTCCCAGAGTTTTTGTTTTGCTTTGTTTGAGGAGGATGGATGGGTTAGTACTCATCAACGATGTCAAATCACTGATTTCAAATCAGTGATTGGGGGGTGGGCTATCGGATAAATTGAACAGAGAACCATCAGGTGGAGGGATGGGTAGAGGTATGGACTTACCTTATGTTATATCTCAAAATAATTTCAAAAAGAATTAAAGAGATAATGCCAAAAAGTAAAAATGAACAAAATTACTATAAGAAAATAAAGGTTAAAAACTGACCTGATATGGGGGTGGGAAAGACTTTTCTATGTATATAAAAAGTTAAGAAAGAAACTATGAGGAAAAATATTTGACTACATGCAATTAGAGACTTCTGAACTTCAAACATTACGAATAAAATTTAAAAGCAATTCCAGTTTCCATAATGGAAGAATAGTTTTCATAGGACTAACCACTCCACAGATAACAGTGATAAATTCTGGACAAAATATTAAAAAAAAAATCTGTTTGAAGGCACTGAAGAGCAATTAAATTAGATAGAAAATAAAGAGGATTCAAGCCTTGGAAGAAGTCACGACAATGTGTAATATCTTCATTCTGAGGGCACTCACCAGTCAAACCCTCAGGCACATAAACTCATGCTGAAAACCAGTCTTATACCTCATACATCAAGGTAGAGTTTAGAGCTGCCAAATTGGCTGGAAATTAAAGGAGTAAATTTCAGAAAGGAGAGAGCATCATTAAGGAAAAGCAAATCTGCAAATGAATCACCTGTCATATCTTTGACTCACCCTTGAACCTGATATGTACTGATTTGAGGGAGGCCAGGGTGAAAATAATAGCTGGAAGGCTAAAAGACTACTGAGCAGAGATTTCAAGAACTGCCCCATTAGAGAGGGAAAAAACACTGGAAAAGACATAAATGTTCAAAAATAGGAGATTAAAAAAATTACGGTGCAGCCATATAGTATAACACAATGAAGTCATTAAACTAATGTTTTAGACTAATATTTAATAAATATAGAAATATTCACATGTTTAAGTAAACACCCAAGTAGCTTAAAAAAACAGTATGTACCATATGATTCCAACCTTGTGTTTTAAAAATGCCAAAGAGATAAACATACAGCAAAATATTAATAAGGATTTCCTGGATGATGGAAATATGGGTGCATTTTATTTCTTAGTGATTTGCTTATTCTCCATATTTTCTATAAGGACTATATATTACCCTTATATTCAGGAAAAAATATTATCTTTTAAAAAAATGAGCATATACTATGTACCAGGTGCTAGCACAAGGCACTACTTCGAAGGACTCTAGGGCTGCAAAGCGTCTCAAAAACTGTACTTTGGCTCCTCCACTTTACAGATGAAGAAACCGCAGCCCAGAGAAGTTAAATGACGTGCAAAAAAGCAAACCATTCGTTAGTGATAAACAAACAAGCAAACAAAAAAAACAGGTCTTCTGATTGTCAGACCAGTGTCTCATTTCTCTGTATCTGGTTTAGACATAAAATCTTTATTCCTCATCACCCCTTGTAGGGGAGGTTGTTTCATAAAGTTGCATACTTTCGTGTAGTATGGCAGTAGAAAGAGTGTGGGCTTGAGAATTTAGGCTGGCCCCTACTGGATAGCAATATACACAAGAGGAAGAAAAAAGGAGAGCCTAGAGAATCGTCGATAAGAAGGAGAAGGAGAAGATAAGAAGGAAAGGTGGGAATCTGGAATACAGGGCTTAAGGCAGAGCCTGAATCCTGGGATGCTCTTCCAGAGGGCAGCAGGAAATAATGGGGATGGGAAAAGATACACTCAGTGGTAGGCCCATTCAACAGCAGATCAGGTGGAAACGTGATTGCAGGATTAATCATCCAATGCATTTAACACAGAACCAGGGTCAAAACAACGATACCTACTAGTACTCTTGCCCACCATCCAGGAAATTCGCATGCAAGAGACGTTCTCTTGGAGAGAACCCAAAGTTGTTTAAGATTAGTTTTTGTCTCGGCAGTGAGAGAGAACAAAAAAGTTCTTCTATCTCTCCCCATCTGGGAATCGAACGCCGATCTCCTACCTGAGAGGCCAGGCCAGGCCAGGCCACTCACCAGTATGCCGATGAGGAAAACAACAGTAGAGGGTTTAAAATCATTGATTAGTTTTTGTTTTTCTCTTTCTGACTTACTTCACTCTGTATGACAGACTCTAACTCCATCCACCTCATTACAAATACCTCCATTTCATTTCTTTTTATGGCTGAGTAATATTCCATTGTATAAAACAAATACAGTATGCTAACACATATATACGGAATCTAAGGGAAAAAAAAAAAAAAAAAAAAAAAAAAAAAAAAAAAAAAGGCCATGAAGAACCTAGTGGCAAGACGGGAATAAAGACACAGACCTACTAGAGAATGGACTTGAGGATATGGGGAGAGGGTGGGGTGAGATGGGACAGGATAAGAGAGTGTCATGGACATATATACACTACCAAATGTAAAATAGATAGCTAGTGGGAAGCAGTCACATAGCACAGGGAGATCAGCTCGGTGCTTTGTGACCACCTAGAGGGGTGGGATGGGGAGGGTGGGAGGGAGGGAGATGCAAGAGGGAAGAGAAATGGGAACATATTGTATATGTATAACTGATTCACTTTGTTATAAAGCAGAAGCTAACACACTATTGTAAGGCAATTATACTTCAATAAAGATGTTAAAAAAAAAAAAAAAAAAAAAAAATCATTGATTAGGAAGTTACTTCTAAACTGCCATAGCAATTTATTCCTTGAAAGACCGTTGGTTGCTGATCAAGTTGTTATTTTACTGTATCTAGACTGTCACGTTGCAACTGAAACATAATGGGAGCTCCACAGGTAGTTTAAAATTTCTAATACCCACAGTAAAAAGTAAGAAGAAACAGGTGATAATTTAAAATATATATCTGATTTAACCCAATATTCCGAAATATTATTTCAACATGTAACTAATACACAAATATTAATTAGATTTTGTTGTTGTTGTTGTTGTTGTTAGTTTTCAAACCGGTAAGTATTTTACACTTACAGACAGCACATTTCTACTCAGACGTTAAATTTTCATTGGAAAAGCTTGATTAATATTTAGATTTCATGACACTTGCAGTTGAAAAAGTGGATTCACATACCAAAGCTCTTCCTAACATACTTAAACGTTCTGCAATAGCTGGATTGAGTATCTGTTTACATTTTTACGTTGATTTATTTCAATTAATTAATTAATTTCAATTAATTAATGCGTTGATTTCAATTAAATAGACTTAAAAATGCAGTTCTGCAACAGCCAGCTCTACTCACCACCAGTCCCTCCTATCAGGAAACTTGCACAAGCCTCTTAGATAGCCTCATCCACCAGAGGGCAGACTGCAGAAGCAAGAAAAACTACAATCCTGCAGCCTGTGGAACAAAAACCACATTCATAGAAAGATAGACAAGATGAAAAGGCAGAGGGCTATGTACCAGATGAAGGAACAAGATAAAACCCCAGAAAAAGAACTAAATGAAGTGGAGATAGGCAACCTTCCAGAAAAAGAATTCAGAATAATGATAGTGAAGATGATCCAGGACCTCGGAAAAAAGAATGGAGGCAAAGATCAAGAAGATGCAAGAAATGTTTAACAAAGACCTAGAAGAATGAAAGAACAAGCAAACAGAGATGAACAATACAATAATTGAAATGAAAAATACACTAGAAGGAATCAATAACAGAATAACTGAGGCAGAAGAACGGATAAGTGACCTGGAAGACAGAATGGTGAAATTCACTGCCATGGAACAGAACAAAGAAAAAAGAATGAAAAGAAATGAAGACAGCCTAAGAGACCTCTGGGACAACATAAACGCACCAATATTCACACTATAGGGGTCCCAGAAGGAGAAGAGAGAGAGAAAGGACCCGAGAAAATATTTGACGAGATTATAGTCGAAAACTTCCCTAACATGGGAAAGGAAATAGCCACCCAAGTCCAGGAAGCACAGAGAGTCCCATACAGGATAAACCCAAGGAGAAACACGCCGAGACACATCATAATCAAACTGTCAAAAATTAAAGAAAAATTATTGAATGCAGCAAGGGAAAAACGACAAATAACATACAAGGGAACTCCCATAAGGTTAACAGCTGATTTCTCAGCAGAAACACTAAGCCAGAAGGGAGTGGCATGATATACTAAAAGTGATGAAAGGGATAAACCTACAACCAAGATTACTCTACCCAGCAAGGATCTCATTCAGATTCGATGGAGAAATCAAAAGCTTTACAGACAAGCAAAAGCTAAGAGAATTCAGCACCACCAAACCAGCTCTACAACAAATGCTAAAGGAACTTCTCTAAGTGGGAAACACAAGAGAAGAAAAGGACCTACAAAAACAAACCCGAAACGATTAAGAAAATGGTCATAGGAACATACATATTGATGATTACCTTAAATGTGAATGGATTAAATGCTCCAACCGAAAGACACAGGCTTGCTGAATGGATACAAAAACAAGATCCATATATATGCTGTCTACAAGAGACCCACTTCAGACCTAGGGACACATACAGACTGAAAGTGAGGGGATGGAAACAGATATTCCATGCAAATGGAAATCAGAAGAAAGCTGGAGTAGCAATACTCATATCAGATAAAATAGACTTTAAAATAAAGAATGTTACAAGAGACAAGGAAGGACACTACATAATGATCCAGGGATCAATCCAAGAAGAAGATATAACAATTATAAATATATATGCACCCAACATAGGAGCACCTCAATACATAAGGCAACTGCTAACAGCTACAAAAGAGGAAATCAACTGTGACACAATAATAGTGGGGGACTTTAACACCTCACTTACACCAATGGACAGATCATCCAAACAGAAAATTAATAAGGAAACACAAGCTTTAAATGACACAATAGACCAGATAGATTTAATTGATATTTATAGGACATTCCATCCAAAAACAGCAGATTACACTTTCTTCTCAAGTGTGCATGGAACATTCTCTAGGATAGATCACATCTTGGGTCACAAATCAAGCCTCAGTAAATTTAAGAAAACTGAAATCATATCAAGCATCTTTTCTGACCACAATGCTATGAGATTAGAAATCAATTACAGGGGAAAAAAAGGAAAAAACACAAACACATGGAGGCTAAACAGTACATTACTAAATAACCAAGCGATCACTGAAGAAATCAAAGAGGAAATCAAAAAAACCTAGAGACAAATGACAATGAACTCACGACGATCCAAAACCTATGGGATGCAGCAAAAGCAGCTCTAAGAGGGAAGTTATAGCTATACAAGCCTACCTCAAGAAACAAGAAAAATCTCAAATAAACAATCTAACATTACACCTAAAGGAACTAGGGAAAGAAGAACAAGCAAAATCCAAAGTTAGCATAAGGAAAGAAATCATAAAGATCAGAGCAGAAATAAATGAAACAAAGAAAACAATAGCAAAGATCAATAAAACTAAAAGCTGGTTCTTTGAGAAGATAAACAAAATTGATAAACCATTAGCCAGACTCATCAAGAAAAAGAAGGAGAGGACTCAAATCAATAAAATTAGAAATGAACAAGGAGAAGTTACAACAGACACTGCAGAAATACAAAGCATCCTAAGAGACTACTACAAGCAACTCTATGCCAATAAAATGGACAACCTGGAAGAAATGGACAAATTCTTAGAAAGGTATAACCTCCCAAGACTGAACCAGGAAGAAATAGAAAATATGAACAGACCAATCACAAGTAATGAAATTGAAACTGTGATTAAAAATCTTCCAACAAACAAAAGTCCAGGCCCAGATGGCTTCACAGGTGAATTCTATCAAACATTTAGAGAAGAGCTAACACCCATCCTTCTCAAACTCATCCAAAAAATTGCAGAGGAAGGAACACTCCCAAACTCATTCTACGAGGTCACCATCACCCTGATACCAAAACCAGACAAAGATACTACAAAAAAAGAAAATTACAGACCAATATCACTGATGAATATAGGTGCAAAAATCCTCAACAAAATACTAGCAAACAGAATCCAACAACACATTAAAAGGATCATACACCATGATCAAGTGGGATTTATCCCAGGGATGCAAGGATTCTTCAATATATGCAAATCAATCAATGTGATACACCATATTAACAAATTGAAGAATAAAAACCATATGACCACCTCAATAGATGCAGAAAAAGCTTTTGACGAAATTCAACACCCATTTATGATAAAAACTCTCCAGAAAGTGGGCATAGAGGGAACCTACCTCAACATAATAAAGGCCATATACGACAAACCCACAGCAAACATCATTCTCAATGGTGAAAAACTGAAAGCATTTCCTCTAAGATCAGGAACAAGACAAGGATGTCCACTCTGACCACTATTATTCCACATAGTTTTGGAAGTCCTAGCCACAGCAAGCAGAGAAGAAAAAGAAATAAAAGGAATACAAATTGGAAAGGAAGAAGTAAAACTGTCACTGTTTGCAGATGACATGATACTATACATAGAGAATCCGAAAGATGCCACCAGAAAACTACTAGAGCTAATCAATGAATCTGGTAAAGTTGCAGGATACAAAATTAATGCACAGAAATCTCTTGCATTCCTATACACATATGATGAAAAATCTGAAAGAGAAATTAAGGAAACACTCCCATTTACCATTGCAACAAAAAGAATAAAATACCTAGGAATAAACCTACCTAGGGAGACAAAACACCTGTATGCAGAAAACTATAAGACACTGATGAAAGAAATTAAAGATGATACCAACAGATGGAGAGACATACCATGTTCTTGGATTGGAAGAATCAATATTGTGAAAATGACTATACTACCCAAAGCAATCTACAGATTCAATGCAATCCCTATCAAATTACCGATGGCATTTTTTACGGAACTAGAACAAAAAATCTTAAAATTTGTATGGAGACATAGAAGACCCCGAGTAGCCAAAGCAGTCTTGAGGGAATAAAACGGAGCTGGAGGAATCAGACTCCCTGACTTCAGATTATACTACAAAGCTACAGTAATCAAGACAATATGGTACTGGCACAAAAACAGAAACATAGATCAATGGAACAAGATAGAAAGCCCAGAGATTAACCCACGCACCTATGGTCAACTAATCTATGACAAAGCAGGCAAGGATGTACAATGGAGAAAAGACAGTCTCTTCAATAAGTGGTGCTGGGAAAACTGGACAGGTACATGTAAAAGAATGAAATTAGAACACTCCCTAACACCATACACAAAAATAAACTCAAAATGGATTAGAGACCTAAATGTAAGACTGGACACTATAAAACTCTTAGAGGAAAACATAGGAAGAACACTCTTTGACATAAATCACAGCAAGATCTTTTTTGATCCACCTCCTAGAGTAATGGAAATAAAAACAAAAATAAACAAATGGGACCTAATGAAACTTAAAAGCTTTTGCACAGCAAAGGAAACCATAAACAAGAGGAAAAGACAACCCTCAAAATGGGAGAAAATATTTGCAAACGAATCAATGGACAAAGGACTAATCTACAAAATATATAAACAGCTCATGCAGCTCAATATTAAAGAAACAAACAACCCAATCCAAAAATGGGCAGAAGACCTAAATAGACATTTCTCCAAAGAAGATATACAGATGGCCAAGAAGCACATGAAAATCTGCTCAACATCACTAATTATTAGAGAAATGCAAATCAAAACTACAATGAGGTATCACCTCACACCAGTTAGAATGGGCATCATCAGGAAATCTACAAGCAATAAATGCTGGAGAGGGTGTGGAGGACAGGGAACCCTCTTGCACTGTTGGTGGGAATGTAAATTGATACAGCCACTATGGAGAACAGTATGGAGGTTCCTTAAAAAACTAAAAATAGAATTACCATATGATCCAGCAATCCCACTACTGGGCATATACCCAGCGAAAACCATAATTCAAAAAGACACATGCACCCCAATGTTCACTGCAGCACTCTTTACAATAGCCAGGTCATGGAAGCAACCTAAATGCCCATTGACAGACGAATGGATAAAGAAGATTTGGTACATATATACAATGGAATATTACTCAGCCATAAAAAGGAACGAAATTGGGTCATTTGTAGAGACGTGGATGGATCTAGAGACTCATACAGAGTGAAGTAAGTCAGAAAGAGAAAAACAAATATCGTATATTAACGCATATATGTGGAACCTAGAAAAGCGGTACAGATGAACCGGTTTGCAGGACAGAAATTGAGACACAGATGTAGAGCACAAACGTATGGACACCAAGGGGGGAAAGCGGCGGGGGGGGGCGGCGGGGTGGTGTGATGAATTGGGAGATTGGGGAACAAAAATAAAATGTAGTTCCTCAGACGCACCCGCCAGTTTCAAGTGCCCAATAGCTTGTAGCTACCGTATGAGTCTCGCCTATATAAATCCATGGCCCCCTTCCGAGGCTGAGTTTCAGACAAGACATCGCAGAATCCAGAAGATACCAAAGATTTCTCACGAGTTGGCAGTTTAAAAAGGAAGGCAGGAGGGAAGGTAAGAGAGGAAAGAAAGCCTTTAGAACCTAATCCCTCCAAAATGTGGCTGGTCAGAGAATGAGGCCCCCAGGGTATATAAGGAGATCAGGGGAGAAAGGGAGGTTTGGCTGCCGTTCTTATTTTCAGTTCCCAGTTTCGCTCAGGCTTTAAAAATATATTGCACGCCTTATTTCTCGCTCTCTTCAGGAACTTGCTGAGTGTGAAAAAAGTACCAATTGCGTTGGCCGGGAATCGAACCCGGGTCAACTGCTTGGAAGGCAGCTATGCTCACCACTATACCACCAACGCCACCGCTCTGAGTCTTTTTGAGTTACGTATATAAGTATACTACTGGCCATGACGTCACAGATGGCGTTTGGTATTGCTTTATATCCGAGATCCCAAAGCACACAAAGCCTTTTCTCGGTGAGAATAGACCCCGTCCTTACTCCTCTTAGTCGGCCCTACCAACTAACGACGCGGCGCCGGGAACGCAGAGACCACCCGGCGCCCGGAGCCGGAGGGCTGGAACACGCGGAGCCCGGAGGGAAAGCCAACGAACGCCTCGCTCGGCCCGGGAAATTTTCTCCCCCGCCGCCTTCTGTCGTCCGCGCTCCCAGCTCCGCCGCTTGGCGCTCCCCAGCACTGGATCCACCGGGTGCTGGTTTCGGTACCGGCGATTTGGGGCGGAGGGTTCGAGGGAGACCGGCCAGCAAGGGGGTCCACCGTGGTGTGGCTCGGTCCCCCGAGAGAAGGAGCGAGAGGAGCGCTCGAAGGGAAACTGGGGAAATGGATCTTTACAGTTTAGGATGATGAAGAAGTAAGAGATAGGAGTCGGAGGCAGTTTTATTTTTCCTGTTTTGCGAAGAAGTCCAGGGAGAGTTCTAAGTTTATTTAAATAAACAGCAAACAACATTGATATAGTTTAACATCATGCTACCGCGCTGTTTGACAATCTTAGAAGGGAATAAGAGTAAGGGTTTTCCAGCTGTCAGGATGGCCGAGCGGTCTAAGGCGCTGCGTTCAGGTCGCAGTCTCCCCTGGAGGCGTGGGTTCGAATCCCACTTCTGACAATATGTGCATTTTACTCACTTTTTTCCAACATACGAGTAGGATTGAATTCGTGGAGAAAGGAGTATTGATTAATAAACACCTTTCAATGCTGCCTATCTACATATGAAGATTGTGCTTCCCTTTTACTATGAAACTGAATCTATTTAGATCTATCCCTAACTACAAAAAATTTTTTTCTTTCCTTTAGACTCCGGTTTCTCAATGCCTATTTACTGCATGTAGATACAAAAGACTCCCCTGAACAAGGAAAAACCCTCAACCCAGATCCCTAAACTTGCTATAACTGACCTGTCTTTTCATGCTCAGACTGCAGTGTCAAACTTTGGTGAGACTCGGATTCCCCACCATCTTGCCGGGCCAGCTGCCACCACCAATTCTAATTCAGTATGTTTGCTGGGTCCTCAAAGACCCGGGAAGGAAATCAACACACCAAACGGGGGAAAGTACTAGAGAGCAAAGGTAAACTCATGGAGTTGTTTCAAGAACTTTTTCTTGAAGACCGCAAACAAGCCACTCTCTAATTTGGGAGGAGCTGATTTATAGAAAAATCTTGTTGTGCTTTCCGGAAGAGGGAAGAACTGTCAGTCCGAAGAGGCTGAATGTGTGAGGTCCATAAGCATGAGGATGGAAGGATCCTTAGGTTGGTTAATGAAAGCTCGCCAGACAAACTACATTCTTTGTTATTTACTAGGCTGCGACCTTGGGAAATGTATTTGACTTTTCTGAGCCTTAGTTTGCTTGTAGTAAAATGGAGAAAGAATTGTTGTGAGGATTGAGATGACCTAGCAGCTTATTAGAAATACAGATCTCAGGCTGTACCTCAGACCTACTGAATCTACATTTTATAAGATTCCCACATTTATAAGTCACATTGATGTCACATACCTCCTGACAGGCACTTCACCCTGTGGTATACTTCCCCCAAACCCCACTGTAATCATGAGAAAACTGACAAACCCAAATTTGGTAGACTGAGGGACAGTCTACCAAATATACCTAACCAGTACTCTTCAAAATGTGAAGGTCTTGAAAAACATCGGAAGATTAAGAAACTGTTGCAGATTGTAGGGAAGACATGATAACTAAATGCAACGAGTTAACCCAGATTGGCTTCTGAAACAGTAAAAGAACATTAGTGGAAAAATATGAAATCCCCTTAACATTAGGGTAAGCTGGATGAAGTATATACAGTGACTTTCTGTAGTATCTTTACAACTCTCTGTTGGTCTAAAATTATTGCAAAATAAAAAGGCCTTAAAAAAAAAAAAAAAAACTTGAAAGTGGTTGCCTGTTAGGAGTAGAATTAGGAGTGGGGCAAGAAACTGCTGGGGTTTTTTTGTTCTTGTTGTTGTTTGCCCACCCCATGAGGCTTGTGGGATCTTGGTTCCCTTACCAAGGATTGAACCCCGGCCATGGCAGTGAAAGCGCAGAATCCTAACAACTGGACTACCAGGGAATTCCCAAGACTGCTGGTTTTTCATTAGAAGGATTGTAGCAAGAGTTGATTTTTTAATAATGGGCATATATTTTGATTTAATTTGTTCTAATATTTTGGGGAACAAATATTTAATTTTTTCTAATATTTTTATTGTAATCACGCATAGCTGTGATTACAGTAATCGAACTAAGACTATATATATATACACACACAATACAATGACATTTAGATGCCTATGAACAGGAAACAATCACCAAAGGATCTAAAACATCAGCAGTCATTTAAAAGTAAAGTAGATGAAATGGTTAGTTTGTTTAAATGCCTCTGTAGAAAAATAGATACCATCCAAATGAGAAGATCTGAGGTGTTTTGACAACTAAGCACAATGAAATTCTCCTTCTTATATACTGTGTGTGTTTTTAACGAGAGAGAGAGAGATTGTTGAAATGCTAGGAAACTGTCTAAACCCTGTAGGTGCCATCATTCTGCTTGAGAAGTTACAAACAGTTTGAGGTGGTCAATGTTGGAAGCTGGAAGGAAATTCAGGAGAGGGAAAGTATAATACAGAATGTGTATGTGACATCATCTCTTTTTTGCAGGTTGCTTCAATGTGAAGCCAGCTGGCATAGGACTTAGGCCAGGCGCACGAAAAAGCAGTTAAAAATGTGAAATGACAACCAGGAGACAAATGGGTTGTTAATGCAACCTCCTCTCCACCTGCAAGAAATCACCCTTAGCTAAATATAACGTAGCATTGCTCTAACCAAGGCCGCCTTCTTTTCTGAGATAAAAATAAATCTCTCTTTGCACACAGGAGAGGTACAGTGTGGATTGGGCTGATTGGGAAGTAACTTACACAAATTTATCCTTCTCTTATATGTCATTTAACTGGCAATAGAGTTGAGCCTTAGGATATTTCCCAGGTTCAGTCACTTGCTATAAAAAACACATATTCACTTAATGGATAATGTAAATATACAATAAAATATACTTTTTCTCTCAGGGCTCAGCATCCAACTGTGTTCTAAAGGAATAATACGTACAATTTCACAACATCTGGGTGAAGATCTGGTAATACGTGGAGTTATGGCCTGTTTGTGAGGTGACAATGTACGGGCTCTAGAATCAGGCAGGACAGTGTTCTTAATTCCAACACTCCCCACCACCCCCCTTCCCCTACTTAATAGCTATGGACCTTGAGTAATCGTTTAATGTCTTTTAACCTCCAGATCCTCACCTTCAAAAGAGATAATACACTGTGATGTTGCTGTGATGATTACATTGTATAATCAAGTACCTGGTACATAGTTGACAATCAATTAATAATAATTAGTGATAGCTAATATTTGTTGCTCATATACTATATGCCTAACATTCTTCTTCACTCCTCTCATATTTAGTTAATTGTACCCTTATAACAATTCTGAGGTACTATTTCATCATCATCCCCATTATATACAAGGGAAAACTGAAGCTCAGAGAGTTTAACTTGCAGAGTAGATAAAGTAACAGCACTGAAAACCTAAGCCTTCTGGTTCCAATATAGCCATTTTGCTACACAATTGCCATTGTCATCATCATCATCATCCTAGGGCTCATCAGCAGAAAGCAGATGGGGCCATGCTATTTCTCTCACACAGATAAGATAATAATAACTTTAATTACACCACTAGACTTACCCTCTTAGTCTAACATATTCCCCAGAGTCCAAGACTTGGGGTCTGCTCTCTAATGAACAATGAATAAGGTCACATTATTAGAGGCAGATAATTAGCATATAAACTCTTTGGCAGTGTGTTAGGACACACAGACTGACAAACTAAACTGGGCTCCTAATACAGAATTTTTATTTTAGGGTCTTGCTAGGGCTTAAGTTTCTCTTCATTCTCTGCTTTTCCAGCTCCACCTCCCTCCCTCTTTTAACACAGTGTCACAATTCTCTCCTGTCTGACCTCATTTCAATACTATCTCAATGTGCTTGCCTCAAACTCTTCCTCTTATCTTGTTTTCCCTTATAGAAATCATGCACACAGCCTCATGAATTTTCTTCCCATCCCTCCTTCAGCACCCACCCCAACATTTTCTGCTTCTGATAGCCCTGCCCCTTCATCTACTTAATTGGATAGAATGAAAACTAAGAAGAAGCTTTAAAAGTTTATTTAGCTCTCTTATTTCACATAACAAAATCCATACATGCAAGTAACAAAATACATTAAATGTAGATAAAAGCAGTGATAAAGTGCCACACAAATGTTCATAATGATTACTTCTGCTTGTTTGAAGTAGGAGAAGATTTTTTAAAAGTCAACTGGCAAATACCTCAGTTATAAAACATACGGACCAAAAAAACTCCCTGTTTGGGGGCAAGATTCTCCTCCACTCCCACCCCTCAAGATAGGCAGGATCATAGTAGACAGTCTAGAAAGTCCACAAGCCCAGCCCTTCCAGTCACAGCTGCCTTGCCAGGAGGGGCTATTTAATCGACTTCCTCAATGACAGGGCCAGTACTGGGGGCTCCCTGTCGGGCTTGAGCTCCACAACTGCTACCGCCAGGGACACCAGGCCCCCCGTAGAGCCTGGAGAAGATGGGGCGACAGACATGCTCCAGCTCCCTCTTCTGATGCTCAGATTCCTCTTTCTCTGCCAACTGGCTGTGCTCCAGCCAAGCAAGGACTTCCTGACACTTGTCTTGTACTTTGCGCCTGTCCTCTTCAGGAATCTTGTCTCTAAGTCTCTCCTCTTGCAAAGAGCTCTTCACATGGAAGACACAGGCCTCCAGAGAGTTTTTGGCAGCCACCCTGTCCCTCTGGGCCTCATCTTCATCCTGAACATCCTTGTCCTGTTCAGCCTCGCACACCATCTTCTCCACTTCCTCCTTGCTCAGCCGGCCCTTGTCATCGGTGATGGTGATCTTGTTAGCTTTGCCTGTGCTCCTGTCAGTGGCTGTCACACTCAGGATGCCACCGGCATCCATGTCAAAAGTCACCCCGATCTGGGGGACTCCACGTGGGGCAGGAGGGATGCCACTGAGCTCAAAGCATCCCAGCCGGTTGTTGTCCCTAGTCATGGGCCTCTCACCCTCATACACCTGGATCAGGACCCCAGGCTGGTTGTCTGAATAGGTAGTGAAAGTCTGGGTCCGCTTGGTCGGGATGGTGGCATTCCTCTGGATCAGGTAGTCATCACCCCACCAGCTGTCTCCAGCCCCAGGGACAGGGGAGCCACATCCAGCAGCAGGAGATCCTGCACCTTCTCACACTTGTCCCCCATCAACACTGCTGCCTGCACAGCAACCCCATAAGCCACAGCCTCATCCGGGTTGATGCTCTTGTTCAGCTCCCTGCCATTGAAGAGGTCCTGCAGGAATTTTTGTACCTTGGGGATGCGGGTAGAGCCACCCACTAGGACAATGTCATGGATCTGGGCCTTGTCCAGCTTGGCACCCCTTAGGGCCTTCTCCACCGGCTCCAGGGTGCTGCAGAAGAGGTCCGAGCACAGTTCTTCAAAGCGGGCTCGAGTGATGGAAGTGTAGAAGTCTACGCCCTCAAACAGGGAATCGATCTCCAGAGTGGCCTGGGTGCTGGAGGACAGGGTGCGCTTGGCGCGCTCATAGGCTGTGCAGAGCCTGCGCAGGGCCCGCTTGTTCCTGCTCAAGTCCTTCCCGTGCTTCCGCCGGAACTCCTCCACGAAGTGGTTCGCCAGCCGGTTGTCGAAGTCCTCTCCACCCAGATGAGTGTCTCCAGCCGTGACCTTCACCTCAAAGACACCAGCGTCGATAGTGAGGGCCGACAAGTGGAAGGTGCCCCCACCCAAGTCGAAAATGAGCGCGTTGCGCTCTCCGGCGCCCCGCCGGTCCAGGCCATAGGCTACGGCAGCCGCCGTGGGCTCGTTGATGATCCTCAGCATGTTGAGCCCCGCGATGGCACCCGCGTCCTTGGTGGCCTGACGCTGGGAGTCGTTGAAGTAGGCGGGCACCGTGATTACAGCGTGCCTCAGGGGCTGGCCCAGGTACGCCTCCGCTGTCTCCATCTTGCTCAGCACCATGGACGAGATCTCCTCGGGGTGTAGAACGCCTTGTCTTCCCCGCGGTAGGACACGCGCACCTTGGGCTTGCCGCCCTCGCTCACCACCTGGAAGGGCCAGTGCTTCATGTCCGACTGCACAGTGGGGTGTGCGAACTTGCGCCCGGTCAGTCACTTGGCGTGGAACATGGTGTTGTGTGGGTTCAGATCCGCCTGGTTCTTGGCCGCATCGCCCACCCGACGCTCGGTGTCGGTGAAGGCCACGTAGCTGGGGGTGGTGCGGTTGCCCTGGCCGTTGGCGAGGATCTCCACCCGGTCTTGCTGGAACATGCCCACAAATGAGTATGTGGTGCCCAGGTCGATGCCTATGGCCACTTCCCTTGCAGCGGACATGGCTGTGGCTTCTCGCGCTTCTGGGGACGAGTGTGAGACCGATTCAAATGCAGGAGTCTGCGGAACTTCGAGCGGCTCAGCCGTGGAGGTGCGCTCAGCGGTGCGACTCTCCTGCCTGCCCAGCTCGGATCTGCTTGGCTCCGCTTCCACGAGCTTTTTATCCGGTTGCCGGAGACCCGCCGTCCCCCCGCCCCCGCCGACGCGAACCTTCCAGCGCTTTCGCGGCGAGCCCAGAGACGCCCGGCCCCCCGCTCCGGCTGACTCAGCCCAGGAGGCGCCGGGCTGACTCCGGGGGAAGGGTCGGGCGGATCGGGCCGTGCAAGGAGGGGCGGCTCCAGCTGCGTCTGACTCAGAGCTCCAGAGAAAGTTCCAGCTTCTCCCGGCTTGTTCTAAGGGCGAGCGGTTGGGGCAGAATTCAGGTAAAGCAAAAACTTCTCAAGAAAACAGTTTTTCCTCTGGGTGGTTGAAGAGGGCTGTTCAGAGTCCAGCGGCTCGAGAAAAGCCGAAAGCATGTCACCATGCGAATAGAGCCATGGCCTCGAGGCAGGGGTTTAAATAGTAGGTTTTTTTCTTAAGTCTTAATTATTATGTTGTTGTTGTTGTTGTTTTGAAACCTAAAGGCAGTGTTTTCGAAATTGTGGCTAAGAGGGGTGGCCCGATTTTTGTTCTGGAATGAAACTAAGGCCAGAGATGACTTTAAGAGGTGGCGCTCTAGCCTCTGTTAACGGTAGGGGCATTGGTGGTTCAGTGGTAGAATTCTCGCCTGCCACGCGGGAGGCCCGGGTTCGATTCCCGGCCAATGCACTGTGTCATTTTCTTCCAGGCTATTCTAATTTAAAAAAATTTTTATTGGAGTACAGTTGATTTAAAATGTTATATTAGTTTCCGCTGTACAGCAAAGTGAATCACTTATACATATATCCAGTCTTTTTTAAGATTCTTTTCCCATATAGGTCATTTACAGAGTACTGAGAAGAGTTACCTAGGTCCTTATTAGTTATCTATTTTACATATAGTAGTGTGTATATGTTAAGACTTTTTCTATTCTAGGATTTGTGACACTGAAATAAACAAAACCAGTTAGTTGAAGGCTGGGTTCGTTTGGTTTTTCCTCCTTTACCAAGTCGCATTCCTGGGAGGAGCCGGAACCTGGTGTTGTGGCTTGGGGACCCAGGCATGACTTCTCCACCCAGCCCTGGAGAGAACACAGCACAGGAGGAAGGAGCATGTGGCTGGATGAACTGTGGTGAAAATGTCCCTCCTGTGGTTGAACCTCCTCCCTGGGCCAGTGTCTCCAAGGAGCATCGTCCCAAGGGGCCGGTTGGAAAGGCACAGTGTGTGTTTTTCTCTGAGGCCTGGATGGGTTCCCAGCCGGAGCCCAGGACACAGGTGGGGAGTAAATTCCTGGAGGCTGCAGTCCATCCTATGCCCTGAAGGCCAGGGGAGGAGATGAGTTCACTGGTCAGTAAAGCCACATTTGTTCCCCTCAGTGCTATGGCCTTGCAAAGTGAGTCTTTGCCATGTCTCACTTTCCTTAATCCAGAATATCCCATTTGAATTTTTTGGTGTTTCTATTTGGCGTGGACTCCCAAAAAGCCAACAGAAGGAGACTTTTTGGAGACATGAGGATGGAAATGGAGGAAAGAGAAGCAAATGTTCTCTATAATCTCCCCATGGGGGAAGGAACTCTGATTTCCTGCATGACAGACAGGGATAGTCACCGCTATACTAAGAGCACAGTACCCAGGGGAACATGATACATTCTAATGTTAAACTCTAGTAGCTTCAACTATTACATAATATATTATTATTCACCCGATTCAAAGGCAACTCCTAATTTTTAAAAAGAGGAATGAAAAACCTTCGCTCTGTAAGTGGGTCTTTTCTCCTCAGATGGCTCAGAACCCTTTGGAATGCTTCAGGGCCTTTGAAGAGGGAGGAGGGAGTCAGGATGCAGCTGTCAGTCCCACTTCTGCACTGGAAAAAAGGGAATGTTTGAAGACGTATGCAATGGGTGACTTCCATGGTGGAAAATCAAATCATCCTCAAAAGGAAGGAACCTGTTTTATAACCCAGGAGGGAGAGAAGCTGTCGGCTTTAAATTCATTCACTTTCAGTATTTAGGCTGCCCAGGCCTGTGTGTAAAAGTTAGGACATTTTAGGCAAGGGCCTGCAAGAAAAGGGTGCTCACTTCAGAAAAGAAAAGGTGGCCTGGCCTGGGGTCTGTGGCCTGGACTGTTCAGGGACTGCTTTGTCCAAGCTACTCTGACCTTCTCTCCCAGCGCTCAGCAGCCTCAAAACCCCACCTGCACATCTACCCCCAAGAGTTCCAGGTATAGCCCTAAAGCAAGCACCTCTGTACCTAGACACAGCATCACACAGGCATGCTTCCAATGTCATTCACTTTATTTTTTAATTCATAATAGAGAAGCTTATTATGCAATGCAAATTTTATACATACACTTAAACATATCCACTTATGTTTAGTAACTTAGATTGAGTGTCTTTAAAAGTAGAATAGGGACTTCCTTGGTGGCGCAGTGGTTGAGAATCTGCCTGTAAATGCAAGGGACACGGGTTCGATCCTAAGCCTGTGTGCCATAATTACTGAAGCCTATGCGCCTACAGCCTGATCTCTGCAACAAGAGAAGCCACTGCAGTGAGAAACCCACACACCACAACGAAGACCCAATGCGGACAAAAATAAATAAATAAATAAATAAATAAATTTATTTAAAAAAAAAAGTAGAAGAGACATTCAAGTGATGACTTAAAAGGTCATTGTGGAGTGATGCTCTTGACCCAAAACTGAGCACAAAAAGCAAGTTGTAGAACAAAATGTATAGTGTGATCCAAAACTATATATAAAGACCTGTGATACCAACTATCTGTACATCCTTGAACAAGTCATTTCAACCATCTGGGCTATACCTTTCTCAATTTTAAGATGACAAGATTGAATTTCATCATTTCTGACACTTTCTAGCTTTAAAAATCTCTGATTTCATCCAGGAGCAAAAGAGGATTCCTGTTTCCCCTAAACTATGTACCTGCTCTATACCCAAATAAATCCTGCTTCCGTTAATAAGAAAAAGAGAAGTGATCTGCTATGTCTATCAGATAGTGCCATATATGCTTTATTCATTTTTACCCCTCAGAGTGGTACAGTAAGGAATGTTAGTGTGATAGACATTGATGATGCTCACCAATGTTTATGATTCTCCTCCTTCTAGCCTCAGAAAGGGATTGCAATTCCATGCCTCTTGAGATCAGGTCATATGACTTGTTTTGATCAATGAAATTTAAGTATGTGTGATATGTTACTTCCGGGCAGAGGGCATTTAATTACCATCCTAATTGCCACTGTTCTCTTTGGCTTCCTTGGCAATGTGTGGTAGCTGGTGTTGAAATGGAAGTATAAACCTGAGCCATCCCATGAAAGACAGCTTCCTGAGGAGTCTTCCAGGAAGACTGGAAGCAGAAAATGAATGAGAAATAAACCTTTGATGTTTTATGCCACTGAGATTGTATTTTTACAGCACCTGAGCTTAATATACTGGCTACAGTTGGTCAAATGGGATTATCCCCATTTTTGTTTTTTCTGATGTGACTAGCCACAAAAATGTAACTCACTCAGTTCTACCTTCTAGGCCACCCCTACTCCAACTTAGACCTTCTTACCTTTTTTTTCAGTTACTATAGTAAAAGCAATCTTATCTATTTAAGGAGAAAGTGCCAGCCAAATAGTGTGCTCCAAAGACATCAGATTCCATGAGCATTTATTAAACGCCGCTTATGTTCCAAAGACATTATGCTTCCATATATGTTGTTACACTTTAACCTCACACGATATCCCTGGGGAGGGAGATACAGATATTACCATTTTACAGAAGAAGAATCTAATTCATAAAGTAGTTAAATGAATTCTTCAAGACAAACCAGCTAGCAAATGTAGAAATGAAACACAAATCCAGGTTGTTTGGCTCTCTTTTCAGTATGCTTTTCACAATGCTACGCTGCAGGCTTAGGAAGTCAATTCAATTAAAGGGAAGTAGGTCCAACTGATATACTGCTTTAAAAGATGTGATGGGTGAAAGTAAATAATACTGAGCTTAGGCAAATATATTCAAAGCTGAAATGCATGTACTAGTGGTATATATTGGGTAGTATCTAATAGGGTGTTCAGTAGTATTGAATTGGACCTCTGCTTCTGGGAAGATGGAGTAGATGTACCTAAAAAAAGTCTCTAATTTCAAATGCTAAAGAATTTACTCATTCCACAAATAGGTATTGAGTGCTTTATCAAGTGCCAGACATTGACCTTGACTCTATGTATATGGTAGTGAACAAAACAGACAAAGGCCCTGCTCTCCTGGAGCATATTCTAATGGGACAGGGGGTAGTCAGTTGGTGATACATACAATAGGGAAAAAATACAGCAGTAAACAATTAAACAAGTGAACATATGGTACTCCAGTTGGTGATGAGTACAATGGGGAAAATGAAGCAGGAGAGCGGGATTAGGAGATGGTGGAGGAGTGGGGTTATACCGAATGATCAAGGAGACCTCACTGATAAGGTGGTATTTGAGTAAAGGCCATGATGAAGCATGATGTAGATATCTGTAAGAATGAACATTTCAGAAACAGTAAATAACATATAAACCTGTAGCAGAAGTATAACTGAAGAGTTCAAGGAAGCAAAGGAGAGCAGTAGATGAGGTTAGAGAGGCACTGAGGAGCAAGATCATGTAGTGCCTTGTAGAACACTACAAAGGCTTTAGCTATTACTTTAAATGCAAGAGGGAAGCGATTGCATGGCTTCAAGAAAAGAAGTGACAGATACAACACACATTGGCTGTTATGGTGAGAAAGGACTGTCGGGTGTCATGGGTGGGCGCAGGGAGAGCAGTCAGGAGGCTGCTGCAGTAATTCAAGTGAGAGGATGGTGGCATGGACCAAGATGCTAGTAGTAGAGTACTGAGAAGTGTTCAGATTGTTGGATTTATTTTGAAAGTAGAAGCAGGATTTCCTGAGGTTTCATATATTTGAGGAACCTCTGTCAAGGATCTGTGAAAACACATTTGCTCTGAGTCCTTGTAGAGCTGGGTGGGCTGTGACTGTGCCTTGGTCTTAGGGAAATCAGTGAAGGTAGGGCCTATTAGGATTTTAGCTCTGGAGATCACAGGCCTTTTCTTTCCCTGGAAGCTCCTGAGCCCACGTTGCTGTCAAGGTGGGGCCAGGGGAAGAGGAAAGTTATGGCCTGAAGAGAGTCTCCTGCCACTGCTGTTACACCGTGGGATGAGGGGTCATTTATCCTGAGGGCCTTGGCTCCATCTGACTTTGCAGTTCTTCCAGTCTCCCACTGAGCTTTGAAGGTCTCTCTGCACAGAAAAATACAGCTCTGTATCCACTGCAAAAAGGAACCCCATCACCAGGCAGAAAGTGATTTGATACCAAGGTGGAACGATGAATAGAATTGCCGGACCTAATAGGAGAGGCAGAGGGATGGGAAAAATGACAGCTGTTAAGACAGAAATTTGGAATAAACGTTCAGGTCCCCAGTGAGGAGCCTTTGTGAAGTCACCGAAGCCAAAGGCTTAGGCGAAGGCCCAGAGCAGACAGCTAGCCCCGGAAGGCTTCAGAGGATCTATCCTTCATCTCTCTGCCTTTCCAAAGAAAGCACTGGATCAGCATTTCCCAAAGGATGACCTCAGGCACATCTGTTCTGCAGGACATTAATAGAAGTTATAAAGGAAAAATGTTTTGTGGTTACTTGGGTTTAGCAAATGCCTTATGAAACTTAGCTTAAAAGTTCCGTTTAAGACAGGACTTCTTGAAGCCTTTAATATGAATTATGAATATAAAAGGAGAGGAACAGAGTATGTAGTGTGTTCTGCATTAATTTGATCGCAGAACCCTTCGTTCTGAAAGGCCTCTCAAGGAGTTATGTGATTGGGGAACAGCCTTTGGGAAACATTGAACTAAGGAATCCACAAACCACATCAACAGATCTTCACTCACCACCTCCTCTGAGCCCAGGACTGGGTATTCACTAACCAACATTAGTCTGGCATAAATAGCTTGTGATGCTCTCTGAAAGGGTATGATATGGATTCCACAATGTACAATTTCTCAAGAACAGGCAGAAGCCTCTTTCTTTGTACGTAGAGAGAGAGTCTCGTGCCAACGTGGCCGCTTTGAGCTAAGATTTGATCCTAGGCTGAGAGGTTCAGTAAGGAGACACAAGCAAGCATTAGACACCTAGAGGGACATATGATAAAGTGGTTTGAATAAGGTGGAAAAGAGGGAGAGCGGCAATGTCTGGTGGATGGATATGGAGGATGAAAAGGTGGCTTCTGTCCCCTAAGAGTTAAAACTCCAAATGAATGACACCCATTTCTATAATCCCTGAGAAATGGGCTGGAACAGAGCTGCAAATTCACACAGCAATTAGGTCAAGGTAGAACTTTCCCGTTGATGTCAAACAGGCATACTCATGAGAACAAAGGTTCTGAAGTACAAAAAAAGATCAGGAATCCTCTCACTACCTATCTTTCCAAGGTATAAAGCTCCTTGAGCAGCATTGGTTCCCACCTTGGACAGTGATGGTCACAGGCTGTGATGAGTGCAGTGCCCGCCCGATAAATCCCGTGCAGTGGTACTCGCCACTGTGACTGAGGTTTGCTTGTGGGATAGAGAAGTTGGAACGCAGATAGGAAAACGTCTTGGATTTTCCATTCTGGAAGAATACGACCTTATTCAGAGGGCTGTTTTTCCAGCTGTGGCACCTCAGCACGATGGGCTCCCCTTCCTGGAACACGAGGCTAGGGGTCTGGAGCAGCAGCCAGTCTGAAAGACACAAAGGGACCACAGGACCCAGGAGGTCTTGACTCAAATCCGAGACCCAGACCATCCTTACTGGTGGGCCGCTGTGTATGGAGGGAAGAGCTTAAGTTTGGAATCAGACACCCCTGGTCTCTAATTCTGGCTCCATCACGTATGAGCTCTGTGATCTTGGGCGAATAATTTAAGTCTTCTGGGCCTCCGTTTCCTCGTATGTGAAAATAGTCACAATAATCCCATTAGCTATCTACAGTAGTTCCTGGCACATAGGAGGTGCTCAGGATATGCTTGTCTTCCCTTTCCTGTCCTGCCCAACAGGCCTCTGCAGGAAGGATACAGGAGACCCAATAGTACAGTCCCTTCCCTGAGGGAGGGAGGGAGGGAAGGATCCAGTCTGACATAGGAGACAACATGTGAGGGGGACACAACAGAGTCAAGTGTCTTTGGGGAAAGTCACGGACATCTAACAAATATTAGCTTATTTGGTGCATGTTAGTAAATGTGGAATTTCACTTCAGCGGGGACTTTGTCTAAAGGCAGCAGTGACATGGGTGGGCCATTAGCCTGCTGTGTACTCTTTTCCTCCGATTTTCATCCTTTTACTGAGGAAAGAGATATTTAATTTCTTTGTCGTATAGGGAATAGAGGATAAGGTGGGTACTTATAATCTGACCTCAGCCCACGCACTCCTTTTTCCTAAAGCCATAGGACACGGTAGAGTTGGAATTGGAAAGAAAGGGTAGAAAACAATAGATACGTTGGAAGGGAGCCGGGACATGAGAAAGAAATGACAACAGCCACACGTGTGCTAGTCAACCACGCTTAGCCCCTTCAGCAGATCGGAATGATGCCAAAAAAGTCTCTACACTGGCTGCTGAGCCTGCCACAAATGCAGGTGAAAATGTTCAATACTGAGGGAGGGAGTGACAATGAAGAGAAAACTCTGGGCCACGGCTACAGTGGGACAATCCAGAGGGAAGGTGGGGAGCACCAGATCTTGCGACTTGGGTCACACAAGCTAGAAAACCCCACCTCTCCCACTGGGGAGGCACCCCTGCGTTCCACCCATTTCCTCCCATACCATCCTGTGTATTCCTCCTCTTGAGGAACTCAGGCCCTGGCTAGACATTCCACTCCAGGATTAGGTGAGCAGTCCTGGTTCCCTAGACTGCCTCTTTTATAACGGTTGGATTGGGGTAGGTGGGAATGCTGAGAATTGTGAAGATTTTTTTAAATGAAGTAGAACCCAGAGAAAATGTCAAAGCTGCTTCCATGTAGCACCAGCAACCAATTCTTGCACTTCTCCTCCCTGTCTGGGTAATCCCCTCTACTGAAGTTGCACATCATATGAACAGCACTTTCTTCTCGGCAAAGTCTCTACTGGTACCAGGTTGTAACCTGGACAGTGGAAGTGTCAGCCTTAGGCTGGTTTGTGCAAGAGGGCCACCTTAGGTCTCCTCGAGGACAATTTCTTGGTGCCGATCTTGAGGGCAGGGCCCAGCTTCATGTTCACGGCACTCACGAGGTGTTCTTTAAGTCAAAAAAGGGCCCTTCCATCCATCTCCTGGGAACAAAACTCCTCTGCAATCTCCTGGAAGCCTAGTAGAGAAGCAATAAACTCATATACCTCCTCTGCACTCCAGTGGCTAAGATTACTGGACAGGAACACAGGGTTGATGCCATGAATCCTGGTGTAGGCACAGCTGTATGGAGGTTCCCTGGGTCACATTCCCCATGTCCAGCTCTCACCGATAAAGGCCCAGGGACATTGGAGAGAGTCCTTTACCATGACTGGAATTCTCTGAACCCCAGCTAGAGTCCTCTTGACCCCTGTGGCACTTGCCCTGGATCTTAGCATGGGTGATGACAGAGGAGCTGCAGCTGGGTCCGCACTGGTGAACACAAGCATAGTGGGCTTCCTGAAACTCTTTCATGTTTCTCCTCTTCAACCAGAACTGGCAGCTACAGTTCACACTCTACCTTTTAGTACAAGTCATGGAGCAGAAACTCTTGGAGTCACAAAACTGTTCTCCAGGACTGTACTTCCCACAGTGCTGGAACTTCAGGAGATTTGTCTTCTTGACTACTCAGGAGATGGGCTCTCCCCTCCCCAGGGGCCACCTGACTGATTCTCATTCAGCCCTGTCGGGAGACCAGTCTGTAGTGGCTTTTCAGAAATGCAGAACAACACACTGGGACAGGTTCTGCTCCATCCTGGATACCAAAGCCCTCAATCACTTGGGTGAGCATCTGGGGCTTCACAATGGCTTGTGGAGGTTTGTTTGAGTCACCATTTATCTGGACCCCATGGCTAGTGTAGGAGGAGGTGCTGATGGGCAGGGGCCACGGCTGCTAATTCACTGCTTGGTGAATTAGCATTCCCACTGGTCACTAGTTCAGCTTCTTCTCCAAGCCTGCTCTCCTCCTCCGTGGCCCTGGGGCTCTCTGCTACTGGAGAAGCCCTGGCAGGAGCACGGAACCCAATGTGGACACATCATCGCCCTCCTCTTTGCATTTGACAGCCAGCGTCTGGGTTTGCCCGGCAGGTGCACGGACTGCATGCAGAAGACAACAGGGACCTGGGGGAGGCTCAACAGGGGAATAGCGTTCTGGGTGGAGCTTCGGGCTGAGCCTGTTGTCCCTCAGTGCCAAGTTCTTTACCTGAACTGCATCTACGTGGACTCCAGCAGCCTGAGCAGCCAGCCCCTCCTGCTAGATGACTGCCACTGTCCTAATAGGCATCAGGATGCGTTGAGAAGCTAGAGGCACATTCTGGGCCAAGGTCTGGTTTACCTGGAATAGGTTTCCCAGCTGTGGTCTTAGATGCATCTGGGCCCGGGACAGGTTGAGGGGGAGGAGGTGGCGTTCCCCAGTAGCACAGATTGGGTCACTTTGGTAACACTGGGAGAGCTCACTCCGGGACTGGCTGGTGAGCTGGGAGGCTGATGCAGTGGCCAGACTGACTGAGGCCGGGGTGGCGCTCAGCTGCTGCGTTGTGCTGGTGTCTGGGGGAGCTGGCCTGCTGACTAGCAGCAGTTGCGGCCACTAGATGGCAGCCAGGCTGCGCAGCTGGGCCTGCTGAGCTGCTGCTGGACACGAACTGGTGGAGATACTGAGGCCCACGGAGCTGCCCCTGCAGTGCCTGCTCTGCCTGCTGTTCAGACCGTGGCCCTGAGCTGTCTGGGAACGAGCGCCACCACCTGAGTACGGACTCCCATCGGTGCAGTCGGCGTTCTGTTGACTCTAGTCTCCATGACAGTGGCTCAGGGTCCCCATGGCTGGTGCTCTGGCTCCAGGCCTTCACATCTAGCTCTTCACCTAGGTCCTTCAGGGCGGTGTCCACCTCATGGGCCAGGGCTCCTTGTCAACGCACCTGCTCAGTCTCGGGGGAGGGATCCCTCACCTCCACCCCTTCCTAGAGAGGCAGGAGCACTGAGGTTGAGGCCCTGCCAGGCCTCTGGGGCTTCCCTCCAGGACTGTCTTTTCCTGCTGAGCACAGAGGGTAGAGATTGCAGGCCTGGAGCTGCAGGCCCACCGGGCCTAGATACCTTTGAGGAGAATTTGAGAATTGGGTGAGGGAAGGGGACTAAGTGAAGAATAGCAATGACAATATTCATCATAATCACACTGCAGCTTTTCTCTATGGAGAACGTATTTCTTGCCAGGAGCTTTGGAGGATCATTGATCGGTTCAGCAAACATTTATTAAGCCCTGTCCTGTGCCTGGGGCTGGATATAAAAGGTGGTTAAGACACAACTTTCACCTCAAGTTGCACAGAGGGCAGGGGGCCAGGGAAATGCTGATTCTCACCGGAACCTGATGGGGGAGGCAGTAGTATCTCCACTGAGCAGATGAGGAAACTGAAGCTCAAAGGTAAATGAAATCATCATGTTTACATGGCTAGTAATTTCCAGGGCTAGGATTCAGTTGTGGTCTGTCTGTGCATTCGACTCTGCCATAAAAATGGAAGGATTTCTGTGAATTAGGGATTTCCTTCTGCTTCTCTCATACCCAGCTGCCTGTCAGTGGCCTTGTCACCTTCTTGCTCAATCAGCACCGAGACAAAAGAGCCCAACATATTCTGAGAAATCTCTTAGGAACTTCCACCTCACCACACATACTAAGCAATGGGGTGCGTGAAAAGGGAAATGAGTGGACAAAAGCCCCTTCAAACAACTCACAGCCATGCTTCCCAGTAAGCAGGCAATTCCCCTTTCTGAAAAACCTCTGCCATATAAGCAGATTCCTTCTATCCTTGTTCTCCCAGACTCTCCCAGGCCTTCCTCCACTGACCGGAAATCACATCCAGATGCACAGGGTCGCTGAGGCTGGTCTGCTCTCTCTGACACCTGTAGTCTCCGCTGTCATTGCTGCTGGCCTTAAAGCTATAGCTGGGCTGGTTCTGGCTCTGGATGGAGCTCCCATTATGGAACCACAGGGTGAGGTTGCCTTCATACAAGTTGGTCCCCTGACACATCAGCGTCACGTCATCCTCCTTGAGCACATTGATCCACGCAGGCTGAATGTTCACCACAGCCTTCGGGAGACCTGCTGAGGGGCAGAGAGAGAAGGCAGCATGAAGAAAGGGACCCCAAGGGCCTAAGCAGACCCCAACTCGCAGATGATGGAAAACTGTGGCCATGCTGGAGACATCAAGAGAGGAACCCAACGCAGAACTGTTCTGCAACTAAAGGCAATTCCTGCAACTCATGCAGCCCACACAGGGGCCCCCAGGAACCCAGCTTCTCTCAGGGAGCTTGGCTCCTACTCAGGGGAGAGGACAAGAGGTAGGGGAATGGGAGAGGGGGCAAACACACATACACACACGCACACACATACTACACATACATCGTTTGGGGAATCACTTTCCTCCCCTGTAAGCGGAGGCATTTGGACACTAGTGGATAAACTCTCTCCACAGCTGGAAGAAGAGAAATGGGGACATCTGGTGGAGGTGCCAGGCTGAGAGTCAGACATCACGTTTCTGTTCTAACTTCTTCCATTCTTTTTTTTTTTAAGATGTATTTATTTCTAAATAAAAAGAAATAAATACATCTTAAAAAAAAGGAATGGAAGAAGTCAGAACAACAAAAAAGTTGTATTTATTTATTTATTGTTTGGCTGTGTTGGGTCTTAGTTGCGTCATGAGGGATCTTCATTGCGGTGCGGGATCTTTCCTTGTGGTGCACGGGCTTCTTTCCAGTTTTGGCGTGTGGGTCTTTTTTTCTCTAGTTGCGATGCGCAGGCTCCAGGGCACGTGGGCTCTGTAGTTTGTGGCCCGTGGGCTCTAGTTGAGGCACGGGCTTAGTTCCCTGACCAGGGATCGAACCTGAGTCCCCTGCATTGTAAGGCAGATTCTTTACCACTGGACCACCAGGGAAGTCCCCATTTTTTATCCTTTAGAATAGACCTGTCCTGACACCCAAGCACAGAGGAGTCTCTGTGGCCTCAGAAGAAAAAGAAAGAGGAGAAAGGCTGGCAGGCCAGTCTAGGGAGCCCTGCGTTCAGTGGCCCAGGTAGAGTCCCACCCCACTACCAGTCCTGGGAGGTGGAGAGGTTAGTGGTGCAGAGAAAGCAGTGCCCAGCAGTGTTCATCCCACCAAGCTGCAACCGGTGGTATCTCCTATTTGTGTCCAGGGAACAGGCCCTGAAGCCTTCAGATACATGAAAAGTAAAAGATTTATCAATGCAGACATAAAGTGAGGAAAATACAACAGCAGCAGAGCAAATTAACTAACGTGTCAGATATGTTATGGGGATAACATAAGCAGATCATGTGATTTTGTATGCAACTGAAACTAAAATGGCCTGGGCTTGTGATTTAGTTTGGAAAGAGGAAGGCGACTGAGACAGAGGACAGTTATATTCTGTGACAGAATCTGTGAGGCCTCACCATAACAGAAGCATAAGGGCTGAGGCACCTGTGCCCCATGGCTGTCCATCCCTGGCTTCCCTGGGAGGAAGGAAAGGGGAGGACACAGCAGGGGGTGGGGCAGGGCATCTTGTGGGAACAATTACTCTTTCCTGGCTCTACCTCGGTCCTGGGTTGCTGGTGCACCCAGAGCACCTCCAGACAGGGTGCAGGGAGCAGAGACAGAGGGTAGCTGGGGGAGGGAGAGGATATGGTGAGCAGTTACCAGGTTTCCCAACAACAGGAGCTGTAAAAGAGAAAGCAAAGATCAGCCTGGTGTTTAGATATGATGATTCATCATTATAAATAATCACCTCCTTGCAAATCCCCTTAACTCTCTTGACGGTCTCTGTCTGCATTATGTTCACCTGGGTTTCCATGTCTTTACTTGTTCAGCTGTGTGTTAACGAAATTACCACACAGGGGCCAGGTCGGTATCTCTATAAATTTACTGTCTCCATATTCAGAAAGACTAAATTGCCATTCTGACACTTTAGTAAATTTACTCTGCTGCGCTTGGTCTTTTCTTCACTTCTGTCTGCAGTGCAAGGAGGCATGCATGATTCCTCTGGTCCCACAACTGATTCTAGAATTGCCTGGCTTATGTATTCTCTGATCCCCTTTCCCTGGATAACCCAGACCCTCCTGTGCTTTTTCCCAGGGGAATCTCCTTTCACATAAAGAGAATACGCTTCTGCTGCCTGAAGTGGTTTCAGGGGCACAGAGAACAGCCACTGCCCCCAACCATGTGTTTTATTGCTTCACCCCACCTCCTATTGGCCTAAGACAGCATTAGCCCTCCCGCCTAAGAATATGGTCCCAGTGAAACACAAATTTCTAAGGAAGGTAAACACCTTGGCCACTCATTAGTCCTTCAAGTCTAGGTCACTAGACTTTCTTCGCAGCTGGCTCTGCTCTGGGGGGTGGCAGAGCACCAGGGACCTCGGTGCCCAGTGAAATTGGGCAAAAGACTTTAAAAAAATGAATTCTTCTGGGCTTCCCTGGTGGCGTAGTGGATAAGGATCCGCCTGCCAATGCAGGGGACACGATTTCGAGCCCTGATCCGGGAAGATCCCACATGCCGCGGAACAACTAAGCCCGTGCGCCACAACTACTGAGCCCGCGCGCCTAGAGCCCATGCTCTGCAACAAGAGAAGCCACCGCAATGAGAAGCCTATGTACCACAACGAAGAGTAGCCCCCACTCTCCACAACTAGAGAAAGCCCGCGTGCAGCAAGAAAGATCCAACTCAGCCAAAAAAACAAAAAAACAAAAAAAAAACCTCTGCCAATTTCATAATTTGCCAAGGCCAGCAAGGTTGTCAGAATCTGATTTTTATCAGCCTGCCTTCACCCTTCTGACTTTCCTGACGTGCTTCCCGCGCCAGCCCTCATCCTTGCCCAAAGCTCAGCCCCAACCGAGGTGACAGCAGCTGAGTTAGAAAAGCATGCCTGCTTCTGTCCCTGCTCCACTGTCCCTCCTGGGACCCTGCCTCACCCAGGAATAGCAGAGCCGTCCACAGTAGCATGTGGCCCAAAGGATGGCAGGATGTGCAGTCAGCTCGGTCACTCCTGGCAGCAGGGAGGGCTAGGAATGAGGGGATCCCCATCACCTCCTGGAGAGAGCAGGTTGGCTCTGACAGCCCAGCACGGCAGACACAGACTTCCCTCAAGGCTTGACAGATTCCACCCCAGAGAACAGACAAATTCTGGAGTCCAAAAGAGGAAGTGAAAAGAAGTGTTGTTTTTGTCATTGGCCCCTTTGCTGGGGCCTCTCTCCCAAAAGCTCTCTCAGTAAGCACGCTGTAATATTCAAGGAAATGACACTGTGAAACCTGTTCTTACACTTTGTGGTCTTCAGAAATCTCAACAGCCCCACTCCTTTGGCCAAGGCTTTTCTATTGGCCCCGTTCTACCCCACCTCCCACCCCCAATCTACCTCCAGCCCTTATCTGATTTTTAGGTGAAAAAATTTCTTTAACCACTGAAAAGACTTCAGTGAGCTGACATCAACACTTTAAAGGTTAATTTATATAATGGGACCCACACATTGGAGCCACCCCAGTGGACCAGACCACATCACAAATCCAAACCTAAGTCAGCCTGCACTTAACAGGAAAAACCTGTCCAGGGATGTAACATACACCAGTCACAATCCTCCAACTCAGCTCTACTTAGCTTACTTTACTCTAGAAATCAGGACCTGTTAGTCTTATAAGGAAATTCCCAACCTCCTAGCCAGTCATGCCCTGTCTCCACATTGCCTCTTCTAAAGCTCTATAAAACTTGGTCTTGCCCAAATCCGTTGGGAAGAGTTCTCCACTGCTTATGAGGAACTGTACTACCTCAATCCATGGCTTGTTTTCCCTTGAATAAAGGATATCAATCTTGTAACTAAATTATTTTAGTTTTGTCATTGGACAGGTCAGGCATATCTTATTTTATTGTGCTAACTTAACTGCGCTTTGCAGATATTGCATTTTTCACAAATTGAAGGTTTGTGGCAACCCTTGTTGAATAAGTCTATTGGTACCATTTTTCCCAACTGCTTTTGGCTCACTGTGTCTCTGTGTCACAAAGTGACACATTGGTAATTCTCATAATATTTTGAACTTTTTCATTATTATTATATCTGTTATAGTGATCTGTGATCAGTGATCTTTGATGTTACTATTTAAATTGTTTTGGTATTTTCAGCAATAAGATCATCGTAAATTAAGGTGTGTATATTGTTTTATAGACATGGTGCTGTTGCACCCTTCATAGACTGTGGTATAGTGTAAACATAGCTTTTCATACGTGCTGGGAAACCGAAAAATTTGTGTGACTCGTTTTATTGCAATATTGGCTTTATTGCAGTGGTCTGGAAGCAAACCTGCAATCTCTCCAAGGTATAGCCTGTATTGCCAATGAGGTGTGATGTGAAAACAGCCACTGAAGATTCCCGGGTTGGCTCCTAGATGAAGGTAAAGGTTCCTACAGAGCCACTTTAGTTTGCTACCTCTCCAGCTGCTCTCCAGTATCTCTGGTAATTTCTCTTAGATCAAGCTCCACCTAGTTCCCATTTGGAGTTCAAGTTTGTTTGTTCTAATCCTTTTAGGTGGAAATTTGGGGTGTGAGAGACTTCAGATATTTCATGGTGAGATCTAGTAGGCCACAACATTTGAGTTTATGCCCAATCTCAGCTACAGTGTAAACACTTTCAGGAGGTACTGACAGATCTCAGGAACAGTGCTCAAGCTGTCAGAAACAGTAAGTCTGGTTGAACTAGGGAGAATTATTTAAACGAGGGAAAATAATAGGTGCCCCTGAAGCAAAAGAAAGCATGATGGCAGCCATTAGGAAACTCACAAAGCTTGAGGTAAATCCACAGCATAAACTGCTGGGGGACTTGGGAAATTGAATTAAGACAATAAATTTGGACTATTTTGACCAAAAGCACATCAAAATCTATGTAAGCATGTCAAACTATTGAAAGACATTACAGCATCTGCCACTATAAAGAGATATTCTCGTTAAAGGAATAAAGATCTACTACTGTGGGAATCTTGAAAACCAAAGCAGCAAAATTGGTGGCCACAGATCAAACACTTAAATGCTGTCAGAGGGCTCACCACCTCACTCTCTCAGACTCCTGGGGTAGGATAAGTTGGTCAAGGAATGGTTTAGATCAACAGTAGGTCACATGCCAACCTCATGAAAATTTCCATGTAACAAGGTACACTTTTTGTTTTTAATTAATTAATTAATTTGTTGGCTGCGTCGTGTCTTAGTTGTGGCACACAGGATCTTTCGTTGCAGTGATCAGGCTCTTCATTGCGGCACGCAGACTTCTTTGTAGCTGTGGTGAGGGGGCTCCGGAGTGCACGGGCTCAGTAGTTGGAGTACGTGCGCTTAGTTGCCCCACGGCACGTGGGCTCTTAGTTCCCCGAACAGGGATCGAACCCAAGTCCTCTGCACTGGAAGGCAGATTCTTTATCACCGGACCAACAGGGAAGACCCCAAGGTACACTCTTAAACACCACATTCCCCGGGACTTCCCTGGTGGTGCTGTGGTTAAGAATCTGCCTGCCAATGCAGGGGACGTGGGTTCGAGCCCTGGTCAGGAAAGATCCCACAGGCTGTGGAGCAACTAAGCCCTCAAGCCACAACTACTGAAGGCCCATGCGCCTAGAGCCTGTGCTCCGCAACAAGAGAAGCCACCACAATAAGAAGCCCATGCACCACAATGAAGAGGAGCCCCCGCTCGCTGCAACTAGAGAAAGCACACATGCTGCAACGAAGACCCAACACAGCCAAAAAAATAAACAAAAAAACAAACAAAAGAAAACACCACATAATCCCCAACCTGGTGGCACATCCCTATTAAGCATTAATTTGGCTCTAAGAGATCCAAGGCTTAGCTACAGAAGTGGGACACTCAAATATCAAAGAATTAAGCTTGCCACCTTCTGGCACACCTGCTTATTTTATGTCTGATAAATGCGTTCCAAGAAGCTATAGATATCTACAAAAATGGCAACATCTTACTAAGACAACCTAGAATGACAACGGCCATTATAGGGAATCTTCCAGTTAGACAAGATGGCTCATTTAAGAGTGCACTTGAAAGTAAGAGCCCTCAAATCAAACAAACAGAATGGGATACCTATTTTAATTGGTATGCCTCCAAAAGGCTTCGAGAGTCCCAGAGAGCTTCATTGAAAGATTCATTGCAAAAGGGGAATGAAAAAGTAAAGACACAAGAGGTACCTAAAACAAAAGACTACAAGCCTGATGTGACTCCTACTACTCCCCTCTGTCCTCCTTTACCTGAGTACCCACACTCTGCTAATCCTCTATCTGAATTGCCTTTCCACTCTGAAGAGACTATAGAACTGTAAACAAAAGTCTGCCAAGTTAGTGGCCTTACAGATACCCCGTATCTACCCTCAAAGGAAGGTCACCAAATGGCCCCTCTCAGGGTTGGTGAGACTCTGAGGGCGTCTCTGGTAAACTGCTACCAATTATTCCCTTAAACAGCCAAGGGGACACTAAAACTAAGATTAATGGAAACCCTTGTTAAATTCTGAGAGATACCAGAGCTACACTCTAAATACCTCATGCTCCAGAGCCTCCAGAAGGGATCCTGGAAAGACTGGCAGAAGCTGGTGAAGGATGAGAATTCCTACCACAGTCAGGTCTCCCAGATCTCTGTAGTGCCTGGTCAAGAGAGGAAAATTAAATTTCATGTTGTCCTTTCTTTTCCAAATTCAGGCTTTTTTGATTTTGGTTTTGGGGTGCCTATTGGTTGTCAATTCTTCTCTCCCAGGGACAGCTATTTTCTTCTGTTTGTCTCATTTTGTGTTGAGAACTTGACTTGGCAACCATCAGGTTGGGGCCCCCAAAATATGGCCAGGCAGAAATATGGGTTTGTAGTGTAAGCCCTGACAGCTTTCTTCTTTTTTGCAATACAAGTGGCTGACTTAAGCTTTGATTGCCAAGGCATCCATTTCAAGGGGCAGCCCTTTCAAAGAAGGCTATCTCAGCTAAACACAGTACCAACCACACAAGTAGATAAAGAGCCAGGCCACTTCCACTTACTGAGGCTCCTTTGTTTTAGAGATTTTGGTAGATTTAAATAACTGACCAATTGGTCTACATGGTTTTTGTTTTTTTCCATCCTGTCCTTTAAATTCCTGCTCTTATGTTTTAAATTCACCAATAAAGAGTGAGCCCCCAAAACCCTAGGACCCACCCTCAGCCCCAATAAAAGCAGAACCCCAGGCCCACGTGCACTCTGTCTCCCCATGACCTTGCTGTGTGGCCCCAGGTGTGCTGTGTAATTTCCAGGTGTTGTAAGTAATGAGCCTCTGTTTTTTTCAGTTTCCTGATGGTTATTGCTGAAGGGCATCTTGCAATCATAAGAACCCCAAGAGCTGGTCCAACCACAACACTCGTTGTTGATAGGCTGAGACTAGCACAAAACAAGGGTGCATCCCATTTATAGCTGTGGTCCTACTGACTGTTGCCAGCTCTCAGGAGAATTATCTAAGTCTTTGTCTTGGCGACTTTTGTGAGTGGCTCTGGATCTTGGGAGAGCTATTATGTTTACATCCTATTTTTTAAGGCCTTCTCCCCTAAGCTAAATAACACTATGTACCCAGGGGGAAGAAAAACGTTCCAAAGAGAAACAGCTATATATATAGAACATAGGATACTTTTTTTTTAAAGTTGAGCAACTCCATCTTTTTTTATATTTTTTTATTTATTTTTATTGAAGTATAGTTGATTTACTGACATTTTTTTTTTAAGTTCTATTTAGTTGAAGATTTTCTCCTGATATAAAGAAGCAAATTGAAGATAATGCAGTTGGAGGGGTGTGTTGACTGACTTTAAAAAAACTGCACAATATGAGAGCTGCGAGTTAAGTTTTATTTGGGGCAGAATGAGGACTGCAGACTGGGAGACAGCATTTCAGATAGCTCTGAGAAACTGCTCTGAGGAGGCGAGGGGAGGAGCCAGGATATATAGGAGTTCTGCAACAGAGAGCAGGTAGTCGGACGTCAAAAGATTATTGTTAATTAAAGAAAACCAGATATCTCAAGTTAAGGAATTTAGTGCTTTTCTACATATGGGAAGATGCAAGAGTCTGGGCTCACTGAAATCATTCCTTTGATATGCACCTCAGCTCTCTGGGGCCAGTATCCTGTGTTTTCACATCCTGAGTTTTCTCGGGGCTCACCATAGGGAGTGGCTGCAGTCTGATGGCTGCTAGATGGCAGGTATTCTTTTCAGCCCTGAGTTTCCCCAGGGCTCAACGGCTCATTGGCTCACATTGGAGGGCTGCAATCATTGATGACTGTGACATCCTTTGTTTACTGATATGGCAGGAAATATTCCATTTATCTGGTGGGTCAGCCCTTTGAGGTATTCAGGTTGCAGTGCATTTCTTTGAGGAATTAAAAACAACTGTTCTTATAAGAACTGTATGTAGCTCAAGAAACAATTTAAAGCCCGCTCACGCTGTTTACCAATTCCAAAACCTTCCCATTCATCTCAAAAGCTTGTAAGTATTATAGAATTCTGGATTTAGAAAATAAAATTCCTTGTTGGAGGAACTTGCTTTCTTTCCTTGGTCTTTGAGATGTAAATGTATTACCCAGTCTTCTCTAGGAACTCTTATTTAGCCCATATCTTTGAAATGCAAATGTCAGTGAGGTAATTCTTATCAGAAAAAGGAAAAGCTATTTGGAAACTAGGTAGATGAAAAATCTTCAGAGTCATCACAAATATTAGTAAAAAGTTATGCCATCTGAGCAGGTAACCTTAACTTATTCCATCTGTCAGAAACACTATTTGGATCCAATTGTTCTTTTTTATAAACTAAAAAGGTGAGTTTTTATAAACTAAAAGTGAGTTTTGCATTATCATAACCCAGCAGGACCCAATGGAGCCTTTCCCGGGACAGGCCCTACCCCCATATCCTCTGCTTTAGCTCCTCTCTGAAGTACCTAGATAACAGTATTTGATGCACATTTCCTAAGTTGTTAGGGGAACCACTGACCAAAACTGCCTGCCCTGGCCAGGCCTGATAGTAACCACTTGCATGAGTTATCTTACAACAGGAGGGCCTGGTAAGGAACTTGGAACTAACAAGCTACCACCAACCGGAAGAATTCAGGAAAGGTCAAAAGGAGAGAGGAGACACCAGTCCACATGTCCTACCAACCTCCCAGAATCTTTCTTGCTGGAGTCTATCTTGGCTGAGCTATGCACGTGTCACCAGGAAGGACCCTGATTCAGAATGATTGGCCAGAGACAACCCAGAAACTAATCCCATCACCATAAAACCCGAGACTGTGAGCCACATGGCATAGCAGTCCTCCTGGGTTCCCTTACACTGCTGCTCTCTGCCCTGGCGCTCCTTTCCAATAGTCTCCTGCTTTGTCAGCATGTGTGTCTCCTCAGACAAGTCATTTCCAAGTGTTAAATAAGAGCCCACTCTCGGGCCCTGGAAGGGATCCCCCTTCCTGCAACAGTTTGATTAAAACAGGAACATCTTTAGAGGTATCAGCATTAAATATAATACTTTTGTAACTGAGCAGGACCCTATGGGGCCTTCTTGGGACAGACCCCTCCCCCATATCCTCTGCTTTTAGCTCCTTCCTGAAGTGCCTAGATAATAGTATCTGATGCACATTTCCTGAGTTGTTTCACAGGTGCCAAAACCACCACCAAATGGAAGAAATTAGCTACTTGATGATCATGAGCAGTAGCTTCCAGACCTACTGGCATCTAAAGATTGATAATGTTAACCCCTGTGACACTGTCCTGTTACCTCACCATCGCCAATTAGAGAATTGTGCACAAGCTGATCACATACCCTGCGACTCTACTCCCTCACCTTGCCTTTAAAAATGCTTTGCTGAAACCAATTGAGGAGTGTGGGCTTTTTGAGCACTAGCTGTCCTGAACTCCTTGCTTGCCGCCCTGCAATAAACGCTGCACTTTGCCACAACCCGGTGTCAGTAGTAGATATGAGGCAGGAGATAGATGGGCTCCAGGCTAGACATTTACAACTGGCCTCCTGTTCACACGTCCTGGGGTGAGAAGAAGATGGGCTCCAGGCCAGACATTCATTACCAGCCTCCTGTTTATATTTCCTGAAGCAAGAGACAGACGAGCTCCAGGACTACATATTTATGGCTCCTGTCTATATTTAGAGATCTGCACCTTGATATAAAAACCAGCAACAGAAACAGGGTAAATAACTGGACATTGGACATCTTTATGGCAGGGACAGAGTGGGACTAAACCCTGTTAAAAGATCAAGAGGTCATACATTTCCTATCCTGGGGGCAAGGGAAACATTGCACATGCGCAGAAAGGCTTCTTGGGGGTCAAAAAGGAGGGGGCACCACCCCATAATATGTGATGCTAAGGCTGTTCCACAGGACTCTGGGCTGAAATCCATCTTGGAAAAAAGTTGCACACGCATGTTGGGGAGGGTCCTAGGGCAGGGCAGGTGTGGAAAAAGAAACCAGATAATTGGCCAGAGGTAAACAAAGACCCGGAAGAACTGCCCTATATAAACGACTTAACTGCCTCTTTACTGCACTCTTCCTCATTAGGGAGGATGCCCACACCCTTTCTCTCCAGGTGTGCATCTCTGCCTTGCTTCTATCATAACTAAACAAACTGTTTCTCTGTGTGCTCTCCCACTTGTTGTTGTGCTATGTCTCTAATAATAAACTTTGTACCTGTTTTTACAGTTTTGCCTCCGTGAGAAATGCATTTTTCACTGGGCGCAAGAGACAGGGGGTGTGGTGGCTAGGATTCCTGGTTTTCATCCAGGCTACCCAGGTTCAATTCCTGGGCAGGGAATTAAGCTCTCACTTCACACCACCACTCACTGCTGCCTCTCCAAGATCAGACTGGCATTACTGCACCTGAGCTAGCAGACCCACGTTTGGTTCAGTAACACTTTTATTCTACCTAGGTTTACTAAAAGTCAAATAAGCTCATGTTATCTCTGTTACAGAATTTGTCAGCAAAGAAGATAACTTAAGGTGATGGTTAGCAATTTAAACGAAATTGTTAAGAACAAATAAATAGATTAAAGATACAAGTTTATAAATGAAGTTTTCAACAATAATTATGTTTTATGATACATCTACTTAAAAATAGTTTCCAAAATCTTTTTGGTAACTTAAAACCTTAATGTTATACTAAGATAACTTAAATGATGGCTATTCATTGAATATCTAGATCATTTCCAAATTAGATAAAATACTGAAACATTAATTACTGAACATAGGTTTATCTGCTTTTGGCTTCCTTTTACAGAGGAACTAAAGATATTTGGGTCACTTAGTAAACATGGTTTTTGCCACATTGAAAACTTTTACTATGAGGAGGAATATACTTCTAAAAATTATGAAATGTTTTTTGTATATTTGCCAGTCCACAAAATGCTAGTGTAACAGACAGTCCACAATTGCTTACTTTTTAGTTTTCACTAGGAATTAAGGGATTCTAAGGGTAAGAATTATAATTAAAAACATGAAACTAAGACTACTAGAAATAATAAAGGAAACATCTTTATGCAAGATATGGAGATGTGTTTTTGTTAGGGAAAAAAGAGTAATTTTGTCCTAAAGTAAAATGATTGTTCCAGAGTGAGAAAGAGAAAAAATTAGGAAAAAATTTGAATGGATGTAAAAAAGTTGTAGAATGTTTGTGGGAAAGGATTCTTGGGAAAGTAATTTTAAGTGTGGTCAAGCTGGAAAGTGTGGCTAAGATTGGGATGGATTTATTTTAGGTTTTTTTTAATGTTAATATCACAAGTAAACTGGTACAAAATTAAAATTTGATTTTCTATCTGTTAAAAAAAAAGAACTTTTATTGCACTATTGGTCTGCTCTTGATAAGAAATTGGGAAAGTTTTTTCTTTTTTAACACTTTGGGTAAACTACTTGGAAAGCAAAGATTTTGAGTCTTACCAAAATAATTTCCTGTGTTTCATGTTGTCTTTATCAGATCTTTAATTACTTAAGAAAACCCAGTCTTCTCAGTATTAAAAGATTTGCTCAGAACTATAACCTTCTTCATTGGCATTTAAAATCTTTTTTTTGGCCTCACCGTGTGGCATCCGGGATCTTAGTTCCCCAACCAGGGATTGAATGTGCATGCACCCCCTGCAGTGGAAGCGTGCAGTCTTAACCACTGGACCACCAGGAAAGTCCCTGGCCTTTAAAATCTTTTACTGTCACTCTAGTTAAATAGATAATTATTATTTCACAATGATCTGTGACCCTATTTAGTCAAATGTTCAAACCTTTTGCCATCTTTACAATTCCAATTCCCAAAATCAAATTCATCTTTTATTTTTTTAAATTTTTATTTATTTTTGGCTGCTTTGGGTCTTCGTTACTGCACGTGGGTTTTCTCTATTTGTGGCGAGTGGGAGTTACTCTTCGTTGTGGTACATAGGCTTCTCATTGTGGTGGCTTCTCTTGTTGCAGAGCACAGGCTCTAGGCACATGGGCTTCAGTAGTTGTGGCACATGGGCTTAGTTGCTCCGTGGCATGTGGGATCTTCCCGGACCAGGGCTCGAACCTGTGTCCCCTGCATTGGCAGGCGAAGTCTTAACCACTGCGCCACCAGAGAAGTTCCCCCAAGATCAACTTCTAAATGGAGTCTTTTTGACCTCAAAGTAACTTTGAGATTTCCCAGACATCCCCTGGAATTCTCAAGAGATTTGTCTCTCAGCTTGTAAAGGAGAGATGTTAAACTAATTACGTTTATTTGGTATGTTAGATTATATGAGAAATTGTCAAATAACAAGTGATGATAAATCTTCTTAAGGTATATGTGTATGGATATATGTTACTACTATAGGTATTCCAGAAATTGTTTTATGGTGTTAGAAATTTGTCAATACTCTTATTTGTCCAATTATCCTAAATTATTGTATGCCACAGAATTAACTACATTTCCTTATCAAATGAATTCTCATCAGATTTTTATCCATGGGCATTTTTAAGTCTTTTGTCATTAACAGACAGTTATTGTTTTACTTTGATGCTTTTGCAAAATGAGACTCATGGAAAGGCCCTACCAAGAATTCTTGACCACTGACACTGCTGCCAAATTACCAGGTGTCATACCTTGCATGTACATTTCACAGCTGAAAAAGGCTCCACCTGACATCTGGTTCTGTACAAGTGCTGGAGACCTCACAATCAGGCTTACTAGAATGGGAAGCTGCCTGATGTCGTGTAGACTGCTTACACCCGAGACATTGGAACAAACAAGAATCCTGGTCCGTTCCACTCTCAACATGAAACACCTCCATTTTGTACCTGCTTCACCATTCTTTCTATTTTCACTTGTAAAGATAATGTTATCATCTGTATTTCTGGGGCTCTTGCAAAGGGGGAGACCTATCTGATTATTAAGTTTCCCACTGAAGACCCCAATTGGTCTGTGATGCTGGTGATCCTGTAGTTGTGCCTGTTACAAACTTCTCCCTGATTTCTAATGCCTCAGTTTCTCTGGACCAAATGAAGCACCCTCTCTAACCTGTTAGACTCCTAACCCTGACCCTGCAAGTCAATTTCTCTGGTCCAGTTAACAACTAATACAAAGAGAAATCAGAACAATACTCTCTGTGCAGTCTACAGACCCTTAACTCTTAAATCATAAATCCTCTGACCTCCAGGGCTTGGCTGATCACTCTGCACTCCTATTCCAATATTCTCCATCATGGGAATACCTCTTTTGGTGGTGCCACCCGTGCTTCTCCCAGGTTTATCTATATCTGTGGATGATAGTACCCCATCGTGCATGGGAAGCTCAATGTTTAAATAATTGGGAAGTGGTGAGAAGCTGCAGTCTAACTCTACGTCTCCGACTGCCCACAATCAAACCAAGGCTTCACGATGGGCTCCACCTATCTACCTACATTACAGATCAAATGGGAATTACCAGGAGGCATTCATGACTCAAAATTTTCTTCCTTTGGCAGATCCCTATTTCCCAGACTAGGAGTCAGTGTGATCACAGAATCCACTGCTAAAACAGTAGCTGCCCAACCAAAATCCCTAGATTCTCTGACCAAAGTTGTTCTTGTAATAGGAAAGCCCTTGATTGTCTTTTAGCTAAGCAAGGAGTGTCTGTGCCATAGCCAACCCCATTTGCTGCACTTGGATTAACACTTCTGGGGAGGCTGGAACTCAGTTACCTAAGATAACTAAAAAAGCCACTTTGCTTATGAAAATGTCTCCTTCAATGTGGTCTTTCTTTGATCTATTTGATCTATGTTGTTTTGGGTCATGGGGACTGTGGTTTTTGAGTGCCCTCCAAATGTTGGTAATTATTCTGCTTATAGTCGTTTTAATAGTCTCCCTGGTGGTCTACATTCTCTCAAAAACTTTAAATGCATGTGTCAGCTGCGGGAGACCAGACAAATGATCTCCGACACAAATGTCCTCCCTTCATCTAGAATGCCAAAAATGGGATTAAGGAAACAGCTAACTACTCGACGGAGACCTCAATATCCTAACCTATGGGTTCAGTCAGAGAGCCAACCTGATTCCAATATCAAACAGAAGCGGTAGCTCAGAGTCATGCCAATATTTTAAGTTTGATCAATACTCTTAGTACAACTGAAAGTGTGATCAAAGTGGGGTGGAATTAATAAAGTTAATTTATGTATCAGGACCCTTAATATGGAGGCTGTCCCAGTGGCCCAGCCCACACCTCACATCTAAACCTAAGGCAGCCTGCACTTACAGAAAACACCTGTCAAGGTAACCTAACATACGCCAATCACAATTCTCCAACTCAGTTTTAGCCAGCTTACCTTAGCCTAGGAATAGGATACACTGGGTTGTCCAGTTTCAATTTGGGTGGAAAAGTTTTTATAAGCAAAATTTGGGGTGAAGGCTGCATGCTGTGTGACTTTCTTCTGATTGGTGGATGGTGAGGCCATAGGGTAGTCTTCCGGGAATCTTGTGCTCAGCATGAAGTTACCGTCTTCCACCTGGGTGGGGGACCTTATTTTTTTTTTGTTTTTTGGCTGCCTTGGGTCTTTGTTGCTGCGTGTGGGCTTTCTCTACTGCGGCAAGCAGGGCCTACTCTTCATTGTGGTGCGCGGGCTTCTCATTGTGGCGGCTTCTCTTGTTGCGGGGCACCGGCTCTAAGCGCGCGGGCTTCAGTAGTTGTGGCTCGTGGGCTCTAGCACACAGGCTCAGTAGTTGTGGTACACGGGCTTAGTTGATGTAGTGGCATGTGGGATCTTCCCGGACCAGGGATTGAACCTAAGTGCCCTGCACCGGTAGGCGGATTCTTAACCACTGCACCACCAGGGAAGTCCTGGGACCTTAGTTTTGAAACCAAGCAGGACCTTGTGGGGCTCATGGGCAAAGAAGCCTTTCTGTGTCCTCTGTTCCTTGTTTGTAGGGAATAGACTCTAGCCCCCATGACCTTCCCTGAGTTCCAAAGAGCAGATTCAAACAGTTGCTAATCAGGGAAGGGAGGGGATGCAGAGACAAGGGAGGAGCAGACAGGAAACAATAGTGCAGCCTTGGGACAGGGTCCTGGTTCCGCCTCAAGGGATACACATAACAGTATCTTTGAGCTCTTCTACAGAACTAAAACCCCCAACAAATGGAAGATGAACTACTTGATGAAGCAAACCTCATTCCAGAGAGAAATTCATGGTTTGATAGTCTCAAGAACCAGAGAAGCTTATCCAGAGACCACCTGAGGTCAGATTAAAGGCGTGAAGGCCCTGCACACACCCTAATCTTATCAGCAACCCTGCCATTGAAACATTGCTATAAAACTCCTTACCAAATCCTCCTGGGTTGGGACACACAGTTTTTGAGGGGCATGAGCCTGCTGTGTCCCACTTTGCCCAGCAAAGCAATAAAGCTGTTCTTTTCTACTTCACCCAAAACCCTGTCTCCAAGATTTGCCTCAGCACCCATGTACAAAGGCTGAGTTTTTGGCATCAGTTTCTGCAGAAGAACTCAAAGATATGTGTCATATTGCTATGTATACCCCTTGAGGAGGAACTAGGATTCTGTTTTTTTTAATCACTGAGCTACTGTTTCTTGACGGCTTTGCTTTATTTCTGCATTCCCTCACTTCCCTTATTAAAAACTGCTTGCATCTGCCCTTTGGAACTAAGGAAGTTCTAGAAGGCTGAAGCCTTTTCCCTACAAACAAAAAACAAGGGACATGGAAAAGCTTTTATACCCAGGAGGGCCCAGCAGGGTCGGTTTCAATTGCCTTTAGCCTAAAATAATTCTCACACAAAAGGGCACATTTTGGGGAGGCTCATTCTGAACGCCTGTACCTTCATTTGCACACACAAAAACTGTTAAAAGATACACTGAGGCATATTAAAATTTTTTAAAAGTTCATTTGAGCAAAAATCAATTCCAGTTGGGCCACACCAAACTGGAAGTGATTAGGAGTGGTCCACAAACAGGAACTTGGCGAAAGACTTTTTAGAGAAAAGATGGAAGCAAAGCAAGGAAATTATTTGATTGGCTATAGGTTAAGTATTTGCATTATTTTAGAAAAGCCTAGGTGGCTCTTTGTAATTGGTTGAGAAGGGAGCAGAATATGCCACCCCAAAATATGCCTCTCTGGCTTAAGGATTATCTTGAGCTGCTTATTTTTTAGAAACAGCAGATACTGGAAAAGCTCTGAAAACTAAGCAGAATTTTCTCTCGGAAAGGGAAATTTACATTTAGAAGGGAAATTCCCATTTATATGGGTATCTAGCTATATATACCAGGAAGAGAAGGATCACTCTAAATCACAAGAAATTCTTATCAATGGAGAAGGCACAGACTTAAATCTGCATAACAACCTGACCCTTTAATGTGCTTTTCCTGAGAACCTGCCATAACTGGCTCCTCCACTTCCAAAATCTTTCTTCTGTCTTTAGCAGAATATAGTGTTTAAGGTGATGCATCATTTCAGGGAGCCACTCAGTGTTCCTGGGTATTTCCCACGTATACAGGAGGTATATATGTTATCAAAATTCTGTTTGTTTTTCTCCTGTTAATCTGTCTTTTATTATGGGGCTGGGTGGGGGGGGCGGGGGGCAGGTGTCTCAACCAAGACCCTAGAAGGGTAGAGGGAAAACTATTTTTCCTCCCATACAAAACCAAAACCTAAGTAGGAGTCTCTCCTTCCCATCACAGCTGAGAAAAGAGTAAAGAAAGAACAAACTACAAGGAGATGTTTCTAAAAGAAAAGTGAAATGAACAGGACCCTGGGGGGCCCTCCCGGGTGCACATCCTTTCTGTGTCCCTTTCTTGTTTGCAGAAAAAAAGCTTCAGCCTCCTAGACCTTCACTGAGTTCCAAAGAGCAGATTCAAACACTTACTAATCAGGGAAGTGAGGGAATGCAGAAACAAAGGAGGAGAAGTCAGGAAACTATAGTGCAGGAATCGGGCAAGGTCCTGGTTCCTCCTGAAGGAATATACATAACAGTATCTTTGAGTTTTGCAGGGACTAAGGCCCCCATCCAGGTGGAGGATGGTAACTTCAGACTGAGCCCAAGATTCCTGGAACACTGTCCTGTTGCTGAAACTGTGCAACTCAGATTGGGACTTGAACCTATGTTTTTTTCAATTGAGATCACACACTTGGTCTCAGGACTTAATAAAGCTCAGGTTCTTGATGTCTCATGGCAGAAAGAATTCAGTGAGAGACAAAGTGTTAGGTAAGAAGTGGATTTATTTAGAGAGAAACACACTCCACAGAGTGTGGGCCATCTCAGAAGGCCAGAGGCCCCAAATATGGTGTGGTTAGTTTTTATGGGCTTGGTAATTTCATAGGCTAATGAGTGGGAGGATTATTCCAACTATTTCAGGGCGGAAAGGGCAGGGATTTCCAGGAATTGGGCCACTGCCCACTTTTGGCTTTATTTATTTATTTATTTATTTATCCTGAAAATTGCTCCTTTGTTGGATATTGATTGTTTTATAGTTGTTAATTGAGGTACAATTCACATCACATAAAATTAACCATTTTAAAGTATACAATTCAGTGGCACTTAGTACATTCACAGTGTTGTGCCACCACCCCCTCTATCTAGTTACAGATCATTTCCATCAGTCCAAAGTAAAGCCGTGTACCATTAAGCAGTTTCTCCCCATTGTCTCTTCCCCCCAGCCCTGGCAACCACCAGTCTGTTCTCTGAATTGATCTAAGCTGGTCCACTTTTGGCTTTTTATGGTTAGCTCTGAACTGTCATGACCCTGGTGGGTGTGTCATTTATCTTACGCATTACAGTGAGCATATAATGAGGCTCAAGGTCTACTGGAAGTCGAATCTTCCGCCATCTTTGATCTAGTTAGTTCTAAGCAGTTTTGTCATGTCCTATGGCTATGTCGTTCTTTTAAATGTTGTGCCCTGCCCCCTTCCCTCCTGTTTCATTACCTCACCAGCAACCAATCAGAAGTAAGTCATACACCTTGCAGCCCTCACCCAAAATTTTGCCTATAAAAATTCTCCCCAAAAACCATCAGAGTTCCTCTTTTTTTTTTTTTAGCATGAGCCATACATTCTCCTTGCTTGGCCCTGCAATAAACTTTCTCTGCTCCAAACTCGGATGTTTTAATTTGTTTGGCCTCACTGTTAGGCACACGAACTTGCGTTTGGTAACAATTTTGGTGAGCCAGCCCAGGAGTCTGTGCCCATGGCAGGCTGACTCCAGCCAGGGGCAGCCCCTTGAGTCCCCAGCAGCTGCCGGAGCTCATTTTGCTCTGGGGAACTCAGAGGCACTCTTCCTGGCAGTGCTGGCCACCCAGCATGAGGCTTTTTGGAGCTGAGAAACGTCCTGAGCTACCGTCCACGTTCTGCATCACTGGGGGTGAGTTGCTCCAGCTTGTGCAGGCTGGGACTTTCTCTCCACTCCATCTGGGCTCATTCCCTTGTAGGAACTGAGCCACTCTGGGCTCATTGTGAGCCACTCTGGGTCCGTTCTCTTTCAAGAGCTGGGCCAATCTGTTTGGAGGCCTCCGTCTGGGAGTGGGAGTAGAATTTTGTACTACACCTCCTCTGATTTTCTATCTGTGTGACCATACCTTATTTGTTGTTTGTGTTTTTGTGTGTATTGTTTTGGGGAGAGCCACTCTGGCTTGCTCGGGTTGGGAAAATTCTACCCACACCATCTCGGCTCATTTCCCTTTTAAGGAGTCAGCCATTCTGGGCTCATTGCAAGACACGCTGGGTCCATTCTCTTTCAGGAGCCAGGCCGCTCCGGAAGCCTGCATCTGGGAGTGGAAGTGGAATTTTTGGGCTACACGTTGTCTGATCTTTTGTTTGTGGGACAATATTTGTTATTTGTGTGTGTGTGTATCAGTACTGCCATTGGCTGGTCGAGACATCTACAGTCTTTGAGCTCTGTTAAGGTATTCTTCTTTATTGCATCGACTTTACCTACAGTGGAGCACTGGTTGGGAATTTCCCTTTCTGGGCCTAGGGAACACTGCGACCCTGAGAGACCATTCTGCATTGCATTGGTTTGCTGTTTGGCTGTGAATAATTAAGTATGGGTGACCAGAGCTCTGTTCATCTTGTAGTCCCCTAGGGGGTATTTTTGCTCCCATGAATGAAAGGAATTGGTATTTCTCTTCCTGTGCCTTTGAGATGTAGATGATCTACCTCAGCTCTCAGGAACTTTAATCTAATCATGGTTTAACTTAAATTTTACTGACCAGACTGGCCTGTTTTGTGGCTTACTAAACATACATTGTACATCTGCTTTGGTGATTGAGGACGGGAATGCATTTAAGACTCAAAATGGGGGTAGCTATGGTTCAGACATCCAACATAAAACTAGGTGGATGTGATTTCAAGCACTTTCATGTATTGCTGAGAACTTGAATTTTCCAAACTGTATCAGATTTAAGAACACCACCAGCCATCCGCAAAACAATATCTGCTAGCAGCTGCCAACTGCAACCTTATTTTCTGAAGGTCTCCTCTTGCAACTATGAAACCTTTCTCTTACTTTAGTGACAGAGTGACTAAATAGCAGTGACAAACAAATAGTAGTGACAAACAACACAGCTCAAGCTATAGTCTCCCAACAGAAGGCACTAGATTCTTTAGATATATATTAATATCCCAGGAGAGCCTGATACCCAGAAAAATAGAATAATTCAAAAGTCTGCTTGATTACAAGAGATTCGTAGAGAGGACCCGCTCCATAACTTATCGTTCTGGTTGCCATCTGAACTAGGAACACTCCTTTGGGAAATGCTACAAGGAAGTATTTTGATCATTATTCTAATTGTAATATCTCTAATAGTTTTCAAATGTCTGTCCAGCTGCTATGACAAAGCCATCAAAAACAGAGGTAATGTATTTTCGTAATACAAAATGTTGATGCTAAGCTTGGGACTCAAGAATTCTTTGAAATGAAAGTCAATGACTTTCTCTCCTCTAATCCTGAAAAACTGACTTTGCCCCCATTCAGCAAGAAGTAAAAGAGCAGTTGTCACCCTGTTCTCCTCATGATTGAGGAGTATCAAAGAAAAGGGGGGAATTGTAACGAGCAGGACTCTATGGGGCCTTCCTGGGACAGACCCCTCCCCATATCGTCTGCTTTACCTCCTCTCTGAAGTACCTAGATAACAGTATCTGACGCACATTTCCTGAGTTGTTTTACAGATGCTAAAAAACCCACCAAATGGAAGATGTTAACTACTTGATGACCATGGACACATAGCCCCCAGGCCTACTGGAGCCTAAGGACTGATAATGTTAACCCCGTGACACTGCCCTGTTACCTCATTTTATCTACCAATCAGAGAATTGTGCATGAGCTGATCCCATACCCTGCAACTCTCCTCCCTCACTTGGTCTTTAAAAACGCTTTCCTGGGGCTTCCCTGGTGGCGCAGTGGTTGAGAATCTGCCTGCCAATGCAGGGGACACGGGTTCGAGCCCTGGTCTGGGGAGATCCCACATTCCACGGAGCAACTGGGCCCGTGAGCCACAACTACTGAGCCTGAGCGTCTGGAGCCTGTGCTCCGCAACAAGAGAGGCTGTGATAGTGAGAGGCCCGCGCACCACGATGAGGAGCGGCCCCCGCTCTCCGCAACTAGAGAAAGCCCTCGCACAGAAACGAAGACCGAACACAGCCAAAAATAAATAAATTAAAAAAAAAAAAAAAAAAACAACCGTTTTCCTGAAACCCATCAGGGAGTCCAGGCTTTTTGAGCGCTAGCTGTCCCAGACTCCTTGCTTGGTGCCTACAACGAACGCTACACTTTCCTTTACCACAACAGGATGTCAGTAGATTGACTTTACTGCATGTGGGTGAGAGGACCCTTTTGGTTCAGTAACAAAATGATTACAAATACAAGGGCACACTGTTTATTCAAAACTGAAATATGCCAGTGAGAAAGAAGAATTTCTGGCACGCGGGATCTTAGTTCCCCGACCAGGGATTGAACCCACGCCCCCTGCATTGGAAGTGTGGAGTTCTTAACCACTGGAATGGCAGGGAAGTCCAGAAAGAAGAATTCTTTAAAAGGGACAGCTTGATTTAAAATGTATATGTCTGGGGGACTTCCCTGGTGTCCAGTGGTAAAGAATCCGCCTTACAATGCAGGGGACGCGGGTTTGATCCCTGGTCAGGGAACTAAGATCGCACATGCCATGGGGCAACTAAGCCTGCGCGCCACAACTAGTGAGCTCGTGCGCCTCAGCAAGAGAGCCCACGTGCCGCAAAATACAGAGCCCACGCGCACTGGAACCTGCACACCACAACTACAGAGCCCACGCACCCTGGGGCCTGCACGCCACAACTAGAGAAGAGAAGACCTGCACGCCAAAACTAGAGAGAAGCCCAAGCGCCGCAATGAAGATCCTGTGAGCCGCAACTAAGACCCGATGCAGCCAAAAATAATAATAATAAAAAATAAATAATAAATCTTTAAAAAAATGTATATGTCTGGAAATAGGAAAGGTATGAGTAATTCAAAGATCAGAAAAGTCCAGTGATTAAGAGTATGGCCTTTGAAGATAGATAGATAGATTCAGATCAAAATCCCCATCCCTTACCAGCTGTGTAATCTTAGATATATTATTCATTCTTTCTAGGCTTTGTTGCCTCATCTGTAAATTGCAGACTACATTGGTATTTACCTTATAATGTTGTTATGAAGATTAAATGAGAAAACTCATGAATCACGCTGTTAAAAAACAAAATTCAACTCAGTAAATTTTAAATGTCTTATTGGCTTTATTCAGTGATTCATGAATCAGGATGCATCCAATCTAGCAGATAGAAAGGAGTTCTGAGGAGCTGTACAAAATGAAGGACTTTTATAGGCAGAAGGGAGCAGGAAGAAGGAAGTTGTATTAGCCCAAAAAGCAGATTGCTTATGGCAGGGTTACTTTCCTTAGGGGATGGCAGGGGTCTGTCAGGCAGATTACCTAACTAGTGCTGATCAGGTGATTCCTGATTCCATTTCTGGGAGAGCCAAAACTGCAATTAGTTTTGGTTTCATGACATGGGGCTTAGCAAAAGTGACTCCATTTTGGGCCTATTGTCTTGTTTTTAACAATGCTTAACAGAGAACCTGGCATAATTTTAGTTTTTATCATTATTATTATTAAAAGACTGGGAGAGTCTAGTTCACTGCTTCTGTATAAGCAGAAAGGGTAGGGGACCCCCAGAGAAAGAGAATCAGGTATGGCTTTTGTCACATAAGCCATTTTTGGCCTAAGCCATTTTGTGATCTAAGCCTAGCCATAGTGCTTGCCTTTGAACAGGTCTCAGTAATTAATGGTCTTAAGAGAACAAAAGAATGCAGGAACAAACCACTGTTAGGCAAGAGAAGTAACAATAGCAAAGATAATAGATCAGCTGTAAAGACTCCTAGTTCTGTTTCAGAGGTAAAGATTTAGCTTGAAGTGCTCAATCACCAGATCAACTGGAACCTAAGAGACGTTGACCTTTTCTGACCCTCTTGACTTCAATCAACTGAAGCCTGGACTCTGTCAACCTTTGACTCAATTCTATGCTGAATTCTCTTCTGCTCAAGCCCCTTCATGAATATGCATGTACCCTGAGCTTAAAACTTACCCAATTTGGGGCTTCCCTGGTGGAGCAGTGGTTAAGAATCCACCTGCCAATGCAGGGGACATGGGTTTGAGCCCTGGTCCGGGAAGATCCCACATGCCGAGGAGCAACTAAGCCTGTGCGCCACATCTACTGAACCTGCGTTCTAGAGCCCACAAGCCACAACTACTGAGCCGCGTGCCACAACTACTGAAGCCCGCGTGCCTAGATCCTATGGTCTGCAACAAGAGAAGCCACCGCAATGAGAAGCCCGCGCACCACAATGAAGAGTAGCCCCCACTCACAACTAGAGAAAGCCCACGTGCAGCAACGAAGACCCAATGCAGCCAAAAATAAATAAATCAATTAATTAATTTAAAAAAAAAACCCAATGTGGCTGTTCAGGGAGACATTGGTTTGGGAAGGACTCCTTATTTGCTGTAAGTAATGAATCCTTCCTTCTCCTGCTCTTTGGCTTGGCTGTGTCTTGGCTTGACACCCACCAAGAGGTGAACCCAGTTTTTGGGTAGCACTTCCAGTGGGTACTGGTGTTTATGGACCCACTTTGGGGAGGACAGATAAATGCTATAAACTCAAGTGACTCCAGCTCTAGACACTCTCAGATTCTAGCCACTTGATTCAGAAGGTGCTCTTTTCTCTGCTTGGTTGGGTTCTGTTTCTCTTCTTCTTAATATACTGACCACCCTTTCAGCAGATCCTTTATCAGTCCTTTCTAGGGTTTCCTTGTTACAGCCACTTCCTCAACAGCTGAGACACCCTAGGCAACACTACAATCAACTGCTGACCCCAAAGGAGGAGGAAGTCTGGAAGGAAAGGCAACCACAAAAGGGAAGAGGGGGAAAAAAAAAGGGAAGAGGGGAGAAAGAATGATGGAGTTATAGAAGCCCTGGTTTGAAGGGGCTCAGCCAGGTCCACACACTAGCATCAACAGTCCAGCCTGAAAACTTCCTTTGGGAATTCATGTCTTTATATTAAAGCACTGTCATCTTTAACAATCTTTAGTTAGGCAAATACCCTAAGTTAGGTGGATCATTAACTTCAGAGTGTGAATGTGTTCACCATTCACTGTTTTTCAGAACAGCAGAGTGCTGAAGAATTTTGATGAGAGGAGAGAGAAACAATATGAGAGAAGGAAGGGCTATTTCTCAGGAAGCAAAGACCCATTGATCTTGGAGAGACAGCAGTGAGCAGCAGCAAGCAGCAGCTGGAAGCAAGACTGGGATCAAACCCTGTTCGCGGTGGTGAGAGCACCAAGTCTTAACCACTAGACCATGAAGGCCACTGGCTAAGGTCTGGGCCCACGTTCTTGTCTGCCTTGAAAAAAATTATTTGACAAGGAGACAGAAGGTAGAGAGGAAGTAAGGCATTTATTAGGAAAGCAGAGTACATGCTGACAGATGCATGGGTGAGCTCAGAGAAGAGTTGCGCCTTTGGGAAGTTTAAATCATTTATTTATTTATTTTTGGCTGTGTTGGGTATTCGTTGCTGCGCGAGGGCTTTTCTCTAGCTGTGGCGAGCAGGGGCTACTCTTCGTCGCGGTTCGCAGCCTTCTCATTGCAGTGGCTTCTCTTGTTGCGGAGCACAGGCTCTAGGCGCGTGGGCTTCAGTAGTTGTGGCTCACTGGCTCTAGAGCTCTGGCTCAGTAATTGTGGCTCACGGGCCCAGTTGCTCCACGGCACGTGGGATCTTCCCGGACCAGGGCTCGAACCCGTGTCCCCTGCATTGGCAGGTGGATTCTCAACCACTGCGCCACCAGGGAAGCCTGGAATTAGATCATTTTTAAGGGGGCAGTCTTCCGGGTCTTTGTTTTGCTCTGGCTGATAGTCTTGTTTTGACCTCATGGCTGATTTGCCTCAGGGCCCTCCCTAACGTGCATGTGTATCCTTAAGCCAAGGTGGATTTCAATGCAAGGGCCTTTGGGAGAGCTAGCATAACTTATTATGGTCTGGTGTCCCATCCCTTTTGACGCCCAAGGAGCCTTTCTGCACATGTGCAGTTGAGGTCTCCCTGAACCCAAGGATGAGAAATATGTGACCTCTTGATCTTTTACCCAAGCAGGGCTTAGCCCCTCTCTGCTCCTCCCATTACTGTTATCTTAAAGTGTCTATAGGAGACAAAGTCCAGCTATTTACCCTGTCCCTGTTGTTATTTCTATCATGAAGTATGATTAGGAGGCTGGCTGTAAATGTCTAACCTGGAGTCCATCTATTTCCTGCCTCAAGAAACATAGACAGGAAGCTGGTTGTAAATGTCTAGCCTGGAGCCCATCTATCTCCTGCCTCACCAAGACAAAGTGAGGGGCTTAGACAGCAGAGGGTTATTTATCTCTGAGGACCTAGGTTACGAAGGGAGAGATGAGAGCTGGTTTTAGACCCAGCTTTGCCACTGTGTGGTATTGGGCAAGGAAGGCTCTTTGCTTCTCCGGACCTCAGTAAAGTAAGGGGGCTCTTTATCAGATATGACTTGCAAATATTTTCTTCCAGTGTGTGGCTTGTCTTATTCTCTTGACAGTGCCTTTGCAGAGCAAAAGTTTTTAATTTTAATAAGGTCAAGCTTATCAATTCTTTCTTTCATGGATCATACTTTTGGTGTTGTATTTAAACAGCCATTGTCATACTAAAGGTCATCTAAATTTTCCTCCTTTGTTACCTTCTAGGAGTTTTATAATTTTGCATTTTACATTTAAGTCTATGATCCATTTAGAGTTAATTTATGTGAAGGGTGTAAGATCCGTGTCTAGAATCTTTTTTTTTTTTTTGCATGTGGATGTCCAGTTGTTCCAGCATTATTTGTTGAAGAGATTATTTTTTCTCTATTGTATTCCCTTTGCTTCTTTGTCAAAGATCAGTTGACTATATTACATGGGTCTATTTCTGGGCTGTCTGTTCTGTTCCATTGATTTATTTGTCTCTTCTATTTTTTTTAAATTAATTTATTTATTTGGTGGCACGGGGTCTTAGTTGTGGCACGCAGGAGCTTCGTTGCCACGTGCAGGATCTTCCTTGCGGCATGCGGGATCTTTAGTTGCGGCATGCGGGATCTAGTTCACTAACCAGGGATCGAACCTGGGCCCCTGCACTGGGAGCGCAGAGTCTTAACCAATGGACCACGAGGGAAGTCCCTGTCTATTCTATTCTTAAGAGTTCTTCCTGTCCTAACCAGATCTTCCTGTTCATTAGCCTATATGTTAATGAAGATGAGCATTGACTCATTTCCAGTTTTACCCAAATCAGCCTCCAGAGTCTGCTTTCTCTTCAATGTGATTCCCAGGCTGAGGACAAGAATGCTCACATTTATTTAGCATCAGATTTTATTACCCTAAATCAACAGAATGGCCTCAATTAGTAATTATCTAATAATTGTCAGAAAGAATGCTCAGTGTCAACTGCTCTAAAATGATATTGGGAAGGGAAATCCCTGGCGGCCCAGTGGTTAGGGCTCTGTGCTTCCACTGCAGTGGGCCTGGGATCGATCCTTGGTCAGGGAACTAAGATCCCTGCAAGCCATGTGGTGTGGCCAAAAAAAAATTTTTTTTTAATAAAACAAAATGATGTTGGCGGTTGGGGAGAATATTCCCCCAAAGTTTAGGTGTCTTATATTTTCTTTCATTAGGAGATGGAATGAGGAAGTCTTGCAGGCAGAAATTTACTTAAAGAGGATTACTGCATTTGCACCAATTCATAAATGAATAATTTAATCCTGAAGTTTAACACCATTGAGTACAGTCAAGATGATATTTACCTACAAAACCACCAGAGTAATTGGTACTAAGATGCTCCCTACACTCATAGAACAATGTCAGTGTTTCCACTGATCGACTGATTTTTTAATAATATAGCATCTGTTTAGTTCACCTCTCATAGTAGTAAAATCAAGCAAGTTAGCTCAATAGATATGGATCCTTTGGGATCAGGGTGGATGGATGGCTGTGGGTATGTTGACAGCAAAAATGTCTATGGCTGGAGGTTCATAGATTAAAGAGCAAATTAGAAATTGTGTTGAGGAGAGAGTATCAAGTGTCAAAATCAGAGAATTCTTCCAAACAGATCATCAAAAGAACCTGAGAGTTTGCGAGCTGAATTACAGATAAATGGGAGAGAGTTCTAGGTGAATACCAAAGGCAATACCAATTGCTGTTTGCTAATTAGAGATTGTCATTCCATATTAACTAGGGACATGGAATAGATAGGCATCACCAGATAAAGGGCTTGGAGAAGAAGAAACAGTTTCCCGGTAAACCTGACAAGACAAATTTGTTGTTAAATATACCTCTATTGCAGTGCTGTTCAGTAGAAATGTAATGTGAGCCACATATATAAATTCAAATTGTCTAGAAGCCACATTTAAAAAAGTAAAAAGTGAAAAATCATCCCATCCTTGATGGAGATGATCCCTCTAGCATTTATGAAATAATAAATATATAAATTTTACATTAATTTTTTATACATTCAGATACACTAGCCATAACATAGGGAAAAAATAGGTAATGTAATATCTATTATAAGATAATGAGATAATGTCAATACATACCTGATATACACGCTCTACTTCCCTTGCCTTGCTCGCAGCTAGAAGAAGCAGCCCTAGGTCTTTCAGGTTGACAAAATCCTTTCCTAATTTCTCCCCCAGCCCTCTCAATTCAGGCTAGGTCCCATCATCGCCCAAGGAGGAGCGAGTTCAGTGAGTGACCAATGACTAATCAGACTGTCTTTAGAAATTAACTGAGGGTCAGAGACCTTAGTTAGATGATGGCAGGTACTTAGTTGTAAGATCATATGGAGTCAGACCATGCTAGGTCATGTTAAAGTAAAGCAAGCCATCTAAGAGAAGGAGAGAGGATAGAAGGGAGGAAGGAAAGGGGAGAGAGTGAGAAAGCAAAAGAGAATCGGAATTGATTAATTTTGAAATTGGAGAGAAGTAGAGAGAAAAGCAGATGAGAGTGGTCATGTCTTCAGATTCTGGCTTCCCAAAAACACATCCAGTTTTGCTTTCAGTTAGCTCACATCATACTTTGATCTCTGTCTTTGAGTGTCCTTTTTATTTAATCTAGTATGTGTGGGTTTTGTTTGCTTTAAATCAACATTTTTTTTCTAGTTGAGGACAGTCTAATGACACACCTTAGAGAGAATCAGCTTCTCAAGCTAGTAGTTTCATCAGAGGGGACATAGACCCAGAGTGCTGGGAACTCAAGGCAATTAAGGAGGGAGCCAGTGAGAAGGGAGAAGGGAGCTCGGGGAAGGGTTGGAAGGATGGAAATAAAAAGCTTTTAACTTACAGTTTTACTGAGGGCTCACCTCATTCCTTTGGATATTTGCCTAAACAAAATAGGATTAGAAAAGTTATTTTCTTCTTCAAACCAAAAACAAAACAAAAAATTCAGAGAAAAAGTCAAATAAATGATTTACTCTTCCAGATTTTTGTGCTACTGTCCACCTCCAGTGTAATTCTTGACTGTGATGTTCTCCTCACATTTCTTCATGTTGCAACAGTTTGTAACAGGGAAGAGCCAGATCTGACTATATGTGGTATCTGTTTCTTTCACTTTAACCTTTGCTTCCTGTTGCTTTTGTTCACTAAAAGGATACTGTCAGTACATAATGGCCTGCCTTGGGGAACCCTGCCCCTCTGCCTGAATGTTAAACCAAAGTGCCTTTGTTCAGGGCAACATCTGGACCCTGTCCACCTGTGATGGCTGCAAGAAAGAAGAAATTAACACATCCCCTCCCCTATGCTGGCCATTCTAGGGGATATTTGCAAAACTTATGGCCTTTTTACTTACTTCCTCATCTCCTCCCCCTCTCTGTGCTATAAAAGTAACTGGCATCCAAACCCTGATAACATGGTTATTTTGAGCCTTTAGTCTGCCATCTTTTTGGTCTGCTGGCTTTCCGAATAAAGTCGTATTCCTTGCCTCAACACCTCATCTCTGATTTATTGGCCTATCCTGCAGCGAGCAGTGAGCTTGGACTTGGTAACAATTACACCCTCCGGAGTTAACAGTGCAGGAAAAAGTGTCCCTTCCATCACAGGTATGTGGAGCCAGACTCCATTCTCATTGCCTTAACTGTGGAAGGTTTCCCCCGTGGGCCCCTACCACCTTAGGCGCCATATTACACGATAAAGGAGTATGTTTACTTTCATTTTAAATGCGATTGCATAATTTTTCAGAAACCCATACATTAGTTCCATAGGGTATTTGAAGAGGGAAGAGAGAGGGCATTCTTCAAGAAGGAGTATTAAAAAAAAAAGTAAAAAGGAACAGGTAAAATTAAAATTTTATTTAACCCAGTGTATTAGTTTTTTAGGGCTGCCATAAAAAAAGTACCACAAACTGAGTAACTTAAACAACAGAAATTTATTATTTCCATTTCAGAGGCTGGGAGTCAGATCAAAGTATCAAGTAGGGCCATGCTCCCTCTGAAGTCCCTAGGGAAAGATCTGTTCTAGGCCTCTTTCCTAGGTTCTCATAGTTCCTTGGCTTGTGGCTGCATAACTCCAAACTTCACCTGTGTTCTCCCTCTGTTTGTGTGTGGGTTTGTATCTGACTTTCCCTTTTTAATATGGATGCTAGGACCTACCTGGCAGTCCAGTGGTCAAGACTCCACGCTTCCAATGCAGGGGGCCGGGTTGGATCCCTAGTCGGGGAACTAAGATCCCACATGCCGTGTGGTGTGGCCCAAAAAAAAAAAAAAAAGGGATATTAGGCCTATTGCATTAGGGGTCCACTCTACCTCATCTTAACTAATTACATAGGAAATAGATATCCTATTTCCAAATAAATTCACATTCTGAAGTACTGGGAGTTAGGACCTCTCCATATGAATTTTGGGGGGGGACACAATTCAATACATAAACATAATATATCCAATATAGTATCATTTCAGTATATAATCAGTATAAAATGTTAATGAGATATTTTATATTCTTGTCCTCACATTAAGTCTTTGAAATCCAGTGTGTATTACACTTACAGGATTTCTCAGTTTAGATAAGCCTCTTTTCAAGAGCTCAATAGCCACATGTGAATAGTGGCTCCATATTGGACAATGCAGATATAAGACATTTTCATTATCACAGAAATATTATTGGACAGTTATGTCCTATAAAATGAAAACTAATCAATGGTGACAGAAAGCAAATTAATTGTTGCCTGGGGAGGGATGCGATTATAAAGGGCAAGGAGAAAATTTTGGGGGTGACAATGTGTTCATTATCTTGATCGTAGTGATGGATCTGTATGGCAAAACTTATACTGTACACTTTAAATGTGTACATTTTACTGTATATCAATTATATACCAATAAAGCTCAATTACACATCAATTATAAGAGTTAATTATAAAAATTTAAATAATATAATAGGACAAATGACATAAGATCTACTCACCACATTACTATCTACTCACCATAATATTATATGTTATGGATTTCAAGAATTTATATGAAAAAATGTATATGTATATATAAGACTTATCATTATATGATTACACTATGGTATAATTTACTTTTTTAACATACTATTTGTATTAGTTATCTATGGCTGCATAACATATTACTCCAAAACTTAGCAAGTTGAAACAACATTTATTATGTCACAGTTTCTAGTGTCAGGAATCCAGGAGCAACTTAGCTTCATAGTTCTGCCTCAAGGTCCTCATGTAGTTGCCATGAAGCTGTTGGCTGGGTCTGCAGTCATCTGAAGCTTCAGCTGGACTGGAGGATCCAGTTCTGAGCTCATTCAGGTGGCTGCTTACCTGCTTAGCCTTGCTTCCTCACCATGTAGGTCTCTCCGTAGGCTGCCCGTGTATCCTCACAAAATGTCAACTGGCTTCTCCCAAAGAAGGTTATGCGAGAGAGAGCGAGAGAGAGAGAAAGAGAGAGCACCCAAGATGAAAGCCATAGTATTTTCTAACCTAATGTTGGAAGTGACATACCTTCATTTTGGCTATATTCTGTTTGTTGACATAGACAAACCCTGACATAGTGTGGGAGGGGACTGCAGAGGGTTTGGAAGCCAGGAGGTGATGATCATTAGAAGCTGTCTTGGAAGCTGACTACCACAAAAGTATAATTGACATATATACTTATCTACTCACTCTTTCAAACAGCTACATTGTGTTATGTATTTCATAAACAGGCTCTTAACTATGAACATGTGAGATATTTCCTAGTTTTCTATAATAAAGCAAGGAACATACAACATTGTCCACTAGTGCAAATATTTGGGTAAGATAAATTCCTATAGTGGAATTGTTTGATTAAAAAATATAAACATTTAAAATTTAGATAGATCCAAATTTTTCTCTAAAAACTTTGTAGAATAATTTTACTTCCAACAAAGTGCATAATATTGATCATTCCCTCAGACCCTCAGGAACATTGCAATGTCAAATATTGAAAATATTGATAATATCTGATAAGTCTAAAAATATCACAAACTAGAAGTTTGGATAAATAGACAAATATGTGATAAAGTAGAATGTTAATTGTAAAACCTAGATGGTAGGTATGCAAATTGCATTAGTTTCCCAGGGGTGCCATAACAAACTACCATACCGAGTGGCTTAAAACAACAGAAATTTATTCTCTCACAGCCCTGGAGCCTAGAAGTCTGAAATCAAGGTATCAGCAGGGTCATGCTCCCTCTGAAGGTTCTAGGGAAGAATCCTTCCTTGCCTCCTCCTAGCTTTTGGTGACTCCCAGAATTCCTTTGCTTGTGGCAATGTAACTCTAATCTCTGCCTTCATCTCCATCTTATACAGCCTTCTCTGTGTGTCTCTATGTGTCCTCTCCTCTTTTTATAAGGATACCAGTTACTAGATTTAGGGCCCACCCTAAATCCAGAATGACTTTATCTCAAGAACCTTAACTAATTACATCTGCAAAGACCCTATACCAAATAAGCTCACATTCTGAGGTTCCAAGTGGGTATTAATTTAAGGGGGATACTATTCAAGCCACTACACAAGTGTTTGTGGTAAAATTCTTTCACTTTTCCTATTTCTATGAAGTGCTCGTATGAAATGGGAAAAGATATTTAAAATATCACAAGCTTTTTTTAATCAACATTTCATAGATTTTTAGTGAAACTGAACATGTTCACATAGGGATTGTCTATTTGAAATTCTTCTATGAATATGTAACCTCAGAACCAGCCAAAAACCAGTCCTTTCCTGTTTGCAACAAGATACTGAGTTGGTTTTCAGAGACAAAAAAACAAACTGCAAGTCATGCATCCAAGGCATGAGCAAAGAAGAAAACTTTGACCTCAAACAACACCTGGAACAAAAGGTTATCCCCCCTCCCCCACCATGGAACCAAAGGAGCTGGACATGAAGGTAACCTGAATGCCGGAACTCTTTCAGAGCAAAGGGTCCCTTGTCCAGGAAAATCCAGTGCTGAAGACCCATTTACTATATCTTACCATAAATGGCCAAGTTTCAAATTCCTCCATTCAAAACTTGCGCCATCAGCATATACCAACTAACCTTCCCCTAATTCATAAAAGTTGGCTGAATCTCAACTATTTACAATAGCCAAGACATGAAAGCACCTAAGTGTCCATTGACAGATGAATGGATACAGAATGTGGTATATATACACAATGGAATATTACTCAGCCATAAAAAAGAATGAAATAATGCTATTTGTGGCAACAGGGATGGACCTAAAGATTATCATATTAAGGGAAGTAACTCAGAAGACAAAGACAAATACCATATGATATCACTGATATGTGTAATCTAAAATGTGTGGAATCTAAAATGAACTTACAAGACGGAAACAGACTGACAGACATACAAAACAAACTTACGGTTGCCAAGGGGGAAAGGGGGGAGGGATAAATTGAGAGTTTGAGACTGATACCGAGCAGGGCCCTGTGAGGCTCCTGGGCACAAAGCCTTTCTGTGTACCCCATTTCTTTGATTACAGGAAATAGCTTTCATTCAGCCTCCAGGACCTTCCCTGAGTTCCAACTGGCAGATTCAAGTGTCATTAATTAGGAAAGGGAGGGGATGCAAGACCAGGGAGAAACAAACTGTCAAGAGAAACAATATTGCAGCCTTGAGGCAAGGTCCTGGTTCCCCATCAACTGACACATACAACAATATCTTTGAGCTACTTTGCAGATACTGAAACCTCCACCAGATGGGAGAAATTAACGATGGTATGCTGCCCACAAGCATGTAGACCCTGGACCAGTTGAAGGTTGATGATGCTAACTTCTACTTACCTTGCCACCAAGCCATCAGAAGAATCTCCACGAACTGATAATACCCTATTTGAACATTACTATAAAACTTCTCACTATCCTCTCCAAGTGGGTACACATAGCTTTTTGACAGAGGAGCCCGCTGTGTCCCCCTTTGCCTGGCAAAGTAATAAACCTCTTTTTCTACTTCACCCAAAACTCTGTCTCCGAGATTCGATTTGGCACTGGTGTACAGAGAAGCTGTGCTTTTGGCATCAAGATCAGCATGTACGCACTACTGTCTATAAAAAGGGTAAACAACAAGGACCTACTGTATAGCATAGGGAACTAGTTTCAATATTTTGTAATGAACTATAATGTAAAAGAATCTGAAAAAGAATACATATATATTCTTTTAATTATATGTTCAATTATACTTCAATTAAAAAATCAACTATATTTCAATAAAAATTTTTTTTCTAAAGGTTTGGCTTAATTGCAAAATGAAGAGACAGATTAAAGTTATCTCCTTACCATGAACCTCCCAGTAAAGATTTTCCTTTTATAAAAAGCCAGTGATCTACTGGTTAGGATTCTGGGCTTTCACTTCCTTGGCCAGGATTCAACCCATGGTGGGACACTGAGATCACACAAGCCCTGCAGCGTGGCCAAAAAATAAGTAAATAAATGAAATAAAAATAAAAAGCCAGTGATATAATAGTGGCTTCATGCTAGATGGGCAACAGGCCTTTTGTTAAGTACAAAGATTGTCACAATTCTGAAAATGGACATATCAGATTTGTCATTTCATCCCATATAATTTAGAAAAAGAAAACTAGTAAAATATATATATATATTATATATATATATATATCTTATATATATATGTTAAATGAATGGCACTAATTCAGAAGTGTTAGGGCAATAAATTAAGCGAGAAAGTCCCAAGAATGTGCTAAAATGTGGAACCTAGTAAGGGACTACCAGCTACCTAAAAAACACGACCATGATGTGTAGATGCCTCTCAACTGCCTACCAATTTCCTCCCCGAAGTAGCGGCAATCGACGACCATCACAAACTAAATCATTATCACCACGAGAACCACTAGACTGGGAACCAACAGGACCACAGGAGCACCACAACTTGTAGATCTTGTTGTTGATGTAGACCGCTCTCCCGAACCTTCTGCAGTCGCCTCCAGCGATGAGGCTGCCAGAACTCAACACAAACACCACCAGCCTCACCTCTAACACCAACCTCACCACACCCCTGCCCACCACCCCCCCCCTTTACAACAGACAGCAGCATCAGCGCCCGCACAACACCAGAACCAAAGGCCCCCACCAGCAGCACCAGCACCAAGAAAGACCAAAAGCACCAGCAGCACCAGCACCTCATGAGGAAAGAAGGGGTGGGTGGTCAGATGTGAGGGGGAGGGGCGTCGCGGGGAAAGCAGTGCTGCTGGAGAGTCCAAACACAGGCGGGGGCGTTTGCTCGTGGCCACAGGCACGACGGGGAGAGGCGCTGCCCCGGCCAGCCACGTTTGGGACTGAGGCAAACATCCGAAAAGGAAGAGACTGAACGTCGAAGGCCTCGAGTGGGCGCTCCCAACAATGCGGCTAGCAGTTCTGTCAGAAAGGAGAGAGGAGGTTGCCTACCAGGGCTTGGACTGGAGGTGCTGGGAGTGCGTTAGGTGTTGTCGGGTCCACAACGCCGCAGAGCTAGGGTGAGCTAAAAGGGGGATGGGGACGGTGGTAGGCTGAGAGGAAGAAGAGAAAAAGCACGACTGGAAGGCACTAAAAGGCTCCGATAAGTCTGGGGGCATTTGTTAAGAATAGGATTCGAACCCACGCCTCCAGGGGGAGACTGCGACCTGAACGCAGCGCCTTAGACCGCTCGGCCATCCTGACGGCGGGCCTGGGCGTGCGCGTGGCCGCTCGGCTGGCTGGGACCCGACGCGACGCGACGCGACGCGAACCCCGGTGCCCTTGGCGGGACGCGGTGCTCCGCGCCAGGCGCGCGGCCGTCTGGGTGAGCGACGGAGCGGGCGCGCGGCGGCCGACGGGGAGCACGGCCAGACGACGCGCCTGGCTGCGCCGCGGTGGCGCCCTCGCCCAGCCCTGGCCCCGGACGCAGCCGGGCCGCGTCGGGCCAGCCCCCTGCCGCCGGCCCCCACCCGCGCGTCTCCTCGCCGGCCATGGCCCGGCGCGCGCCCACCCCCTCCTCGCAGCCTTGCTTTGCGTCTCGGGCCCCCTCCACCCGGCGCGATCCCCGCGTCGGAGGCAATAGGCAGCGCGCACTCGGAGTTTTCAGGGCCACGCGGGTCCGGGTCCCTGTCGGGGTCGGGGGCTGCCGCTTTGGAGGACGCGGTTGGTGTGGCGTTGGGTCGGGTCGGGCACGTGCCGGGCGCCCGTGGTGGGCAGGGGGCCGGAGGGCAGGGGGAGGCGTCGGCAGGCAGCCCGAGAGCGGCCGGGCGCGGGGGCGGTGGCCGCCGTCCTCGTTAGTATAGTGGTGAGTATCCCCGCCTGTCACGCGGGAGACCGGGGTTCGATTCCCCGACGGGGAGGCAACACGCCCTCTTTTGGCGGCTGGCGCCGCTCTCTGTCCTGCCGCCTGGCTCCCAAGGGCCCTTCTTCTCCTCCCTCCGCCCTCCGCCCTCCAGCGAGGCGCAGGGCGCCAGCGCGTGCCCAGCCTGCCCACCCTCGCCCCCCTCCAGCCGCCCAGCCCTTCCTCCTCGCCGGGCGCTCAGTCGCCAGGGCCGAGCGAGGGCCTCCTCTGGACCCTACAAGCGCCCGATGACGTTGCGGCCCGCCCAAAGTGGCCGTCTCAGTGGGCTCCTTGCGTCGCGACGCACAGCTGCGCAGCTGTGCACAGCGGCATAGGTGCACAGCTGCCGGGACGGGTGGGAGGCGGATGAGTGGCGTGCCCTGTCGGTGCGGGAAGTGGCCTGGCCCAGCGCCCGGTGGAGAAGGGCTTTGGCGAGCCGGGGTCTGGAAGACGCGTGCCCCGGGGGCGGGGGCGGGCCGCGGCGTGGAGCGGAGGGGCCCTGGAGCAGCAAGGCAGCGAGAGCGCCCCCCTGAGGCGGTCGGGCCGGTGGCCTAGGGCAGCTTCGTAGGGCTGGCGCGGGTGGGGCGCGGGGGGGCCTTGGTGGCGCCTGTGACGTCACAGAGCTGCCGGCCGGCGGGGCGTCGGGGCAGGGCTGTTCCAAGCGGCGGCGGCGGCGGCGGCGGCTGAGGAGGAGGAGGAGGAGGACGGGGAAGAGAAAGGGGAGTAGGAGGAGGAAGAGAAGGAGGAGGAGGAGGAGGAGAAGGCGGCGGCGACGAGAGTGCGCTCGGGCGAGCCCGGTGCCGGCGTCTCGGGGCGGCCCGGGCTGTGCAGCGTTGGTGGTATAGTGGTGAGCATAGCTGCCTTCCAAGCAGTTGACCCGGGTTCGATTCCCGGCCAACGCAGCGGGCTGCCCTTTTACCGAGCTCCACGGGCGGCCGGCCGGGGGCCTGTGAGGGAGAGCTGGGAGCAGGGAGCCAGCTGGCCCCAGCGGCTTTTCTTGTGTGTGCGAGAAGCAGGCGCGCAGTGTTCTGAGGGCGCTGCAAGCAGGAAGGACGGTAGGACACGTGGATTGCCAGGGGCGGCGCGTGGCTGGACTTGGAAAGGCCGGGTCTTGGCGCCAAGGTGGCGCCGAGCGGGTGCTATGGGTCCAGCAGGAGCAGTGGTAGAGCCTGACGCTCCCTGGTGGTCTAGTGGTTAGGATTCGGCGCTCTCACCGCCGCGGCCCGGGTTCGATTCCCGGTCAGGGAAGCCTCTCTTCTTCCTCTCTACCTCCCACCGTCCACATCCCACTTTTAGGCCACGCTTGCTCCGCGGCCTCGGCGCCCCGACAAGAGCCGCCCGGTGCCCTGCACCTCCAGCCCAAGCCCTGCCAGGCAACCTCCACCCTCCCTCCCCGGCCAAACCTTTTGGCCGCACTGGCGCGCGCCCACTCGAGGCCTTCGACGTCCCGTGTCTTCCTTTTCGGACGCTTGCCTCAGCCCCAAACACGAGTGGCCGGGGCCGCGCCTCTCCCCGCCGTGGCCGTGGCCACGAGCAAACGCCCCCGCCTGTGTTTGCACTCTCCATCAGCACTGCTTTTCCCCCACGGCGACGGCGGTGTCACACGCGGTGCCTTCTAACAAAGCCGGATCCCCTGTGGAAAGGAGCACCGGTGGGCAGACGGGTGCTTCGCACCACCGCAGCAGGTTTCCTGAACGCCCTTGCCGGTGCCGTGGGGGTGGCTGACAGTGTGGGATGAAGGTGTTTGTGGCCGTGGTCGGTGGCCACCCCACGCGGGTTAGGGAACGGAGCAGAACGACCCCATGGAGAGAGGGCGGCGGTGGGCCCGCGTGCTGGGAGGTGCGAGGAAGGGCCTGGGGTGTCTGGGTGGAGCGCGGGCAGGAGCGGGAGGTGTTGGGCTGGCGGGGACCTGGCCCGGGAGAGCGGCTGGCCACTCAGGCAGGGGCTCAGCAGAAGCTTGGGGTGGTGGCAGCACCTGGCCCGGCACGTGTGTACGGGTGGGTCAGATCAGGCGGCGGGGTGGGCCTGGAGTAGGAGTGCGTCTGAGGAGCACTGGCGGAAGTGAGACTTCCGGGCAGGACATGTGACAGTCGGGCCTGGGATACAAGGGGAAGGTGGCGGGGAGAGGGGTCCGAGCCTGCAGGCTGGGGGGAAGGGCGGGGTGTGTGAGTGGGCTGTGGGGCGAGGAAGATGGTGGGAGAGGACCCCTTCGCGGTGGGCTGGCGGGTGAGCGCGCCAGACTGGTGTGCTGTGCGGCAAGGTGGTCAGGCTAACCAGTGGGTTGGGACTGGGGGCGGTGGGTAGGAGGCAGGCAAGAGAACAACAGAAACGGAGCGCGCCACAGGGGCTAGGCGGGGTCCGAATGGGGTGGGGGCATTCTACTGCCCCAGAGACATACATCGCCTCTCATCGGGAGAAACCAACCGGTCTCAGGTGTGTGTGGCGGCGGGGGTGGGGGGAGGAGGGGTTGAGGTTGAAAGAGGCCAAAGGAGAGGTCCCCTATGATCCAGCAATCCCACTCCTGGGTACGTAGCCGGAAATGACGAAACAAGAGTGCAAAAAGGCACAAGCACTTCCATGTTCACAGCGGCACTATTTGCAGTAGCCAAGACACGGGAAAAAACCCAAGTGCCCATCAGCGGGTCGCTAGTACAAGAAGAGGTGGTATATAGGGACTATGGGATATTACTCAGCCATTAATAAGAAAGAATGAAATATTGCCATTTGCCGCAACAAGAATGCTCCCAGGGAATATTACACTTAGTGAAGTAGGTCCGACAGAGAAGCACAAAGATATGTGGAATCTAAAAAGTACTACCAATGAATCTATGTGCAAAACAGAAACAGACTCACAGACCTAGAAAACACAGTGATGGTTACCCGAGTTAAAAAGGAGGGGCGGAGGGATAAATTAGGAGCTCGATGAACAGATACACAGTAGTTCATATAAAGGAGATAAGCAACAAGGATTTCCAGAATAACACAGGGAGTGATAGTCAATATCCTGCAAGAACCTGTAATGGAAATCACTCTGAAACGATGTTAGACATGGAAAACAGTATCCCCTTTGCTGTACACCTGAAACTAACTCAATATTGTTAATCAACTCTTCTTCTGCAACCACAAGTACTAGTACTTATAAGTAAGTAAGTAAGTAAATAAATAAATAAAAACAACGAACAAAATAAACAGGAGGAACACGAGCCATCAGATGATCCAGCAATCCCCGTCGTGGGTACACATCCGCCAAAGAGAAAAACTGTTGTTTGAAGAGATCCACGCACCCCCGTGTCCGCAGCAGCACTGTGTGCCGCAGCCAAGACATAGAAAAAACCCATGTGCCCATCAACAGTTGGCTGACAGAAAAAGATGCGGTATATATGTACTGTGGAATATTACTCAGCCATTTCAGAAATTGAAATATTGCCATTTGCCACAATAAGGATGGTCCTAGAGAATATTACACTTGGTGAAGTTAAGTCTGACAGAGAAGCACAAAGATACGTGGAATCTAAAACATAATAGAAAAGAATGTGTGTGCCAAAGCGAAACCGACTCACAGACATAGAAAACACACTGATGGTTCCCCGAGGAGAAAGGGAGGGGTGGAGACATAAATTAGGAGCTGCGATGAACAGATACACCGTACTTCATATAAAAGACATAAGCAACAAGGGTTTCCAGAATAACACAGGGAATGATGTTCAATATCCTGTAGTAAACTGTAATGGAAAGCAATCTGAAACAATATTAGACATGGAAGACAGTATCCGCTTTGCTGTGTGCACCTGAAACTAACTCAATATTGTTAATCAACTTTTCTTCCAAAATTACAGCTACTAGTTCTTATAAGTAAATGAATAAATAAATATTAAATGCATAAATAAAAACAACACACTAAATAAATAGGTGAAATATGGGCTCTCATATGATCCAGCAATCCCCATCGTGGGTACACGTCGGCAAAGGAGAGAAACTGTCATTTGAAGAGATCCATGCACCCCCATGTTCACAGCAGCACTACGGGCCACAGCCAAGACATGGACAAAACCCAAGTGCCCACCAACCGAGGGCTGGCACAGGAAGACGTGGTACGTATGTACTGTGGAATATTACTCAGCCATACAAAAGAGTGAGCTATTGCCATTTGCACCAGTAAGGATGGACCTAGAGTATATTACACTTCACGACGTAAGTCAGGCAGAGAAGCACAAAGATATGTGGAATCTAAACCGTACTACAAACGAATGTATGTGCCAAAGGGAAACAGACCCACAGACATAGAAAACACACTGTTCGTTACCCAAGGGGAAAGTGTAGGGCGGGGAAAAATCCGGAGCTGCGATTAACAGAGAGGAAATACTATACATAAAGCACAGAAGCAACAAGGATTTACTGTACAGCACAGGGAACTGTATTCATATGTCGTGATGACGTATAATGGAAAATAACCGGGAAAAGGACATATAACTGAATCACTTGGCTGTACACCTGAAAGTCACACAGTATTGTAAATCAACCGTACTGCTACGAAAAGGAGAAGACGACGAAGGGGAAAAAAAGGAGGGCCACGGGACAGAGGCAAGGGCAGGATCCTTGACAACGTAGGAGTTGGAAAGGATCGGGGAAAAAGTGGGGAGATAGGGGGTGGGACGGGGGTGTCTGTGGGAGTAGGGTGGAGGCCGAGGTGGTGGTGCCGGTGGTGCTGTCCCGAGGGCTGACGCTGGTGGTGGGAGCAGAGGTTCAGGGGAGGGGGTGGTGTTTGTCGTGCTGATGGTGGTGGTGGCAGTAGTGGTGGAGGAGCGGGCCGGTGTTGGAAACGTATTTCTGTCGAGGGTCAGAACATGAATCTAGAGTGCAGTCTGCGATGATGGTGTGGCCTTCTTTTGAACTCCTCGTGCAAGTGAACGCTTCGGGGACTCTCCAGGAAAGTGGGATGTATCACTCCCAGAGGTGGCAACTTCCTTGCTCCTGGTTGTGCAAACATAGTACAACTTTCGAAGTGCGGGCAGAGTGAGGCAGAGAGCTTGGAAACGTGGCGAAAGGTGAAGAGGTTGGGCTGTGCGGGTGCCAGTGTGGGGTGTTCCTTACAGTGAAAAGCGTGACACAAGCGGGGTCGGGGTAAGGACGAGAACAAGGACAAGGAAGGGGTCTGGGCGTAAGAGTGGCTGAGCCCGCAAGGTGTCAGGTCGCGGAGGCCTGGCTCCCGGGTGTGTGTGGGGTGGGGGCGTCTGCGTGGGAAGGACAGGGGCCGGAAGGTGCGGTGGTGAGCGAGCTGTTGCAGGACCGGTGCCTTGAGTGTGGCAGCGGGGAAGCCCAGCTCCGCTGTGGGGCTGCGGGAACCAAAAGGGGACGCTGCGGCTGCATGGGCCGGGAATCGAACCCGGGCCTCCCGCGTGGCAGGCGAGAATTCTACCACTGAACCACCCATGCACCGATGGCCGCCGGCCCCCGGCGCTGCCCCAGCGGCGCTCGCCGCCAACCGCCGGACCCTGGTCACTGCTCGCCCCGTGGGCATGTGCTCCATTTGAGCAGGAGGCCGACGGGCCACCTGAATGAGAGGCTCCGGGCACGCTGGCGACCCCAGGGCGCGAGGCGGTCGGAAGCACCGAGGGACGGAGGGACGCAGGCGTGCTCGGCCCGTCCTGCGCTTTCTCTCTGCCGTCCACGGCCGCCGCGAGACTGTCGGTGTCGCCCGAGGAAGGCAGGAGCCGAAGCGGCCTGGCCCGCGCCCGAATCCCAGTCAGGGCAGGCGAGGCGTGGCCGCTGCGGCTGAGCGCCGACGTTCCTCTCAGCAGCCGCCCCCCCCCACCCCCCGCCCCGACGCACAGTCCCTCTGGCGGCTGGCTTTCTTGCTGGTGCGAGGCGTGCGAGGGCGGGCGGGGGCAGGGATCGGAGCTCGGGGCTGTGCAGGGACCGCGAGCGTGGGAGATGGGCACCGGGCACCACCGCCGCCGCCGCCGCCGCCGCCGCCGCCGTCGCCGAGCGGCGCTCAGGCCACAGGACCAAAGGTGTCTGAGCCTCGCTTCTGCGCTCTGGCCCACCCCTCTCCCGCGGGGTCCCGCTCTGCTGCGTTGGTTGTGAGGAGAAGCACTTTGGCAGACTGGCTGCTGGCTCGCGGACAGCCCGGTGAGGGAGGGAGCGCGCCAGGGTGTGGTTGGGTCCGGCCGGAGCAGCGGCTTCCCCGAGGGACTTGCGCTGTGGCGCCGAGGTGGGTGGCCCGGGCTGGGGGCCGGACGTCTGTGGTGGGTGACAGGGCATCCAGGGCTTCCGCTCACTACTCACTGGAGCACCGTTCCCGGGAGCGACTCCTGCGCCAGGCCCCGTGCAGGGAGGGCCCCCTGTTGGCTGGCCAGCAGGAGGCTGGGCTGCACGCGGCCCGGCAGGCCGGCAGGCAGGCAGGCAGGTGTGGTCCGGCCAAGGTCCCAAGGCGAAAAAGCACCGAGGGCACGCACACCACAGGCCGGCAAGACGGTGTGGCTGCGGAGGGAATGGAATGGGCAGGCGGGCCTTTGGGGCTGGCGGGAAGGACAGGATGTTGGAAAGAGGGAGAGCTGCTGGTGGCGGAAGTGGAAGAAAGGCTGTGAGAGCGAGCCCGCTGTTCACCAGGCCGAAGTCGGAGGGCGGGCCAGGCGTGGAGGGCTTTCCACACGCGGCCGTTCTGCGTGTGGCGGTGGGGGCGGGGTGGAGCGTGGGAGTGGGAGTGGGAGGGAGGGACGAAGGCAGGCAGGCAGGCAGGCAGGCAGGAAAACCACCAGCAGCAGCAGCCGCAAGCAGGTGAGGAAAGATGGGCTGCGAAGGACCGAAGGTTTTTCTGGTGTGGGTGCAGGTAGGAGGGGGCTTAGGAGCTGGCGGGGAGGGCGTTTGTCCGGAAAGCCAGTCGCCGGAGGGTTCCTAGTGCGCCGTTTCTGCCAGGCCCGCGGCCGTGGCTGAGAAGGTCCCGCGTCTGAGAGGCGTGGATGTCCGGGCCGGAGTTTGGAGAGGCCGCAAGAGTGCAAGGCGCGAACGGACTGGAAGGCAGTGAAGCGCTGCCATAGGGCCGGGTGCGTTTGTCGGGCGGGCCAAAAGGCTGGCTTGTCAGGAGTGGGATTCGAACCCACGCCTCCAGGGGAGACTGCGACCTGAACGCAGCGCCTTAGACCGCTCGGCCATCCTGACGGCGGGCCTGGGCGTGCGCGTGGCCGCTCGGCTGGCTGGGACCCGACGCGACGCGACGCGACGCGAACCCCGGTGCCCTTGGCGGGACGCGGTGCTCCGCGCCAGGCGCGCGGCCGTCTGGGTGAGCGACGGAGCGGGCGCGCGGCGGCCGACGGGGAGCACGGCCAGACGACGCGCCTGGCTGCGCCGCGGTGGCGCCCTCGCCCAGCCCTGGCCCCGGACGCAGCCGGGCCGCGTCGGGCCAGCCCCCTGCCGCCGGCCCCCACCCGCGCGTCTCCTCGCCGGCCATGGCCCGGCGCGCGCCCACCCCCTCCTCGCAGCCTTGCTTTGCGTCTCGGGCCCCCTCCACCCGGCGCGATCCCCGCGTCGGAGGCAATAGGCAGCGCGCACTCGGAGTTTTCAGGGCCACGCGGGTCCGGGTCCCTGTCGGGGTCGGGGGCTGCCGCTTTGGAGGACGCGGTTGGTGTGGCGTTGGGTCGGGTCGGGCACGTGCCGGGCGCCCGTGGTGGGCAGGGGGCCGGAGGGCAGGGGGAGGCGTCGGCAGGCAGCCCGAGAGCGGCCGGGCGCGGGGGCGGTGGCCGCCGTCCTCGTTAGTATAGTGGTGAGTATCCCCGCCTGTCACGCGGGAGACCGGGGTTCGATTCCCCGACGGGGAGGCAACACGCCCTCTTTTGGCGGCTGGCGCCGCTCTCTGTCCTGCCGCCTGGCTCCCAAGGGCCCTTCTTCTCCTCCCTCCGCCCTCCGCCCTCCAGCGAGGCGCAGGGCGCCAGCGCGTGCCCAGCCTGCCCACCCTCGCCCCCCTCCAGCCGCCCAGCCCTTCCTCCTCGCCGGGCGCTCAGTCGCCAGGGCCGAGCGAGGGCCTCCTCTGGACCCTACAAGCGCCCGATGACGTTGCGGCCCGCCCAAAGTGGCTGTCTCAGTGGGCTCCTTGCGTCGCGACGCACAGCTGCGCAGCTGTGCACAGCGGCATAGGTGCACAGCTGCCGGGACGGGTGGGAGGCGGATGAGTGGCGTGCCCTGTCGGTGCGGGAAGTGGCCTGGCCCAGCGCCCGGTGGAGAAGGGCTTTGGCGAGCCGGGGTCTGGAAGACGCGTGCCCCGGGGGCGGGGGCGGGCCGCGGCGTGGAGCGGAGGGGCCCTGGAGCAGCAAGGCAGCGAGAGCGCCCCCCTGAGGCGGTCGGGCCGGTGGCCTAGGGCAGCTTCGTAGGGCTGGCGCGGGTGGGGCGCGGGGGGGCCTTGGTGGCGCCTGTGACGTCACAGAGCTGCCGGCCGGCGGGGCGTCGGGGCAGGGCTGTTCCAAGCGGCGGCGGCGGCGGCGGCGGCTGAGGAGGAGGAGGAGGAGGACGGGGAAGAGAAAGGGGAGTAGGAGGAGGAAGAGAAGGAGGAGGAGGAGGAGGAGAAGGCGGCGGCGACGAGAGTGCGCTCGGGCGAGCCCGGTGCCGGCGTCTCGGGGCGGCCCGGGCTGTGCAGCGTTGGTGGTATAGTGGTGAGCATAGCTGCCTTCCAAGCAGTTGACCCGGGTTCGATTCCCGGCCAACGCAGCGGGCTGCCCTTTTACCGAGCTCCACGGGCGGCCGGCCGGGGGCCTGTGAGGGAGAGCTGGGAGCAGGGAGCCAGCTGGCCCCAGCGGCTTTTCTTGTGTGTGCGAGAAGCAGGCGCGCAGTGTTCTGAGGGCGCTGCAAGCAGGAAGGACGGTAGGACACGTGGATTGCCAGGGGCGGCGCGTGGCTGGACTTGGAAAGGCCGGGTCTTGGCGCCAAGGTGGCGCCGAGCGGGTGCTATGGGTCCAGCAGGAGCAGTGGTAGAGCCTGACGCTCCCTGGTGGTCTAGTGGTTAGGATTCGGCGCTCTCACCGCCGCGGCCCGGGTTCGATTCCCGGTCAGGGAAGCCTCTCTTCTTCCTCTCTACCTCCCACCGTCCACATCCCACTTTTAGGCCACGCTTGCTCCGCGGCCTCGGCGCCCCGACAAGAGCCGCCCGGTGCCCTGCACCTCCAGCCCAAGCCCTGCCAGGCAACCTCCACCCTCCCTCCCCGGCCAAACCTTTTGGCCGCACTGGCGCGCGCCCACTCGAGGCCTTCGACGTCCCGTGTCTTCCTTTTCGGACGCTTGCCTCAGCCCCAAACACGAGTGGCCGGGGCCGCGCCTCTCCCCGCCGTGGCCGTGGCCACGAGCAAACGCCCCCGCCTGTGTTTGCACTCTCCATCAGCACTGCTTTTCCCCCACGGCGACGGCGGTGTCACACGCGGTGCCTTCTAACAAAGCCGGATCCCCTGTGGAAAGGAGCACCGGTGGGCAGACGGGTGCTTCGCACCACCGCAGCAGGTTTCCTGAACGCCCTTGCCGGTGCCGTGGGGGTGGCTGACAGTGTGGGATGAAGGTGTTTGTGGCCGTGGTCGGTGGCCACCCCACGCGGGTTAGGGAACGGAGCAGAACGACCCCATGGAGAGAGGGCGGCGGTGGGCCCGCGTGCTGGGAGGTGCGAGGAAGGGCCTGGGGTGTCTGGGTGGAGCGCGGGCAGGAGCGGGAGGTGTTGGGCTGGCGGGGACCTGGCCCGGGAGAGCGGCTGGCCACTCAGGCAGGGGCTCAGCAGAAGCTTGGGGTGGTGGCAGCACCTGGCCCGGCACGTGTGTACGGGTGGGTCAGATCAGGCGGCGGGGTGGGCCTGGAGTAGGAGTGCGTCTGAGGAGCACTGGCGGAAGTGAGACTTCCGGGCAGGACATGTGACAGTCGGGCCTGGGATACAAGGGGAAGGTGGCGGGGAGAGGGGTCCGAGCCTGCAGGCTGGGGGGAAGGGCGGGGTGTGTGAGTGGGCTGTGGGGCGAGGAAGATGGTGGGAGAGGACCCCTTCGCGGTGGGCTGGCGGGTGAGCGCGCCAGACTGGTGTGCTGTGCGGCAAGGTGGTCAGGCTAACCAGTGGGTTGGGACTGGGGGCGGTGGGTAGGAGGCAGGCAAGAGAACAACAGAAACGGAGCGCGCCACAGGGGCTAGGCGGGGTCCGAATGGGGTGGGGGCATTCTACTGCCCCAGAGACATACATCGCCTCTCATCGGGAGAAACCAACCGGTCTCAGGTGTGTGTGGCGGCGGGGGTGGGGGGAGGAGGGGTTGAGGTTGAAAGAGGCCAAAGGAGAGGTCCCCTATGATCCAGCAATCCCACTCCTGGGTACGTAGCCGGAAATGACGAAACAAGAGTGCAAAAAGGCACAAGCACTTCCATGTTCACAGCGGCACTATTTGCAGTAGCCAAGACACGGGAAAAAACCCAAGTGCCCATCAGCGGGTCGCTAGTACAAGAAGAGGTGGTATATAGGGACTATGGGATATTACTCAGCCATTAATAAGAAAGAATGAAATATTGCCATTTGCCGCAACAAGAATGCTCCCAGGGAATATTACACTTAGTGAAGTAGGTCCGACAGAGAAGCACAAAGATATGTGGAATCTAAAAAGTACTACCAATGAATCTATGTGCAAAACAGAAACAGACTCACAGACCTAGAAAACACAGTGATGGTTACCCGAGTTAAAAAGGAGGGGCGGAGGGATAAATTAGGAGCTCGATGAACAGATACACAGTAGTTCATATAAAGGAGATAAGCAACAAGGATTTCCAGAATAACACAGGGAGTGATAGTCAATATCCTGCAAGAACCTGTAATGGAAATCACTCTGAAACGATGTTAGACATGGAAAACAGTATCCCCTTTGCTGTACACCTGAAACTAACTCAATATTGTTAATCAACTCTTCTTCTGCAACCACAAGTACTAGTACTTATAAGTAAGTAAGTAAGTAAATAAATAAATAAAAACAACGAACAAAATAAACAGGAGGAACACGAGCCATCAGATGATCCAGCAATCCCCGTCGTGGGTACACATCCGCCAAAGAGAAAAACTGTTGTTTGAAGAGATCCACGCACCCCCGTGTCCGCAGCAGCACTGTGTGCCGCAGCCAAGACATAGAAAAAACCCATGTGCCCATCAACAGTTGGCTGACAGAAAAAGATGCGGTATATATGTACTGTGGAATATTACTCAGCCATTTCAGAAATTGAAATATTGCCATTTGCCACAATAAGGATGGTCCTAGAGAATATTACACTTGGTGAAGTTAAGTCTGACAGAGAAGCACAAAGATACGTGGAATCTAAAACATAATAGAAAAGAATGTGTGTGCCAAAGCGAAACCGACTCACAGACATAGAAAACACACTGATGGTTCCCCGAGGAGAAAGGGAGGGGTGGAGACATAAATTAGGAGCTGCGATGAACAGATACACCGTACTTCATATAAAAGACATAAGCAACAAGGGTTTCCAGAATAACACAGGGAATGATGTTCAATATCCTGTAGTAAACTGTAATGGAAAGCAATCTGAAACAATATTAGACATGGAAGACAGTATCCGCTTTGCTGTGTGCACCTGAAACTAACTCAATATTGTTAATCAACTTTTCTTCCAAAATTACAGCTACTAGTTCTTATAAGTAAATGAATAAATAAATATTAAATGCATAAATAAAAACAACACACTAAATAAATAGGTGAAATATGGGCTCTCATATGATCCAGCAATCCCCATCGTGGGTACACGTCGGCAAAGGAGAGAAACTGTCATTTGAAGAGATCCATGCACCCCCATGTTCACAGCAGCACTACGGGCCACAGCCAAGACATGGACAAAACCCAAGTGCCCACCAACCGAGGGCTGGCACAGGAAGACGTGGTACGTATGTACTGTGGAATATTACTCAGCCATACAAAAGAGTGAGCTATTGCCATTTGCACCAGTAAGGATGGACCTAGAGTATATTACACTTCACGACGTAAGTCAGGCAGAGAAGCACAAAGATATGTGGAATCTAAACCGTACTACAAACGAATGTATGTGCCAAAGGGAAACAGACCCACAGACATAGAAAACACACTGTTCGTTACCCAAGGGGAAAGTGTAGGGCGGGGAAAAATCCGGAGCTGCGATTAACAGAGAGGAAATACTATACATAAAGCACAGAAGCAACAAGGATTTACTGTACAGCACAGGGAACTGTATTCATATGTCGTGATGACGTATAATGGAAAATAACCGGGAAAAGGACATATAACTGAATCACTTGGCTGTACACCTGAAAGTCACACAGTATTGTAAATCAACCGTACTGCTACGAAAAGGAGAAGACGACGAAGGGGAAAAAAAGGAGGGCCACGGGACAGAGGCAAGGGCAGGATCCTTGACAACGTAGGAGTTGGAAAGGATCGGGGAAAAAGTGGGGAGATAGGGGGTGGGACGGGGGTGTCTGTGGGAGTAGGGTGGAGGCCGAGGTGGTGGTGCCGGTGGTGCTGTCCCGAGGGCTGACGCTGGTGGTGGGAGCAGAGGTTCAGGGGAGGGGGTGGTGTTTGTCGTGCTGATGGTGGTGGTGGCAGTAGTGGTGGAGGAGCGGGCCGGTGTTGGAAACGTATTTCTGTCGAGGGTCAGAACATGAATCTAGAGTGCAGTCTGCGATGATGGTGTGGCCTTCTTTTGAACTCCTCGTGCAAGTGAACGCTTCGGGGACTCTCCAGGAAAGTGGGATGTATCACTCCCAGAGGTGGCAACTTCCTTGCTCCTGGTTGTGCAAACATAGTACAACTTTCGAAGTGCGGGCAGAGTGAGGCAGAGAGCTTGGAAACGTGGCGAAAGGTGAAGAGGTTGGGCTGTGCGGGTGCCAGTGTGGGGTGTTCCTTACAGTGAAAAGCGTGACACAAGCGGGGTCGGGGTAAGGACGAGAACAAGGACAAGGAAGGGGTCTGGGCGTAAGAGTGGCTGAGCCCGCAAGGTGTCAGGTCGCGGAGGCCTGGCTCCCGGGTGTGTGTGGGGTGGGGGCGTCTGCGTGGGAAGGACAGGGGCCGGAAGGTGCGGTGGTGAGCGAGCTGTTGCAGGACCGGTGCCTTGAGTGTGGCAGCGGGGAAGCCCAGCTCCGCTGTGGGGCTGCGGGAACCAAAAGGGGACGCTGCGGCTGCATGGGCCGGGAATCGAACCCGGGCCTCCCGCGTGGCAGGCGAGAATTCTACCACTGAACCACCCATGCACCGATGGCCGCCGGCCCCCGGCGCTGCCCCAGCGGCGCTCGCCGCCAACCGCCGGACCCTGGTCACTGCTCGCCCCGTGGGCATGTGCTCCATTTGAGCAGGAGGCCGACGGGCCACCTGAATGAGAGGCTCCGGGCACGCTGGCGACCCCAGGGCGCGAGGCGGTCGGAAGCACCGAGGGACGGAGGGACGCAGGCGTGCTCGGCCCGTCCTGCGCTTTCTCTCTGCCGTCCACGGCCGCCGCGAGACTGTCGGTGTCGCCCGAGGAAGGCAGGAGCCGAAGCGGCCTGGCCCGCGCCCGAATCCCAGTCAGGGCAGGCGAGGCGTGGCCGCTGCGGCTGAGCGCCGACGTTCCTCTCAGCAGCCGCCCCCCCCCACCCCCCGCCCCGACGCACAGTCCCTCTGGCGGCTGGCTTTCTTGCTGGTGCGAGGCGTGCGAGGGCGGGCGGGGGCAGGGATCGGAGCTCGGGGCTGTGCAGGGACCGCGAGCGTGGGAGATGGGCACCGGGCACCACCGCCGCCGCCGCCGCCGCCGCCGCCGCCGTCGCCGAGCGGCGCTCAGGCCACAGGACCAAAGGTGTCTGAGCCTCGCTTCTGCGCTCTGGCCCACCCCTCTCCCGCGGGGTCCCGCTCTGCTGCGTTGGTTGTGAGGAGAAGCACTTTGGCAGACTGGCTGCTGGCTCGCGGACAGCCCGGTGAGGGAGGGAGCGCGCCAGGGTGTGGTTGGGTCCGGCCGGAGCAGCGGCTTCCCCGAGGGACTTGCGCTGTGGCGCCGAGGTGGGTGGCCCGGGCTGGGGGCCGGACGTCTGTGGTGGGTGACAGGGCATCCAGGGCTTCCGCTCACTACTCACTGGAGCACCGTTCCCGGGAGCGACTCCTGCGCCAGGCCCCGTGCAGGGAGGGCCCCCTGTTGGCTGGCCAGCAGGAGGCTGGGCTGCACGCGGCCCGGCAGGCCGGCAGGCAGGCAGGCAGGTGTGGTCCGGCCAAGGTCCCAAGGCGAAAAAGCACCGAGGGCACGCACACCACAGGCCGGCAAGACGGTGTGGCTGCGGAGGGAATGGAATGGGCAGGCGGGCCTTTGGGGCTGGCGGGAAGGACAGGATGTTGGAAAGAGGGAGAGCTGCTGGTGGCGGAAGTGGAAGAAAGGCTGTGAGAGCGAGCCCGCTGTTCACCAGGCCGAAGTCGGAGGGCGGGCCAGGCGTGGAGGGCTTTCCACACGCGGCCGTTCTGCGTGTGGCGGTGGGGGCGGGGTGGAGCGTGGGAGTGGGAGTGGGAGGGAGGGACGAAGGCAGGCAGGCAGGCAGGCAGGCAGGAAAACCACCAGCAGCAGCAGCCGCAAGCAGGTGAGGAAAGATGGGCTGCGAAGGACCGAAGGTTTTTCTGGTGTGGGTGCAGGTAGGAGGGGGCTTAGGAGCTGGCGGGGAGGGCGTTTGTCCGGAAAGCCAGTCGCCGGAGGGTTCCTAGTGCGCCGTTTCTGCCAGGCCCGCGGCCGTGGCTGAGAAGGTCCCGCGTCTGAGAGGCGTGGATGTCCGGGCCGGAGTTTGGAGAGGCCGCAAGAGTGCAAGGCGCGAACGGACTGGAAGGCAGTGAAGCGCTGCCATAGGGCCGGGTGCGTTTGTCGGGCGGGCCAAAAGGCTGGCTTGTCAGGAGTGGGATTCGAACCCACGCCTCCAGGGGAGACTGCGACCTGAACGCAGCGCCTTAGACCGCTCGGCCATCCTGACGGCGGGCCTGGGCGTGCGCGTGGCCGCTCGGCTGGCTGGGACCCGACGCGACGCGACGCGACGCGAACCCCGGTGCCCTTGGCGGGACGCGGTGCTCCGCGCCAGGCGCGCGGCCGTCTGGGTGAGCGACGGAGCGGGCGCGCGGCGGCCGACGGGGAGCACGGCCAGACGACGCGCCTGGCTGCGCCGCGGTGGCGCCCTCGCCCAGCCCTGGCCCCGGACGCAGCCGGGCCGCGTCGGGCCAGCCCCCTGCCGCCGGCCCCCACCCGCGCGTCTCCTCGCCGGCCATGGCCCGGCGCGCGCCCACCCCCTCCTCGCAGCCTTGCTTTGCGTCTCGGGCCCCCTCCACCCGGCGCGATCCCCGCGTCGGAGGCAATAGGCAGCGCGCACTCGGAGTTTTCAGGGCCACGCGGGTCCGGGTCCCTGTCGGGGTCGGGGGCTGCCGCTTTGGAGGACGCGGTTGGTGTGGCGTTGGGTCGGGTCGGGCACGTGCCGGGCGCCCGTGGTGGGCAGGGGGCCGGAGGGCAGGGGGAGGCGTCGGCAGGCAGCCCGAGAGCGGCCGGGCGCGGGGGCGGTGGCCGCCGTCCTCGTTAGTATAGTGGTGAGTATCCCCGCCTGTCACGCGGGAGACCGGGGTTCGATTCCCCGACGGGGAGGCAACACGCCCTCTTTTGGCGGCTGGCGCCGCTCTCTGTCCTGCCGCCTGGCTCCCAAGGGCCCTTCTTCTCCTCCCTCCGCCCTCCGCCCTCCAGCGAGGCGCAGGGCGCCAGCGCGTGCCCAGCCTGCCCACCCTCGCCCCCCTCCAGCCGCCCAGCCCTTCCTCCTCGCCGGGCGCTCAGTCGCCAGGGCCGAGCGAGGGCCTCCTCTGGACCCTACAAGCGCCCGATGACGTTGCGGCCCGCCCAAAGTGGCTGTCTCAGTGGGCTCCTTGCGTCGCGACGCACAGCTGCGCAGCTGTGCACAGCGGCATAGGTGCACAGCTGCCGGGACGGGTGGGAGGCGGATGAGTGGCGTGCCCTGTCGGTGCGGGAAGTGGCCTGGCCCAGCGCCCGGTGGAGAAGGGCTTTGGCGAGCCGGGGTCTGGAAGACGCGTGCCCCGGGGGCGGGGGCGGGCCGCGGCGTGGAGCGGAGGGGCCCTGGAGCAGCAAGGCAGCGAGAGCGCCCCCCTGAGGCGGTCGGGCCGGTGGCCTAGGGCAGCTTCGTAGGGCTGGCGCGGGTGGGGCGCGGGGGGGCCTTGGTGGCGCCTGTGACGTCACAGAGCTGCCGGCCGGCGGGGCGTCGGGGCAGGGCTGTTCCAAGCGGCGGCGGCGGCGGCGGCGGCTGAGGAGGAGGAGGAGGAGGACGGGGAAGAGAAAGGGGAGTAGGAGGAGGAAGAGAAGGAGGAGGAGTCGGAAGAGAAGGAGGAGGAGGAGGAGGAGAAGGCGGCGGCGACGAGAGTGCGCTCGGGCGAGCCCGGTGCCGGCGTCTCGGGGCGGCCCGGGCTGTGCAGCGTTGGTGGTATAGTGGTGAGCATAGCTGCCTTCCAAGCAGTTGACCCGGGTTCGATTCCCGGCCAACGCAGCGGGCTGCCCTTTTACCGAGCTCCACGGGCGGCCGGCCGGGGGCCTGTGAGGGAGAGCTGGGAGCAGGGAGCCAGCTGGCCCCAGCGGCTTTTCTTGTGTGTGCGAGAAGCAGGCGCGCAGTGTTCTGAGGGCGCTGCAAGCAGGAAGGACGGTAGGACACGTGGATTGCCAGGGGCGGCGCGTGGCTGGACTTGGAAAGGCCGGGTCTTGGCGCCAAGGTGGCGCCGAGCGGGTGCTATGGGTCCAGCAGGAGCAGTGGTAGAGCCTGACGCTCCCTGGTGGTCTAGTGGTTAGGATTCGGCGCTCTCACCGCCGCGGCCCGGGTTCGATTCCCGGTCAGGGAAGCCTCTCTTCTTCCTCTCTACCTCCCACCGTCCACATCCCACTTTTAGGCCACGCTTGCTCCGCGGCCTCGGCGCCCCGACAAGAGCCGCCCGGTGCCCTGCACCTCCAGCCCAAGCCCTGCCAGGCAACCTCCACCCTCCCTCCCCGGCCAAACCTTTTGGCCGCACTGGCGCGCGCCCACTCGAGGCCTTCGACGTCCCGTGTCTTCCTTTTCGGACGCTTGCCTCAGCCCCAAACACGAGTGGCCGGGGCCGCGCCTCTCCCCGCCGTGGCCGTGGCCACGAGCAAACGCCCCCGCCTGTGTTTGCACTCTCAAGCATCACTACTTCCCCCACGACGCCCCTCCCTTCTGACCACCCACCCGTTCTTTCCTCGTGAGGTGCTTGTGCTGCTGGTTCTAGTGTTGCCGGTGGCGGCGGCGGTGGTACCGACGTTGTGCTGGTGCTGATGCTGCTGTTTGTGGTAAAGGTAGGGGTGGTGGGCCGGGGGTGGCAGTGTTGCGCGCCGTCAGCGGCGGCGGCGGCGGCGGCGACAGTCGAAGGTGCGGGAGAGGGATCTGCATCTACAAGTCGGGCCACTTGCATGGACTCGCCTCCCTTATCTCGTCGGTCATGCCAGCAACCGCTGGGGCCAGCCTCCCCGTTGCGTGCCAGCTCCTGGGCTGCCTGTGACTCCCGTGTGTCGGTGGTGTGCTCCAAGGGCGTCCTGGTCTTGTGCGGGCCATGGGAGCAGAGAGGCGGACCAAGGCGCCCGGGGTCCAGAGATGTGAAAATGAATCTGGACACGTGCCAGTAGTTACACCACCAGGCAGCGGAAGTGAGAGAGCAGGCAGATACCGCAGGCCAGTCGGGCAAACTTAACCAAGCAGGTGGGAGGCGGTGGAGGCAGATGCCTGACAGGGTGGACTACCAGCCGTCATGTTGTTCCAGTTGCATGACCAGTGCTCTCAATCCTATCGCAGTGAGGCAAGAATATTACCGAGAATACCTCCCTCCCCCACCCCCAACCAAACACACACACGCCCCTCACGTAGATATGACCTAATAATTTCCCATTTCTGCCTTACCGTCTGTGTACCCAGGATACACCATCCTTCTCTCCACCCCTGTACCTGTCTTCTTCTGATGATGCTCTCATAGTAAATCGCAGCCCTCATTTTTTTTTAGGCCAGATGGCTGCAACATTGTGGTAGTTGCGTTTGTTAAGGATACGTTCACATAACCTCCTTTTACACTCTGGCGTTGACTTTTGTTCTCTTTTCCACCCGGCCTTTCTTTCCAGGACAACTCCCCACCTTTTTCACACCACTATATCTTTTCTTTGTCACTATCCTTCCTTACCGGGAAATGGCATTCTCCTTGGTGCTGAGATTTATCTAGTTCACTTTCCAGCTCCTGTTATTTCTGTTTAATATTTTCCTTGGCAGTTACCTTTCTATTCATGTGGAAGTTTTTGCGTTCAGTTCTTCTTCTAGACTCTTCAGCTGCTATTTTTTTCCTTTTTTTTTTTTTAAATAGGACTTTGATCATCTGACTCTTGTTTAAAAATTTTAAGAAAAAAAAAGAAAAAGAAGCCTCTCCACTCTGTGGACCCAGACTTTCTCTATGCCTCTTGCACTTCTAGCAAAACTTGTCTATGGAATTTTTACAAAAGCCTTTTGAATCAAATCGACTTTTTCCCTGGAGGAAGTGGTGTCTTCCATTTGTATCTGCTTTACCTCCTAGCTAGGAAATGACATCATATTATTTTTCATTTTCTGAATATCATTTCTGATCTGGTTTTACACATAGCAGCATCAAAATTTTTTTCTAGAAAAACTAACCATATGAATATATAGGTAAATTAACACCTAATTAATAATTAATTGATATTAATATAATATTAATTACATTAATAGTAATATATTAAGTACTTTTTTCATTATATAATTAATTATATGATAAATGTGATAATGCTAATACATTAATATTATAACACTAATGATTATTAAGTAATTAATAATCAATAAGTAGGCTTTTTCAGACCTTAAGTAAGTGTAATTGACGCTCTGGTTTTGTCTATTGAGGAACTTCTGAATGGCAGGATCCACCAGTAGAAATGTCAGAGCGTTTGGTAAAATTGCCCAGTCTGTGCAGAACTCTGAATAGTTAACTGCTTTTAGAATTCCAAAGAGTCTGGGGTAACTACGTTCATTACTAAAACTGATTTTCTTGATTCAAAGTAACTTGCAGGTGGGTTTCATGTTTCAGAATAAAAAATTATAGTGATACTCATTAAAAACTAGTGAGCCATGGCCCATCAGCAAAATTTTTGTATCACTACGTGTGTTAATAGGAGTAGTATTGGGGGGGAGTGTTCAACCTACAGTCTCTCAGGTCCCCAGACGTTGCTCTGCCTCCAGTTGATGTATTTGGTACTCCTTGAGAATCATTCAGGGAGAGCTTCGGAGCTCACTGCCATATTGAACTTATGTCTTTGAATAAACCAAGCATCTGTGTTTAAAATTCAGAAAGAGGCAATGAAACTGGGCTTCAAAGATGTTTACTGAAATTAGGACATCAGGCTGACAAGCAGGGATCATTAGTTCAAATTAGCAGCGAACTATTTGCCCAAAACCCACCCCTGCTTCATTCTCCGTTCCCTCAAGCCATTCTCACTTCCCTCAAGTAGTGAATTCAGTTTTACTCGTGTCTCTGTCTCAACTTCAGGAGAAAGAGGCAGTCGCTTCCTCCTGGAATTGGGAAGAAAGGAAGTAAGGATCCTAGTGTCACATGCAGGGATGATTTCTTGTTTTAGTTTTTAGAATCACACAAGTCAGACCTACTTGCAATGTGAAAGTGAAGAAGTGGAAATCTTAGCGGAGGAACGTGGTGTTTGATTAAAGATCTGTGAATATAATCTGCAAGGATGAATATGTTGCCTTGGCTTCTGTGGTGCAAGTGGTTAGTGTGTTAGGCTGTTAGGTGTAAAGGTCATTGGTTCTAATCCCACTCCTCGACGTTTGTAACTTTAAATTTTTTGAGGTAACGTTGGTTTGTATTGTGAGAGTATTAGGGAATAATTGCTTAATGGATATGGAGTTTTATTTTGGATGATGAAAACGTTTTGGACTAGATAGAGGTGGTGGTTGTGTAACCTTGAGAATGTATTAAATGCCACTGAATTGTTCACTTTAAAATGGTTAATTTTATGTTATGTGAATTTCACTTAAAAAAAATTCAGTGTGGTCCCTGATGTCCGATGGTCAGCAGGTTTAACTGTAAATCAATATATTGTTGGTTCAAGCGCTCCCAGGGAAGTGTATTTTAGCCTACTATTGCCCAGCCCTGCTGTTTCTCTGCCAGAAGGGACTTTTTCTTTCTTAATTCATCCCTCTTATGCAACCAGATGAAAGCATCTTTGCACTACATCCAGATAGGGCAGAAGCAAAAATGCTCTGAAAAAGCAGTTCTCCTAAACTAAAGCCCAACCAAAGCAAGTCTCTCTCTGTGTGCTTAGTATAACGGTGTCACCATCTGTGATGGTTAGTTTTATGTGTCAACTTGACCGAGCCATGGGTTGCCCAGATATTTGGTCAAATGTTATTTCAAGTGTTTCTGTGAGGATGTTTTTTCATGGGATTAACGTTTCACTCGGAAGACTGAGTAAAGCAGATTGCTCTCCCTAATGTGGGTGGGCCTCATCCAATCTGTTGGATGACCAAATAGAACAAAAAGACTGTCCTCCCCCTTGTAAGAAAGAACTCATCCTGCCTAACTGCCTTCAAACTGGGAATTGGGGTTTTCCCGCCTTCAGACTTGGACTGGAACATCAACTCTTCCTTGGTCTGGGGCCTGCTGGCCTTGAACCAGCTCTCCTGGGTGTCTAGCTTGTCAACTCACACTGCAGATCCATAATCACATGAGCTAATTCTTTATAATCTCTCTCTCTCTAGATATAGATATAGATATAAATATAGATGATATAGACATAGATAGATACAGATCCCCTAATGGTTCTGTTTCTAGGAGATCCTGACTAACACACCATCCATCCAGTCCAACATCCGAGAAACTTTACAGGCTTCCTTTCCTCCCTCCTCTCATTAACTTCTAGTAGGATATCTGAGTGTTCCTCAAGTTAAAGGAATCTTTTTTAAAATTTGGAAACATGATACTGAATACAATTTTAAGAGGGACATGCACACCCCTTAGCCCCGTACCTTCAAACTACATGGCAACTGCTTGAGCTACTGAGGTGAAAACACTCCCCAGAGAACTTGGCATTGTCCTCACTGGAGGGGAAGCCACAGAGGATGAAACAGAAAGGACTTGATGCTTAATGGATACAGTGGGTAGGAAAGGTTCTGAGCTTATTTCCAAGGGTGCTATGATTCACTAGGGGTGGGACCCGGGAAAAGGTTCCTGGTGGGGGGAGTGGAGAAAGATGACTCAGTTTAGGAAAGAAGGACCTTAGATCCAAGTGGTCAGGGCAAGGAGCTGATAGCTTGATACATGGGTGGGCCTGGAAAGTCAGAGAAGTCAGTGTGCCCTAATATCTGCAGCTGTGGGAATGAGTACAAATGGAGGCCCACATACCATATGTTTAAATATTTTAAACTTATAAATTAAGTTAATAAAGAGCAAAATAAAATAAGATCTTTCTTCCTACCTTGACAAAAATACCTTCTGAAGGATCTGTGAGGCCAGTTTTACATTTAGAATTATGGGACTCCTCACACTTCTGTGCCTAAGCATGGTGGCACAGGGAGGACCCTCTATCAACTCTAGCTCCTTTCTGTACTGAAAGGGCACCTCACCTCCCATGTCCAAGCTCTGTTCAAACCCCTGCAAACAGCCTTCCTTTGGCCACCTGTGGATCCTTGCCTGTATGCACTGGAGGCCTCACCCACCTCAGCAATACTGATGGGCGAAGAAGCCTCATCAGAATTCAGGCATTTGTGCAGGTCATTCCCAGGTCACAAATAACAGCACAGCCAAGAAGAAGGGTGCAGCTCCAGGTGGGCATTTCCCATTGACCCTGAATATTTCCCCCTCTGCATTGGGGAGAGCTAAATTTGGAGAAGACCAGGAATATTGTCCTTTTAGGGGAAGGGTGGGCAAAAAAGGACATGTTTTCCTCAGTCAAACATAGGGAAACTACAGAAGGGAGAGAGGCACACAAATTTTAGGAATGGAAGGAAGGAGGGTAGTAAGGGAGGGAGGGAAGGAAGAAGGAAGAAAGAAAGAAAGGAAGGAAAGAAGAGAAACCCCTGTGGTCAGAGAGTCAGTGACAAAAACGTTGTAGGAAAAATTATCCTCTTCCTGCCTGGCTTGACTTGTCACAATCTTTCTTCCAACTTTTCTGCCACTAAAGTTCCCTTCCACCCTTTGACCCAGGTGGCAATCACTGCACCACCACCACACTCACCACTTCAAAACATTCTTCAGACATCCCTGAAAGTTTTCTAACACATATCTGAATCATTCCTAAGATCTTTTTCCCCAAGGTGCTGCCTGCATCTTCCTGACCCTGTTCCCTGGTAGTCTAGTGGCTAGGATTTAACCGCCGCAGCCCAAGTTCGACTTCCAGTCAGGGAAAGCTGTTTTTTCTTTCTGGTCACCGATATTCTGTTGCTGTTGAGACTCCCACCGCCTCTGTTATAGCAAAGGCTTGCTTGCGTGCAATCTTTGAGATACGCAAGTGACCGCATGGCTCCTGATTTTTGCCCACCAATGCTGAACTTGGAGATCCTCAGATTAAGGGGCAGCATGCGAAGTCTTCATGCCTCTCAAACTTCTCCAGGTTATCCTGAAGTCAACTTTGAGAACTGCAGGACGACGTCTCTTGACAGCCAAGGAAGGACTGTTGCCATGTAACTTGCCATTTTAATAATATCATCCTTGATCTTTTTATTACAGTTCCTGTCTTACAGGTAAAGTTAACTAACCAATTATCATGTAGAAATGCGTTCTTATTTTTACAAAAGATCAAACGGATGAAGTATGGTTTTCTATTCCTAAAATACGTAAGGAAGCATAATAGATGGTTTCAACTTCCTAATGGGGCAACTGGGAATACCCGGCTGCAGCCACCAGCAGAAACAGCAGTGGATCTGGTAAAATTACCTGAGCTGTCTACATTTCTGAATGTAACTGCTCTTAGGGTTTCAATGAACTGGGGGCGGGGGGTGGAAATTACATCCATTACTAAAACTGTGCCTATGCCAATAAAGCCTTAATAGATTTATAAACCATTTGCAATAACTCACTCGTTTCATGTAGAAATTACTTATATTGCACAGTGAGGGTGGGGGACGACAAGCCACAGAAATCAGTAATTCCCAGTGTGGTGAGGCACATGTAAGCAAGTTCGAATCTGCACAGAGGAATTTTTCATTTTTTCACAGTCACCTTGTTCCCTTCATAAATATATACCTCAGGACCAGATGATTTGGGGTACGGGCAAGCAAGCCTCGGTAAAGACTCAGGCACTGAAGCCGCAGCAGCCATGGCAACAATAGAATGTGGGTGATCAGAAACAGAATTAGCTTCCCTGACCAGGAATCGAGTCTGGGCCTTGGCGGTAAAAGTGCCAAGTCCTAACCGCTAGACCACCAGCGAAGGGCACTAAAAAGGACAGAGAGCACCTTCTAGAAAAAGATCTTGGGAATGATTCAAACAAATATTAGAAACTTTTAGGGATGCCCGAAAAATGTCCCTGAAATTTTAAATAATTTTATCTTTGACCGAGAGTTTTGTAACTGGAGCCCGGTGGGACAATGAAGCCTGCTCAATAAGCAGATACCAGCAACATTCTTATCTGCCTTCCTTGTCACCCATTTGTATATAGCACTTGCTATGCTTGATGAACACAGAATTCTGGATGGACCCACTATGCAGTGGGAATTCAAAAACCTAAGATGAGTAGTATAAGGTAAGTACATTGCCTCTATGACTGAATAAGCTGACCTGCTTGCCCCAGAGGCTGCACTTTCCCTTCAAAGCAGAACTTGCTTCAGACGCCAAAAGGCAGTGACATTCTAAGAAAAACAAATGACCAGGGAATCCTATCATATCACTTCCCTGAATTAGCCAACCACTTATGCTGAAAACGATGACATAGAAGGAAAGAGAAAGACAGAACAACCCATAGTTCCTTTTCCTTTCAGTCCTTACTTATCAGCAAGCCAAAGATAGAAAATGTTGGTAGTATGTGTGTATCAAGAAGTAAAATAAAAGCAGCTGAGTTAGTCCTGTGCAGCATTTCCACTGTTCTGGTAGGGACAAAAATTCATGTGCACATAGGAGCTATGAAATATGGATTGTGTAGTTTCAGTGATTCAGCATATGAATTAAATGCTTTTATATTTTCATTGTCAAATAAAAACAAATCTAGACTTAGATAATGAAAGACTTTTCAAAAGGACTATTGCGATAGGGAGAATATTCCAATCTCAGAAATCTGCAAGCATCTCAAAATCAAACAGAAAAAGGTGTTTCTTTCAGAGGGAGGGGTAAGCAGAGCTTACCAGAAACTTTTAAGGGGAAGTTGAGGAATCAATGGAGAGTGAATAGATGGCATGATCAGAGCAGTTTCCCAGGAAATGTGTCTCCCTTTGGCCAGATGATTCTCAGGATAAGCTGGTGAAAGGGACATATTCTGCATTTTAGTGCTTGTTCAATCTCAGGGACAATCCAAAGTTTAAGGGCCTGTGGGGAGTAGAGAAGCCTGACTAAAGTTAGGTCAAGGTAAAGCAGAGTATAAGAAATGGGCAATAGTGAGAACTTGGTCAACATTTAAAACTGGCATTGCACAATATAAAGATGACAAGTAAAATTCATGCTATTTAAATTCTTAATTTTTCTTTACATAGAATGACATTAAATAGCAAATAAAAAACACCATAACAAGTCAAGAGAGCGAGACCACAGAAAAAAAGGAAAAAGTGTTATATTTCACTACGTTGAACAGTACTTTTCTTGCTGTTTTCTGAACAGGGGTCTCACATTTTCATTTTACACTAGGCCCCATAATTTTGATCCTGGTACCAGAAGGTAAGATGGGTTTCCTGGTATACATTTATATTTTAGTTATTAAGACTTTCTTTCTCAAACTTCCCAGCTGGAGTTTGTCTTGCTTTTGTTATCTATTTTGCTATCTATTTTGTTTCCTTCTTACTGCTAAGCTTCTGATGTTCAACATTTCCATTGTTCTGGGCCTTGATCAAGCAGCCAAAGAACTCCAGAATGCCCACGCTGCACCCCCCATTCAAGCGTTCAGCTGGCCCTTATGCCCAATTGATTGCTTTTTTAATTCCTTTGCATTTCGGATAGAAGTCCACGGTTTCTTCCTAGTCCGTCCTTTGCGATCACCTCATTCCCCTTTGCTCAGGCAGGAGCTGAACAGGGCATGCATCTCGCCAGAGCACGTGGTTGGATTTTCCTGACCCGTTGCTTCCACTAGGCCAAACCTAGCATCTGCTCCTCCCAGACCACAGCAGTGCAGCCTCCTCATTCTATGACCACCTACCACAGCCCTGCGGGGAGCAAATGGGTTTCGGTGGGGGAGGGGTGGAGAGCCGACAATGTTTCTGGCATTTCCACCATGTGCCACTTCTATGTTGGTCTCTCACTCTCTCCTTTCTGCAGGGGACTGGATGCTGCTGGTAGCCTGGGAGCTAATTGGACCAGAGCAATCAATGTCTGTATCTAGCTGGACCCAGGGTAGACCCAGGCAGTTGAAGGAGATAACCAACTTTGATGAAACGCCCCATATCCTTCCTCATTAGTATAGTAGTGATTATTATCATCTGTCATGGAGATTAGGATTTGATTTCCCAAATATTTAATTAATTTTGTTACCACATCACATTTGCTTATTCATTTTATTTCCTGGCTTACAAGTAAAATTAACCAGTTAGTTACTATACAGAAATACATTCTTATTTTACAAGAAATACAAATGGATGACATCCCTGATTTTGCAAGCTCAGTAAGTGTACTGAGTGGCTCTGAATTTCCCTATGAGGCACCTGGGACAGCCACCAGTGGAAAGACCAAAAAGGTAAAATTACTGGGCTTCCTAGAACTCTAATTTTAACTATTTTTAATATTTCAAAGTGGGAGAAAGTGTCATAATTATTAATGCTGTGCCTATGCTAATAAAACCTTTCAAGATTTAGAAGATATCTGAACTATTGTGCATGTTTCAGTGTGAAAATTAATTTTTTAAAGTATAAATCAGGGAATTCCCTGGTGGTCCAGTGGTTAGGACTCAGCGCTTTCACTGCTGGGGCTGGATTCCATCCCTGGTCTGGGAACTAAGATCCTGCAAGCTGCAAGGCAATAAATAAATAAATAAATACGTGATTCTCAATGGGGGTGGGCATTTTGGAATTACCTGAAGGACATCTTCAACCTTCACAGCCTCCGCTCAGGTGCTGATCAGCCTAGCAACCGGGTGTTCGACACTGCCCTTTGTTTCTCTTGAGAATTATGGCTGTGTGGGCCCTTTCTCCTCCCTTCCTCCAAAAGTGGGAGAAGGGGCTGGTGTCTGTCTGGCTTAACAATTAGTGCTAGGACTTGTAAAATAATGATGCCCAGTGTTGTTATGCCACGTGTCTGAGAGACCCCCATGTAGGTACTGTGATATTTTGTTATAATAAGAAATATATATATATATGTCTTTATTCCAGGCTCCTGGACAGAGCTCCTAAAACCTTTGTAATATCCTGAGAGATAAAAGTGCTAGGAGCATCTTTTGTTCTAATATTTGGTCTTTGACCTGGTTCCTGTCACAGAGCTCCTAAATCCCTTGGAATTTTCTGGATGATAGGAGCATCTTATGTTCTATTGAGGGAACTTTTGGTGGGCTCCTGGATAGCTTCAGGATGGGGCCTTGTCACCAGAAAGAACGTTATGATTAGAAGTTTGGAAATTTCAGCCCCCCAACTACTCCCCCACTTCCATCCTTTGGAGAGGCGCTGGAGATTGAGTTAATAATCAAGCATGCCTAACTATTTACAATAGCCAATACATGGACGCAGCCTAATATCCATCAACAGATGAATGAATAAAGAAGATGCGGTGTATATACACAATGGAACACTTCTCAGCCATTAAAAAGAATGAAATAATGCCATTTGCAGCAACATGGATGAACCTAGAGATTATCATACTAAGTGAAGTAAGTCAGAAAGAGAAGTACCATATGATATCACTTATATGTGGAATCTAATATATGGCGCAAATGAACTTATTTATGAAACAGAAACAGACTCACAGACACAGAAAACAAACTTTTGGCTACCAAAGGGGAAAGGGGGTGGAGGAGGGATAAGTTAGGAGTTTGGGATTAGCAGATACAAACTACTATATATAAAATAAACAACAAGCTCCTACTGTATAGCACAGGGAACTATATTCAAAATCCTGTAATAAATCTTAATGGAAAAGAGTATGAAAAAGAATATGTACATATATGTATAACTGAATTACTTTGCTATACACCAGAAACTAACACAACAGAAACTATAGTAAATCAACTATACTTCAATAAAAAAAAATAACCAAGCATGCCTATTAGAGGAGGCCTCCATAAAAATCCCTTAACTAGGGGGTTCAGAGAGCTTTCAAGCTGGTGAACACATGGAGGTGCTAGGCGGGTGGTCCACCTGGATAGGACATCAAAGCTCTGAGCTCCTCCCCACATATCTTGCCCTATGCATCTCTTCCATCTGGCTGTTTCTGAGTTGCCTCCTTTTATAATAAACTGATAATCTAGTAAGTAACCTGTTTTCCTGAATTCAGGGAGTCATTCTAGCAAATAATCAAACTTGAGAAGGGAGTTATGGGAGCCTCCAATTTATAACTGGTTGATCAGACACACAAGTGACAACCTGAACTTGCGATAGGTATCTGAAATGGCGGTGGCAGTCTTGTGGGACTGAGCCCTTAACCTGTGCAGTCTGTGCTAACCACAGGTAGATAGTATCAGAATTCAGTTGAATTTAGGACACCCAGCTGGTATCAGAGAACTGGTCAGTGGGGAAAAACCCACACATCTCTGTGTAGAGGAATAGAGGGTTTTGTGTTCAAATACTCTTATCCCAGCAGCTCAGAAACCATCCTTGCACATTTTAAAAATTGATTACCAACTTGCGTAACATATTGCCTTTTGTTCTAGGGTATTTCAATGCCCCATTCTGTAGACTTGCCATCTTGGATTAACTGATTATATAGTTCCAGACAAGATATTTCATTTCAGTTACAGTCAAACTAAAATAGTCTACAAACAGGTGTAGTTCCCATTTTATTCAGCCCTTTGGGTCTGTGAAAGATATAAGTTATCAAAACAAACAAATTAAAAAGACAAACATTGCATTGTATTAGGGCTTTAGAGAAAACAAACTATTATGAATCATTCTATTTCTATTGTAGATGAAAGATAAATCTTAAATCATTCATATACATACTAAGGTTAACCAGCCTTTTAAATGGGTTGAGTAAAGTCTGCCTGTTAAGAAAAGCTTACAGGAGATCCTTTACCATTATCTGATACAATTGTTTCAAACATCCCACTCTTGCAGAGAGGCTGCTACCTGTTCAGACTTCCCCAGACAGTGGCTTAAAAGGTCGTGGTTGCGCACACTGCAGATTTTGTGGCTTCACACAAAAGGAGTCAGGGGCCATGATAAGAAGTGAGGGATAATGAGAACCAACTAGGAATAGGAAAAGCCTAAACACCCCTATTCATCTAATGTCTGTACTCCCCCTTTTATACAAATGGTATTATACTATATATATTTTTCTACACCTGCCTTATTCATTTAAATGATCTTCCTCATTCCTTTTTTGTGGCTGTATAGTATTCCACTGTGTAGATGTTCATAATTTATTTCACCAATCCTCTATTAATGGACATTTAGGTTGTTTCCAATCTTTTACTATTACAAAGAATGCTGCTTGAATAACCTGTACACGTATCATTTTGAAAATGTGCAGCTATATCTGGAGAATAAATTCATAGAAGAATTGCTAAGTGAAAAGAAATTGCATTTGTAATTTTTTTAAATTAATTTATTTTTTTATTTTGGCTGTGCCGGGTCTTAGTTGTGGCATGCGGACTCTTATTTGCGGCATGCGGACTCTTAGTTGTGGCATGCATGTGGGATCTAGTTCCCCGACCAGGGATCGAACCCAGGCCCCCTGCATTGGGAGCATGGAGTCTTACCCACTGGACCACCAGGGAAGTCCCACACTTGTAATTTTTAAGGAATTGTGTTTTGTTCATTTTTCCTTTTTACTGAGATTTAAAGTGCACTAACATTAAACTTACAGCTTGATGAGTTTTTACATATGTATACACCCATGCAATCACCACTCAAGTTAAGATATAGTACATTTCCAGCATCCTAGGTGGTTCTCTCCTACTCCTTCTCAATCTGTACTCCCCACCAGAGGGAGCCACTATTCTGACATTTATCACAATTAGTTCTTGAAATTTCATATACATGAAAACACAGGGTAAGTTCTCTTTTGTGTATAGTTTCTTTCACTCACATGATGATTATTAAATACATTCATATTGTTGAAGATATCAGTATATAGTTATTTTGTTGTGAGTATTCCATTATATAAATATATCACAATTTATTTACCCAGTCTCCCAATAATGGACATTTGGGTATTTTTCCCAGTTTTAGATGATACACACTTATGGTCAACTAATCTATGACAAAGGAGGCAAGGTTATACAATGGAGAAAAGACAGACAGTCTCTTCAATAAGTGGTGCTGGGAAGACTGGACAGCTACATGTAAAAGAATGAAATTAGAACACTCCCTAACACCATACACAAAAATAAACTCAAAATGGATTAAAGACCTAAATGTAAGACCTGACACTATTAAACTCTTAGAGGAAAACATAGGAAGAACACTCTTTGACATAAGTCACAGCAAGATCTTTTTTGACCAGCCTCCTAGAGTAATGGAAATAAAAACAAAAATAAACAAGTGAAAAAATAAAAATAAACAAGTGGGACCTAATGAAACTTAAAACCTTTTGCACAGCAAAGGAAACTATAAACAAGATGAAAAGGCAACCCTCAGAATGGGAGAAAATATTTGCAAATGAATCAACGGACAAAGGCTTAATCTCCAAAATATATAAACAGCTCATTCAGCTCAATATCAAAGAAACAAACACCCCAATCCAAAAATGGGCAGAAGACCTAAATAGACATTCCTCCAAAGAAGACATACAGACGGCCACGAAGCACATGAAAAGATGCTCAACATCACTAATTATTAGAGAAATGCAAATCAAAACTACAATGAGGTATCACCTCACTCCTGTTAGAATGGGCATCATCAGAAAATCTACAAACAACAAATGCTGGAGAGGGTGTGGAGAAAAGGGAACCCTCTTGCACTGTTGGTGGGAATGTAAATTGATACAGCCACTATGGAGAACAATATGGAGGTTCCTTAAAAAACTAAAAATAGAATTACCATATGACCCAGCAATCCCACTACTGGGCATATACCCAGAGAAAACCGTAATTCAAAAAGACACATGCACCCGAATGTTCATTGCAGCACTATTTACAATAGCCAGGTCATGGAAGCAACCTAAATGCCCATCAACAGACGAATGGATAAAGAAGATGTGGTACATATATACAATGGAATATTACTCAGCCATAAAAAGGAACGAAATTGAGTCATTTGTTGAGACGTGGATGGATCTAGAGACTGTCATACAGAGTGAAGTAAGTCAGAAAGAGAAAAACAAATATCGTATATTAATGCATGTATGCGGAACCTAGAAAAATGGTACAGATGAGCCAGTTTGCAGGGCAGAAGTTGAGACACAGATGTAGAGAATGGACATATGGACACCAAGGGGGGAAAACTGCGGTGAGGTGGGGATGGTGGTGTGCTGAATTGGGCGATTGGGATTGACATGTATACACTGATGTGTATAAAACTGATGCCTAATAAGAACCTGCAGTATAAAAAAACAAACAAAACAACTAATACTAAACTTTCATTGGGTTATTTGTATGGAAATATGTTAATATAAATGTTTCAGACATTACATGAAATTTCTAAAAATCTTATATTTGTATTTGTATGGAAATATGTATGGAAATATGTTAATATAAATGTTTCAGACATTACATGAAATTTCTAAAAATCTTATATTTGTATTTGTATGGAAATATGTATGGAAATATGTTAATATAAATGTTTCAGACATTACATGAAATTTCTAAAAATCTTATATTTGTATTTGTATGGAAATATGTATGGAAATATGTTTATATAAATGTTTCAGACATTACATGAAATTTCTAAAAATCTTATATGTTCTGGTATAATGTTATAAGTAATAATCCTAGTTATTACTTTAAAATGTATATCTCAGAAATAACTAATTTTCTTGTCAACTGCATTATTATGAACTTTCATCAAATCTTTAACCGTGGTCATTTTTAAGTCTTTTGTCATTTACAGACAGTTCTGGGTGTACTCTGATGATTTTGCAAATATGTTCCTATAAAAGGGTTTCATCTTCAAGAAATTCATGGAAAAGACTCTGACAAGTACAGGTTTCTGGTAACTGACTGTACTGCTGAACTGAATGAATAAGCATTTTCAGAACTCTAATGAAAAACTGATGAACTCATAAAAGTGCTAACAAAAGATCAAGATGAAAAAAAAAAATTAATTACATGGGACTGAGTGAACTGATGAGGATGAGTATAATTTTTGTGACTTTCTGTCTGAATTTAAAAAAAAAAAAAAAATCCCACAAGGACTCAGAGGCAAAGAATATACAAATCAATTTTCACTGCAAAGTAAAGGAGCTGTTACAGTGGAGGATTACTGGACTGAATGTCAATATTATGACATAGTATGAGTGTGTTTCATGTTTGGTAATTGCAATCATTGTTGCTTTTGTTGTGGTCATCCATGTACAATGCTTGGTGTCAGTCTATTTATCTCTTGTAAAAATAAAATACAGTGTGTGTGTGTGAAAAAAAAAAAAAGAATGAGAAAGGGCATTTGAAGAAGTAAAACACAGGTTAATTGAATGTGAATAAATGTCCATGTTTAATATAATGGCTAATGGGCTCACCTCTACTAACCCCTAACCTGACATCTAAGCCAAATACTTAGCATGAAAGAAATGCTAATCAGCTCTGTGGAGTTTGATCCCAGTGGAAATTTCATTTCTATTGTTTCTCAGAATAAGTAGATTTATCTTGGCTTCCATTGTTTAAGGAAATGCTTTGATTCCTGCGTTCTTTCCAGCCAAGGGCACAGGGAAGACTTCCAGAGTAGGAAGCAAGCTGTGTGTGTGTGTCTCTGTTGCAGACTTGGACAGTTATTAGGAATTTTCAATTCAGAATTGATGTGGGAAGATGGAAAAAATCTTGTGATGAAAAAAGCAACTACAACGCAGAGGTTTGGTCCCTCTAACCTGCTGAATCAGGGCCAGTGATATTGAAGTTTTAACTTTGTTGCTTTCACTCTTCCATATACAAAATACATGCATTTTAATTAAATTTCTCATTCACAATAGCTTATCAGAGGGAGAGAGAGATACAGAGAGCTAGAGCGGGAGAGAGAGAAGCTTCTATTGTACTTCTACTGCTGTGGATGTAAATTTGGTGTTACTAAATATGGACACTTCCTAGTAAAAAAAAAAAAAAAAGAACACTCTTTGACATAAGTCACAGCAAGATCTTTTTTGACCAGCCTCCTAGAGTAATGGAAATAAAAACAAAAATAAACAAGTGAAAAAATAAAAATAAACAAGTGGGACCTAATGAAACTTAAAACCTTTTGCACAGCAAAGGAAACTATAAACAAGATGAAAAGGCAACCCTCAGAATGGGAGAAAATATTTGCAAACGAATCAATGGACAAAGGATTAATCTCCAAAATATATAAACAGCTCATGCAGCTCAATATTAAAAAACAAACAACCCAATCAAAAAATGGGCAGAAGACCTAAATAGACATTTGTCCAAAGAAGACATACAGATGGCCAAGAGGCACATGACAAGCTGCTCAACCTCACTAATTATTAGAGAAATGCAAATCAAACTACAATGAGGTATCACCTCACACCGGTTAGAATGGGCATCATCAGAAAATCTACAAATAACAAATGCTGGAGGGGGTGTGGAGAAAAGGGAACCCTCTTGCACTGTTGGTGGGAATGTAAATTGATACAGCCACTATGGAGAACAGTATGGAGGTTCCTTAAAAAACTAAAAAGAGAATTACCATATGACCCAGCAACCCCACTACTGGGCATATACCCAGAGAAATCCATAATTCAAAAAGACACATGCACCCCAATGTTCATTGCAGCACTATTTACAATAGCCAGGTCATGGAAGCAACCTAAATGCCCATTGACAGATAAATGGATAAAGAAGATGTGGTACATATATAGAATGGAATATTACTCAGCCATAAAAAGGAATGGAATTGGGTCATTTGTAGAGACGTGGATGGACCTACAGACTGTCATACAGAGTGAAGTAAGTCAGAAAGAGAAAAACAAATATCGTATATTAATGCATATGTGTGGAATCTAGAAAAATGGTACAGATGAACCAGTTTGCAAGGCAGAAATAAAGACACAGATGTAGAGAACAAATGTATGGACACCAAGCGGGGGGTGGGGGTGGGGGTGTGATGAATTGGGAGATTGGCATTGACATATATACTAATATTTATAAAATAGATAATAATAACCTGCTGTAAATAAAATAAAATTTAAAAAAGAAAAGTTCAGGTGATAACTTGGGCTTGAGACTGGCATATGAAGGGGGTGAGGGCACTCTTGTAGGACTGAGCCTTTAATCTAATCTCCAAGTAGATAGTGTCAGAATTGAGTTAAACTATGGAACACGTAGGTGGTGTCAGAGACAGAGAATTGCTTGGTGTGGGGCAAAAACCTCCACACACTTGGTGACCAGAAGTGACGTGCTGGTGTGAGTAGTAAAGGGAAGAAAGACGTAGGAAGGAGAAAACAGTTTTTCCATTGCAATTGCTTTCTAAAATAAGTACTGGGCAAACTTAAGGTGTATATTTGTTTCACCGATGAGCTGGTTTTTCCTTATCTTGGCCGAGTCTGCCACCTAAGTCTCTTCCTACCTGTAGTTACTGCACCATTTTTCTCCAGTCTCGGAACAGGGGACACGCGCTAAGTGCCAGAGGGTGACCTGACCCCAGGGTGGTCCGGCTCCCCGCCAAGCGTTCCTCCGGGACCTGCAGGATCCGGAAAAGTGCACGACGAGCATTTGAGGAAGCCTGGAGCTTTGGCCCACAGGCTCAGGCTTTCAACAGCAAGGACACTGGCTGGAGCTTCACTTGTGCTGGGAGTTTCCTGATGAGGCACCATCGAGCTCACCAGGTGCTGTAGCCGTGATGCCGGGCGCGCATCCGGGCCTTGCCTGCCATTTTCCAGGCCTCTGGGCGAGCCTAGGCTGTGGTTGACCCTCCCTGGCACTTTTCTCACCGGCGGGGACACAGTGATGAGCTGCTACATTTCAAGACTAGTTTTTGAAAGGGCAGCTGTCGGCTGTTTCCGTAGTGTAGTGGTTATCACGTTCGCCTCACACGCGAAAGGTCCCCGGTTCGAAACCGGGCGGAAACAAAGTGCGTGCTTTCTTTTTTTTTCGCTGTTTGAGCACTGACCCCCGCGGCGGTCTTCCAGTTTTTCTCTTATCTTTTCTGACACCAGAAAGGTAAAGTACTTTTGGCCACTCGAATGAAGTCATCGGTTCCGATCCGGATCCCCAGAACCAAGTTCTGGTTCAGGGCGGTGTCCTGAAACTCAGGCTGGTCCCTTATTCAGACTCTGCTCAGGCTCCTTCTTCTTCAGCTGGGTTTGCAAGGGGCTGTCTCCTCCATAGAATTTGCAAACCTGTATCAAGACCCAGCTGTGTGCCTGGCATTATCTCGCTTTAAGCTGAAGGGCGGGTATCTTTACCCTGCAGTCCAGAGGAATGAATGGAACATAGTTGCAGAGCCAGTGTTACAAGTCGCTCTGCTCTCCACCCCCACCAAACCTGCCTATTTCTTTTTTCGATTTAAGCTGTCCCCATGCATTCAGTTCTAAGTTCCCAGTCATGGAGATTCTTTCTCCCTCTCTCCTCTGAGTCTTTCCCCACAGGGAATCCTAAGGCCCTAAGCCCTTGGTTCTAAATCAGGTGGAAACAATGTATATTTTCTTTTAATTAAGTTATTTTCACACACACACACACACCCGGCAGTTTGCACAGACACTTCTCCAAGGAAGATAGACGGATAGCAAATAATCATATCTAAAGATGTTCTACATCATTAATCACTAGGGAAATGCAAAATTAAAACACGAGATATCATACACATGTATTAGAATGCCTATCATACCAGGTGTCCAGGATGTGGAAGAACTGGAACACTCATACACTGATGGGGGGTGGGGGGATGTAAAATGTCACATCCACTTTGGAAAACAGTTTAACAGTTTCTTTGAAAGTTAAACTACTACTATAGACTCAGCCATTCTAATCCTAGGTATTTCCAAGAGAAAATTAAGTGTATGCTCATAGAAAGACTTGTACACGAATACTCATAGTAGCTTTATTTGTAACAGCCCAAAGCTGGAAACAACCCAAACGTCACCCAACAGGTGAAGATAAATTATGGTTACATCCATACAGTGGAATGCTGCTCAGCAAAAGAAAAAAAAATTATTATTATTACTATTATGCTGGGTGAAAGAAGCCCAGTCAAAAAGAGTGTTATATGACTCCACTTATATAAAATTGTAGAAAATGAAAACTATAATGACAGAAAGCAGATCAGTGATTGCTTGGTAAGTGGAAGGAGAATGGCAGGCAATAAGGATTAGAAAGGGAAAATTGCGGGGACAATGGATATGTTCACTATCTTAATTGTGACAGGGCTGCATTATGACTTTCATTGGCCCTAGACACTTTGACCTTCCTGGGACTCTTCATAAAAAATAATGTTTGTTTAAATATTAAAAATCTTTTCTTTAATTTAAAATTTAGATGTATTAATATAGTTCATTTATATATAACATATAATATATAATTGAATATAATATACTATTATATATAATATATGACTTAAATATATGACTTATTAATATATTTTACAGCTGCATTGGTATAAAGATGAAGGTATTAATATTATATAAAATCACTTGTAAAATTTCATTATTTTATTTTGAATTTAAATGATCTTTTTTTAAAAATTAAAGCATTTTGGATTTAAAATAAGTTGAAATATTTTTGTAGGTGTATGCCTACCATTCCTGATGGGCAATTTGGCCCCCCATTGTGAGGATGATTTCATAGAGTGATAACATTTGCCAAAACTTAACCTGTACATTTTGAATATGTCCAATTTACTGTATGTCAGTTATGCCCTAATACAGCTGTTAAAATTTGTTTTAATATTTCTCAGAAAAAAATAAATAAACATGTATTTGAAGTCTGTTCTGGATACTCATACAAATACATATTTTTAAGTTTCTTATTAAAATTTTTGTATGAAACTAAAATATGTATTCACAACATTAAATAATTTGGGGATGGACCTCAGGTACAGTGTTAATCTCAATTCATTGCCCTTGATCCACATGGATGGGTGCAAGACTCTTCTCTTGCTTTATTTATTTTTGTCTTAATTTATTACTTTCTTTTATCCCTATTACCTACTTTCACCCCCTCTCTAATGTGTTTGACATGTATTTTGAATTTGTATGTATCCTTGTAGACTGTGTAGTTGTTTTGTGTGTAATTGTTTCCTAATTTTGTGTATGTTCTTCACTCAGCATTGTGACTTTGGGTTCTACCCAAGTTTCTGTGTGCACATTTAGTCCTGTGTTTCTGACTGCTGTAAATAATTTCATAGTGGGCACCCACCCATTTTACTTTTCTTTCCCCCATGATAGATGCTAGGTTGTTACCCACTCCAAGATATGACAAACATCATACATTCTTTATTAAACAAATATTTATAGAGTACCTACTAAGTTCCAGGTACTGTTCTAACCTCCAGGGATTCATTAACTACAAAAAAAGACAGAACCAAATCCCTGCCCACATGTAGTTTACATTCTAGTGGGTAAGGCAAATGATAACAAGATAAAATATATAATAAGTTTGATGATAATAAATACTAAGGAGAAATAAAGAGGGCAGCAGGGTATTAAATGTCTGGGATGTGTGTGTGAAAATTTGAGATAGTGTGGCTAAGAAAGGGCCCCTGAGAAAGTAACTTTGAGTTAAAACCTGAAAGAAGTTAGGGAACTGGCCATGTAGAAATCTGGGGAACAAGCTTCTAGGCTGAGGGGCAGCAACTGCAAAGCTCCTACAGCAGGAGCTAGCTATTATATTACAGAAATAGCAAGAAGACCAGTGTAGCTGGATCAGAATGAGCTAGGGGGAGGTAGAGTGCCTTGTGAGACATTGTAGGGAATTTCATTTTCACTTCGCATGATATGGGAGCCTGGGAAATGCATTTCCCTGCATTGCAGAATAGGGCAGAGGTAGGGTAGAGAATGAATCTGAGAGCAAAAATACAAATAAACAGCACAACCTGTGGTTTCACTGGGGCTCATTGATGGTATGGAAGAGAGAAACTACAGCCAAATAGCAACATGGAAGGAATAACTACAGCTCCCTTGGTGGCCCTGCTTTCCTCTCTGAGTCCAAAGTGGTTGATTCCTCTCCCTCACCTTTGTCCCAGACCAACTACTCTAGCAGTGCTAGGTTACCCATTCCACTAGCTCCTTTCTGAGCATACGCCAGTAACCTGGGCAGCTGGGGAGGAAGAGAATGGGCAAATTCCTCAGAGCTCTCTGGACCTTGAAAAGAGTTCATCCTGATTGATCAGAATATTTCAGGGCTTTATGGAGAGCACAAAGAAATAGTAGGGTGATAGGTCTGCACCACCCAAACTGGCCAGGATCTTCCAGTCTGATCTTTGGTGGGACACAAAATGGAAATCCAGGGGCAGGGAGACAGGCCTTGTTTACAAGAGCAAACAAGACCATGGCTTTCCAGGGAGGTTGTGAGGTAAAGTTCAGTAAGCATTGGCCCTGAGCTTAGTCAGCATTTCCCTAAGGTGGTCTTCTCACTGAACTCCCTTCTCTGCTGTCACCCCCGGTCTGAGGAAAGTATGATGAGCCTTCTGAAGAATTTCAGGATAGAATCAGTGAAGCTTATCTAAGAAATTTTTTAAAAATGGTTGGGTCACATGCACTTTGGGTCTGAAATGAGTAGTCTGCACAACTACTTCCTGTTTGGGGAGGCCCCGGGGATCTCCCATTGATATAAAAGCAGCCTTGGCTTTCAAAGAGGCCTCTGCACAGGCCAGTAATTCTACCCAGGCTTAGGGACTTCGGGTGAATGCTACACACACTGCTGAGGAAACAGGGTCCATCTGGCTGAGTCAGGAATCTCAGGTATCACAACCTGCCGAACTTCAGTAAGAATACTGAGCAAACTTTTCCCTTTGTTTGGAAAGAAACAGCCAATGCATGTCAAGGGCTGGAAAAGCGTCCATAATTCCAATGGTTGGGCCATCTGCCTACACTGGCAAAGAGATGGAAATGCTTTAGAGCCCAGCCATAGTAGGACAGTTTTTAATCACTCTTCATCTTGCATACCATCCTGCTTTTAGACTTGTTCAAAGTCTCCAAGATATATTAATTGAAAAGGACTCAGGTGCAGAGCAGTGTGTATAATATGTAGTATTGGGGTAAGGAAAAATTGAGGAAATATATCTATGCACATATAGATACATGTATATGTGTTTAGTTATCTAGGAAAGGCAGACAAGAAACTGATAGCCATTCTTGCTTCTGGGAAAAGGAATGGGGAATTGAGGGTAGAGCTGGAAAGGAAACTTACTTTTCTTTGTATATGTTGGGCTGGCCAAAAAGTCCGTTCGGTTTTTTGCGTCACATGGCTCTAGTAGCACTTAGTTATCTTCAACTTCATTTGAAACAATTTTGTTAGATCGTATTGTGACAGCTGTCATATCAGCATGCATTTTTTAAAAAAGCTCAAAATTCAAAATTGGTGAATTTTTGTGTAGCCATTTTAATATTGAAGATGGAAGAAAAAAGCAACATTTTCAGCATATTATGCTTTATTATTTCAAGAAAGGTAAAAATGCAACTGAAATGCAAAAAAAGATTTGTGCAGTGTATGGAGAAGGTGCTGTGACTGACCAAATGTGTCAAAAGTGGTTTGCGAAGTTTCATGCTGGAGATTTCTCGCTGGACGGTTCTCCACAGTCGGGTAGACCAGTTGAAGTTGATGGCAATCAGATCAAGACATTAATTGAGAACAATCAACGTTATAACACTCAGGAGATAGCCAACATACTCAAAATATCCAAAACAAGCACTGAAAATCATTTGCACCAGCTTGGTTATGTTCATCAATTTGATGTTTGGGTTCCACATAAGTTAAGCGAAAAAAACCTTCTTGACCGTATTTCTGCATGTGATTCTCTATTTAAATGTAACGAAAACATTCCGTTTTTAAAACAAATTGTAACGGGCGATGAAAAGTGGATACTGTACAATAATGTGGAACAGGGGACTTCCCTTGTGGTCCAGTGGTTAAGACTTCGTGTTCCCAAGGTAGGGGGCCCAGGTTCGATCCCTGGTCAGGGAACTAGATCCCGCATGCCGCAATGAAGATCCCGCATGCCGCAACTAAGACCTGGCGCAGCCATAGTTAATTTAAAAAAAAATTTTTTTTTTTTCTTTTTTATTTATTTATTTATTTTTTTTATTCACACACACACACACTGTATTTTATTTTTACAAGAGGTAAATAGACTGACACCAAGCATTGTACATGGATGACCACAACAAAAGCAACAATGATTGCAATTACCAAACATGAAACACACTCATACTATGTCATAATATTGACATTCAGTCCAGTAATCCTCCACTGTAACAGCTCCTTTACTTTGCAGTGAAAATTGATTTGTATATTCTTTGCCTCTGAGTCCTTGTGGGATTTTTTTTTTTTTTTAAATTCAGACAGAAAGTCACAAAAATTATACTCATAATAATGTGGAACAGAAGAGATTATAGGGCAAGTGAAATGAGCCACCACCAACCACACCAAAGGCCGGTCTTCATCCAAAGAAAGTGATGTTGTGTATATGGTGGGATTGGAAGGGAGTCCTCTATTATGAGCTCCTTCCGGAAAACCAAATGAATTAATTCCAACAAGTACTGCTCCCAATTAGACCAACTGAAAACAGCACTCGAAAAAAAGTGTCCGGAATTAGTCAACAGAAAATGCATAACCTTCCATCAGGATACCGCAACACCATGTTTCTTTTTCTTTTTTTTTTTATACATCTTTATTAGAGTATAATTGCTTCACAATACTGTGTTAGTTTCTGTTGTACAACAAAGTGAATCAGCCATATGCATACATATATCCCCATATCCCCTCCCTCTTGAGCCTCCCTTCCATCCTCCCTATCCCACCCCTCTAGGTGGTCACAAAGCACCGAGCTGATCTCCCTGTGCTATGCTGCTGCCTCCCACTAGCTATCTATTTTTACATTTAGTAGTGTATATATGTCGATGCTACTCTCACTTCGCCCAGCTTCCCCCTCCCCCGCCCCCCGTGTCCTCAAGTCCATTCTCTATGTCTACGTCTTTATTCCTGCCCTGCCACTAGGTTCATCAGTACCACTTTTTTTTTTTTTTAGATTCCATATATATGCGTTAATATACGATATTTGGTTTTGTCTTTCTGACTTACTTCAGTCTGTATGACAGACTCTAGGTCCATCCACCTCACTACAAATTACTCAATTTCGTTTCTTTTTATGGCTGAGTAATATTCCATTGTATATATGTGTCACATCTTCTTTATCCATTCATCTGTCGATGGACATTTAGGTTGCTTCCATGTCCTGGCTATTGTAAATAGTGCTGCAATGTACCACATTGTGGTACATGTCTCTTTCTGAATTATGGTTATCTCAGTGTATATGCCCAGTAGTGGTATTGCAGGTTCATATGGTAGTTCTATTTTTAGATTTTTAAGGAACCACCATACTGTTCTCCATAGTGGTTGTATCAATTTACATTCCCACTAACAGTGCAGGAGGGTTCCCTTTACATCACACCCTTTCCAGCATTTATTGTTTCTTGATTTTTTTGATAATGGCCATTTTGACTGGTGTGAGGTGATACCTCATTGGAGTTTCGAGTTGCATTTGTCTAATAACTAGTGATGTTGACCATCTTTTCATGTGCCTCTTGGCATCTGTATGTCTTCTTTGGTGAAATGTCTATTTAGGTCTTCCATCCATTTTTTAATCAGGCTGTTTGTTTTTTTGATATTGAGCTCCATGAGCTGTTTGTATATTTTGGAGATTAATCCTTTGTCTGTTGTTTCGTTTGCAAATATTTTCTCCCATTCTGAGGGTTGTCTTCTTGTCTTGTTTATAGTTTCCTTTGCTGTGCAAAAGCTTTTAAGTTTCATTAGGTCCCATTTTTGTTTTTATTTTCACTACTCTAGGAGGCTGGTCAAAAAGATCTTGCTGTGATTTATGTCATAGAGTGTTCTTCCTATGTTTTCCTCTAAGAGCGTTATAGTGTCTGGTTTTACATTTAGGTCTTTAATCCATTTGGAGTTTATTTTTGTGTATGGTGTTAGGTAGTGTTCTAATTTCATTCTTTTACATGTAGCTGTCCAGTTTTCCCAGCACCACTTATTAAAGAGGCTGTTTTCTCTCCATTGTTCTTGCCTCCTTTGTCATAAATTAAGACCACATGTTTCTTTGATGACCAGGCAAAAACTGTTACAGCTTGGCTGGGAAGTTCTGATTCTTGTGCCACATTCACCAGACATTGCACCTTCGGATTTCCATTTATTTCAGTCCTTACAAAATTCTTTTAATGGAAAAAATTTCAATTCCCTGGAAGACTGTAAAAGGCACTTGGAACAGTTCTTTGCTCAAAAAGATAAAAAATTTTGGGAAGATGGAATTATGAAGTTGCCTGAAAAATGGCAGAAGGTAGTGGAACAAAATGGTGTATACATTGATCAATAAAGTTCTTGGTGAAAATAAAAACTTTTTGGCCAACCCAATACTTTGTCCAAAGTTCAGAAACAGCAGAAGTAAAACCAATGAATCACTGAAGTAGCAAAAGTTTACTGTGCACACAACAAAAAGAAAGTTCACAAACCAGGAGCACTCACTCCAAAACATGGAGGAAAACTCAGGGGTATAGAGTCATCCCTCCATATCTGTGGGGGATTGGTTCCACGACCTCTACTCATACACCAAAATCCTTGAACACTGAAGTCCCTCATATAAAATGGTGTAGTGTTTGCCTCTAACCTACTCACGTCCTCCCATTTACTTTAAATCATCTCTAGATTACTTATGATACCTAATACAATGTAAATGTAAATAGCTGTAAATACAATATAAATTCCATGTAAATAGTTGCTGCCTTGTGAGAAATTCAAGTTTTGCTTTTTAGAACTTTCTGGAATTTTTTTTTCCAAATATTTTTGATTCTTGGTTGGTTGAGCCCAAGAATGTGGAAGCCACGAATAGGAAGGGCCAACTGTATTGTTACAAAGCAGCTTGTATTAGTGAGGAGGCAGTGACTGCTTATAATTCACAGTGATTGGTTACAATTTTAGAATTTTCTTAAGTGACAGGAAATTGGTTAGTGGTTACTGCATATCAGTTTTGGTGAAGAGTTTAAGATGTGCCTATGATTTCCAGAGGCATGAGCAAGAAGTGACCAAGGTCAAATTAGTCTCCCTTGCTTTGCAAAATAAGCTAAATTAAGCTTTGCTGTATAACTAAACTGGTTTTGTCTGCTCAGGGAATTTTCAAAGCCAGTCTCCATTTGTTTTTTGTTTTAACGATTTTTCTCCCCTTCCAGTTTTATTGAGATATAATTGACATACAGCACAGTGTAAGTTTAAGATGTACAACATAATGATTTGACTTATATACATCATGAAATGATTACTGTAATTAGTTTAGTGAACATCCATTACCTCATATAGATACAAAATAAGATAACATTAAAAAAATTTTTGCTTTTCCGGTCAGCGGCCTGAGGTGACCTCCAAAAATGGTTCGCTATTCACTTGACCCAGAAAACCCCACAAAATCATGCAAGTCAAGAGGTTCAAATCTTCGTGTTAACTTTAAGAACACTTGTGAAACAGCCCAGGCCATTAAGGGTATGCATATCCGAAAAGCCACCAAGTATCTGAAGGATGTCACTTTAAAGAAGCAGTGTGTGCCATTCCGTCGTTACAATGGTGAAGTTGGTAGGTGTGCCCAGGCCAAACAGTGGGGCTGGACGCAGGGTCAGTGGCCCAAAGAGTGCTGAATTTTTACTGCACATGCTCAAAAATGCAGAGAGTAATGCTGAACTTAAGGGCTTAAATGTAGATTCTCTGGTCATTGAGTATATCCAGGTGAACAAAGCCCCCAAGATGCGGCGCAGGACATACAGAGCTCATGGTCGGATCAACCCATACATGAGCTCTCCCTGCCACATTGAGATGATCCTTACTGAAAAAGAACAGATTGTTCCTAAACCAGAAGAGGAGGTTGCCCAGAAGAAAAAGATATCCCAGAAGAAAATGAAGAAACAAAAACTTATGGCCCGGGAATAAATGCTGCAAAAAATAAATGCAAATAAAAGTAAAAAAAAAAAAATTTTTTTTTCCCTTGTGATGACAACTCTTAGAATTTACTCTCTTAAATAACTTTGATATATAACATACAGCAGTGTTAATTAAATTTATCATATTGTACATTATGTCCCTAGTACTTATTTAACTTATAACTGGAAGTTTGTACCTTTTGACCACCTTCATCCAATTCTACTTCTCCCCAGACCTTGCCTCTGGTAACCATAAATCTGATCTCTTTTTCTATTAGTATGTTTGTTCATTTTTGAGGTATATTTGATCTATACAACACTACGTTAGTTCCTGATGCACAGCATAGTGATTTGATATTTCTATACATTTCAAAATGATTACCATCTATCACCATACAAAGATATTACATTATTATTGACTATATTCCCCACACTGTATATTTCATACTCCTAACTCATTTACTTTGTAACTGGAAGTTTGCACCACTTAACTTCCCTCACCTATTTCTCTCCTCTCTCACCCCTCCCCTCTGGCAACCACCTGTTTGTTCTCTGTATTAACTTTCTTAGTGTGTGGATTTATTTTTATTACTTTTATGTATCACCTATTCAAAAACTATCAAATGTTTTTAAGATGAAAAAAAATACCATTAAGACTAAATAGAAACGAGAAGTGTATGTGACCTAACTTTAAGTGAAAATGTCAGTGGACATTTTTCTGGAGTGGGCAGACGGATTCAAACATGGTAAAAAAAAAAAAAAAAAAAAGCGACACGTAATATGAGAAAAGAGCAATCTAGTTAGGCAAAGGAGAGATTATAAATTTTCATTACAAAGACAAAGAAGATATGGACACATTAACTAAACAATAAAAACGCGAATATCTCCAAAAATTAATTCGTCGCGTGATTTCGCCTTCTTACTCCTGGGGGCGTCCAGGCTGCACCTAACCCCTCCTTCCTCGTTTTCCGCAGACTCCGAGGGCCAACAGCTGGGCAGCGCGCGAGTCAACCGAGACGCCCAGGGGTCCCCAGACACACCTGAAATCCGGGCTCCTGAGACCGTCTCCGGGGCACAAAACCTGCACAAAGGCCACATTCGGCTTAACGGTACAACCTGAGAAACCTATTTCAAGGCCGGAAATCTGAGGCCTGGAGAAAAGGCGCGCTAGCGTTTCCCGGAAGTCTGAGAAGGCCGATTGTCCGCAGCCCTCGGACGTCCCCGCCCCCTGCCCGCCGTCACGCCCGCGGGCGGCCCCGCCCCCGCTCCTGCCAGGGCAGCCCCGCCCCCGCTCCTGCCAGGGCAGCCGCCGTGGGGAGCCTTCCCGCAAGTCAGGCCTGAGTCAGGACCGGAAAGCTGGGAAGTGTTGATCTGTTCCCGACAGTGGGAGCAACGTGACACGATACCGGCCACACATCGGTGGGAGGGAAGTGGAGCACAGCGCAGGCAGCCTCCTGTTGGCGTCCCCACTTCGGGCCCAGGAGCTGGAAATGATCGGGCCTTGTCATTGCTCCGAGGAGAGTGGCGATCCCATAGATCTGAACACTTCATAGTCATGCGCGTGTTCCAGCCGGGTCCCATTCACTCCAGCTCCTCCATCTCCACCTAATCCCAATTATAGGTGTGCTATTTAAAAGTGTTCCTGTGGACGTATTAACCAGGAAAATTCTGGTTCAACAGAGTTGAGCAGTTCTCTAATTAAATAGCTTTCGGAGTTTTTAAACGTGCTAATATACACTTTCTAATCATAATGACTAACGTTTGTTTTACATTTACTTTGTATCACAGTAGTTTACAATGTCGTTTAATCATTTTAACAATCTTATGAGATAATCATCAAAATGTTACAGATGAGGAAATAAAGTTGTAAAGAGATATGCCTGAGTTCCCATTCTAGTGATGGAGCTAGACCCAAACCCAGGTCATTTGTACTGATTGTCCACAAATCCCTTTTTAAACCAGAGCATCACTTGAGACCAGGCCTATAAAGAGTGTACTCTGTCTTGGAGTCCTTGGAGGGAGCATCTGTGAGGTCCAAGTCAAACAAGAGAATGTGAGCCCCAGCCCTACCATGGAAGAGGTGAATTTCCTGGTTTCTGACAACAAGGTAAGGCAGTGGGGAAACTGCAGGGAACTGAGGTTGGGGTGCCAGCAGTACTTCTTGCTACCTTAAACACAGCTGCTCCTGCCTACACCCCTTGCAGAACACTCCCCAGTATTCTAATGAAACCCTGAAGGTGAGGCTAGTGCTGGAAGGGACTCTGAGCCTCCCACTCCTGAGGAATGGATTAAAAAAACAAAATAAAACGAACAAAACCCCCCTAAGAGTAGGAGGTGAGAACTTGACCCACCATCTGGTCTAATACAGTCACACTGGGAGTTGCTGGTGGGGGGCGGGGAGGAGAGAGGAATAGATTCTGAATAGATTTAACTCCCATCTCCTTCCAAGGGAAGACACCTAGACTAGAACAAATGTCTTTTGTAGAATTCTGGGAATGAGACAAAACAGCTTACTGGGCAGAGACTTTGCAGCTAGAGGCAAATGAATGGGATGGGTCAATGGACTTGAGCAATTAATGTCAGGATGGCAAAAGGCCCAACAGAAATAGCTGCAACTTAGCACATGGTACCCAGGGACAAGGCCAGCCCAACACATCTGAGAGCAGTAAGGTGCCAGCTGCCAGCCACAGGGTTGCCTCCCTTTTCTGCTACCTCTAGGTCATGGTAGGTCCACCTTCACCTAGATGCCACCTTGAGGAGAATAAGAGAGTGTTCTGGTTATCTATTGTTGTGTAACAAATGACTCCAGAGTCAAGAATTTGGAAAGGGTATGTTGGGGACAGTTTGTTTCTGCTTAAAATCTCTGGGACTTCAGCTGGGAAGACTTGGAGGCCAGAGGTGACTTGACGGCTGGGGGCTGGAATCATCTGGAGTTGCTCATTCAAATGTCTGGATGTTATGCTGGCTGTCGGCTGGGATCTCAGCTGAGGCTGTCAGCAGCAGCACCTACAAGTGGACTCTCCATGAGGTCTCTCTACTTCCTCAGATCCAAGGTGGCTGGACTCCAAGAGGTGGCATCCCAAGAGGACCAAGCAGGAGCTGTCACCTTTGACTTTGCATCCCTTCCACCTTAGTCAGAGGCCCACCCAAATTCAAGAGGAGAGAATATAGACTCCTCAGTGGGAGGAATGTCAGCATCACATTTAAGAAGAGCACATGCTATGGAATATCTAGCTGCAACCCTGTTGAAAAATTAAGAGGAATGATGAAAGACCAAGCATATTCCTATAGGGACTGAGTTAACCCCCAAACACCATGTTTTGTTATCTATTTCTGTATAACCACCTCAAAATTTAGTGCCTTAAAATAGCAATTTATTATTTCTTATGGTTCTGTTGGTTGGCAGGGGCTCAGATGGGAATTTGGCTGGAACTAGAATGATCAAGATAGCCTTAGGCCTTTCTCCACATGGCCTTTGTCTCTGGCAAAGTAACTGGTCTTCTTACATGGCACGGACTAGCAAGAGGGAATGTTCCAACCAAGGCAGGCAGAAGCTACAGATCTGTTAAGGCTCCACCCTGGAACTTACATATCAGCAGTTCTCAGATTCCTAGAGAAGGGAAATAGACTCTACCTCTTGAAGGGTAATTGTCCAGGTCACATTTCAAAAGAGCTTATGGGGTGGGAGACATTGTTGTCATCTTTGGAAACACAATCACCACCACAACTTAAACAGAAAAAACTTAGAGATCTTTAACTGGGCAGTTAAAATTTCCCCCATTTCTCCACATCTTGTAGGATAGAGGCTTAAGAACAGGTTAGATCAATTATAAAATAGGCTACATTTTTTTCCCATGCGTATCTGAATGTAATGAGTAAATTGTGAGCCACTACTTATGTCAAAATATTGGTCTGCACTAGAAAGAGTCTTAGTCTTAAGACATAAAACTGGAGAACAAATGTGAATCAGAATGGGAAATAGGAAGATTAATTTTGGTTTTGGACCTATATCTGTCCATCATCTGAGTGCGTGCTGTGACTTAACAAACACCCAAGATGGGCCAAATGATCAACTGAGACTTTTAAGGCTGACTCACTTGTTCTACATTCTCCTTTGCTCTCATCCTGGTTCAATCTACCATCACCCCTCACCTAAACAACTGCAGAAGGCTCCTAATCAGTTTCAGTTCATCCATAGTTGTCATCTTCCAATCCATTCTCCATTTATGTATCTTTTTTTTTTTTTAATTTATCTATTTATTTATGGCTGTGTTGGGTCTTCGTTTCTGTGCGAGGGCTTTCTCCAGTTGCGGCAAGCGGGGGCCACTCTTCATCGCGGTGCGCGGGCCTGTCACTATCGCGGCCTCTCTTGTTGTGGAGCACAGGCTCCAGACGCGCAGGCTCAGCAGTTGTGGCTCACAGGCCTAGTCGCTCCGCGGCATGTGGGATCCTCCCAGACCAGGGCTCGAACCCATGTCCCCTGCATTGGCAGGCAGACTCTCAACCACTGCGCCACCAGGGAAGCCCCTTCTTTTCCTTTTTAAAAAAAATATTTTTATTACAAAAGAAATATGTGCTTATTATAACCAATCAGCACATACATGTACAATGAAAACTTCTTAAGCAAGAATAACCAACCAAATGGAGAAGCCATACAGGAAAAGACATATTTAACCATCTTTTAAAGGAAATTAAAACAAAAGACACCCTAAATAAAGTAAAAAACAAAAAAACAAAAAACTAGAAACATGCTGAGAAATAATTCCAACACATATGACTGAAAAAGTGTATCTCTAACACACAAAGAGTGCCTACAAATTGATAAGAAAAAGAAACTAATAGAAAAGTGAGTAAAGGATATGAATAGGCAATTCATAAAAAAGAAATTCAGCATAGCCAATAAACATATGAAAAGGTGCTGGTAGTCAAAAAACCAAAAATTAAAAGAATAATATATCATTTTCACTCATCAGATTGATAAAAAGAAAAAGAGTAATAATATTCAGGGACTAAAAGGATGGCAGAAAACAGCACTTTTGTATCATTCTGGTGGGAATATAAATTACTATATTTTAAAAAAAGTAACCTGGCAATATATACTAAAAATAAGAATACATGTTCACTTTTGTCCAGCAACTCTACTTTTAAGAATCTAGCCTACTGAAATAAAACCATCAGTATAGAAGGCCAAATATATAAAGATGTTTATTACAATATTGTGGTAGCAAAAAGTGGAAATATCTTGAATGCCCATTAACAGGGGAATGACTGAATAAATGTCTCCACTATGGAATATTAGGCAACTGTTTAAGAAAATGAGATAAATTTATATATACTTTGTGGTTCTATTTTATTGATTCCTTTTGACTATTGAGCCTCTGAACCTACTTCCTATGTTTGGGGGATCCCCACCCAACCACCGCTGCCCCAGCCTTGTAAGATACAGCTTTTCTCCCACCATAAAATGCCAGCTATTCACTTTTCTAGCCTCTGTTGCAGCTAGAAAATCTGCAGATTAGACCACCAGTCCCACATCTTGAATTGGAAACAGGTGAGGGGAAGAAGCAGGGAAGGCAGTGAACGCAGCCTGGTGAGGGGTATGGCAACAGCGGCAGCTTCAGCCAGTTTCTAGAGGTGGTAGTCACAGTGACTCGAATAGTAGCACCCAATGTCCAGAACTCAGGACTGGCTACATGATTTTTAGGAGCCAGTGCAAAATAAAAATGTGGGGCCCCTTGTTCAAAAATTATTAAGAATTTCAAGACGGGAACAACAGACAATTAAACCGAGGGCACAGCCTTTCTCAGTGCAGGGCCCTATGGGACTGCATAGGTCGTATGCCCATGGAGCCAGGGCAGAGTAAGTCAGATATGCAAGCCGCAGTGGTCGTGCCCAGTGGCAGTGGCAGCTCAGGGTACTAATTCGTCAGGACTAACAGGAATAACTTAAAATCCAAGTCTAATTCTCTATCTCCCTAGAAATCGTATGAACTACCCAATATCCTTTAATAAGTTATTTTTCCACTGAATTAGCCAGAGTTGATTTGTGTTTCTTTCAGCTGAGGACTCTGATACCTCAGTGATATATTAAGTGAAAAAGGCAGGTTGCAGAGTAATGTGTATAGTACAAGAAAACAATCTGAAAGGATGCATAACAAGTGCTGAAGATGATTTAGTTTCAGAAACAGTTCCCTGACATAATTTCTCCCACTTCTTCTAGTAACATAATTTTTAGTTGGGCATATAACCTCTCAGAATAAAAACTGTATATTTCCTAGCCTGCTATATTTGCAGCTAGCTATGGTCAGTGACTAAGTTCAGGCCAATGAGATGAAAATGGGAACATCTTTGTGTGACAGCTTCAAGCATCATTCCTTAAAAGACAGCTGCTGCGTGCCCTTTGGAACTACTGCCATCTTGGATTATGAGAATCAGGGTTCCACCCTTGGGATGGAGAAAGAATGAGCTGGAAGGAATCTAAGACCCTGAGGTCCTCAAGCAGCAGAGCTCCCCTAACAACCCAGGACTGCATACCTCTGGACATTTTCATGGGAGCAAAATAAACCTCTCTATATTTTTAAGCTACTCATTTTAAATTTTCTGTCACTTGCAGCCAAATCTACTTTAACTAGAATAGTTTTTTCCCCAAGGAAGATGAGGTTGGAATGCTGGGGGTGGCAGAGGGGGAGTCTTTGCATATCTCTGTTTGATTTGTTTGATTTTCTACAATGTGAATATATTCCTTCTATAATTAAAAAAAAATTTTTTTTTTTTAAATCCCTGAAATTGTGGCCAGAAGACCTAGAGTCTAATTACAGCTCCAATATTAACTGGTTATGGCCTTAGGCAAATCATTAAGTTTCTCAATATCTCAACTTAAAATTTTTTCCAAATGAGAGAAAGTAATTCAAATATTCTCTTAAAGTAGTTGAAAAAGACAAAGCAATATTCTGTATTACATGTAAAGTTTTGCAAAATTTCAGCTAAGAAAATTCCTTGAGATGCTCCATGAAAAATAAGTCCAGTGGTCAAATAAGTTGAGGAAATGCTCTATATTATATCCCCTTTCCACTACTGAAGAGTTTTAATATACGCTTGGAAGTTAAACATCTGAGACTTCCCATAGGAGAAAACTTGTTTTGTTTCACTAATCCAATCAGATTAAATGAGGGCTCGAGATTTCAGATTTTAGGGTCTGGACTTTCAGGAACGGGTCAGTTTGGGAGTTTGAAAACTGGTTCTGCAACTTACTGGCTGTGCACCTTGGACAAATTATTTAACCTTCCTATGTTTCAGTTTTCTCATATATAAAATGTACTAATATTATTCTCATTTTACAAGGGGCTATGCAAAAATAAGTTTTAAAACTTTGGTTTTACTTTAATTGCTCAAAAATTTTTGATAATTGTGAGAATAAAAACTCTGATCTAGACTTTTTAGGAAATTACTGACTCTGTGCCTGATTTCTGACAAACGAAGAAGGAGAGGGTAAAATTTGGGAGTGGTCTGAGGCAATATATTCTCAGAGAAGAGGTATGAATGATGATCGAGTGATTTTTGTATGTAACAAGGAGGGACACAGAACTCTGGAGAGCTCTGGTGTTCCTCTTGGTACTTGTTAAAATGAGACATGAGATCTTATCCTAGCAGCATTCATCGGTACCTGTTTTCATTACTTCTTGGCAGTCTTCAGTAAAGTTCACATTACACAACACTTAAAAATTTTTTTTTTCTTATTGTGGTAAAATACATATAAAATTTACCATCTTAACCCTTTTTAAGTGTACAGTTCAGTCGTATTAAGTACATTCATATTGTTGTATGACCAACACCCTTATCCATTTCCAGAATTTTTTTCATCTTGCAAAACCGAAACTCTGTACCTATTAAACAATAACTCCCCATCTCCCCCCCCAGACCCAGTAGAATTCTACTTTCTGCCTCTATGATGTTTGATCACTCTAAGTACAGGTACCTCATATAAATGAATCATTCAGTATGTCTTTTTGTGACAGGCTTATTTGATTTAGCATAATGTCTTCAAGGTTCATCCAAATGTTGTAGCATGTCAGAATTTCATGCTTTTTTAAGGCTGATAATATTTCATTGTATAACGTTCACATTACTTCTTGTTATATTAAGAACTTTAGCCTTTAGCGACATGTTCCTTATATTTTGCCCACAGGAAGTGTCACCACACCTAGTTAAGACAATTTTTTCCATCTAGGATTTCAATTCACCTTTTAAAGGGAGGAAGTGAAGGCAGAACAAAGAAAGGTGTGGGAATTGGCTGAAATAATCATTCAAATGAGTAATTTCCTGGACAGTATTCTTAGGCTAGATATGTAAAAGAGCAGGCCCCCAGAACTGAATTAAGGAGTTAGATTTGGCGGGGGTGGGGGGGACATTTACTCATTTATTTATTTCTTTGGTAACAGATTTATTGAGATATAATTCATAGACCATACAATTCACTCAGTTCAAGGGCACACTTCATTGACTTTTAGTATATTCACAGAGTTGTGCAAATATCACCACAACCTTAGAAAATTTTCCTCGTCCCTGAAAGAAATCCCGTAGCAATTTGCCATCACCCTCAGGTCCCTTCTCAGCCTTATGCAACCACTAACCTACTTTCTGTCCATACAGAGTTGCCTATTCTGGAAATTTCATATAAATGGAATCATATAGTATGTGGTCCTTTGTGACTGGCCTCTTTCACTTAGTGTAATGTTTTCAAGATTCATCCATGTTGTAGCGTGTACTGGTAATTCATTTCTTTGTTTGTTTAGTAGATGAGAGAAATAATAGCATGAATTCATTCTTTGTATTACTGAATAAGATTCCATTGTGTGATTATACCACATTTTATCTACTCATCAGTTTTTGGACATTACAGTTGCGTCTATTTTTTGGCTATTATGAGTATTGCTGCTTTGAATACTCATGTATACGTTTTTGTGTGGACATATGTTTTCATTTCTCTTGGGTATATACCAAGAAGTAGATTTTTAAAAAATTTTTATTTTATATTGGAGTATAGTTGATTTACAATGTTGTGTTAGTTTCAGGTATACAGCTATGTGATTCAGTTATACATATATCCATTCTTTTTCAGATTCTTTCCCATATAGGTTATTACAAAATATTGAGTAGAGTTCCCTGTGCTATACAGTAGGTCCTTGTTGATTATCTATTTTATCTATAGTAGTGTGTGAGTATTAACCCCAAACTCCTAATTTATCCCTCCCTACCAAGGAGTTAGATACTATAGGACCAGAAAATGAACTTGGGAAACTAGACTGTTTTTAGTGTTCATTTCTTTTTGTATTCTTATTTAAAACTGTACAGGAGATTGGAGATACATGCTGAGGTGGCAAGCCCCAAACGTTCTCTACAGATGGTAAGACCACACTGTGACAGAGAGAGGGGAAGAATGGCATATACTTTTAGAAACTGGAGTAGATGTTAGGAGAGGTTCTACTCTAAAGGAGTTTTCCTCTGAGTATTTTCCACTGTGTGAGGTCAGATGAGACCTAGGACAGCCCAGAACACAAGGACCCTCCTCCCATCATATCCCCAGAGGCCACTGTCAATGTGGGCCAGTCTCTGACTCTCCTCTCCCTACCAGGAACTGAAGAGACTGTGCCAGTACCTTTCCCCATGATCAGCTTCCAAGGAGGCAAAGCTTTCATGCATCTGACCTCAAGGGTCAGTGGGACTCTGGGAGCGTCCTGAGGGATGGGAGAGATGCCTGGAGTTCACCCCCATCACACTTTATCTGGCTCAAGAGAATCACTCTTCATCTACTCATCACTATTTCTCACCCAGGTTTCTCCCTAAAGCAATGCCTTAGGGGGAGCTCTTTCCCTGAGTACACAGCGACACTGACATATTAATCGCATCTTTCTGCGCAGAGTTGGTGGCAATCCTCCAACAACAGGAAGTTGAAGTTCCTTCCCCATTCTGGGTTGAATAACCAAATTTTCTTGGCTCTTAGAGTCTCTCCTCCCCCCACTTCTTTTTAAAACTTGACTCTGTCCCTGACTCTTTGCTATCCCATTGCTCAATATCTTCCATCACACCCTCCTCCTCATGACTCTAACACTTATGTAATTTAAGGATTTGGTGGCAGGAGACAATGGGCAAAAGGTTTCTTCCTTTGTAGTGTAGGGGGTAGGGGACTGGTTGTAAAACTAATCCCCACTAGAGGGAGACTTAGTCTTAAGAAAGAAAACTGGTTATGAAATTCGTGACGTTTAGAGGAAGTAGAGCTATTAACTCATTTATATAGCTGTTGTATGTAGCCAATTATCTCTGTAAAAAAAAAAACTGTTGTGAAAATAATGAGAATTCATTTGTTTTTTATTTTAGGAATTACCTTTTTTTAATCTTAATTTTATAATTATGTAAAATATTTACATGGTTCTAAAATCAACTCTGCAAAACAAGGTATATTCAAAGAAGTTTATCTTCTACCCCTGTCTTTTCCGCATTATTTCTCCTCTCTACCTAAAGGTAATCACTAATCATACCACTTATTTTTCCATCATTTTTCTCTTAGAAACACATATATTTCTATCTCCTTTTTAATATAAACAATAGCACACTATTCACATGTCCTACACCTTGCTTTATTCACTTTAAAGTATTTCCTGGACATCATTCCACAGTAGCATCTTCCTCACTGCTTTTCAGAGCTGTGTAGTACTCCACTGTGTGGAGATACCGTGTTACTGACAGTTGAGTTGTTTCCAGTCTGTAGTTATTACAAATAATGCTGCATATAATAGTTGACACTTTTCATATTTTTGCTAGAGTATCTTTGGGATAGATTTCTAAAAATGGAATTGCTTAATCAAAAGGCATTGATAATTGTGCTAGCTAGATACTGCCAAAGTCTCCATCGTGGAGGTTGTACCATTTTACATTTCCATACTCAACATATTAGAATGCCTGTTTCCTCATAGACTGACCAACAGAGTACGTTATCAAACTTTTGGATTTATGCAGTCCCGTGGGTAAAATGTGGTATCTCCATGCAGTTTTAATTTCAATATTTTTAAAATTATGAGCAATACTGAACAATTTTCATATGGTTAACAGCAATTTGTATGTCTTTCACTGTGACATGCCTCATTATAACCAGTTTTCTATAGGGTTATTAGTTTTTTTCTTCTGTATTTTTAGAAGTTTTGTTGTTGTCGTTGTTTGTTTGTTTTAATATTTATTTATTTATTTATTTATTTATTTATTTTGGCTGTGCCGGGTCTTAGTTGTGGCATGCAGGATCTTCGTTGCGGTGTTTGGGCTTCTTAGTTGTGGCATGCGGACTCTTAGTTGTGGCATGTGGGATCTAGTTCCCTGACCAGGGATCGAACCTGGGCCCCCTGCATTGGGAGTGTGGAGTCTTACCCACTGGACCACCAGGGAAGTCCCTGTTGTTCTTTTTTATCAAAGATGCTAACTCTTTGCCTGTGGTATAACTTTTTCCCCCAGTTGACTTTTTACTTTTTGGTGGTGTTGTTATGTATTAAAATTTATCAATGCATCTGCGGAGATGAGCATTTTTTTTTTTTACCTTGGATAATTAATATGATAAACTATATTAATGGATTTCCTTTGACTCTCCATCTTTGCATCCATAGAGTATTATCCATTTGGTCATGATACAATTTTTTTAACATACTACTGGATTCTGCTTACTAATATTTTATATAAGATTTTTGTATCAATATTAATAAGTGAAGTTGATCTATAGTGTTTTTTGTTTAGTCTTTGTCATGGTTCCAAAATTCAAGTTTGGGAATCAATGTTACACCCACTTCATAAAATGAATTTGCGAATTTTCCTTCTTATGCCATGCTCTAAAATAGCTTAAAAAGTTAAGGATTTATTTTTTAAAATTTGATAATATCTTCTGTGAAACTACCTGGATCTGTTTTGTTTTGTGGGGTAACGCTAACCAGTTTCTCTAATTCTTTTATGTTAAATGGTCTGTTTTTACTCTGTCTCCACAGGGGTCAATTCTGTTAAATTGGGGTCTTATACAACATTATACATTTAATGTAGATTTTTGAACATATTTACATAGAATATTTAAAATTTTTTCTTTTCTGTGTCTCTTTCTTTCTAACTTTATGTATTTGTGCTGTCTTCCCACCCCCTTTATTTTGAGTAATTTAGTTAAGAAGTTATCAATTTAATTTTTTCAAAGAAACAGTTTTGGATTTATTTATTTTAAAAGAAGATTTTAATTTCCAGTTTTAAGAGTTCTACTTTTTGTTGTCGTAGTTTTCAAACCCATTAACACTGCCTTTCTTTTTACTAATTTCTTTCTTTTGCTGACATTTGGTTTGCCTTGGTTTTTTTTTCCCCCTAGTTTTTTGAGACATAATGTTCATTTATCTTTGCTTTTTAACTTTTATTCATTTAATTTTAAATCTTTCTCTGATAGTTGTTTTAACTATTTCCCGTAGATTCTTGTTTTCATTATTAATATTTTTGATTTGTTTTGCATTTCTCCTTTGACCCAGAAGTGGTTAACAGCAAGTTTTTAAATTTCCCATTTGGAAATTTAAATTGGAATTTATTGAGATTTTTTTCTGTGGCCTAACATGTGAATGTGCCACATTTTTGTGATTTTTGTGAATCCTTTATATGCATTTGGGGGGGAAGAAAGCCACAGTCTCTATTATCAAGGTTCAGAGTTTAATATATATTAAATCTATCTTATTTATTATGTTGGTTAGGTTGTCTGTATCTGTACTAATTTCTTGTTCACTTTGTCTCTCTAGATCTGATTTGTTAAAGTTACCTATTATTAATGTGCTTCTATTTCTCCCATATTAAGTGTAATACTTTCTCTTTTTTTAATTGTGGTAAAAATTTCTTTATCTCAAATCCTGCAGCCTGTGGAACACAAACCACATTCACAGAAAGATAGACAAGATGAAAAGGCAGAGGGCTGTGTACCAGATGAAGGAACAAGATAAAACCCCAGAAAAACAACTAAATGAAGTGGAGATAGGCAACCTTCCAGAAAAAGAATTCAGAATAATGATAGTGAGGATGATCCAGGACCTCGGAAAAAGAATGGAGGCAAAGATCGAGAAGATGCAAGAAATGTTTAACAAAGACCTAGAAGAATTAAAGAACAAACAGACAGAAATGAACAATACAAGAACTGAGATGAAAAATACACTAGAAGTAATCAATAGCAGAATAACTGAGGCAGAAGAACGGATAAGTGACCTGGAAGACAGAATGGTGGAATTCACTGCTGCAGAACAGAATAAAGAAAAAAGAATGAAAAGAAATGAAGACAGCCTAAGAGACCTCTGGGACAACATTAAACACAACAACATTCACATTATGGGGTCCCAGAAGGAAAAGAGAGAGAAAAAGGACCTGAGAAAATATTTGAAGAGATTATAGTCGAAAACTTCCCTAACAAGGGAAAGGAAATAGCCACCCAAGTCCAGGAAGCACAGAGAGTCCCATACAGGATAAACCCAAGGAGAAACATGCTGAGACACATAGTAATCAAACTGGCAAAAATTAAAGACAAAGAAAAATTACTGAAAGCCGCTAGGGAAAAACAACAAATAACATACAAGGGAACTCCCATAAGGTTAACAGCTGATTTCTCAGCAGAAACTCTACAAGCCAGAAGGGAGTGGCATGACATATTTAAAGTGATGAAAGGGAAGAACCTACAACCAAGATTACTCTACCCAGCAAGGATCTCATTCAGATTCAATGGAGAAGTCAAAAGCTTTACAGACAAGCAAAAGCTAAGAGAATTCAGCACCTGCAAACCAGCTCTACAGCAAATGCTAAAGGAACTTTTCTAAGTGGGAAACACAAGAGAAGAAAAGGACCTACAAAAACAAACCCAAAACAATTAAGAAAATGGTAATAGTAACATACATATCGATAATTACCTTAAACGTGAATGGATTAAATGCTCCAACCAAAAGACACAGGCTTGCTGAATGGATACAAAAACAAGACCCATAGGGCTTCCCTGGTGGCGCAGTGGTTGAGAATCTGTCTGCTAATGCAGGGGACATGGGTTCGAGCCCTGGTCTGGGAAGATCCCACATGCCGCGGAGCAACTGGGCCCGTGAGCCACAATTACTGAGCCTGCGTGTCTGGAGCCTGTTCTCCGCAACAAGAGAGGCCACGATAGTGAGAGGCCCATGCACTGCGATGAAGAGTGGCCCCCGCTTGCTGCAACTAGAGAAAGCCCTCGCACAGAAACGAAGACCCTACACAGCCAAAAATAAATAAATAAATAATTTTTTTAAAAAAACAACAAACCAAGATATTACTTAAAAAAAAAAAAAACAAAAAAACAAGACTCATATATATGCTGTCTACAAGAGACCCACTTCAGACCTAGGGACACATACAGACTGAAAGTGAGGGGAAGGAAAAAGATATTCCATGCAAATAGAAATCAAAAGAAAGCTGGAGTAGCAATACTCATAGCAGGTAAAATAGACTTTAAAATAAAGAATGTTACAAGAGACAAGGAAGGACACTACATAATGATCAAGGGATCAATCCAAGAAGAAGATATAACAATTATAAATATATATGCACCCAACATAGGAGCACCTCAATACACAACGCAACTGCTAACAGCTATAAAAGAGGAAATCGACAGTAACACAATAATAGTGGGAGACTTTAACACCTCACTTACACCAATGGACAAATCATCCAAATAGAAAATTAATAAGGAAACACAAGCTTTAAATGACACAATAGACCAGATAGATTTAATTGATATTTATAGGACATTCCATCCAAAAACAGCAGATTACACTTTCTTCTCAAGTGCGCATGGAACATTTTCCAGGATAGATCACATCTTGGGTCACAAATCAAGCCTCAGTAAATTTAAGAAAATTGAAATCATATCAAGCATCTTTTCTGACCACAGTGCTATAAGATTAGAAATCAATTACAGGGAAAAAACTGTAAAAAACACAAACACATGGCGGCTAAACAATACATTACTAAATAACCAAGAGATCACTGAAGAAATCAAAGAGGAAATCAAAAAATACCTAGAGACAAATGACAATGAAAATACGATGATCCAAAACCTATGGGATGCAGCAAAAGCAGTTCTAAGCGGGAAGTTTATAGCAATACAAGCCTACCTCAAGAAACAAGAAAAATCTCAAATAAACAATCTAACCTTACACCTAAAGGGACTAGAGAAAGAAGAACAAACAAAACCCAAAGTTAGCAAAAGGAAAGAAATCATAAAGATCAGAGCAGAGGGCTTCCCTGGTGGTGCAGTTGTTGGGAGTCCGCCTGCCAGTGCAGGGGACGTGGGTTCAAGCCTTGGTCCAGGAAGATCCCACATGCTGCGGAGGAACTAGGCCTGTGCACCATGGTTTCTGGGCCTGCACTCTGGAGCCCGTGGGCCACAACTGCTGAAGCCTGTGCGCCTGGAGCCTGTGCTCTGCAGTGGGAGGGGCCACTGCAGTGAGAAGCCCACGCACCACCACAAAGAGCGGCCCCTGCTCGGCGCAGCTAGAGAGGGCCCGCCTGCAGCAATGAAGACCTAACGCAGTCAAAAATAAATAAATAAATAAATAAATTTATTTTTAAAAAAAAAAAGATCAGAGCAGAAATAAACGAAATAGAAACAAAGAAAACAATAGCAAAGATCAATAAAACTAAAAGCTGGTTCTTTGAGAAGATAAACAAAATTGATAAACCATTAGCTAGACTCATCAAGAAAAAGAGGCAGAGGACTCAAATCAATAAAATTAGAAATGAAAAAGGAGAAGTTACAACAGACACCGCAGAAATTCAAAGCATCCTAAGAGACTACTATAAGAAACTCTATGCCAATAAAATGGACAACCTGGAAGAAATGGACAAATTCTTAGAAAAGTATAACCTTCCAAGACTGAACCAGGAAGAAATAGAAAATAGGAACAGACCAATCACCAGTAATTAAATTGAAACTGTGATTAAAAATTTTCCAACAAACAAAATTCCAGGACCAGATGGCTTCACAGGTGAATTCTATCAAACATTTAGAGAAGAGCTAACACCCATCCTTCTCAAACTCTTCCAAAAAAACTGCAGAGGAAGGAACACTCCCAAACTCATTCTATGAGGCCACCATCACCCTGATACCAAAACCAGACAAAGGTACCACAAAAAAAGAAAATTACAGACCAATATCACTGATGAACATAGATGCAAAAATCCTCAACAAAATACTAGCAAACAGAATCCAACAACACATTAAAAGGATGAACACCATGATCAAGTGGGATTTATCCCAGGGATACAAGGATTCTTCAATATACGCAAATCAATCAATGTGATACACCATATTAACAAATTGAAGAAAAAAAACCATATGATCATCTCAATAGATGCAGAAAAAGCTTTTGACAAAATCCAACACCCATTTATGATAAAAACTCTCCAGAAAGTGGGCACAGAGGGAACCTACCTCAACATAATAAAGGCCATATACGACAAACCCACAGCAAACATCATTCTCAATGGTGAAAAACTGAAAGCATTTCCTCTGAGATCAGGAACAAGACAAGGATGTCCACTCTCACCACTATTATTGAACATAGTTTTGGAAGTCCTAGCCACGGCAATCAGAGAAGAAAAAGAAATAAAAGGAATACAAGTTGGAAAAGAAGAAGTAAAACTGTCACTGTTTGCAGATGACATGATACTATACATAGAGAATCCTACAGATGCCACCAGAAAACTACTAGAGCTAATCAATGAATCTGGTAAAGTTGCAGGATACAAAATTAGTGCACAGAAATCTCTTGCATTCCTATACACTAATGATAAAAAATCTGAAAGAGAAATTAAGGAAACACTCCCATTTACCACTGCAACAAAAAGAATAAAATACCTAGGAATAAACCTACCTAGGGAGACAAAAGACCTGTATGCAGAATACTATAAGACACTGATGAAAGAAATTAAAGATGATACAAACAGATGGAGAGATATACCATGTTCTTGGATTGTAAGAATCAACGCTGTGAAAATGACTATACGACCCGAAGCAATCTACAGATTCAATGCAATCCCTATCAAATTACCAATGGCATTTTTTACAGAACTAGAACAAAAAGTCTTAAAATTTGTATGGAGACACAAAAGACCCCAAATAGCCAAAGCAGTCTTGAGAGAATAAAAAAGGAGCTGGAGGAATCAGACTCCTTGACTTCAGACTACATTACAAAGCTACAGTAATCAAGACAATACGGTACTGGCACAAAAACAGAAATATAGATCAATGGAACAGGACAGAAAGCCCAGAGATAAACCCACGTACTTATGGTCAACTAATCTATGACAAAGGAGGCAAGGATATACAGTGGAGAAAAGACAGTCTCTTCAGTAAGTGGTGCTGGGAAAACTGGACAGCTACATGCAAAAGAATGAAATTAGAACACTCCCTAACACCATACACAAAAATAAACTCAAAATGGATTAGAGACCTAAATGTAAGACCGGACACTATAAAACTCTTGGAGGAAAACATAGGAAGAACACTCTTTGACATGAATTACAGCAAGATCTTTTTTGATCCACCTCCTAGAGTAATGGAAATAAAAACAAAAATAAATGGGACCTAATGAAACTTAAAACCTTTTGCAAAGCAAAGGAAACTACAAACAAGACGAAAAGACAACCCTTAGAATGGGAGAAAATATTTGCAAATGAATCAACGGACAAAGGATTAATCTCCAAATTATACGTGTAGCTCAATAGTAAAATAACAAACAACCCAATCCAAAAATGGGCAGAAGACCTAAATAGACATTTCTCCAAGGAAGACATACAGATGGCCAAGAAGCACATGAAAAGATGCTCAACATCACTAATTATTAGAGAAATGCAAATCAAAACTACAATGAAGTATCACCTCACACCAGTTAGAATGGGCTTCATCCGAAAATCTACAAACAACAAATGCTGGAGAGGGTGTGGAGAAAAGGGAACCCTCTTGCACTGTTGGTGGGAATGTAAATTGATACAGCCACTATGGAGAACAGTATGAAGGTTCCTTAAAAAACTAAAAAGAGAATTACCATATGACTCAGCAATCCCACTACTGGGCATATACCCAGAGAAAACCATAATTCAAAAAGACACATGCACCCCAATGTTCATTGCAGCACTATTTACAATAGCCAGGTCATGGAAGCAACCTAAATGCCCATCGACAGACGAATGGATAAAGAAGATGTGGTACATATATACAATGGAGTATTACTCAGTCATAAAGAGGAACGAAATTGGGTCATTTGTAGAGACGTGGATGAATCTAGAGACTGTCACACAGAGTGAAGTAAGTCAGAAAGAGAAAAACAAATATCGTATATTAACGCATATATGTGCAACCTAGAAAGATGGTACAGATGAATGGGTTTGCAGGGCAGAAATTGAGACACAGATGTAGAGAACAAACATATGGGCACCAAGGGGGGCAAGAGGCCAGCGGGGAGGGGTTGGTGGAATGAATTGGGAGATTGGGATTGACATATATACACTAATATGTTTAAAATGGATAACTAATAAGAACTTGATGTATAAAAAATTAAATTAAAAAAAATTCTTTATCTCTTTTAAACCATTTTAGTCAGAATTCTACTTCTTTACTTCTTGGATAATTATAATTGCAACCCCTGCTTTAATTTAAGAAAAACATTCTGGTACTTTTTTAGTCATTTATTTTTAGGCTTCCTGAATCTCTTCAATTTAGATATATTTCTTTCATACAGCATAGTGTTGGAATTTGCTTTTGTAGTCAATGTGAAAATCATTTTAACAGGTGTGGTAAGCCCATTTATATATTTTTTGATGCAATCAATATTTCTGGCCTTAGATCTGCCTTACTGTTTTATGTTACATATTTTTTATATATGTAGGTCTCTCACCATGTGATCTGTTTCACATGCTTCCTCCTCTCCCCACCCCCCACTTTTTTTTAACATACCTTCTGGTATTTAAAAGAGTTTGTATTTTTGTTCTAATGGTTAACTTTATCCTAATACTTTTATACAATACATAAGTTCTGTCTCTTTTTTGCTATTGTCTATATGAGCACGTGAGATGATAGAAAATACATATATTGGTCTCTGCCCCTTGTTCCTGGCACAGAGCTCCTGAAACCCTTGTAAATACCTAGTGCTTATAAAAGCACTAGGAACATCTTTTGTGCTAACATTTGGTCTTTGACCCTGGTTCCTGACACAGTGCTTGGAATTTCCTGGGTAATAGGGGTGGGGGTGTCTTTTGTTCTAATGAGGTGATTATTGGTGGGCTCCTGGATGGAAGCTGGTTACCAGAAAGACCAAGTCATGATTAGAAGCTTAGACTTCAACCCCATCCCCCATTCTCTGGAGAGGGGAGAGGGGCTAGAAATGGAATTAACGATCGATCAGGCCTATGTGATGAAGACTCCAGAAAAATCCCAATAAGATAGGGTTTGGAGAGTGTCCAGGGAGAGTGGCAGACCCAGAGAGGACATGGGAGCTCCACGCCCCTTCCCACATACTTTCCCTAAACATCTCTTCCATCTGGATGTTCATCAGTATTCTTCATCATATCCTCACAGATATCCTCAAGTATTTTGTTGAGTTCTGTGAGCCATTCTAGCAAATTAATTAAACTCAAGGAGGGGGTCATGGGAACCTCTGACTTACAGCTGATTGATCAGAAGCACAAGTAACAACCTGGACATGCAATTGGCATCTGAAGGGTGGGGGGGCAGGCGGTCTTGTGGGACTGAGCCCTTAACCTGTGGGATCTGATGCTATCTCCAGGTAGATAGCGTTAGAATTGAGCTAAATTATAGAACACCCAGCTGGTGTCATGGAATTACCTGATGTGGGGAAAACCCCCTTGTCTGGTGTCAGAAGTGTTGTTAATGAGATAGTAGTGTGAGAGTAAAGGAGAAACACAGGAGGACTGGAGTTTTTCCTAATATAGAGCAACACTGAAACTATCTAGGAATCTCTTAATCAGTCACTCCCCCCACCAGCCCCCATTGCTTTCCCCTAGCACCTAACTTGAGGCAAATCCTTTTATTTCTAGTTAATATCTGTATATGATAATCAGGGCTTATTCTATTGATACTTCTCACATACTACCTAATCTACCTCACATATGTAATCTCTCATTGTTAGCTGTACTATATTTACAGGGTTGCCAAGAAATCTGGAAACATAAATGAATACATATTAATGGTTTGTTGGTATTATATTTCAATACAGAACAAAATAGTATCTTTTCCCAGACTTTATGGCCACTGTGTATATCGTCAAAGCACATAGCTATCACATAACTACACTTTCCATTAGAACCATCGTTTATTCTTGGTTATTCAAGTAAACATAAATTTAATTCTCTCCACTAGTGAGAGACACTGATGTCTCTTCAGTCATTGTGATTGTCTACAGCTTGTTCTCTAGATTCCTCAGGAAGTGTTCTTATCAAGAATATTCTTCTTTTATGGGGTATGGGAGGGGAGACGTAATAGCAGTCTCCAATAGAGGGAGCCTTAGGTTCCTCAAAGGAAAGAAAATAGGATAAAAAATTTGTAATCTATAGGGAAATTTTGAAATGGTGTCTATATTTGCAGCCATCCATTTCTTCAGTGCTTACTGTGTACAGAACTGTCTTCAGTTCCTATAAAGGAATATATAGAAAACAGGGAGGTGTAAATAGTTCAAAGTTGGTCCAGGAGCTTGGTTGGATAAAATCCTGTTAGCTCAGTATAACAGGCAAAAGCCAGGTCTCCAATCCAAGACCCACTACCACCTGCCCCAGTGAACTAGCATGCAGGGTACTTTGGAACTATCTGTAAGAAAACTTGGAGAGCTGTTGGTCAAACTATGTAATAGATGAGATGCTCAGGTTTTTACTAATGAGGTTACTAATGATTTTTCTGGTTTTAAAATTGCCATGGGGGGTAATTCCCTGGCGGTCAGGTGGTTAGGACCCTGCGCTTTCACTGCCGAGGGCCTGGGTTCATTCCCTGGTCGGGGAACTAAGATCCTGCAAGCTGCGTGGTGAAAAAGAAAACAAAATTGCCATGGGAAGAAAAATACATTGAAAGTTCAGGTTGCTAACTTTTGGCTATTATAAATTCGAAATCACTAAATGAGGTAGTTTACCTAACAACGCAAATTTTTGAGGGAGAAGTTGCTGTGAATCTCTTTAATGTCTGGGAAGAGATGTGGGATAAAAGCAAACTTGGAGATCTAATCAATCTATCAAGGCTTCAAGATCTGCCAGAGAACTCTTGATACATGGCTGGAGGGGATATAACCTCTAGAAGGCAATTTGGCAGTATCTATCAAACTGCACATATCCTTTGACTTCACAATTTCATTTCTATAAATTTATCTTACAAATATACTCACACAATGCAAAACAACACATGTAGAAAGTTATTCATTGCTGCACTATGATAGCAAAAGTTTAAAAACAAACTAAATGTTCAACAATAGGGAACTGATTATAATACATCATTAATGTATACTATGCAGCTATAAAAAAAGCAAGGAAGCTCTTTATGTACTAATATTTAATGATATTCAAAATATATTTTTAAATCTTAAAATGAAAGTAGTATGTTATGCTATAATTTGTGTAAAAGGTAATGGTGATGAAAAAAATATATATTTCTATTTTTTATATCTATTCTTGAATATGCACAAAACCTTGGAAAACTACAGAAAAAACTGATAACTGATTGTGGGGAAGTTATTACCTATTTTTTAAAAGAAGATCCACTGGTTCAAAGCAAAAGCTTTACCTTCTATGGTCTCTCTCCAGTTAAACTGACCAGCATTCTTTTTGTTCTTCCCATTCCCTCCTGTTGTATTAGTAAGACTCTTACTAGGTTGCAAGAAAGGTACAAGCCCAAGTCATCTCAGGATGGTGGCTGTCAATGAGGAAGCAAATCATATTGGCTGACTTGCAGAGAAATAAGAACAAGGCATTGCAGAGAACTATGAGATGGAGAAAAAAAAAAAAAAATCCCTCTTCTTGATCATGTTCTATCTTCCAGATTCTAGTACCCTTTAAGGCCCAAACTATATTTCCTACTTTTGGAATCTGTTATAAATATCCCGTAACTTTACAATAAGTTCCCCCCTTTTCTGTTTCAGGTAACCTGAATAGGTACTTCTTTTTACTGGGCAGTCTTGAGCTAATACTAATGCTAAAATTATTGAACACTCACTATGCATCAGGCACCCTACTAGGCATGTTACATATGTTTAATTCTCAAAACTCAGATTATCCTCATTTCACACCATAAGGTTTCTCAGACCCAGGAAGACCAAGTAACTTGTCCAAGGTCACACATTTAGGCAGAACCAGAATTTAATCCAGGCAATCTGACTCCAGTGCTCAAGTTGGTAGTTGCCCTCAATTAGGTAGTTTATACACTTCCTATAGACACAAAGTAAACTTGTAGCCCAATGGCAGATGATCTCAACCCAAATAAAAGATTTCCTAATGGTCTAATTTCAGGTATCAGAGAACCGAATCAAATGATGAAAATATCGTGAGGCATATTTTTTGAGTGGGGCCTTTATGAGCCCTTCCAACTTTGAAAGAGTTAAATCTGATTCGATGAAAGAACAACAGCTGTACCTAAAGTCAACCAGTCAATCTGAAGAAAGGCTAAAATTCAATACAATTTTATCAGAAGCTTGAAATTGCCTGTTACTATTTATATTACAATTTCCTAGTGTCTGTGAAATTCTAATTGGAGAATTCACACAGGACCCAGCCAGGATTGAACCATGGATTTGAAAAAGACACAAATAACCTAAAATGGTCCCCTCTCCCTGCAGAACAATGGGTTAGAGGATCCAGAAACCGACCCAAATATATTAGGGAATACAATAAAGGTGGCATTTCAAATCAGTAGGGAAAAGATGGCTTATTCAATAAATGATGCCAAGACAACTAGTTAGATATCTGGAGATTGACCTCAGTTTAGTCACCAAAATAAATTCCAACATAATAAAAATTTAAATATAAAAACTGAAACCAGTGGTGAATTATTTTTTAAATATTGGAATTTACAAAAAGCCTTCAAAGCATAAGATCCAGAAGTACAGAAAGAAAGAGTGATAAGTTTGACTACATAAATTTAAATGACAAACTGGGGGAAAATGTTTGCAAAATAACTGACAAAAGGGCTGATTTCCTTAATACATAAAGTTCAAATAGATTAATAAAAGTGATCAACAGCTCAATAACAAATGGCAAAAAACATGAAAGGCTATTTTCAGGGGAAAAAAAAGAAAACATATAAACATAAGGAAAAAACCTTGTAATTAAAGAAATGAAAGTTTAAAACAATGATATACCATGTTTCACCTACAGCTTAAGAAGCAATACAGTGTAATGGTTAAAACTGATCACTTTTGGGGCTTCCCTGATGGCGCAGTGGTTGAGAATCTGCCTGCCAATGCAGAGGACACGGGTTCAAGCCCTGGTCTGGGAGGATCCCACATGCCGCGGAGCAACTAGGCCCATGAGCCACAACTACTGAGCCTGCGTGTCTGGAGCCTGTGCTCCGCAACAAGAGAGGCCGCGATAGTGAGAGGCCCGCGCACCGCGATGAAGAGTGGCCCCCGCTTGCCGCAACTAGAGAAAGCCCTCGCACAGAAACGAAGACCCAACACAGCCAAAAATAAATAAATAAAAATTTTAAATAATACAGACATACACTTTATAAAAAAAAACAAAACAAAACAAAAAACCTGATCACTCTAGAGACAGAATACTTGGGATTAAATCCTGGTTCTACTCCTTACTGTGCATGCCCCAGTTTCCTAGGCTGGGGTTCTTGTGAGAACCAAATGAGAAAATATAATAAAAAGCAATTAGGACTGTGCCTGGCATATAGTAACTACATTAGTTCTTATTATTAGATTGACAAAAACAGGAAAAACATTGGTAAGGGAGTGGAGAACTAAGCACTCTCATACACCATTGGCAGATGTATAAACTGGTACAATGTCTTTGAGTGGCAATTTGACATTGTCTACTAATGTTCTAAATTCATAAACCCTTTGACTTTACAATTCACTTTTAGAAATTTATCCTACTAATCACATATGTTCCTAAAGATATATACATATATTTCTCTCTATATATATTTATATTCGTAAAGATATATATGTAGATATAGATTTTCATTGCAGCAATGTATGTAACAGCAAAAGACTGTAAATAACCTAAATGGTCATCCAAATGAGACTAAATAAATACATGATGGTACACCCTAAAATGAAATAATAAACTGTCATGAAAAAAAAATCCCCAAGATAGTCAAAAAAGCAAATCACAAAACAGCGTGAACGGCTTGCTCCCATTAATCTCAGAATGTATAGAATATTTCTGGAAGGAGACACAAGAAAATAATAACAGTAGTTGCTTCTGAGGAGCAAGACTGGGAGTTGAAGTCAAATGGAGATTTGCTTTTCATTAAATACCTTTCCGTAAAAGTGGAATTTTTTTCCCATGTACACTTTTTTCAATTAAACAAAAACTAGTTAATTTAAAAAAATAAGATTGCAGCCATCATATAACACTGCATCTCTATCAGAAAAGCATACCAGCTAAAGACAGAAGTTCCAAGAGAAATGATGCTTGCTTAAATATCATTGTGGCTTTAGGAACCAAAATGTTATCACTCTAGAGAGTAATGAGAACCACAGGGACTAAGCACATGAGTCCCCTTTCCAGACCTCACATAAGCACATCTGTTAACTGCCAGAGTCTGTAAAACAAGAGCTGTTTTTACCTCCATCTCTAGAAGTGTAGGAGTGTTCTTGTACTTGGTGTGTTGGTTGGGATGAGGACTTTGGGAGAAGAAGGAAGGGAGAAGGGATTTACAATCATCCATTAAAATGCTCCCCTGGTTCTCAATGATCTATTTCTTTGGACAACTTACTTCTTAGTTTTTTCCTTTCATTCTAATACCTTATGGATAAACTTTATAATTCAGAAAACACAATTCCACTTTCTCCCTAACAACCCAGTAGATGGTTCTGATAATGCCATTTTAGATTAGTCTCAGACAGGTTTCCTAGTCCAACAAATATTAGGTTTGTGTCATAGCACCATCACTTAATTTTCTAAATCTGATGCTTTCCACACTACAGCTTTCTTTCATCATCCCTGCTCAATCTCCTGGCACCAGCTCCTGATTCCACCTCATCCCAGCCAACATCAAGCACCTTTGTTTTTAGGCTCTGTGATTCTAGAGAGTGATGGAAGAGACAGGAGTCATTTAAGGACTAAGGATATGTTTTTCTTTCTGGGGACAAATCTGAATCAGCTGCTTTTAAAAACATCATTCCTGGACTTCCCTGGTGGCGCAGTGATTAAGAATCCGCCTGCCAATGCAGGGGACACGGGTTCGAGCCCTGGTCTGGGAAGATCCCACATGCCACGGAGCAACTAAGTTCGTGCGGCACAACTACTGAGCCTGTGCTCTAAGAGAGCCCATGAGCCACAACTACTGAATCCCACGTGCCTAGAGCCCATGCTCTGCAACAAGAGAAGCCATCACAGTGAGTAGCCCGCACACCACAACGAAGAGTAGCCCCCGCTCGCCACAACTAGAGAAAGCCCGCGTGCAGCAACGAAGACCCAACACAGCCAAAAATAAATAAATATATTTATTTAAAATAAATAAATAAATAAATAAATAAATAAATAAAAACATCATTCCTTTGTTATTCTGAGAAAATGAAGTAGTGGACCCTGTAAACAGGGTCTTGGCAGTACTGAGTACCTACCATGGTATGACATTATCTAGATATTTTATTCACCTCACCTCATTTACCCTGTAATTGTTCTATTATCTCCACAATACAAATGACTATAGAAATTCAGCGAAGGGATGTCAGTTGTTTAATGCCATACAGCTCCTATCTTCCTGTGTTGAGTAAGGACTCAAACCCCAGTGTCTGGCTCTAAAGTCTACGGTACATTACACCACACTGCCCAATGAACACAGCTCTTGGGGCTCCATGGTTTGTTGTGGTAGTTAAAGACCCCAGTCAAAGACAACCTGGAAGTTCCTAAGCAGGGGAAGTTATGCTAGAAAAAAGTCAGGGCCACTATTCAACCAATTTTCTCACATTTATTTACTCTGTCCCTCCCATCTCTAAAATGAAAATGAACCTAAGTTTCAGGGGAAAAGATTGGGGGCAGTGTCAGCCAAGAAAGTGATTAACAAGAAGGAAAAGGCAGCCCCTGCTAATTGGGAGGTAGTCGGAGAAGGTCGGCCTTCTTGCGGTTGCCAGGCAACACAGGTAAACAGAGGAAGTGGCAGGATCATGGCCACTAACTACAGTGCCAACCAAGTAAGTACTCTTTTCCATTTCTTTAACGTTTAATTTTGCCCTCCAGATTCCACCTTTGGCCTGACCCCTCCCATAGGATTCTGATGACTGAATATATAGCTAAGAGTCAGGTGAGATAGTATTTTTTTTACCTCCTCAGCTCCTCAGGGGAGGGAGGGCCTAAGGACAAGTAATAGGTATCTCTGGGTTAAGTTTGTAGGCCCTAACCCAGAGGTCAGCAAATTTTTTCTGAAAAGGGCCAGAGAATAAATATTTTAGGCTTTGTGGGTCGAGTGACAAAATCAGAGATATTATATAGGTATGAGAGAAAACACTTTTCCATAAAATTTTGACAAAATTCAAAATACAATAACTGAGTGCAATTTTTTGTAATATTAATGAAAAGCATGAAATTCTTATAGAATGAGAAAATATTTCGCTTAATTGGGGTACAAAGTTAGTGTTCCCCTTTATCAAATCAACTGCAAATGTTCATCTATAAAAACAATTCTTAGCTTTCTCAGGCCATCCGAAAACAGACAGGAGGATGGATTTGGCCCAGGCCAGAGTTTGCTGACCGCTGGTCTAGACCAGCACTGCAATAAAAAGATAATGTGAGTCACAAATGTAACTTTAAATTTTCTAGTAGCTACGTGAAAAAAATTAAAAAGAAATAATTTTAACAATATAACTTAGGGACTTCCCTGGTGGCGCAGTGGTTAAGAATCCACCTGCCAATGCAGGGGACACAGGTTTGATCCCTGGTCCGGGAAGATCCCACATGCCGTGGATCAACTAAGCCCGTGTGCCACAACTACTGAAGCCTATGTGCCTAGAGCCCGTGCTCCAAAACAAGAGAAGCCACCGCAATGAGAAGCCCACGCACTGCAACAAAGAGTGGCCCCGCTCGCCACAACTAGAGAAAGCCTGCGTGCAGCAACGAAGACCCAACGCAGCCAAAATAATAATAATAATAATAATAATAATAATAACATAATTTAGCCCAGTTAAGTCCAAAATATTATTTCCAACACTTAATATTTTAAGTTATAATCAGATGTTTCACATTCTTTTTTGTACTAAGTCTTCAACATCCATTGTATTTTATATAGCTGACCCTTGAACAAGGCAGGGATTAAGGTACAGATCCCCACAGTTGAAAATCTACATGTAACTTTACAGTCGGCTCTCCATAACCCGGGTTCCACATCCACAGATTCAACCAACTATTGATCATGTAGTACTGTAATACATATTTATTGAAAAGTACATATTTATTTATTTATTGTAAGTTAACCTGCACAGTTCAAACCCATGTTGTTCAAGGGTCAACTGTACTTACAAAGCACCTCAATATGAACTAGTCAGATTTCCAATGCTCAATAGCCACATGTGGCTAGTGGCTCCCTCTTGGACAGCACACAGATGAAACAAATCACATTCTCTCTAAAGTGAGTTAAAGCTTACTTAGCATGGTTGTTCATGTCTTCGGTCTTCAAATCTAAAGAACTGTGCCTAGCTATCATTTCCTGGGCTTGGGGCCTTTGAGTCTCATAGGGATTCTCATCTTTTTCTCCACAGTATGAAAAAGCTTTCTCACCCAAGTATCTGCAGAACTGGTCTCTCGCCAAGCCAACAAAAGAGGTATTCCACGTTCAGCACAGCACAATGCCAGTTTCTGGTTCTTTACGTCATACTCTATGTAATTCATTGGTACCTAACTTCTTTCAGCCTTCTTTGAATTCCCATATCCTCCTCTCCCTCAGCCCTTAATTCAAGCCCTTCAGATACTTTCTTCCACTTTTCCACTCCATCTTCACAAGCACTTCTCTCCCCACCTCTACCCCAGAGGATTTCTTCCCATGAAGGCTACACTCAGATTATCGCCAATGATCGTGGTCATCTGTTGCCTTCAGTGCCCCGTTCCAAGGTGAGATACTCACCTCCATTCTCATCTTGAAAGGTATAGAACTGAGGCACAGAACTGTAGTAACAGAGCGGGGAGACTTGCAATCTCCTGCAGCTACTATTTGGGAAATTAAAGTGCAATCTAATTCACACTGTAACACGAGTGCCCCCAAACTTCCAGCCAGCTTATCCAACAGAACAGGGTTGTGTTTAACACCCAGAATTCCTTAAGCTGATGAATGATCTGTATAAAATGAACACCTTCAGGTGATAACATTTATGCAGTGGGTACGCTGCCAAACTTAACCTAAGGATATGGAATTTAAGCCAGCAGAGATAAGGGGATGAAAAAATTAGGGTAGCCTAAATGAGAGAGGGGGAAAAGGAAGAGTGGGGAAATTATGCTTTCATTCTTGTTTCATGACGATGCATTCCCAAAGGTAAAGGATGGAGATAAGACAAACAGAAGGCCCACCAATAGGTCAGTTACTGGGAGTGAGAAGCCCTGTTGAGGAATCCCATTTTTCCTTTTAGGCAAGTCCTTGGGGTTCCTTCATGGGCACCTGGCAAATGCCTCTGAAGGTACCCCCTGCTCGGGTGACCCTGACCTCCCGTACAGCTGCTGGTGCTGCCTCCCTTACCAAATGGATACAGAAAAATCCTGATTTACTCAAGGCCTCCAATGGGCTACATCCTGAAATCTTAGGCAAGGTATCTCTTCCTCCCATCTAACCTCAATCCTGTTGTCTTCACTTCTTTTCAACCTCAAAAATGCCTAATGTTATACTACCACAATCCCAGCAGGGGGAACCTCTAACCAATTCTGTCTTACCCTGTCTAGTCCTTAAACAACCTCTGAGGCCTGAAGGGATAAGCTAAGGGCATCTTATCCACACCCTCCCACTCACACCCCCTCCACACAGTACAAAATGAGCTGATCTCAAGGGGGAGTTAACAGTATCAAATTTAACTCTTATTTGAAACCTGACCTTTTGTTCATGGAATGGGGAGAAAGGGATCTAGAATTCTGAGATGGATTGGGAATGATCTAGGCCTAACCTGAAACATAATTGTCTCTTCTATTCCACCCCTGACAGCCCCGTGATCCAGATAGTCAGAAGAAACTTGAGAAGTCTATCACAAAGACTGTACAGCAAGCACCAAGTCCAACCATAATCCTAAGCTCCCCAGAATCAAATCTCAATTCCCCAGATCAACTCCAAAGCTCACACCCCTCTGAAGGTCACACTCCGGGTCCCCAAAGCCCACCCAACTCTCCGAAGAGTCCACCTGGAAGCCCATGTATGCTAGAACACTGTGCAGGTCCTAATTTAGCCGAGGTCCAGAAATGCAAACCTGGAACTCCATTAGGGACTAAGGGACCACACTGAGAAAACCTGTCTAGAGATTGAGTGATGTAAGCAAGGCCCCCCAGTCAGGGAAATTATGGATGGGAATAAAGGCAAATTTGGAAAATAAACATTCTTTGTTGAATCTTCTACTGATTTGGATTTTTCCCTCCTGCTATGTCTGCCTCTTTTAACCCATAACTAGGAGGAGGGTTGGAGGAAATAGAGCAGGGAAAAGAACATGACAGTGACTTGGGGGTAGAACACAGTTTTACAAGGATTGAGTCATTTCCAGAAATGACCAGGAGGAAGCTGGTCTGAATCACAGCAAAAGAAACCTCAAATAACAAGTCTGTCACCCCTACTCGCTCACTTTTCATCCTGAGCATGAACTACAACTTCAAAGTCAGAAGTACAATCATTTAGGGTAGAGTGTGTGTATGTGCATTTGGAGAAGGTGGGGAAGAAAAGGTACAGGAAGCCAGAGTAGAAGACACAATCCTTGTCTAACACTTCATTATCTGATGACAGAACACACAGGGAAAACAAATTAGAAAGAGTTATAAAAGCAAAACTCAAGCAAAAATACAAATATAATTTGAAAACAGAAGATATAGAAGTGATTAGAAGACAGAGAAGAAAAATAAAGGGAGACAACAAGTAGAAATTTAGGACAGAATAACATACATGATGACCACACTGCCACTCCCCCCACCCCAATCACCTGAATGATAAGAAGCCACCAAAAAAGTCCCTTATCTATTTCCCAGCCTCCAATTTGTTTATCATTATCCCCATTCTGCATCTTCCTGGCACTGGCTGTTAAATTTAATGCCCTTGCCAAACCTTTCCCAGTTCCAGTGCCCAATTGTTCCCTGATAAACACATATGCCTAACTCCAAGGACAAGTACAGAGGACATATGTATACGCTGGAGGAAGGCTACAAAGACTTCCCAGGGCCAGTGTAGCAAAAAGGGAGAAGTGATCATCACTTAAAGCCAAAGACTACTTGGGAGCTGGGATGAAGACTGTTGAGGCAACTAAGTAAGGTCTTCCTCTCCAACTGACACCAATTACAGCCACTGTTACTTCTCTCCAACCCACAGCTTTAACTGGTTGGCTAAAAACTCAGAGTGACAGCAAGATAGATCTGTCACCCCAGAGTTTCCAAAGACTATCAAAGCAGCACTCCTGTCAAGGCAGTTAGGGACCCAAAAGCCTGGCCTACATGGATTATAAAAGTAGCAAGTTTTCTCATTAAACTACAAATGTTTGCCAGGTTTCCAACAATCTCTCCTTTCTTACCTCTACTCCCCTTTCTCCCCAAATGGACATACTTAGTTCATATTCATAGTCCCGTGGCTGTCCCCTCCATTGTTCCACTGGATCATAATTTGCTGAACTGTACCTTAAGGCTTATAATAATCAGTTCTCAGTGGGATTTTGGAGCCTGTAATAACCAAAAATCTCTCCACATGCTTAACTTCCTCTCTCTTGCTCCTTCCTTCCCTGAGGTTTCGGCAAGATGTTAAAACCCTGGCTACTTGCATTTGATTCCCTGAAAATTTTTCCAGTGGTCACTTGTAGGACAAACTGTTTCCCTCCTGAGAAAGGTCGGATTGGGGGATGTAATCGCCTGAGACCAGAGGGAGGGGGAGGAAATTGGCTCCTCCCCAATCACCATTGTCTTGGTTTCTCAAGATATCAAGGAGAGTCAAAGACAAAATAATAATTTTAATTCCATTTCAGAAAAAGCTGTCACATGAATTTGGATTAGAAAACATGACAATAAGAGGCTTGGCTTTTCTGGAAATGCAAGGAAGAGAAATAATCCTTAATAGGTTCAATGATAGTTTTCTGGATCTTCCCCTTGCATCAAAAGCTATATATCTTCTTCTCCCCAAAGCATGTTCTCCAAGAGCCAACTTACTCTCTTCATCTCCCTCTAGCCGGGACAGGCTAATTCCCCTCCACCCCCACCCCTCTTCTTTCAGTCACACTGTGTGGGTGTTACAGACCCTGGGCTCTGACCAATTAACAGAATTGTCCTTTAAGCCAGCAACCCACAGGCAGTGGCAACCCAAGCCCCACTCCCAGTCCCCAAGGCAGAGGCCACAGAGTGCCATTGTTTCCACTGTCTTAGGAAGAAGGAGCCAAAAGCTCACCCTCAGCACAAATCAAGGCCTAATATGGAGAGAGAATGAGGGCTCCCAGGCCCAGAGTAGGCTGCAAGCTGGGGACAGGAAAAGGGAGTTTTTACAGTCATTCCATCTTTAGAAATAAGGGGAAAACTGGATCCTTTTCCACTACTCTGGTTCTATAAGGTACTCTTACTGCTGAGCTCCAAGGGGATCTGCAAGCACAAAAGGGTCTAAACAAATCAAGATAACTTTGCCATGGCCTAAGATAAGAGTAACAAACAGGAAGACAGGTCAATGCAGTAACCGGTAGGAAGATGATGCTGGGAACGTCGGCTCTTCACATGGCTGCCAGCCCTACAGAGGACAACACGGTAAGAACCAAGACAACCACTCCAGACTGGTATAGCTGGGAAATCGTCAGGCCTTTTCCTAGGTCCCACATCTGTAGAAATAAGAAAAAAAAATTTTTTTTCAGCAATCAGGGTCCTGGTCACTCTCACAGCTCCTTTCTCAGAAAGAAACTCCACCTAGGAACAGGCAATTCTACTCAGCATGATTCTAGAGAAAAGCTCTTCTCCCCTTATTCCTGACCTTCACTTTCCTCAAAACCCACAATACAGTAACGACCACCCACTTATCCCAATGACAGTAAAGGGATCCATCCTCAGCCCATAAGATCTTCCAGAATGAATAGATAAAAACTTTCCCTCGTGACAAAAAAACTGATCAGTGTTTCCCAAAGTGTGTTTCTCCAAAAACTAGTTCCTCAGAATGTTAAAAGGCATTACATGGGGGAAAAAAGTTCTGTGGTCAAATTAATTTGGTAAAAGTTTAACTACAAGACTTCTCAAACAATTTATTAATGCACACTGTTAATCTCCAAAATGGATATAATATACATGATTTCCTAGGTATAGCCAACCACAGAATCCCCTTTGAGAAGGAACATTTGTCCATCAGAGGACTAGTATTTTTTTTTAAATAAATTTATTTATTTATTTTTGGCTGCATTGGGTCTTCATTGCTGCGCATGGGCTTTTCTCTAGTTGCAGCAAGCGGGGGTTTCTCTTGTTGTGGAGCACGGGCTCTAGGCACGCGGGCTTCAGTAACTGTGGTACAAGGGCTCAGTAGTTGTGGCTCATGGGCTCTAGAGCGCAGGCTCAGTAGTTGTGGCGCTCAGGCTTAGTTGCTCTGCAGCATGTGGGATCTTCCTGGACCAGGGTTCGAACCTGTGTCTCCTGCATTGGCAGGCGGATTCTTAACCACTGGGCCACCAGGGAAGTCCAGGACCAATATTTTTAAAAAATACTCTTTGGGGTCTAGAATATTATTTCTCAATTTTGTTTTGACTGTCACCCACACCCCCAACTAAGAAATATCTTTTTAATTAGTACCCAGTGTGTGTGTGTGTGTATGTATGTGTGTGTCTGTGTGTGTGTATATATAAAATATATACTATATAAAAGTTCACGAAACAATAAGCAATATTTATCATTACCATGTGTGTTATATTCTATATGTTGTATTCTATTTAAATTTTTTTGTTGTTGTTGGTAGCAATCCACTAAATTGATTTTCTACCCATTGAGTCAAAAAAAACACAATTTAAAAAATACTGATCTAGACTCTCTTGTGACCTAGGGACATTAACATATTGTACTCTAAAAGATCCCCTCGGGCAAAAGTAGAGTCTTCAGGTTTCATACTTTCCACATATGACTGTCTCAACACACACATATACCTATACCCTGAATGTAAAACTGAATAAATTAGGATTGCTTCAGAGAAAAATTAGAGAGCTCCCAAAATAATCAAGATGAGAAGATGCCCCTACCTCAGCTGCCAAAGAGCTTCTACCTAGATAAGATTAGGAGTCAAACAGATTCCACAAAAAGCTGTTTTGCTTATAAAGGCACAGTGTTTTACCAAAAAATCGAGACCTACTGGGTGGTGGTGATGGGGGAATATTCTCTAGCATACCAGAGACCTTGTCACTTCCTACTCTCTTAATATCAATTCCACCCTCCACTCCCCCACTAGATCTTCTGGCAAGGCAATTATCAATAAAGCTCAGAGTGCAAGAACTATGGACTGTCACAGAGAACAGATAAAATCCTGTCCCACACTCAGAGCCAGGACTTGCTAAAACAACAAACAAAAGCAGATTTAAGGGATTAAGAAGAAAAGCCTTGACTGAGTTCTGACATTGTATAAAATCTCTTCCCCTTCCCTCCCCCCATACTGAGACAAAAGCAAATATATGGCAAGTCCCTGCCTGAGCCAGGATGCCAACAAAGGAAGCTGATCAGCTGATTCCATTGGAGAGCTTTGTTCTGTGGAATAAGAAGTCACTAATGGAAATTGCCCTCCCTCTCCATCCCCTCCTCCTGAGGGAAGTAAAGTCATTTTGAATCAAACTGAACACTGCCCCAGGGAACAGTTGATAGATACACTTAATTTAGTAGATCATTTAGTCTCTCACTTTTCTGATTCCATTAAACTGTCTATTGGACCAGACTACAATTCAGAAAGTGCTTATCTCTAGGCTCTGATGTGGAAGTTATGAAAGGTCAAATTAAGGCAAGAGCATCCAACTGACAGATGGCTTAGGTTGAGAAATAATGGAAAACCAGAAAGAATGAAGCTGTAATTATCTTCCTGGGAAAGGAAGCAAGACTAGGGGTAGGGAGACCACAAAATATAAATCTTAAAGTGCTGTAGGAGAGATTCATCTCTGACCTGGGGCAGGTTTCATTAAGCTTTAATTCCTTAATAAAGAGAAGGAGACACCAGTTTGAACTGACCCCAAGGTCATGTAGGAGGCAACATGGTCAGATTTCAGGCTATCAAAAGATTCCTAAACTCAATATTTGGATCCTAGCACCCAGTTGCTTGTTAAAGTTGGCCCCATTCTCTCTAATAGTTCAAAACAAACAAAAAACAAAAGCAGTTAACACAATCCAATATCAAGATAATAAACGTCAGTATATTTGACTCCAGCCAGATTTGTCACTCTGTGTTGATAGGAAGTTTAGACTGAAAGCAGTAACTACTATTTGTCTGATAAATATGCCTTCTATGCCAGATGTATGGCCTGGCTTCATGGGTCTCTTTTAGTAACATCCCTCTCGAAACTAAAAGAGTTCACTGAGACCCTGCAAGTATCTTCCAGGCCTACGTCCAGTCTCAGCTACATCACCAGCTGGGCTACCTGGCAACGCACAGGGCATCTAGTTTAGCTTTCCCCAAGAGGCCCTTGAACAAAGGTCCAGCACAACTAACTTTAAGAACAGCACTAAACCCACACCAGGAAAGAGAAAATCCTTCCAGGCTCTCCATTCCTTTCACCCAGAAAATGCACAAGTCTACAATTAACTTACCAAGTGTCGGATCCCATTCCAGGTGTGATACGTGAGAGGGAAGACGAGTGCAAATTTGGCTGTGTGGATCAGCGCTGGCCCCAAACACAGGGACTTTACAAGTTCCAAATGAGACTCAAAGCTCCCAGGGACCAAGAGGGCTGATAAGCCAAAAAGAGAGACCCCTGAGGAGAAACAAAGTAAGCCCGTCACAGCTACACACCAGCTACAACCAATGTAACACATAAAACTGGGTTCTATGACAGCCCCTAGGACTTCACACAATTCTAAACCATTTTAAAATGGGGACGATTTAAACTAATGTTCACATTTGCAGTGAAAGATTCGCTACTTGGAATCTGACCCTAATCTCTTAAATTTGCCATATATTTTAGCATATTGCTCCTTCTTTCAACATCTCTCTCTATAAAAACTTCACCCACCATTTTAGAAGCCACCTCTGGCTGCATCTATATCATCATCTCAGTAAGAAAAAATAATAACAGTACATTCAGTCCAAGGAAAAGAATGGGAAAAAATTTTAAATCACTCAAATCTCTACCATACAAAAACTTAACTCAAAATGGATCAGAGACCTAAATGTAAGAACTAAAACCATAACACCAAGAAAACAAAGGCGTAAATCTTTATGACCTTGGATTAGCAGTGGTTTCTTAGATATGACACCAAACCAGAAGCAACAAAATAATAAACTGGACTTCATCAAAATTAAAAACTTTTGGGCACTGTCCATTTCTCCATCAGTCTGGAAGAATGCTGGTGCTGAGAATAACTACCATGGCTTCCAGCTCTTTGACGAAACCTCAGATGCGTCAGAATTTTATAGCATTCATAGGAGAAGCAAAGGCTGAAGGAAGACATGCTGTTCACACCCTAGGATGAGGCAGCCACATCAGAGTCTGGTCTCCTAGAGGTAAGTGCGGCTGAGTGGCCATTCCTGGGACTCAGTTATTAGACTGCTGTCACATTTGGTGCACAGATCAGAGCTGAGCCTGGTATCTGAGGCATATGTGTGGCTGTCGAGGTTTCGGAACTTCAGGTTTGCACTGAAATTCAGAGGATAATGGGGAGCTCCTGTGATCGTCTAGCTTCCTATCTATCCAGACTGTCAAAGATCCTTGAATGCTCTTGGGTCATATTTTCCTCCCAAACCTTCTCAAACTATCTCAGTTCCATGGTACCTCAGTGTTTTCAGGAATTTTTTTCATGATGCCCCTAAGCCAAAAGAAAAACCTAACAGTTCTGTTTATTAAGTAGTTAGATTCAAACAACTTAAATATTTATGTCCTAATAATTTAGCAGCTATTTGAAAAAAATATCCTTGTAAATGGAAAGAAAAAAATTTTATTCTTAAATAACCACAGTTACTTACTAATATGTTGTTGGATATCGTACATCTCAAACCTCAGAAATTAAATTGGACATTACCATCCTCACTTCCTGTTCCACACTGACCTTCACACAAGTCGGATTAGAGGATCAGACCTTCAGTGAGAGACCAGGCAAACCTACTGCTCAGGCTGTCAGCTTCGTTTCTAGAAAAGCCAAAGGACTTACAGATTTACAAAGTAATTAACAGAACTCTGAAATTACTGTTTTATTCTCTTGGGCTTTTTGTGAGATGGGACATGAATTATTGATTCTCAAATGTGATATGTCATATGTTAGGAATCCCAGTCATTCCAGACAGAGGCAGTGTAGAGAGAGTGAAAAGTGCACAAACTTTGGTTAAGACAGATCTGAGTTCAGTTCTGTCACTAACTAGCTACTATATCATCACTTCCTTCTCTGCTTATAATAATGCCTAGTTAGGACTGTGAGAATTAAATTAAATACATATATATAAAGTTCCTAATACAGGCCTGGTAGTGATTATTATTTACATTAATAGTTGCAATATCTAATCTTTTACCTCTCAGAAAATGTCTGATCATTTGTAGCTAAAAATCTCATTCTCAGCCCTTCCTACTCCATGTCTTGGTCCTTGAATTGTCAAGAGGGGATGACCTGGAAAAACTGATTGTCACCAGAAGAGAAAATGCTTCTCAGAAATGCTTTGTTTTCCCTCAAGGCATGAATACTCCTGCCCGCCACGCACCCCACCCCCCCACAAGGCTGCAGGGAAGCAGACAGGCAGAATATATGATGAGATTAGTTTGACAACACTTTAGTTAAGACAGCAATCAGGTACTGCCAACCTGAGTTTTAATCATCATTTGGACAGGTCCACCAAGTCCCTTTTAGATGTTTTCATTCTCTTTGCGGTGACATCTGCAGAGGCTTGCTGGGAAGAAGTGTCTGAAGGAACTTATGATGGCTTCTGGAGGTGGCAATAGGATTTACTGACAATCCGCACAGTTCTGTATGTAGCACTTAACTGCAGAGGAGCAGGCTGAAATTGGTCCTGGCAGCCAAGTGAAAGCACCATTTAATTTTTCTTAGTGATTAGATGGGACAGCTTCAGTGGCTTTGTTTTCATAATTTAAATTGTTTGGCTGTTAGAGGAGTCCCTCCTCAGGCACTCAGGTTCTAGGAGGAGAGGCTATTTCCTGCCTCCCAGTACACTAGACATCAGAGGATGATTTAGGAAATTTCATATTTAATTTCTTCTCATATACTTTTCATTTGTAAAAGGAAAGCTTTGGCCAAAATCGCTTCTGATTAACTTGATATTCCTTGTTTGAAGATGTGATACAATAAGAAATACGTATTTGGTCTTTTTCCCAGTTCCTGGCACACAGCTCCTAAAACCCTTGTAATCTCTGGAGTGAAAGGAAAGTTTTTTTGTGTGCTAATGAGATAATTAGTAGCTGGGCGGGGGCGCTGGGTGCGGGCGGCCAGACAGCTTCAGGATGGGGTCTAGCTGCCAAAAAGACCAAGGCATGATTTGAGGATTGGGACTTTTAGTCCCATACCTCCCCCTCCCGTTCCCTGTCCACCTCCCTCCCCCAACCCCACCACACCTGGGAGTGGCTGATGATTGAGCTAATCACCAATGGCCAATGATTTAATCAACCTTGCCTAGGCAATGAAGCCACCATAAAACCCCCTAAACTACAGGACTCAGACAGCTTCCAGGTCACTGAACACAAAGATGTGCTGGGAGAGTGGTGTGCCCAGAGAGGGCATGGAAGCTCCATACACACTCCCCTCTCTGCTCCCCCATACCTTGCCCTGTGTATCTCCTCTGTTTGGTTTTTTAAATAAAGGAGTTGAGGACTTCCCTGGTGGCGCAGTGGTTAAGAATCCACCTGCAATGCAGGGGACATGGGTTCGAGCCCCGGTCCAGGAAGATCCCACATGCTGCGGAGCAACTAAGCCTGTGCGCCACAACTACTGAGCTTGCGCTCCTAGAGCCCGAGCTCCGCAACAAGAAAAGCCACCGTGATGAGAAGCACACGCACTGCAACGAAGAGTAGCTCCCACTCGCCGCAACTAGAGAAAGCCTGAGCGCAGCAACGAAGACCCAATGCAGCCAAAAAAAAAAAGTTCTGAAGCAAGTTTAAAAAATAAAATAAAATAAAGAAGTTGATCCTTTATTTTAAAAACCAGTATGACTTGGGACTTCCCTGGCGGTCCAGTGGTTAGGACTCCACACTTCCAATGCAGGGGGCACAGGTTCAATCCCTGGTCAGGGAACTAAGGTCCCACAAGCCACATGGCAAAAAAAAAAAAAAAAAGAAACAAAACAGTATGTCTAAATAAAGTGTCTTCCTGAGTTATGGTGAGCTCTTCTAGCAAATTATCAAACCTGAGGAAGGGGTCATGGGAACCCTGATTTACAGCTCAAATTTTATATATTTAATTTAATTCTCACAGTCCTAACTAGGCATTATTATAACCAGAAAAAGAAGCGATGATACAGTAGCTAGTTAGTGACAGAGTTAGGATTGAACTCAGATCTAACTCCAAAGTTTGTGCTCTTTTCTCTTTCTCTAAACTGCCTCAGTGGGGAATGACCAGGGTATAACACATCACATTTGAGAATCAATAACTCCGGTCCCATCTCATGAAAAGCCCAGACCAAAAAAACAGTCATTTCAGAGTTCCATTAGTTACTTTATATATCTATAAGTCCTTTGGCTTTTCTAGAAAAGAAACGATTGCCTGAGCAGTAGGTTTGCCTATACAGTCAAGTGACCTTTCACTGAAGTTCTGATTCTCCAATCTAACCTGTTTTTAAAGACTATCCAAAACATTCAGGACCATTCTTCTACCCATTCAAGTTAATTGTACAATTTATTTATAGTTGTATTCCTCTAAAATATCTGTTGTTTGGCACTCATATTTTCTTTTTCGAATCTCATTCTTTTTATTGTTGTATGTTGCATCTTGATAACCCTTTCCCAGTCTCATTCACATTGCAGCTTCAGCTACCTGCCATTCTCAAGTAATTTACCTAATTTCACCTAGATTTTTATACTGTCTGTCACTATGAAAAATCACGAGTATTTTAATCCCTACAGAATCTAAGCAATGAAAGAGTGTTACTAGCCTTCTCTCTCCACCTTTTAAAGGGCTGCTTGTAAAGGTCTTCCTCAATAAATTCTATATAAAGTCAAACTAGTGTCATCATGCTTTTTTAGTTCAACATGCTTTATAGAATTTATATATCGGCCACAAAATCTCTATAGTCTGAATAAATACCTAATCATGGATTTGTCTAGGCCAAACAAGTGAGAACATGAACCTTTTATGACTTCCCATGGTTTACGGGATCAAGTTCCAACTTCTCAGCACAGCAGTCAAAGTCCTTTACTGTCTGGCACACTTTCCAGCCTTATCTTTTGCTGCTTCTCCCATAACACAACTCTTAAACAAGCAGATCTAGTTATCATTATCCAGGACTCTGGATGCTTTCCAAACCCTGTGCCTTTGCATAAGGTAGTCTGTCCATTGGAAAGTCCTCCTCTACCTCCTTTTCATGAATTCTCCTACTCATCCTTCTTTCAAGTTCTCCAATTCCTGCAGAGTTGTTCTCCCCACTGGGATCTCATACCTCTATTAAAAAGTTATCACAGTGCATTCTAAATATTTATTTGTCTTACTCCTTAGACTCTTTCACCTTTGAGGGTAGAGGCTATTATTATCACTATCCAATTTCTAATGCATAACAGGAGATTAATTAGAAGTTAGAAGGAACGAACATATCTGAAATGACCACTATGAGCAAAGTGATTTACATGGTTGTACTCATTTAGTAAATAAAGATTTACTAAGCATCTACTGAGTGCTAGAGGATATGAAAGGTAAATAAGATAGATGCAGTTCCTACTCTATGAAGAATTTACAGCCTAATAAAAGAGACAGATTTATAAAAACTAAGCAAATAAAATAATTACAAGTTATATAATAACCTAAGGAATGGTAACAAAGGAATGATAACATCGGATCTTAGATAGGAGTTCCTATCTTTACTTGCTTACCAACAAAACTAATCTAATTGTGAATAGCAGAGACTTAGTTTTGGGTAATTCCTCCAATGTCTCAGCAGCAGCTCCCTAAATACAGGATCCCTATATTTGAGCCACTAGTCCTGTTGATGACCACTTCAGTGAAAACATACTCTACGGAAGCCTAGGAGGGGGCCCAAAGGATATTATGAAAAACAAAAATATGTCCATGTCTCCAGCACTAGCCAGAGAAAACTTTTAAAATACAGCTGATCCTCTTATAAGGTACTTCCCTACTGTGGAAAGATCCATCAGACTCCAGAAACCTGACTATAATCTGTACATCCTACCTGTAATAAACCTTACTACCTGAAAAGGATGCACTAAGACCAGCATACGACTCACTCTGCAGCTGTATTTCATATTATATAAATAAATAAATAGACATTCTGATTTGTAACCAAGATTTTTTGAGATTGGAGAATGAGTTAATGTTTTTGCATCTGATCAATTCTAGGTGATGAAAACTGGGTGCTAAAACTGAGTTTCTGAAAGAATAAGGTTGATGATTAATCTTGGACTGTGTTTGGTCAGTCAGCCAGTCTATCTCCATTATATTTGTATATCTGTTCTCTGTAATGTCAATAAACATACTATCAGGACATGCTAGGGATGATTTAAAAATTGGCTAAGAAAAAATAAGAAAAAGAATTAAAAAAAGAAAAAAAATTGGCTAAGAAAAGAACCTGAGCACTGTGTGAACTCATAATTAATTGTTAAAGAAATGAACAAACAATAAGCTTAAATGACTTATCATTTTCTCTAAATCAAGTTTCTGAGGAGGCACTGCCAAGGAGGCATTGCCAAGAGCCAAAGAAACAGAAAAGTTTTTCAAAGCAGTATGTGTGTGTGTGTTTGTGTGTTCACGTGCGCATAAAAACACATATACATACCTGCACTCAAGGCAATACCAGTGCCACGGTGGCAAATGGACATCACCATGGGAAGAGACCATCTGAAAAGAAACACAAAAAAGCAATTAAAAAAAGGAATAGATGACACCATAGTAGAGAGTCCGTCTTGGCAAAGAGAATATAAACCACTTCGGAAATAGGCAACCATTTATCACAAAACAAAAACAAACAGCTTTCACATTCCTGTGTTTCCACTCTCTAATTTGAAAATAAGAACAATGATTTACTTAAGGAGAAGCATTACTCCCTTTTCCAGATTGCATCACTAACAGAGCTGAGAGGAGGAATCAATTAAAACTCAAACTCCTCCTTTCATAAGAAGAAGGAACATGGGTCAAAAACATTAATTAAAGTTGCATACAGTTAGAAAATAAACACTAGATTACAACCACCTGGGTCCTTCCATTTCTCCAGTCATAAGACAGAAGTAGAAGAAAACCTGAGTTTTATTTATCCACTGTTTCATATAACATACAGTCATCTATGATCTTTCTTATTATATACCCCAAAATATCCAAATTGAGCATATCAGTCATTCCCTAATAAATTACCTATCCCAAATTTAAAATCCCATTTTGCTGGATTTAGTATATGTTCTTAATCCACAGTAGTTTTAAAATACTTTGTCATCAAACCACTTTTTAAAGCATGTTCTGGGACTTCCCTGGTGGCGCAGTGGTTAAGAATCTGCCTGCCAATGCAGGGGATGTGGGTTCAATCCCTGGTCCAGGAAGATTCCCACATACCGCAGAGCAACTAAGCTCATGCGCCACAGCTATTGAGCCTGCGCTCTAGAGCCTGCAAGCCTCAGCTACTGAAGCCCATGCACCCAGAGCCCGTGCTCCACCACAAGAGAAGCCACCACAATGAGAAGCCCGCGCACCACAACGAAGAGTAGTCCCCACTTGCCGCAGCTAGAGAAAGCCCGCGCGCAGCAACGAGGACCCAACACAGTCAAAAATTAATTAATTAATTAATTAATTAATATCAATCAATCATGTTCTGATTTGTCTATCTGCCAAAGCATTTCCATGGAAGGACAACCAACACTGCTACATTCTGGACCTAGTGCTCATGCTCAAGAGGGAACTGGTTAGTGAAATGGAAAGAACAGGCATCTTTGGATAAAGTTAACATTCATCCTGGAAAGTCAGCTTAGATAGGGAATGCAGAGCATAATCAGACCACGTACTCCATACTCTAAAGGGAAGCAAGTCAAGTAGGTTGAAAGGACCACAAAAGGAAATTCTATGTATTAAAAATGGTCACTGTGGGCTTCCCTGGTGGCGCAGTGGTTGAGAATCCACCTGCCAATGCAGGGGACAGGGGTTCGAGCCCTGGTCTGGGAAGATCCCACATGCCGCGGAGCAACTAGGCCCGTGAGCCACAATTACTGAGCCTGCGCGTCTGGAGCCTGTGCTCCGCAACAAGAGAGGCCGCGATGGTGAGAGGCCCGCGCACCGCGATGAAGAGTGGCCCCCACTTGCCGCAAATGGAGAAAGCCCTCGCACAGAAACGAAGACCCAACACAGCCAAAAATAAATAAATAAATAAAATTAAAAAAAAAAAAAAAAAAAAATGGTCACTGTAAGAAAGGAGTAATGTCTAAAGAAACCAAAAAAACTGGCTAGACACCACTCTGATTAACTCAGACTAACAAGATAAATATAAAAGGCAGAAGAAGAGCCTCATAACAAAGGACAAGCGGAGAACAATGGCATAATTTGATTAGAAGAATCAGGAGACTAAAACCCAGAATGAGCTGAGGCTTGCAAAAATGTCAAGGACAACAACAAGGGGCTTTTAAAATTGTATTCAGGGAAAGACAGCCTCCTAACTGGGGTTGACAATTTTATGTTAATGGATGACAGAGTGCAAAGCAGATTGCTCAACTATTTTATTTGTCAAAGAGAATGATTATCAGACTGAAAAAGACAGAACAAATATTGATTTGAAAGAAAAAAAAAAAGTGGGGAAATTATAAGACATTGCTTAGCATTCCAAGTGCACTTAGGGTTCCTGGCAAGATGAATTAAATCCCAAGAGCTAACACATGGAACATATGCACTGTTCTAGTAATCTTTTAGACATATTGAAATGGAAAATGGGAGTCAAATGTTACCCTAATTTTAAAAAAATGGTTAGGCTCCCCTGGTGGCGCAGTGATTAGGAATCCGCCTGCCAGTGCAGGGGACACGGGTTCGAGCCCTGGTCCAGGAAGATCCCACATGCCGCGGAGCAACTAAGCCCATGTGCTACAACTACTGAAGCCTGTGCGCCTAGAGCCCGTGCTCTGCAACAAGAGAAGCCACCACAATGAGAAGCCCGTGCACCGCAACGAAGAGCAGCCCCTGCTCGCCGCAACTAGAGAAAGCCAGCACGCAGCAATGAAGACCCAACGCAGCCAAAAATAAATAAATAAATAAATTAATTAATTATTTTTTTTTAAAAATTTTAAAAACTGGTTAAAACCATAGCCTGGTTAGCCTAGTACTGAGTAGGTAAGGGAGATTTTATTTTCCAAACAACCATGATATTATTTCCAGTCTCACATGATCTTCCAGAATCTTGTCACTCCTCATCAGGCAAGTATTTATATTTAGCCCCTTGACTCTGGGCAGGACTTCATGACTGACTGCCTCAAGATATAGAATGCAGCAGAACTGACACTGCACGAGTTCCAAATCACTTGCCCTCCTTCTATCCCTCCATCCCTTCGTCCATCCCTCTCTTATGCAATATGGAAGCCCAAAATAGCCTCAGCAGAGAGATCATGTAACAAGACCCATGTAGAGAGAAAAACAAAGTCCCCTCTAAGAGCCAGAATCAACCCAAGACATGTGAGTAAACGGATCTTCAAATTATTTCAGTCCCAGCCTTGTGTTCTCTAGTTGAGGCCTCAGACATCATGGAGCAGAGACAGATCATCCCCACTATTTCCTTTCAAACATTAGATAAGAGTCAAGCACAGAAAATCAAGATTGTTTAAATTCACTTACAGAAAAGATGATCACTAGGAGCCAGTATGATTTCCCTTTGGAAAATTTTTTTTCAGGAAATACTGAGATCCTTTTGAACACAGATTATATCTTATTCATCTTTGTATTTCCAACTCCTAAAAAAGTACCAAGCACACTGTGAGCAATTAACAAATATCTACTGATTTGAAGTGTGTTAAATTTTTTTCCTTTTTTGACTGTTAGTAGAATGTTAGTCAAGGAAAAGCTAGAGACATAAGATATATGATTTTCAGCAAGTGACCTAACATTATGCTGCAAACAATATCACCAAAAAAGTAAAAAGCAAAGAAGATATATAAATGGCCAGTAAGTATATGAAAAGATGCTCAGCATCACTAATCATTAGAGAAATGCAAATCAAAACCGTAATGAAATACCTCTTCACATCCATTAGGATGGCTATTATTAAAACAACAACAACAAAAACAGCAAACCACAAATGTTGGCAAGGATGTGGAGAAATTGGAACCCTTGTGCACTGCTGGTGGAAATGTATACAGTGCAGCCCTTGTGGAAAACAGTATGTTGCTTCCTCAAAAAATTAAATATAGGGACTTCCCTGGTGGCGCAGTGGTTAAGAATCTGCCTGCCAGTGCAGGCAACACAGGTTTGAGCCCTGGTCTGGGAAGATCCCACATGCTGCAGAGCAACTAAGCCTATGCGCCACAACTACTGAGCCTGTGCTCTAGAGCCCGCAAGCCACAACTACTGAAGCCCATGCACCTAGAGTCCATGCTCTGCAACAAGAGAAGCCACCACAATGAGAAACTACGCACCGCAACGAAGAGTAGCCCCCGCTCACCTCAACTAGAGAAAGTCTGCGCACAGCAAAGAAGACCCAACGCAGCCAAAAATAAAGAAAAAAATTAATTTATATTAAAAAAAATTAAATATAGAATTACCATATGATCTGGCAATTCCACTTCGAGGATATACCCAAAAGAATTGAAATCAGAGATTCAAAGGGATATTTGTACACCCATGTTCATAGCAGCATTATTCACAAGAGCCAAAAGATAGAAACAACACAAAAATCCATGGGCGAATTAATGGATAAGCAAAATGTGGTATATACGTAAAATGGGATATTATTCAGCTTTAAAAAGGAATGGAATTTTGACACATTCTTCAACATGGATGAACCCTGAAGACATTATGCCAGATGAAAGAAGCCAGATACAAAAGGACAAACATTATATGATTCTACCTTATGAGGTACCTAGAGTAGTCAAATTTATAGAGACAGAAACTTGAATGGTGGTTGCCAGGGGTTGGGGGCAGAGGGGAATGGAATTATTGTATAGTTTCAGCTTCGGAAGATGAGAGGATTCTGGACATGAATAGTGGTGATGGTTGTACAGCAATGTGAATGTACTTAATGCCACTGAACTATACACTTAAAAATGGCTAAACTGGCAAATTTTATGTTATATACATTTTACCACAATTTAAAAAAAGTAAAAAGACAACCCAACTTAAAAATGAGCATAGGACTTGAAGATACATTTCTCCAAAGAAGATATACAAATGGCCAATAAACACATAAAAAGATACTCAACGTCAATAAAGGTTGTCAGAAAAAAAATGGACTTAGATCTATTTTATATGGTTCAAGGTAGAACTAGAACCACTGTACAGAAGATATAAGTTGTAGTAAGTTCAATAAAATGAGGGTCTTTCTGATAATAAGAGAAATTCCCAAATTGGAAAAGGGTGGTAGTGAGTTCCTTGTCTCTGGAGGTGTGCAAGCATAGGTAGACATCCATTTATGAAAATACTGCAGAGGAAATTCACTCATTAGGTACAATAGTGGCTTTTAAACTTTTTTATTTTAATTTTTTTATTATTATTATTTTTTGAGCAGCACCCTTTCTTCAAATGCAAAATCCTTAAAGTCAAGTTGCTTTGGTTATCCAGAACTAAGGGCCTACAGTGCAATCTGCATGTTGGCCAGCCCCACACAACTATCTGCAGAAGCTTAATGGAATATCCAAAGCCCCAAGTAGCAGTCTTAAAACCAATGAGGTTGAAGATTAAATTAAAATTTAAGAACATTTCTAACTCTTAAGTTTTTAAAACTATTTTTCTAACGTCCTTTAGAATGACTTGTTTTCCTAATAACATAATCCCAATACACACATTTACTTTGATAAACTGACTTAATTTATTAAGAGATAAAGAGGGGGCTTCCGTGGTGGCGCAGTGGTTGAGAATCTGCCTGCTAATGCAGGGGACACGGGTTCGATCCCTGGTCTGGGAAGATCCCACATGC